>NC_080795.1:43374589-43984361 GCF_028018385.1 Neofelis nebulosa | reverse complement strand
AAAGGCGGCCAGCCGTCTTTTCATCTGCTTCCAAGCTTTGGATATTTTTGTCTTAACACTTGTTAGGTTGCCTGGAGTCAAACTCTGTTTCCCGCACTTGCTAGCTGTGACCTTGGCCAAGGTATTTAACTTCTCCAAGCCTCGGTTTCCTCATCTGTAAGGTAGAGATAACAATAGTTTCCACCACATTGGATTATTATGAGGTGTCAAGGAGCTGACCTGTGTGAGGAGAATAGAATGGAATAGAATCTCCTGGCATACAGTAAGTGCTCCACAAGGCTTGGCGACTTTTATTTATGCTGGCATTAGGCTGAATGGTGGGTGATCAGGGGAAAGGCCGGTGTCCTCCATGTTCTGGCCCTGCCAGGGAGAGTGCTGAGACTCGAAGGCTACCACAGGTTGGGTTGTAGTGGTTAGAGAGAGCTCATGTCATTGAGGAGTCGTGGCAAGCTCTCACATCCAGCCTGTGGTCAGAGTAGCTATTGGCAATCCAGAGCAGAGCCTGGGTGGAGGCAGAGATGGGGACCCAGGTGCAAGAAACAGGGTGGAACAGAGAACGGGAAGGGAGAGCTGAGGGTCTGGTGTCACTCGCAGGTGGGGCTGCTGAGCCAGTAGACATTTGAGTCTTGCTTTCCCTCTTTCCTTTCTTCCTTTCTTTCCCCAACTGTTGGAGTCTGCATACAAGTACCAGGTACTCTTCTCGTATTTCTCTACTCTTCAAAGTTGAATATGATATAGTCCCTACACTTAGGGAGTTCACAGACTGGTGGAGGAACCAAGTGTGACCAATCAGTTTGGAGTGTGTACAAAGTGCGGTGTATCAGAGGAGAGATATGTCTGCAGAAGGAAGGCTTTTTGCTCCCTCAAGGTTTGTGCCGGCAGCTAACTGGTATGAGATGGACCACAGAAGGGTGACACTGGAGCTTATGAGCACATTAGGAGAGCAATAGTGACTAGTTATGGGTTGAATTGTGTAACCCGATATATATATATATATTGAAGTTCTAACCCTCAGAACCTCAGAATGACCTTATTTGGAAATAGGGTCATTGCAGATGTAATTAGTTAAGATGAGCTCATGCTGGAGTAGGGTGAGCCGGTGTCCTTATAAGAAGAGGGGAATTTGGACACGGACATGCATTCAGGGAAGCTGATGTGAAGACACACAGGAAGACGGGCATGTGAAGATGGAGGCAGAGATAGGAGTTATGGTGTCACAGGCCAATGAGTGCCAGGGGCTGCCAGAAGCTGGAGGAAGTGGGGAGGGATCATCCCCTGGAGGCTTTGGTGGGAACGTGGCCCTGCTGACACTTTGATTTCTAACTTCTAACCTCCAGAACTGTGAGAGAATACATTTCTGTTATTCTAGGCCAACCAGATTGTGGTACTTTGTGACATCAGCCCTAGGCAACTAGATAGCTTTTTTAGGAGGTGATGTTATTTATAGTTGTCTTACAATTTTGCATTAAAAAAATCATAGAAGAGGAAAACGTTGGTATAAGACTTATAAAGTACAGCTGACATGGCTCATTTCTGGAATGCTCTGGCCAAGAAGATGGTCCATCAGTCCAAAATGATGAAGAACATGGGGGTAACATTCACTGAAGGCTTGTGGTCACCCTTTGAACACCTTCTGTGAATTAGGTATTATTATTATCTCCATGTTACAGAGGGGGAAGCTGAGATATGGCCCAAAATCACAGTGAGTACTTTAGCAGGACTGGTATTGACAACAAGGAAGTCTGGCTCCAGAGCTTGTGTTCTTAACTGTGACAGTGCTGGAGTCCTCCCCTTGGACCTCAGGGGAGGGGAAGGGACATACAATGGCCAGCAGTTCCTCTCCTTTCTGCTGCCCTCATGCTCTCTTTTCTCAGCTACTGCCCTCAAACAATCACCCTGCAAATTGCTCCCTAGTGCTACCTTTTCTTTTCTGTTTTTAAAAACTGATGTAAAAAAAAGTTGGGATGAAATTCACAAAACATGAAATTAACCACTTTATTTTGTTTTTATCTTTTATTTGAGAGACAGAGAGAGAGAGAGAATTTTAAGCAGTCTCCATGCTCAGCATAGGGCCCAACTTGGGGATTGATCCCAAGACTCTGGGATTATGACCTGAGTCGAAATCAAGAATCTGATGCTCAACTGACTGAGCTACCCAGGTGCCCCCAAATTAACCATTTTAAAGTGAACAACTCAGTGGCACTTAATAAATTCATAATATTATGCAGCCACTACTTCTAGTTCCAAAACATATCGTTCTCCCAAAATAAAACTCTGCAGTCACCCCCTCTCCTCTCCCTCGACCCCAGGCAGCCACCAGTTGGCCACCAACTGGCAGCCACCAGTTGACCTACTCTGACATTTCACATCAATGGCATCCTACAATATGAGGCCTTTTGTGTCTGGTTTCTTTCAACGATAATGCTGTTTTCAAGGCTCATCCAGCATGTATCAGTTCTTTACGCCTTTCGATGGCTGAATAATATTCCATTGTATGTATATACTGTAATTTGTTTATCCATTTATCTGCTGATGGACTTTTTTTTTAAAACCTCTGGCTAATGTGAATAGAGCTGCTGTGAACACGAATGCACAAGTGCTCATTTGAGTATCTCTTTTCAGTTTTTTTGGGTATTCCTAGGTGTGGAATTTCTGGGTCATATATTACTTCTTTTTTCTTTCTGTCTTTTTTTTGGGGGAGGGGTCATATATTATTTCTGTGTTTAACTTTTTGACCTGGTGTCTCTTCTTTTTTTTTTTTATTTTATTTTTTATTTTTTAAAATTTACATCCAAATTATCATATAGTGCAACAATGATTTCAGGAGTAGATTCCTTAGTGCCCCTTACCCATTTAACCCATCCCCCCCCCCCCCACAACCCCTCCAGTAACCCTCAGTTTGTTCTCCATATTTATGAGTCTCTTCTGTTTTGTCCTGCTCCCTGTTTTTATATTATTTTTGTTTCCCTTCCCTTATGTTCATGTGTTTTGTCTCTTAAAGTCTTCATATGAGTGAGGTCAGATGATATTTGTCTTTCTCTGACTGACTAATTTCACTTAGCATAATACCCTCCAGTTCCATCTACGTAGTTGCAAATGGCAAGATTTCATTCTTTTTGATTGCCAAGTAATACTCCGTTGTGTGTGTGTGTGTGTGTGTGTGTGTGTGTGTATGTATGTATATATATATACCACATTTTCTTTATCCATTCGTCCATCGATGGACATTTGGGCTCTTTCCATCCTTTGGCTATTGTTGATAGTGCTGCTAGAAACGGGGGTGCGTGTGTCCCTTTGAAACAGCACATCTGTATCCCTTGGGTAAATGCCTAGTAGTGCAATTGGTGGGTCGTAGGGTAGTTCTAGTTTTAGTTTTTTGAGGAACCTCCATACTGTTTTCCAGAGTGGCTGCCCCAGCTTGCATTCCCATTCTGGTTACTGGAGGGGTTGTGGGAGGGGGGATGGGCTAAGTGGGTAAGGGGCATTAAGGAATCTACTCCTGAAATCATTGTTGCACTGTATGCTAACTAATTTGGATGTAAATTAAAAAAAAAATAAAAGAAAATAAAAGAAAAATAAAAGAATTGAAAAAGAAAAAAAAGAGAAAAAAGAAAATTGAATAGATGGAACTGCTAACAGATTGAAATGGGACTGAAATTACTTCGTTTTCTCCTAGATGTTAGACTATGAAATGCTTTATAGTCCATAAACTAAGTAGGTGGTGAGACTTACGTTCTTGAAGAGCGAGGTTGGCCCAGTTGGGCGGGGCTAAGTGTAACGGCTCCATTCTCCACTAGATGGCGCTGCTAGCCTACTGGGGTGGAGGGTTTGGCGTTTGTAGGTGCATATGCGCATGCACGGGGTTGGTGAAAATGGCGCCAAGCAACTACCCAGTGTGTTCTCCCCGGTCAGCAATCGCGCACCTGTCCTCTGTCTTCAGCTCTCGTCCACTCCCCGCTTTTTCACTCTCCGTGACCAGGCCCCAGGCAGTACCTCTCTCCCAGGTTTTGTCTCAGATGCGGCTGTTTTCCCCGGCCCCTTACTTCCAAAAGACTGCGGCTTTGACCCGTTCCACCCCTTTGCGGGAGGGTCTCACTGAGCAATGGCTGAATGCCGGCTGCACCCAGGAACGCTTGCTGGACCCTGCTGCTGCCGGTGCCCTGAGACTGCGGCCAGGTGCCAGCTGCGCCAGAAAAAGTTCACAAGATAGTGTAGCAGCAGCTTTTCAGGGATTATGGAAAATCACAACACACATCTGGCACCAGGCTTCACCCTTAAGGACCTTGCCCCAGCACCAGCAAATGTGGCCGCCTTCTGGGGTCTGCTGGGACCAGATGGATTCAACAGTTTCTACCAAACGTCCTTCCAGCAGTGGAACCGCTTTTCCCCGTGTGGCCCTAGAACCTCCCGGACCCCACTCTGCTCCTGGGGATTCGCCCTTCCTACCAGAGCACTGCCAGGTATGGAGCTGCAGAGTTGCAGACTTAGCGCTCCCCTTGTTTACAGTCTTAATGGAATTTAAACCCTCTCCTTTCTCCTTTCTCCCTTTTTAGTTTAGTCCCTGTGGCTGTTTCCAATATTCCACTTTCTCTCCAGCTGCTTTTGGAGAGGGGTGCTTTTCCCATATTCCCCCCCCCCGCTCCTCCATCCTCTGTCCACCTGCAAAAGCACCTCCATTCCCTGGGCTTCTTGCTCCCCAAGTTCACCTCTCCGCGTACCTAAGGAATTCTGTGGTTCAGGTTGTGCAGATTGTTGTGTTAATCCTCCAATCAATTTTCTAGGCATGTAGGATGGTTTAGTGTTGGTCTGGCTGTATTTCATGGATGTGAGACACACAAAAAACTTCCATGCTGTTCCGCCATCTGGGCTCCTCCCAACCTGGTGTCTCTTCTTGATTCTCATTCTTCAATGTTGATTCCTCTTCACCAAGCCCTGCTTGGGGTGTGGGGAAGCTGAAAAGTCTGAAATAGGCCAAGGAGTAGGGTCAGAATCAAGGAAAGCCTGGGACCATGCCCACTTTAATTATCATTTACTCTGTCACACTTACTATGTGGGACTATTCTCAAGTTTGGGAAAAAGAGATTAAAATTTGCTCCTTACCATTGAATTGTAGAACTTTCAAGATGGAAGAGACCATAGAGATTTTCCAATTTGGTGAATTCTCAAACTTTCCTTGGCTGACTTCTGTCGGGCCTTATAAGGAAGGCCTTGGGGTCCTCCCATGTCCTATCCATCCTTTAGTCATGTTGGCTCTAATTTTTATCTGTTTTACATTTTTGTGTTTTGGGGAAATATTTCACAGGAAGAGCAGAGGAATGATATTTTAAAATCTAACTTGTTTCATTTCTGGCATTTCCTTGCCTCCCTGGGTCCTTGACCCATTCAGTGAGCATGGGTTTCTGTGTCCATTACCTTAGGAGAAAGATGACTCAGAGAAGACAGAGGGACAAAAAAGAAAAGACATTCTTGGGCTGTAAATTTCAAAAACCTGGGTTTCTGCAAGGGCAGGTTTCTGTGTGTAGGACAGAGATTTGGGAAGTGAGGAAAGGCAAAGACTTCTGCCTTAGGAAAGACTCTCAGAGATGGGAGACAGGGAAAGATGGGGGGAAGTGAATAGGAAGGGAGGTCGGTGGGGTCTGAGTGGGGGACCAGATTCCAATATGTGCAGAGTCGGCATCTAGAGCCTGGCAGGCTCCCAAGCATCTAAGCCATCAATGAAAGGCTTACCTGTGTTGGATGTCAAAGAAAGCCAAGTTTCCGTTGGAGTGAGCACTGCATCCCCCACAAGGAGGAGCTTTGGCAATGGATTTCTTGGTGTCTGGTGAGGACTCCCTCTTAGAAAGCCATCTGCATATCATCTAATGACTAGCACGAGGACCTCCATCTGTGTCCCAATACTTTCTCATTCCTGTGGCATCTACAGCTAGTAGCCTACTCGATTTCCTCTCACTTGTTTCCCCTTACTATTATATCTCCAATTTGGTTCAGGGTGGCAACGTGTTCATCAAAAAATTCCTAGGTTTCCTTCAAGGTCATGTGGTCATGTGGACAGCTTCTAGGAAATTTATTGCTTTGCTAAAAGAAATGGAGGGACTCAGCTGGCATGAAACTTTGCCCTCTCCTTTCCCTTCCTTTTCTGCCTAAAATGGAGACATGATGCCTAGAGATGCCCCAGACACTTTGTGACCATTTGCTAAGGATGGAGGAGTTAGGGATGTAGGAGCCCCTGTCCTTGGGCAGCCACATTAAGGCTGGCTTACCTGGTACTCAGTTTCCTTGTTAAATGAAAGAAATAAATCCCTCACTTAATCTACTATTTAGCTTCTGAAACATGTAACCGAGCACACTTGGGATAGGTCCCGTGACTCCTACTCCATGTGGACAACTTGAATTGGAATGTTTGTCCCACGTGCAGGAGTCCCATCCCCATGATTGATGGGGGACCTGGAGAGGTGGTGCAGTGAGGAAGGGGAAACCTCCAACATTTGTGTGAGGCCAAATGGAATCCATTTACCATCTCTCTAGAGCCAGGACGTTGATAGACTATTCTTCCATTACAGAAGAATGGGTTCACTTAAAAATAAGTTTCTACTTACTTATTTTTGAGAGAGAAAGAGTGCAAACAGGGGAGGGGCAGAGAGAGAAGGGGACAGGGGGTTTGGAGCAGGCTCCAGGCTCTGAGCTGTCAGCACAGAGCTCAACACAGGGCTCAAACACAGGAACTGTGAGATCATGACCAGAGCCGAAGGCAGATGCTTAACTGACTGAGCCACCCAAGTGCTCTGAATTCGCTTAAAAATAAAAAGTTAAATCCTCTGTTGCAGTCCAGCCTCTGTCACTTTACAAAGGAAGGGAATGAAATTGAGGGACAGGAAGTTACTTGCCCAGGGTCCTGCAGGTAATGGGTGGCTGATGTGGACTGAAAGGGTAGGTCTCTTCCATCCTCCATGCTGTTTCCACCAACTTAGTGGTTCCAGTGCTAAGTTCTATCATATTTTGTTCTGTTTTCTGCTAAGGCAATAAGCTGAATATCTGGTGTGCTAAATTAGTGAAATTTGAGGGCTGTTAAGTGAAAGTAAACAAGGCTTAAACAAACCAGATAATTTAAAAGAAATCCAGATGGTAGTTAAAAGGATTAATCCTGGTGTTTCTAAATGACAAACCGTTCTCTTAATCTTAATTATTAATTGCTAAGTTAAATGTTACAGCCTCATATGTTCTCATATTGTTATGATTTATTCATCACCAGTGTACTTAAGAAAAGTGGAAACCATAAATTAAGCATATGTAAATTTCCATAGTCACAAGCAGATGCAAGAATAGGACCGCTCCCACTACTGCAGAAGGATTATAGCTGACATAGAACTCCAGTCTAAGGCAACACTGATCCTACGTGACTCTGCCTCTAGGAAATGGGGTACTGATCTCGAAATCTGGAGCTGAAGATACAGTACTTTTCCATGGAGCGCAGTTTATGGAGGATTGGTTGGGAAAACAGCCATGAGCGCTTTGTGACTTCAAAATCTGAGTGCTCCTCAGGGAGCTCATTGAGGTAGTTCCTCGGGATTTTGGTGGAGCACCGTCTGGTGGCTCAAAATTTTTCCTGCAGGTTTTTCTGCAAGAATATGGAACCTTACCTCTAGGAATGGAGTAATTTGGGAACCACTGTTTTTTGTGGTGATTTTGCACCTCCTTTAGGAAAGCATTCTCCTGCTTCACATATTTTATGTTCAACAAAATTTTACTAAGTCCCAACCTGCCTTGCCTTTGATGCTGCTTAAATTCTTGTTTTTTTCTTCAGCAGGTAGTGATGCTTCTCCTACCAACTGAAATACATACTTTCAAATCCCGCATTTAAAAACTAATATTTAGTGGGCCACTGAGAAGGAAGGAGCCAGCTTCTCCTAATTTCGTTCAGTGTAAAAGGGAAACTTGCTACCGCACCTGTGGTCATTTTGGGGATTAATTTCATTTTAAAATTATTTTGTAATATATGTGAGAGATTTGGAAAATTTTTAAGCCTAAGTATTATCTGCATCTCTGTCTATCTCAAGAGAATAGGAAACAGTCACCAAGCTCAGTTATAAAGGCAGAGAATCCTCAGCTAGAAGGTTGGAAGATCATTCTTTCATTCCCTCATCAAACATTTATTAAGCACCTGCAGCCAGCAAATACATAGAAGTTCTTAAAGAGCAGATAGTCTAGTGGGGGAGAGAAAAACAAATAGTTACAGTGTCTGAGCAAGTTTATAAGACTTCAATTCCATTTATATTCACAACAACACAAAACCACTTTAACCCATGGAATTTGAACATACTATCTAAAGACATCATTTGGTAGGAATTACACATTTTTTAAAATTTATTTTTGAGAGACAGGAGAGACAGAGCATGACCAGGGGAGGGGCAGAGAGAGAGAGGGAGACAAAGAATCCGAAGCAGGCTCCAGGTTCTGAGCTGTCAGCACAGACCCTGACATGGGGCTTGAACCCGTGAGCCATGAAATCATGGCCTGAGCTGAAGTCTGATGCTTAACAGACTGAGCCACCCAGGGGCCCCAAGAATTACACATTTATATCATGTAATAGAAAATAAACTCACTTCTATTAATCACGCAATAATTCACTGGCTTAGATGATACCTTAAAAGTTTCCTTCTATCCCACTGGTTTCTGAAACAAAAAAGTGCTGACATGTTAAAAAAAAAAAAAAAAAAAGCAAAGCAAAGGAAACCAGAAAGTTTTTGTGGCAAGCACAGTGTCTGGCACACAGTAGAGGCTCAGCAAATATTTGCGATATGAACAGATACATGAATAGCAAAAGAGGGAAGGGATTTTTCTATTTCTTATCCAAGCATTGTTTACAATGTCCATTTTGGAACTCAGTACTAGGCTCTTGCACCCTAGCTATGAACATGTTAGCATCTATATAACTTTCTATGATTTTGGTTTTGAAAAGAAGCTGGGTCTAATCTAAAGCAGTGGTTTCCTGCACAGGGCGATTTTGTTCCCTCTCTTTGCAGGAGGTTTGGGGGGCTTCTCAATGTCTGGAGATAATTTGGTTGTCACAACTTCCCGGGGGATGCTACTGGCATCTAGTGGGCAGAGGTGAGGGATGGTGCTAAGCATCCTGTAACCAAGAATTAAACAGTCTTGGGGCGCCCAGGTGGCTCAGTTGGTTGGTTAAATGTCTGACTTCGGCTTGTGAGTCCGAACCCCACATCAGGCTCTCCGATGTAAGCACAGAGCCGGCTTCAGATCCTCTCTCTCTCCTTCAAAAATAAACATAAGGGGGCGCCTGGGTGGCTCAGTCGGTTAAGCGTCCGACTTCAGCTCAGGTCACAATCTCGCAGTCCGTGAGTTCGAGCCCCGCGTCGGGCTCTGGGCTGATGGCTCGGAGCCTGTAGCCTGTTTCCGATTCTGTGTCTCCCTCTCTCTCTGCCCCTCCCCCATTCATGCTCTGTCTCTCTCTGTCTCAAAAATAAATAAACGTTAAAAAATTAAAAAAAAATAAACATAAGAAGAAAAGAATTAGAGAGTCTTGAAAGTTAATAGGGCTGAGGTTGAGAGTCTGTGGTTTGAAGTTATCACTCAGTTCAGCCAAATTCAGAAAAAACTGTTAGCAGCAGCCCTCTTGAGTTAGGAAACACCTCTGATTCTGTCAGGGCCTGTCACTTTGTGCACACCCCTTGCCCACCTGCTGGCACTTCACGGGGACTGCTCCCATCCGCTGCTCCCCATTCCCTGCAAACTGGACCAAACTGCCTTCCTGCCAACTAACTGGTTCCTCTGACTCGGGGACAAGGGGCTTTGGAGTCCGCCTGAGGTCAGGCTTAGCTACTGGCTCCAAAGGGGAGGTGAACAAGTAGATTTTTGTCTCTGATGAGGAAGCATGCTTAAATCAATTGAAAACCTGGCCAAGGCAGCAAGGTAAATGCCTCTGAGATATGAATGATGATTTTTACATATCTTCTCTCTCTCTCTCTCTCTCTCTTTAATTTGAGGTCATTTAACTTTTTTAAATTTTTTAAAATTTGAGGTCATTTTATTTATTTTATTTTTAGAAAGAGAGAGCGCATGAGCATGGGAGAGGGACGGGGGGTCGGGGAGAGAGAGTGAGAGAGAGAGAGAGAGAGAAACTTGAGCAGGCTCTACACTCGGGGCAGAGACTGTCAGGAGCCTGGATCTCACCACCCTAAAATCATGACCTGAGCCAAAATCAAGAGTTGGTGCTCATCCCTGAGCCACCCAGGTGCCCCTACATAGCTTGTCCCTTTATCACTTTGTCTTACAAAGAGGAGATAGGAAAACTCTTACCTTTGGTAACTTTTGAATCACCAGCAGAGGGCAGACATTGCTTACCTAAAGGAAAAACCCGAGTACAGCCTGCCAAACCTGTATCTGCAGAAACCGCCTGGTTGATCGACCACCTCTCCTGTCATTCTCTTCCTCCATGTCACAGCTGCATGATTGAAGTCATCTGGGTCAATTATAATGTTGTATCTGGAAATACTTGATTTCTTTTTTTTTTCTGTTGATGACTATTCAGGGTGATTTGAAAATCTTTCTTGAAAAAATATCTATTTTTTCCTAATTAAAAATAATGCATGAGCATTGAAGAAAATGAGAGAAATACAGAAAAGCAGAAAGGAAATTTTTGCCTCCCAGAGATGATCACTGGTAGTTAGCTCTTTGGTGCCTTTCCTTCTGATCTCTGTTCCATTAAAATTTCTGAATGTGCATGTAGCAATGACATGGGAGGGATCCTTGACACACAGGGAAATGTATATACAGCATGTGTTTTCTTGTCCCTGTCTTTGCTCACCCAACTCAACTGGAAATTCTTTTTCTAATCTTTGAAAATCCAAGTCCTAGATATTTTTCAAGGTCAAGCTCTTATGTCTTGCTTGATTCTCCCCAGGAGGAATTGATCTATTTTCTCTGTATTTTTTTTTTTAATTTTTTTTTAACGTTTATTTATTTTTGAGACAGAGAGAGACAGAGCATGAATGGGGGAGGGTCAGAGAGAGGGAGACACAGAATTGAAACAGGCTCCGGGCTCTGAGCTGTCAGCACAGGGGCCCGATGCGGGGCTCGAACTCACGGACCGCGAGATCGTGACCTGAGCCGAAGTTGGCGCTCAACCGACTGAGCCACCCAGGCACCCCTGTTTTCTCTGTATTTTTGTGTCACTGTGTCTATGACTTTGTTATGGCTATTACCACCTTCTGCCTTACATTACAATTTTTATGTACAGTTGAATCTTTCTGCATTCCAAATCTTCCAAATTTTTTGAATGTGGGGACCTCACTTTATCATTCTGTCTTCCATAGGACCAACATTGGGTTATCACATAATAAGTACTCATAAGTATTTATGAATAGTGAGGAAGGGAAGAGACAAAGGAAAGAAAGAGGAAGGAGAGAGGGAAGGGGACAAAAAAGGAAGGAGTGAAGGAAATAAGGGGGAAAGAAAGAAGAAAATTATTTCATTATAACTTACAGCAAGCTTTTCGAGGAAGGCAGGAATTATTCCAGTTTCACAGGGGAGGCCCAGCGAGTCTAAGTGCTGGCTCATGTTTATAATGCCACTTGGAGGAATTTTCTCAGATTAGAAGATTCAGTGTGTGCGTGTGTGTGTGTGTGTGTGTGTGTGTGTGTGTGTATGTGTTCTCTAAAATGATGTATTGAAGTCCTACCCCTGGTACCTGTGAATGTGACCTTATTTAGAAATAGGGTCTTTGCAGATGTAATCAAGTTAAGGTGAAGTCACATACTGGATTAGAATGGGTCCTAAATCTAATGACTGGTCCTTACAAGAAGAAGGAGGTTGGGACACAGAGATACACAGAGGGAGGATGACCATGTGAAGACCAGGCAGAAACTGGAGCGATGCAGCTACAAGCCAAGGAAAGCCAAGGATGGCTGACTACCACCAGCATCTAGAGAAGAAAGGAAGGATTCTTCCCTAGAGGCTTCAAAGAGAACTTGGCCCTACTGACACCTTCATTTTATACTCTAGTCTTTAAGACTTGAGAAAATAAATTTCTACTATTTTAATCCACCCAGTTTGGAGTAATTTATTACAATAGCCCAAGGGAAACAATGCTTCAGGTTGACAACTTTCTAGTGACAACAGGCCCACCTGGGTCATGAAAGGAAGTCCTATGGATACTTGGAAGGAAGTCAAGATGCGAAGGAGATATAGGGAGTCCTTGGTGAGGATCATACAGAAGGGAGTTGTTGGCTGGGTTCAGAGATAGCTTTCAGTTGTTTCTTTGCCAAAATTTTAGCACAAGCAAATCCTTCTTTTCCTTCATTTATCTTTCAAGGTATTAGGCCTTACCAAAGGTCTTTGGAAGATGTTGCAAAAGGTAACCATCTAATTTTTCTGGTGTCATCAACAGGCTATTTCTAAATGCATGGAACAGTGGTTGGCATCTTGTTAACTCCTAAGTAGTTTCTGTTGTATAATATAGTGATAAATTTGGAAAGATGATGTGAAAAGCTAAAAAATGGTAGCCACCCAGATCAAGTTTTGAGAATAAAAATGAGGATTTAATGCACTGCAGCCATTCATTTTTCCATTACCATCCTAAGGTTCTTATAGGATTCTGAGAATTAAATTGTAACTGGGAAAATATTGCCAAAGTAGGGGAATGGGGTTTCCTCTGCAAAATAAGCCCAAATGTCCCCCACTCTGACCCCTATGACTCAGGTAACTTAGGTACTGTGGCCCCAAAATAGAAAGATCAATTCTTTTTAATGTTTTTTTTTTTTTAATTTTTGAGAGAGATACAGAGTGTGACATACACAGAATCTGAAGCAGGCTCCAGGCTCCGAGCTGTCAGCACAGAGCCCGACATGGGGCTTGAACTCACAAGTGGTGAGATCATGACCTGAGCCGAAGTCAGATGCTCAATGGACTGAGCCACCCAGGAGCCCCAAAAGATGAATTTTTAGAATGAAACAACTTGCAGTGAGGTGTAGGTGAGACTGCTTAATAGATGTCATCATCTCTCCCTGTGGTGGGAAAAATAAGTCAGCAGACATAGAGGTGACTTTTCTTAGGTTCCCATGGTGGCCTTCTCCATCAATGTCTCCAACATTGCATGAATAATGATGAAGATGATGGAGATAGGGATAACAATAACCATTATCACTGGAACAAAAACAACAGCAAACACTATTCCAGAGAGGATTTTAGCTTAGCAGTGTCTTGCACATAGTATCCCCTCAGTGAAAGTTTTCTGAGGGAATAGAATACACAATTAAGTGAATGAATGACCTAGGGGAATTGGATCCTAGCAGTGCCCTTTATTGCTTTGTAACTGAGTTTCTTTCTGTAATTTCCCTGCAGGATGTCTAGGAATGAGAGAAGCTCTTTAAACTGACAATATATGGCCAAAGTCATGAATTTCAAGTAGTAGTGAGTTTTGGTTTTCCTATATCACCTTCTGTCTTTTCAGGGTTACTGGTTTCTGAGTGTATCAGTAGGCTGGGACTGGATACTAGACAACGATTTCAGGGATGCCTGATGCATTGTCTTCAAAACCAAAGGCAACTACATTGAGTGTAGCAATGGCCATGACATTTCTGCTTTCAGTTTATGCTAAGTCCCTGGATTAAGTTCCTATTTGGCTAAAAATGATATTGCCATTTGAGTATTTCTTGACCTTAGGATTCAAGCCTTACTGATTTATTAAACAAAGATTAAACATCTGGTATGTTCCAGCTTCTTCTTCTTTTTTTAAATTTTATTTAAATCCAAGTTAGTTAATATATAGTGTAGTAATGGTTTAAGGAGTAGGATTTAGTAATTCATCACCTACATATAACGCTCAGAGCTTATGACAACAAGTTCCCTCTTTAACACCTGCAACCCATTTAACCCATCCCCCCACCCAACACCCACCAGCAACCCTCAGTTTATTCTCTGTATTTAAGAGTCTCTTATGGTTTGCCTCCTTCTCTGCTTTTATCTTATTTTTCCTTCCCTTCCCCTCTGTTCATCCATTTTGTTTCTTAAATTCCATACATGCGTGAAATCATATGGTATTTATCTTTATTTGACTGACTTGTTTCACTTGGCATAATGCATTTCAGTTCCATCCACATTGTTGCAAATGGCAAGATTTCATTATTTTTGATTGCTGAGTAATATTCCATTGTGTGTGTGTGTGTGTGTGTGTGTGTGTGTGTGTGTGTATACACTACATTCTCTTTATCTATTTGTCAGTTGATGGGCATTTGGGCTTTTTCCATACTTTGGCTATTGTTGATACTACTGCTATAAACATTGGGGTACATTTTCCCATCTGAATCAGCATTTTTGTATCCTTTGGATAAATATCTAGTTGTGTAATTATTGGGTCAGAGTATAGTTCTATTTTAATTTTTTGAGGAACCTCCATATTATTTTTCAGAGTGGCTGCACCAATTTGCATTCCTACCAGCAGTACACAAGTGTTCCCCTTTGTCCACATCCTTGCCAACATCTGTTGTTTCCTGATTTGTTCATTTTAGCCATTCTGACAGGTGTGAGATGGTATCTCATTGTGGTTTTGATTTGCATTTCCCTCATGATGAGTGATGGTGAGTGTCTTTTCATGTGTCTGTTAGCCATCTGGATGTCTTCTTTGGAAAAGTGTCTGTTCATGCCTTTTGCCCATTTTTTTTTTTTTATTATTTTTTTTTAACGTTTATTTATTTTTGAGACAGAGAGAGAGCATGAACAGGGGAGGGGCAGAGAGAGAGACACACACAGAATATGAAACAGGCTCCAGGCTCTGAGCTGTCAGCACAGAGCCCGACATGGGGCTTGAACTCACGGACCGCGAGATCATGACCTGAGCCGAAGTCGGACGCTTAACCGACCAAGCCACCCAGGCGCCCCGCCTTTTGCCCATTTCTTAACTGGATTACTTGTTTTTTGGATGTTGGGTTTGCTAAGTTCTTTATAGATTTTAGATACTAACTCTTTATCTGATATGTCATTTGCAAATATCTTCTCCCATTCAATTGGTTGCCTTTTAGTTTTGTTGATGTTTGTGCCAGCTTCTTTTATTGAAGATTTTTAGTAAACAAAATGCATCCAAAGGCTTAAATCCCAGGGGGGAAAGAGTGACAATACACAAATAAAAGTGTGAAACAGTGTAAAGCATTGATCATGCTATGAATCAGAACAGCAGAATAAGGAGATGGAGAATGTTGGGGAGGCAGGGGTCTCTCTTACAGATAATGTGGCTTCTCTGAAGAGGTAATTTTTCAACAGAGACTCAAGTGAATGAAGGAGTGAATTGTGTGAAAACTTCTGGGAAAAATTCATTCCAAGATAAAAGTCTAAGACCTTTACCTCATGCCTCCAACAGGCAAAACAATTGTCCTTCACGAAAGTGTCTAGGAGTAGTGTACTTTAGAATAAGAGCACTGGCTAGAAGCTCACAGCCTGGTATCTGGTTCTTTCCATCTTTGTTTAGCCATCCTCAGCATTGGTCATACCTTCAGGCTGTCAGCAAAATGACTGCAACACAACCTTCTAAAAACAATAATCAGCAGAGTCTTTCATTGGCCCTTTGTTAAGAATTGCAGTTGACTAACTTCAATTAAGATAAAAAACAAAACAAAAGAGAATAGAGAGTGACCCTAGCTGACTTCTTGCATCTCATTAACTGTCACTGGCCAGTCACTCCAAAGGAGTGTCAGTGCCCTTAGCGGGAGTCACGTTCCCTGAGGCACTTGGCTGTGTTATATCTGAGCAAAATTGTGGTTCTAGTAGAGAAAAGAAGGGAGAATGGGTGTTTGGTAGGCAACCAACAGTGCCTGCTACACAAGACCAGCACAATTCAATGTGGTACAGATGATAGGTAGTTACTTTGGTGAAGTGTGGTAACACAAAGAATCACTAGTGTTAGTTACTGGATTGCCAGGATCGTTAAGGAAGCCACAGGGAGCAGGAAAGCACTATATATGCACTGAAGTTTCACAGTCAAGAACGCAGTTATATATAGGATTGCCATGTTGTTGTTCTGCTGATGAAGTCAGGCTTCCGCAGGGAAAACAGATGTTTAGAGCAAAGAGTTGGAAGGGAGAAGAAATGAATCCAAGTTCTGCTGCATAATATTCAGGTGTTTCATCAACTTAGCTGCTTGAGTCCCTGGAGACAAGGCAAGATACTCTGAGTCAGATGTTTACACGTAAGTAGTAGGTCAGAAATAAAATAGCCTTTTGCTACATCAGGCAGCCCGTGGTGGTGTTTAGTCACATCAGATTTCTTATTTATTCACGTTAACGGTAGCAACTAACAGGATGAGTATAATAGGTAGGACTGGATCCAGACCGTGTTCTCCTTCGGGAATAGTGGGAAGTTCTGCTGCAAATTCTTGATTATTCGCAGCAATGGATGGGAGCAAGAGCACAGCTAATCTAAATTGGCAGTCAAAAGGGTTTCTTTTTCACCAACTGTGACTTGCATACGAATATGACTGTTATCTGCTATTTTGTTACTGAAAAGCCTGTCTCCAGAATTAGAAATTTCTCCATTTCCCCACTTCTGTCCTCCTGCTGCTCTTTGGCCTTCTATTTCACTCATATGGAGTCAACTCCATGCCTTTGTACATGTTATTGCTTCTTAGAATGCCCTTTTCCTGCCTTGTTGCCCTGGCAGATTTGTGCTCTCTTTTCTAAACTCAAATCAAGGCTCTAGAAATTCTCCCTCAACTAATAACTCCACTAATAACTGCCACTGGAGTGATTGAAATGTTCTGTTGTCTTCAGAATGTTCCCAGCCTAAAGGGAAGTTCTTATTAGAAGGATGACAAATTGTCCCAGTTTGCCTGGGACTGGGTTGCAGGAAAAGAGTGTCAAGGGATGTGGGATCTTCGATGCTAAAACACAGAAGTCAAGGCAAAACTGGGGATGAGTTTTTTAAGAATAAGGAGGAAAGAGAGCCAATAGGGCTTGGGAGGCAAGACGCAGGAAGTGGAAAGTGAAACATTTATGGAATATTACTCAGCGATGAGAAAGAATGAAATCTTGCCATTTGCAACAATGTGGATGGAACTAGAGGGTATTATGCTAAATGAAATAAGTCAGTCAAAAAAGACAGATATATGATTTCACTCATGTGTGGAATTTGTGAAACACAACAGATGAACATAGGGAAAGAGGAGGAAAAATAAGATAGGACAGAGAGGGAGACAAACCATTAGAGACTCTTACAGAGAACAAACTGAGGGTTGCTGGAGTGAGGATGGGTTAAATGGGTGACGGGCATTAAGGAGGGCACTTGTTTGGATGAGCACTGGGTGTCATATGTAGAGATGAATCACTGGGTTGTACTCCTGAAGCCAAGACGACACTGTAAGGTAACTAACTTGAATTAAAAAAAAGAAGTAGAAAGTGAGGGACAGGGTGAAATGACAAAAGAGCTGTCATGGATCCCTCCCCCCTCACACTTTTCAAGCTCATCACACACTCCAGGGTATGAAAAACAATAAATGAGAATGGAGACAATTTACTTTTGGTCTTTTCCCTTTGAAGTTGGTCTTTTCTCTTTAAAATGTGTATATTAAAAGTATCACTCTTAAAATGGAAGCAATGACTATTGAGTTGTTATGATCATTTAGGCACTTATTGAGAGCTCCATCTCAAAAACTGCCCTTGCAACTTATTCCTCATTCATTCATTCATTCATTCATTCAACAGATATTCACCAAGTGGCCAGGCGCCATGTGGGTGCCATTAGCCTGGAAGGGTCCTGGTGAGGACCTTGTCTCTCCTAGGAGTTGTATATCAACTCCTCCCTGCATATCCTTTTGTTTGTGGCTGAGGGATTTACTGTGCAGGACATCTTGGTAGACTTCCAGAGCAGCCTTTGGAATAAAATGGCCAGTAGAATGTTGGCAAATTTGAATAGAGCTTGGGACACAAGTAGTCTGACGTATCCAGGAATGAAAATAGCCAACTACAATTCATCCTCAGCTTAAATGCAACTGTGAGATGGGGAAAGCAAGGCATGCTTCAGCTAATGAACCCCACAGCTTCATTTCTTTTGTCGTTCCATCCACCTACCCTGGTGAACTATTTGTGGCTCCTTGAACTTGCCTGCTTCTCTTTGACCTCTAGGGCCTCCCCGAGCTTGTTAAGTCTGCTTGCACCGTCCTTCCCAGTACAGCTCCTGCTCCTACCCCTGTTAAGTTGTCTTATGTAGACTTGCTCCCAGACCTTATCTTTGCCATCACCTCCTCCTATAGACCTGCCCAAGCCCTTTCCTCTGATTTTGCACAGCCCACTGTACCTGCCCCACTTCAGCATTTACTACCTGGTATTGAAATGATTTATTTAGTTATGTGTCTTCTGTCACTAGATTGTGAGCTTGCTGGGGGCAGGACTGTGCCTTGCTCAGCACAGAGCAGGTGCTTAATAAATATATATGTATTGAATAATTGAATAAATAATTGAATAAATAAATAAATATATATTGAATAATTGAAAACGAGATTACAGACATTTCACTGAAGCTATGGCAAAGGTAGGTTTCATGATTTTTGCAGTCAGCTGACACATTAGTTTGGTTCAAGAATACGATATTCAAAATATTTACTACTCTTGAACTAGATCATCAGTGGGAATGGGCCAAACCCAGTGGTGCTGAATGAAGGTGGTATGTTAGATGTTACCCCTTTAGTTGCTGGACCCTGGGGAGGTGTGGGGTCCCTAAGGAGGAGCCCAATGTCTGGGTGGGGTCCCTAAGGAGGAGCCCCACCTCTGGGTGGGGCACGGTGGAAACTTGGTTATTTACCAATTGATTGTTACCGAAGTATTTCAGTATTTTAACAACAACTGCTATGGTCATCCATGTGCATTCGGACCACATCCCAGCCCTGGTCAGTTCATCGTCTCATTAAAATGGATGCTTAGGGTTTGTAGCAGGAAGAGAAAGGCTGCATTTTAAATTGCCCCAGTTTCCCCTGGTGGGATGATCTGTGTAATCTTATCAGATATGTTTATGCATGGGGGAGACTCGTTATGCGGTTCCCATCACAGAGCAGAGAAATATCGATTTCATCTAGAACTCCCTTCCCTGAATGCCGGGCTGAGGGGGTTCACTGGGGTCCACCGTGGCTCGCTGTCTCTGATGTTGCATTTGGTGAGCCCGTGCTTTGACAGAAGGCAGGATGTGATGGGGAGGCTGTGGTGGGGAATGCTGGCAGCCATGTGGTACTGGGGGCTGCTATGCCCCTGGGAGCTGCCTGAAGGATGCTGGCCCTTAAATCAGAGTTTCATAGCAGATAAACAACCCCCAAACTGATTTTTTTCAGAGCCCGAGAGTGCCAAAATAAAATGTGAATCATTAAGACATGAAGACGCTAGGATATATTTGAAACCCTGGATATATTTGAAAGCTCTTTGTGTTTCCAAAGACTTTAAAATTTGGCTTCATTTAATTTAGCCATAGGGAGATGGCTGGTATAGGTCTGTGGGCCTGTTTTGCGCAAGCACTGAATATAGAAAGGTGTTTAACTACAACTTGGATGCTAATGAGTGCAAATTTCAGCAACTCTGCCACGTTCCCCAGTGAAACTCTGATCTAAAAGAATTGTACAAAGCCATACTTCCTCTCTAAGCATAAGGGATTTCCCATGGAAAGAGATAAAGTTCAGAAAGTACAGGTTTGTGTGATAAAGGCTGTTTTCTACCTATTTTAATATATGCTTTGAAAATGCAGGGGTATTAGAAGAAGAGGAGAATGTAAGATCCAAGTTATGTACTGAAAGATCCCGGGGAATAGCTTGCAAGGTATAATAGGATGTAAGATGTTGAGAGATTGCATCAGCTACCCGAGAGCACTGTTTCTGATTAAGAGCTCAAATCTAATGGCCAGGACACCTGAAACAGCTGAATGAAAATAGAATCCCCAGAAGAATCTTTGAAAATAAAATAGGACAGAAGCCCAGAGGCATATCCAGAAATTGCTAAAGGCACCAAGTAAAGAAAGGTCGCAAAGAATAAAAGAACATGGAATCGCTAAAGGAAGGGGGAGAACAAGAAGGGGTATCTTATTAAAATTTAGTGTGAAAAACCATACTATTGCTACTCCTTGTTACATATCTAGAGGAAATAAGCTGCTGTGCAGGCCATGATTTATGCTCGGAGATGTTCATCACAATGTTATTTATGATAACTCAACAGTGGAAACCATCTTAAAGGTCAACAGTAGAAGAACGATGAAGCCAAATACAGCGTGCCTGTGTAACACACGATTGTATGCAGCCATGAAAATAATGGTCTTTGGAAGGTTTTACTGAAATGAAAATACTTGTACCATACATACAGTTTAATCTCATCCCTGTAAACAACAACAAACATTTCTTTCTTTCTTTTTTTTTAATATGAAATTTATTGTCAAATTGGTTTCCATACAACACCCACTGCTCATCCCAACAGGTGCCCTCCTCAATACCCATCACCCACCCTCCCCTCCCTCCCACCCCCATCAACCCTCAGTTTGTTCTCAGTTTTTAAGCAACAAACATTTTCTTGTTGCAGGTTAATTTGTTGAAATAGTAATTCATGTTTTTCTTTCTATGTTTTTTTTTCTCCCCATTAAAAAAATGTTTATTTGTTTTTTTGAAAATTTTTTTTAATGTTTACTTATTTTTGAGAGAGACAGAGACAGAATGCGAGTGGGTTAGGGGCAGAGAGAGAGGGAGACACAGAATTGGAAGCAGGCTCCAGGTTCTGAGCTGTCAGTACACAGCCTGACGCGGGGCTTGAACTCATGCACGGTGAGATCATGACCTGAGCCGAAGTTGGACGCTCAACTGACTGAGCCACCCAGGCGCCCCTATTTATTTGTTTTGAGAGAGTGTGAACAGGGGAGGGGCAGAGAGAGAGGGAGAAAGAGAATCCCAAGCAGGCTCCGCACTGTCAGCGGAGAGCCATGATGCAGGACTGGAACACATGACCTGAGCTGAAATCAAGCGTCAGAAGCTCACCCAACTGAACCACCCAGGTGCCCCTTTTCTCCCCGTTTTTAAGCAGAAGGCAGGTTTTTGTCACTTTCTGTCTCAGAGATCTGATCAGTGAGCAGAGGCAGTCTGAAGTCAGCTACCTTTTGAAATATTACTTTTCTAATCAGAAAATGACAAAAAATGGCTTTTTAAAAAATGCTATTAAAACTCCCACTTTAAAGATCATGGAAAAAAAATCTTCCAACGCCATTTGGCAAAATGGTGCTGCCTACTCCAAAGTAGCAATGTCTGCTGTTGCCACTGAGTGTCCCGGCTCATCTGCTACGTTTACAGAGGACAGGAAGGCTGGCTGCGGCTTCTGGACCCAGGAGAAATTGTAAGGCTTCCTTGTCCTTCCAGACTGGTCTCTAGGCAGCACCTCAGGTTCCATTAAGAGCAATTGTGAGGGTTGGTTATGTGTACATATCATGTATTGGGAAAGCCAAGAATGGCAAGGGCCATTATCATCATTCCATTAACCAGAGGTTTTACTGACCACCACTTCCATAAGATCTTGCAGTACTTTCCAAATCACCCAAAGTGACTCAGTACAGGTAGTCTGAATCACAAGTTATTAACCAGAACAGTGGTGTTTAAACTTTCTTTTCAACAGAGCGACAGCCTGTTCTTCAAACCCCAGCTTGTATGAAGTTTAATGGGTCACCGAGATAAAAGGTGATTTGCTCTGGTAAGTGGTGGTAGAGAGCCTCCAGGACCCAGCTCAGCCCTACTTTTTTCCTGCAGGTTACCTTCTCCTCACCCTCAGGGGGACCCTCAGGCCCCCCCACCCCCCAGCGCTCTGTGAGCACAAATAAAAAACTGGAACTCCGGGGCGCCTGGGTGGCTCAGTCGGTTGAGCGTTGACTGCTGATTTCAGCTCAGGTCGTGATCTCACGGTTCATGGGATCGAGCCCCGTGTTGGGAGGACACAGAGGATCCTGCTTGGGATCCTCTCTCCCTCTCTCTCTGCCCCTCCCCCGCTCTCTCTCTCTCAAAATAAATACACATTAAAAAAATCAAAGTTTAAAAACATAAGAAAATAAACATTAAAAAAATGCAGAACCTCAACATTTTCAAGAGAACAAGTTTTGACCAAACAGAGAAAAAGAGCAGATGGTCTGAGCACATTGCACATTACATCTTGCTGTGGTTGGTGGGGAGGTAGAGGAGAGAGTAAAAGGGCGACAGGTTTGGAAAGCGACAGGTTTGAAAAGCGAGACAGGTTTGGAGATCCTCAGCCCCTCTCCCTTCTTGAAACATCATCATCAATACTTGTCTTTAGACTGGGAAAACTGGGAGTGAGATAAGGCTGCCCTGTGAAATTCCGTACAAAATTAAGTTAACCCCCTAATTTTAATATATTCCAGGGTCAACTGTATGTTTGGAATGTGAGGAAGAAACATGTTATAACAGTTTTCTGTTATAACAGAAAGCCTTTGAGTTTTCAGATCCATCTGGC
This sequence comes from Neofelis nebulosa, assembly GCF_028018385.1. Classification (NCBI taxonomy): domain Eukaryota; kingdom Metazoa; phylum Chordata; class Mammalia; order Carnivora; family Felidae; genus Neofelis; species Neofelis nebulosa. The sequence continues at coordinate 43,961,892 of NC_080795.1, read as the reverse complement.
ATGAAGAATTTCTTCACCTTCTCTTTTTTTCCCAATTAAAATTGGAGTTTTCAGCATTCCTCCTGGCTCACTTATCAACTACTCGGTGGCTTCAGGGGAGGGTGAGATAGGGTCCGGGAGGACACTGCCCTTGGGTCTGCAGCTGAACAGAGCTGAGTCTAAATCTTGCCCCATTATTCAGTGACTGTGTCAGGGAGTGTGACAGGCAAGCTCCAGTGGCCTTCATTTCCTCTCTGCAAAGGGGGGTAGGGTAGTAAAAGTGCTTACATCACAGGGTGGTTGTGAGGAGTGAATGAGATGATACGTTTAAATACCTATCACAATGCCTGGTACGTTGTATCTATTTATTTTTATTATGAGTTTAGTTTGTGAGCCTCTACAACAGTGATTAGAAAAAAATCATGGCTACCAATTAGAATCACCAGGAGTGCTTTAAAAACTATAAATAGCTGATGGCACACACCAATTAAATCAAAGCTTTTGGGCCGGGGTGGGGGGGGGGGTTGCGGGCATTTGTAATTTAAAAAGCTACCTCAGTGATTCTAATGTGCAGCCAGGGTGATGGCTGTGGGACTGAATATGAAGCAGAGGGGTGGTGAGAATGTCCCACAGTGTGGGTGAGGGGTATGGCAGGTAGTCGGTCATCTTGTAGCTCATCTTGTTGGGGACGCTCAGAAGTGCTTGCGTCCCCTGTCATGGCCTCGTGGGGCTGGCTGCCAGGCAAGTGGAAGAGCAAAAACAGCGTCAGGGAGGAGGGGGGGTGGAGTGGGAAGGGGTTTCAGAGAGATGCCTGGAGGTGAAGGAATCAGTAACTGGACCTTGATTGTGCATGGCCCCATCCCATTTCCAAAGTGTTTCCCATAATTAACCAGTTCAGCCTTCTCAATAACCCCGTGAAATACAAGAGGCACACGTTATACCAAAGCAGAGAAGGGAGAATCGAGTCACGAACTCAAGTCATCTGCTTACCATCAGTCAGTATCTGGTGGGCAGGGTCATGACAAAACCCACATCTGCTGAGCCCACTTGTCTTTCTGGGATACCATCTATGTCTCTTGCTTAGCTCCTCTGCCTGGTGGCTGTTCCACACCCACTCTCAACCAGCAAGGGGAAGTTCTAGAGAACCTCCTGGTTTTGAATGCATGGACCCGGGAGTGTCTTTTTGCCTCTTCCACAAAAGACGGGAACAAAGTAAGAGAAGGTTCTAGTGGAGACAAACATTGTAATGTGACTCTCAGTTTTGCATTAGCTAGTGTCCCTCTCCAAGCTCTGAAGTACAGGCAAGCTGGCACAGCGGGAGGAATTCAGTTCTCAACGTTGTGTCAACAACACGCCTTAGTGCTGCTTTTGTGCTGAGCTCCCGGAAGTCGAATAATGTTTGTGAACATGATGGATTTCAAGCTACTTGTGTTGAATATTCCAGGAAAAGCTAACCTGAGAATACATGATGTCCTCAGTGTCCCACATAACTTCTTAGAAGAACCTGTTCCAAAGTAAACTGTCGTCTGGGTAACAGCGAAGTGCTTACACATAAGTGCCCACCCACCATCCCCAGGACAATGACCAAGAATTGGCTTTAGCTCTTAGGTACTCTGTGGCCCATGATTTCTTTGACACTCTAGCACTGTTCTGTTAGTTCGTGTAAACTATCTGGTTTCCCTATCCCTGGGGATCTGTTGTGACTTTAAATGTTGTAAGCAGATGATGGGTTTACGGGAATTGCCTAGCCAGCATTGCATCTTGATTTGTGGTCTCACAATTGGTTATGGAGTTGATCTGGATTCAAAGGAGCAAATGACCACAGCGTCAGGATGTGGGTTGGTCTTAAAAACAAGGGTGGATGTTCGTGTAGCTACAGCTGTCTGGGAACTAGCTAGTTTGTACCATGAAAGAGACTATCAAGGTGTTTTTCTTTCTTTCTTTTCTTTCTTTTTTTTTTAACTGAGGCTTGGGTTAGTAATTTATTCTGAGACTTCACACTACATCTGAAATCCCCTAGGACCTGAAGGAGTGAAGGGAAAGCTATTTTAATCATGTTTCAGTCATAGCTATGAAGAGAAATATTGTCCAGAAAACCCATGTTCCAACCTTAGGGATTTTTTCCCACGAGGAACTCAGAAACATAGAGAAACATCAGGTTCACATCTTGCTCTCTAGATTCTGATCAAGGTAATCATCACAATTCTGATAAGCTATCATCAGCACACAAGTGTAAGCCAAGAAGAAGTGAGACTATGGGATAATCAGTCACCCTGCCTTCTTGCTCTTCTTCCAGTATGCTACCCTCCTTCTGCCACAGGACCTTTGATCAGCCTTTCTCTCTGCCTCACTTGTCTTCTCCTAGTTAGCTCGTAACCATCTGCTATGCGTGAATTGTGTTCTCCAAAAAGGTATGTTGAGGTCCTGACCTCCAATACCTCAGAAAGTGATCTTATTTGGAAATAGGGTCATTGTAGATGTAATTAGTTGAGGTGAAGACATATTGAAATAGTGTGAGCCCTTAATCCAATATGACTGCTGTCCATATAAGAAGGCCATGAGAGACACACAGGGAGAATACCAGGTGACAGTTGAGGCAGATATTGGGGTGATGCAGCTGCAAGTCGAGGGATACTAGGGACTTATGGCCACCTAGAAGCCAGGAAGATGCAAGGAAGGGTTCTAGTCAGAGTCTCAGAGGGAACATGGCTCTGTTGGCACTTTAATTTTGGACTTGCGCCTTGCAGAACTGTGGGAGAATTGATTGCTGTCGTTTCAAGCTGCCCAATGTGTGGAGTTTTGTTATGGCAGCCCCTGGAAAAGAATACACCATGCTTCTTCTTTTTTTTTTTTTTAAATTTTTTTTTTCAACGTTTTTTATTTATTTTTGGGACAGAGAGAGACAGAGCATGAACGGGGGAGGGGCAGAGAGAGAGGGAGACACAGAATCGGAAACAGGCTCCAGGCTCCGAGCCATCAGCCCAGAGCCTGACGCGGGGCTCAAACTCACGGACCGCGAGATCGTGACCTGGCTGAAGTCGGACGCTTAACCGACTGCGCCACCCAGGCGCCCCACACCATGCTTCTGATCTGAACTGAAATGTCACATTTTGGGGAAGTCTTTCAGATCTTTCTGCAGCCCAGAGTACATCTTCCTACCATGCTGTCCCCTACCACCTCATCTTTTCCTTCATGACCCTCATCATGTTTAGCAATTATCACTCAGTTTGTCTTTTCTATTAGACTGCAAAGTCTCCGAGGGCAGAGATGACGTTTCCAGGACTCATCCCTGAGTTCCCAGCAACCAGGGTTGTAGCTGCCATTAGCATCCATTCTCTAGATGTTTGTTGAATGAATGAAAAAGGAGGAAATTCTATTTAAAAATGTTATTTCTAGCTTTTCAGAATCATCTGGAGGTTAGCACTTTATGAATGGAAATTTGCTCATTAAAACTCACTTTAGGGGCGCCTGGGTGGCTCAGTCGGTTAAGCGGCCGACTTCAGCCCAGGTCATGATCTCGCGGTCCGTGAGTTCGAGCCCCGCGTCGGGCTCTGTGCTGACGGCTCAGAGCCTGGAGCCTGTTTCGGATTCTGTGTCTCCCTCTCTCTCTGCTCCTCCCCTGTTCATGCTCTGTCTCTCTCTGTCTCAAAAATAAATAAACGTTAAAAAAAAATTAAAAAAAAAACTCACTTTATCTGAAAGAAGGGATTGTTTTTTGGGAGCTTGAAATCCAGCCTTTTTATATTTAGTCACAATATTTCTCTTCAAAGTACAAAAAAAAATATTTAGGCTTTCTTTTATATAAATAGTTTTCAAGATGAAAACAGTGTGAAAAAACCCTGCTTGAAGTGTTTGAAATCTCCCTCTCCTCCCTCCTCCATAAACTGTAATTTAGAATATATTTTGTATATCCTTTTCTTGATGGATTCACCACTTAAGGCAGTAACAGTGCCATTCACTGAATATGAAATGAGTCAACAAGTTGTTCAAAGTATTTTCCTTGCATTTTCCTCAATGCCCTCCACCTTTCTTTGAAGCTGCTGGTGTAGATTGTAAAGTATCTTTCTAAAGCTTTGTATTCCCTTTTGGCCATGTGTGATAGTTACAGGGAACACTATGGAAGAATGAAAATAGGAAGCTCGACTCTAAAGTAATACATGGATGCTAAGTATTTCCTCACCTTCGAGTATTTAATCCAAAATTGTTAAAAACATCATTCTGACTTTTATTCTGGAAGAGCTTCTAAAGTTTGCAAGAAGACCAGGCTTATTACTGTGTTGTCATGTCTGGTTTTGGAGGGAAAGAAAGTAAATCTTTATTTCCTTGGGTTATCTCCATATGATTCTTGGCCATTTGTCCGTGATGGAGAAGTTTGAAGGATGGGCCCTGAGAGAGGACAATAGAGTGTCAGCGTGGTGCTGAGGGAGGTGCTATGGGTGTGGGGTGGGCATGGCTGAGTTTGAGCTCCCATTGGTGATGTCAAGCTAGTCCTTAACTTTCTTGAGTCTTAGCTTCCTCACTTGTAAAATGAAAATAATATTTGTAATGTTGCAAAGAAGATGACTTTGGACAATACGTGTAAAGATGCTTGACCACATATTAAGTGCCGTGGATATGAATTGAGGGTGGAATGATTTAGATACAGTTATACTTTACACTCTCATAACACTTTACCACTTAACAAAATGCTTTGGGATGCATTCTATTGCTTGAGATTTAAAATAATCTGTTGAGTGAAATGGGCTAGGCAGTAAGCTACATAGATGAACAGGATATAGTTTCTGGTGGCAAGGAATTTATGGTCTAGGGGAAGAGACAGACAAAAACTAGATAATTTCAATAGTAAGTGCAGTGTACCTACTTTGCATTGTACTTTATATGTGCTATCCCATGAATCCTTATGACCAACTTATGAGGCCATAATAATTATCTAGGGGACTTGCCCACAATCACACAGCTGGTAAAGGACAAAGTTGGGACTGAAATCTTAGCATATCTCCAGAGTATAAAGCTTGACTACTGCACTTGGCAGAGATTTCATAGGTGTTCCAGTTTTACTGCTGCATATCATATCACCCCAATCTTAGTGGCATTAAACAACAGCCATTTTACTATGCTCATGGATTTTTGTGGGTCATGAATCCATAAAAGGGCACAGAAGCAACAGCTTATCTCTGTTCCATGGTCTGGGCCTCAGCTGGACAGACTGAAAGGCTGGGGTGACTCAGAAGTTGGGGTCTGGAAGGATAACTTAACCACATACCCTGTGGTTGATTCTGGCTTTTGTCTGGGACCTCAGCTGGGGCGTTTAGCCAAATACCTATATGTGGCTTCTCCATGTGACTACTTGAATTCCCTCACAGCATGGAGTCTGGGTTTCAAGAGCAAGCTACCCAAAGAGAACCAGCCTGCAGCTGCATAGCCTTTTATACCCTAGCTTTGGAAGTCACACAGTGTCATTTACAAGCCCTACTCCACTACAGGTTCGAGGAGAGAGAACATAAACCCCATTTTCAATGGGAGGAGTGTTACTGTCATATTGCAGAAACATGTGGGATTGGAAAATCCAATCTGCCACAGTCTACAATAATTCATATTCCTCCCATATGAATTACACTCATGCCCTCCAAGTCTCATCCCCATATGGCATCAGTTTGAAGTCCAAGATCTCATCATTAAATCTGATTCAGTGTGTATGCAGCTCCTTTTATGTGGTTCCTCTGAAGACCAGTGAATTAGAGGCAAGTTATCCATCTCCCTTCTTCTCCTTCCAATATGGATGTTTGTGGGACAAACATTAGATAACTGTGATAAAACTTTTATTTGAAAAGGAGAAAATGAGTAGCACACAGCAGTTACTGGTCCATAACAATTTTGAAATTGGTCTGGGCACATTTTATTTGTTCCTTGGTTAAGGCCCAGTCCTACTGCTTGGGAGTTGTTTTCTTGGCTCTTAGTTCCAACCTCTAAGCTATCCTCCTTTTCTATAAGAAACCACAGGTGTTTGCCACTGAGTGATTTTCTCAGCTGATTTCCTGCCCATAGAAATTCAAAGGTCAAAGGTCTCCTGTCTATGTCCTTTTAAGTCATGTGTGATCTAATTCTTTAGAAAACTATGGATGTTCTGTGTATCTATTAACTGCATTGGATAAAAGTCACACACTTGGAACCCTTTGAGATAAGCTCTCTCTCGGGCTTCCTTTGAGACTCTGGGGTAATGTCCTTATAGTTCTTAGAAGATCTATCCTTTAATAGAGATCTGTGAAGCATGCCCTTAAGTTCCTTAGTAGGCCTGTTGTCTATTTGAAAGATTCTATGAGATTTTAACAAAGGATCTTAGGACCCCACCTTGGATTTGATCTTTAGCTTGAGGTCCTTCATAATTTAAGAATTATTGCTGGCTGAAAACACTGGGAATGAGAAGCAGTTTTGTATTTGAACCTAGTAAGTTATGGCTCCTTTATATTTAACATTTCATTCATTAATTTCTTTCTACATTTTGTTTATTGGAAGCAAAAAGAATCCAGGTGCCATTTTCAATATTAGGACTAGAAATCTACGAACCCAGATCATTGAATTCATTAGGTATATTCCTATTTTCCATGTTACTGTGACAGTGTTGCTAAATTCTCTGCCCATAAATAATGGGTATCTCCTTTCTTTCAGCTTCCAATAACATTTTAAAATAAGGCTCCTTTAACTTCTAACCAACAGGCTCCCCAAAGCCTTATTGGTTTCCACCAACCAGTCCCGAAGTCAATGCTGTAATTTTTGGGTTTTATTATGACAGCACCCTACTTCCAGGTATCAAAATCTATTTCGGATACTATGGTTGCTCTACAAACCACCCCAAACTTAGTGGCATAAAACAGCAAACATTTTATTATGTGGGCCAGGAATTCTGAACAGGTATAAGTGTCTTGTTTCAATCATCATGTCTGGCTCTGACCAATGAGTATCAGTTGGGAAGACTTGAAGATTGTAGGTGAATTGATGGTTGAGGGCTAAAATCATCTGAAGGCTTCCTCAGTTACTTGTGTGGTAGTGGGTGCTGACTAATTAATGTCTGAGACCTTAGCTGGGATTGTTGACCAGACCACCTACACATGGCCTTTCCCTGTGGCTGCTTGGGCTTCACAGCTGGGCTCTAAGAGTGACTTCTAAAAAGAGTCAGGAAGAAACTGCAATTTTTAAGATATAGCTCTGCAAGTCAATAACATCTCTTCTGCTCTTAGTCATCAGCCTGCTCAGATTCAGGGAGAGGGAATATAGAGCCTCTCTTAATGGAAGAAATGTCAAAGTTATTGAATATGATGGGAGACGTGCGTGGGAGATGCTGTTGCAACCATCTTTGGAAAATATAATCTGCCACGATTAGAAACTATGGGATTACAGGGAATGAACACTTGAGGATTCCAAAAAGTCTGTCAGAGGGAGATCATCCCTGATTTGAGTCTTAAAGATGAGCTTGGCAAGAGTATCATCATTTTCCTGACTTCATGGCAAAGGAAACAAAGTTCTGAGTATAATCTCCTAAATGGTTATGGGTATAATCTCCTGAATTACTACTTTGAGATATATATCTATATATCTACTGTTTTGTATATCATATATATGTGATAAGGTATATATATGATATATATATAAAATATATGCACTGTGTTGTATATCATATATACAATGTATATATACTGTGTCATATATCATATATATGTATATATATACATACATATACATGTATATATATACTATGTTAGAAATGTTCACTTTATTTTATAGCCAAACTCAACACTGAAGAAACGTTTAATGATGATCTATAAATGGCAAAAAAAGTCACCACTTCAAGAGATATAATTCAAATGAATTGGTAACAAGGAGCTATAAATAGGCAGAAACTGATAATCATAGTTCAATGAAGAAAATTCAGGCAGGGGCACCTAGCAAAAAGAATTCTGTAGGAGGAAGAAAAAGAACTGAGAATCTGCCACAGCACAAGGCGAAGGGATTCAAGGCAGCAAATGAAATGGCTATACAATTTGGGGCTAAATATAGCCAGAACCAGTCAACATCTGCTAGTACAGAGGGATGACATCAATTTTCCCCTTAATAACTCTAGGCCACTGTCCCCGGAGCAGTGTTCTGGATGAGGTTGTCTATGCAATGCCTTTCCTTGTTCAAATAATAGTCTGGCAGTGAATGGAGGGCCATTTGGATCTCTATATGCCCCCTCCAAATTGCTGCCCTTGTAATGGAGCTTTGTAGATGGTTACACAAAACTCCTCAAAGTTTTATCTCACCTTTCTGTCTCATTTACAGCAATAGGGGCCTGGCCTAATATTTATTTCTTTATCTCTAAATTTAATGTTATGAACAGCTCTAACTTCACATCATTCAAAACACCAGAAGGTATCAATAGACAAGGCATGACATTCTCTCTGCCAGCTTTGTCTCCATTCCACTTTCTCATAGGTAGCCGCTGTCCTTAGCTTCCTGTGTGTTGTTCTAGAAGTTTTTCATGTATAGATAAAAAAATACCAACACGGATTTTTATTGTCTTCCTACCTTCACCTCTTGCCTATTTTTAAACTTCAAAGACAGTGTATTTTTTAAAGTTCTTACTGATTTATTTTGAGAGAGAGAGAGACAGTGTGAGCTGGGGAGGGGCAGAGAGAGAGGGACAGAGAGAATCCCAAGCAGGCTCTGCACCATCAGCATGGAGCCCCATGAGGGGCTCAAGCCTGAGCTGAAACCGGGAGTTGGTTGCTTACCCGACTGAGCCGCTCATATACCCCTCAAAGACAGTGTAATTATGTAATGTGTTTTGCAACTTGCTTTGTTCACTTACTACATTTCTTGGAAATTATTCCCCTCACTTCATTACATGGTGAATTTGTATGTATGTATGTATTACAGGTCTACGGCCATACCACCCTGAATGCTCCCGATCTCATCTGTGCGTATTACAGTCAGTAAGAGAATTCTCAAACCTCATCTCATGGGAGGTAGTGGATATAATACAGATATTGGGATTAGAGCCAAGATGAGTTTGAAATTCATCTTTTCCATTTAAAAACCATGCACGGCACCTAGGTGGCTCAGTCAGTTGAGGGTGTGACTTCAGCTCAGGTCATGATATCTCGCTTTGTGAGTTCAAGTCCCACATCAAGCTCGCTACTGTCAGCCTGTCAGTGCAGAACCCACTTTGGATCCTCTGTCCCCCTCTTACTGTCCCTCCATCACTTGCACTCTCCAAAAAATAAATAAATATTTTTAAAAAACCCATGTAATATTGGGCAATTTCCTTAATCTTTTAGAGCCAATGTCTTCCTATGAAAGTGGTAATAATGATACCTTGAAGGTTTATAATGAGGCCATCAATAAAAGACTACATATAAATGCCTAGAACATAGAAGATGCTCAACAAAAAATGCCTATCATTATTATTTCATCATCTGAGTTTGGAATGACACTGATTGCTCTTCAGGTGCCCCAATAATCATCCTGATATGGTTCTGGATCTAAGGCTTTCACCCTAAATAGTCTCCCTCTCCATTCTGCTAGCACTTCATAAATCAAGTTCTATTGAACTTGAAGCCCTTGCAATCTCTGGTGAACATTGCAGTGCTGCTAAAAATATCAGTTATGTCGATATTTTGTGGTACTTAAGGGAACAATAAGAAGTACGAGATCTTAGACTGAAGCTTGTGTGTTGGCTCAGATGCATTGGCCACTGTGGCAGACTGCATTTTAGTCTCGATTCGCCACCCTTTCCTGGATCCATGCCATTTGCCATGTGACTTGGTAGTTCCCCTGCTGAAAGGATCGAGTATATTTCCTGTCCCTTGGCTTTAGTCTGGGCCATGTAATTTGCTTTAGTCAGTAGAAAGAGGGGGAAGTGATAGTGTGTCAGTTCCCCATTTTTAAGAGGCCTTGTGGGTTTCTACTTCCTTTTTTCTGTTCTGCCATTGCTGTGAGGAGAACATGTCTGAGTTAGGCCTCTGATCCTAGGAGGAGGACAAGACATGTGGAGCAGAGCCATTCCAGCTGAACTATCCTAGTCCAACCATCCTTGCAGGGCCCGCCTTGATCAGCCGACTCCCAGACAACCCACAGATGTTCAAGCTAAATAATGGTTGCTGTTAGACACTAAGATATTATGGTTATTTGTTACACAGAATAGCAAGCCAACACAACTCACACCTTCCCAAATGGTTAAAAACTGTTGAAAAATAACAAGAAATTTCAGAAAGAACCACAACTACTTGCATACTGATTCATCATGTATATACATGGGCAGGATAGGTGACAGGGAGAGTAAGAGATGAAATGGTTAGGTATGTTTACAATGCAACCAAACAGGGATGAGGAGGGAATATATAAACTGTCCACAAGTATTTAAAGTACAACTATCCGGGGAGGGGGGGGCAGGTAAAGAGTTTATTGAGCTCTAAGAGGAAACATCTAGGAAAAAATGCATCATTGGTGAGCCAACAAAAATTTCTTAAATTGGAGGGGCGCCTGGGTGGCTCAGTCGGTTGAGCGTCCTACTTCAGCTCAAGTCATGATCTCGCGGTCTGTGAGTTTGAGCCCCGCGTCGGGCTCTGTGCTGACAGCTCACAGCCTGGAGCCTGTTTCAGATTCTGTGTCTCCCTCTCTCTCTGCCCCTCCCCTGCTCATGCTCTGTCTCTCTCTCTCTCTCTGTCAAAAATAAATAAACAAAAAATTAAAAAAAAATTTCTTAAATTGGAGCAAGAAAAAGTCTTCCTGATCAGATCTGCATCACTCTTGCTCCTGAGAAGCATTAGGGCCTCCTTGCTCTGATAGTTTTACATTTAACGAATAAGAGAATAGAAACATATTGTGGAAATAACCTCTGGCCAACTGGATGGGGGCTAGAATCAATAATCCAGCAAAGCTGAGCATCCAAATCTCATTAGACAGATGGGCATCTATCCTGTCCCCAGTGATCTTCCTGCTGTCTACAGCTGTTTGTGAATTTTAGACAATTTAAAAGAGGAAATATTGAAAATAATCTCTTGACCCAGAAAACTGTCTTTTAAAATTAGACATACGGCACAAACAGACCTGATAGAAAGTCTAGGTTAATGAGCTTCGGGTCAGAAAGGAATTGCAATAAAGTCAGGTTGGTCTTTATAAAGATGTTGCACAGCCTGAGACTATTGTAGAATCAGCGATGGCCAATCCAGGCAGAGGTCTCATTCCTGTCATTGCTAAATACTTGGGTAGGCTAGTAAGTACTGGGCTGAGAGTCTTTCTTCTTCTTTTCTTTTTTTAAAAAATATAACAGCAAGCCTGAACATTTTAGGGGAAAGTAATTCCAAGAGAAGTTCCTGTTCCTTTGGATAAACACAGGCTTTCAATGCTCCAAATGGCCATTCCAATTTCTTCTTCAGGAAACACATTTTATTCTAAAAGACTCATTTCAAAGTCTTTCTTGCAATTTGGAGAGTCGAATAGTCTGTTGGTTATACAGGAATGGGTTTTATGGGAGTGTTTCGGGGTTCTCTTGATGGGAAGGAATTCACAAGGGGACAGGGCAGCACAATGTACCTTCTTGCCATTAGCTAAGAAGGAAATGTTCTATCTTTGGTTTTTTTTTTATAAATTTTTTTTTTTTAACGTTTATTTATTTTTGAGACAGAGAGACAGAGCATGAACGGGGGAGGGGCAGAGAGAGGGAGACACAGAATCGGAAACAGGCTCCAGGCTCTGAGCCATCAGCCCAGAGCCCGACGCGGGGCTCGAACTCACGGACAGTGAGATCGTGACCTGAGCTGAAGTCAGACGCTTAACCGACTGAGCCACCCAGGCGCCCCATGTTCTATCTTTGGTTTTAACAGGGGCTGGGGTTGCGTGAATAACTTCTCCTGGTATTAGTAATAATAAACCTCAGAATGCTTTAAATATAATTTGGATTGGCTTTTGTTGGTTTCTCACAAATGAATTCCTTTCAGCATCTGGAAATCGATACTTGGGAGACTTGCCATAGTTGTCTTCCTAAGGTTGATTGAATTAAAACCATTGCTTTCTCCTTTTTTTTTTTTGGATCTTATTCTGCATTAATTATCTTGACTTTCATGGGTTAATACAAAGAATAGAAACTTGAAAAAGTGGGTAGAGAACTGTCATTCCTAGGCATTAAATATTTTAGTGACAGCAGGGTAAGACTCGATTCGAGGCCAAACTAGTCATGTTTCAGGCCAGTAGATTCACATATGTGTGAAAGCCTTTTCTATGTGCATGACAGAACACTCTCCTATATTTTTACATATAGGAAATACTTAAATCTTCCATTCTCATTTTCAATAAACAAATGGAGACATTCTCAACATCTTAAAAATGACTAATTCAAAGTCACATAGTAGGTGAAGGAAAAAAAATTCTTATCACAAATGGGATATGTTTTATGATAGAAATTTTAGAATCAGGTGACCAAAAAGAAGAAAACTTCCGTCATGTAGAATCTCCCTGACTGCAAGTAACAAAAGGTTCTAGGAGTCCATATGTGGCAGGTAAGCACTCCCCTCCCTGTGGTCTCCACCTCCATTGGCATGAGGGAGGTAGACTCCTCAGGACTCTGCAAACACCCCTTCCTTCCCTCCCCTGCAGCTCCCATGGCTTTCTCACCTCTCCCTGCCTTGAGATGGCAGGATGAACTATCCCAGAGCTACTTATCTCACTTGGTCTGGTCCTCCCTCTTGCCCCAAGGCTTGAATGCCCTAAAGGCTCTTGTGCCCAATGTCCCTGACCCTAACCCCCAAATTGTCAAGTCTTTTATATCTTATATATCTTATCAACCTTGAGCCTCCAGCCTTTTCTAAATCTTCTCTTCACCTTCTTGCTGTATCCCTCTCACACAGTGGCTGCTTTCTTTTCCACACCCTCCATACCACAGGGCACAGACAGGGGTTGGATGTCCTTCTTATTCTTCATTGCCACTTCCAGATCCTTCTGCTTGTCTTCTCCCTGAAAACCCTAGCTTTGAATCTCAGTCAGACTGGAAACCCTCTTTTTCCTATTGCAGACATCTTCCTACCCTACTTCCCCCCATTCCTCATTCTTTGAAGCATGTTCTACGTCATACTTTCCATAAGGACTATAACCATTCTTGCTATAAATCTTAGAGGTTTTCAGTATTTACATAAATAATGATTCTAGTTCACTCCCCTCTCATCTCCTTGACTTCCTCCCCTCCAGTGATATTGTTCTCTACTCTAGCTCACCCTTCTCTTCCTGGTCATGCGCCAGACCTCACCATTACCAATAACCATGGCATGTCCACATATTGGTTTGAAGCATACCCCTCTGATGTTCTCTGTTTGCAATTCACTCCCTCTAGTATCCCAATGACAAAATTTTTCCAGCATCACTGGCATGCATGGTCCACAGATCCTTCTTCTTTTCAAAGTCTTTGAACCCCCTCATGTTCTCACCTCCTTCTTTACCATACTTAGATCCTATGGTCCAAATTATATCACTCCCTTGCACATATTGTTAATTTCTTTTCTTTTTCTCCCTTTATCATATTCTCTTGGCAAAACCCTGCTTAAATCCAACTCTCTGCTGATTCTGTGTTTGTTTAACTGACCATGGCTAGAGAAAAGCTCATGATCATGCTGACTGGAGCCCCTTTCAATTCATGGCCATGAACCTCAAGTGGGCCTTTCTTGTCACCAAGGAATCTCATTACATTTTCCAAGCTCATTTATGCTCCTGCTCCTCAAGGGAACTATTTCACATATTTTTCTCTCTTTTCTAGTCTCTTCCACTATTCTTACTCTCAGCTTGCTGCCTATCACTAAGAAAATAGAGACAATTAGAAGAGGACACTTCCAGATGTTTCCATCACCATATCTACCCACCTAATTGCATCTCGTTTAATAAGCTCTGCCTGGTCTCCTCGGTGGATGAGTCACCTCTGCTCCATCTACAAATAATGCCTCCACTTTAGCACAAGTTCCCATGCTTTCACCTACTCAGGAAAGTTACAAAAAATTTTTTTTAGGGAGCCTCTGTCTATATAAAAAATTTTTAAGTTTATTTATTTATTTTGAGAGAGAGCGAGAGAGAGAGAGTGTGAGCACAAACAGGGGAAGGGCAGAGAGAGAGAGAGGGAGAGAGAATCCCAAGCAGGCTCCATGTTGTAGGTGCAGAGCCTGAATCAGGGCTCAATCTCCCGAACCATGAGATCATGACCTGTGCCCAAATCAAGAGTCAGACATTCAACTAACTGAGCCACCCAGGCACCCCTCTATAAAATTTTTGATTAAAAGATGTATTAGAAAATTCATGGGCCCATGTGAGGTATAGTGATTTGTTGATGAAGATTGAGGATAATGGGTAGAGAAGTTCTTTTTTTTTTTTTAATTTTTAACGTTTATTTATTTTTGAGACAGAGAGAGACAGAGCTTGAACAGGGGAGGGGCAGAGAGAGAGGGAGACACAGAATCTGAAACAGGCTCTGGGCTCTGAGCTGTCAGCACAGAGCCCGATACGAGGCTCGAACTCACGGACCGCGAGATCATGACCTGAGCTGAAGTTGGACACTTAACTGACTGAGCCACCCAGGTGCCCCGAGAAGTTCTGATGTATTTATTTTCCCAGCAGCAGAAGTGAAGAGTCTGCATAGTGCTCGGGCACCATTTGTCTTTCCATTCAGATCGAGGGACCATCCCTTTTGTTTCTGATTGTCAGTGTGATGCTTCTGGCTCCTTTCACATCTCCCATCTTAAGAAAAGGGAACAAGGCTGTAATTACTTTGTCATGGCTCTTCAGAACCATTTGTATCAAGGTAATATCGATCTTCTTGCCCCTGCATTTCCCTAATACCATTTATTTAATGCTGGTTATCTTATTACTCATAAAGCTGCATCATCCATTATGCGGCCTGTGAATGCTCACTTCCAAGGGCTCTCGTGAAGGTTGGTTCTGTGCTTCACTGTTGACCACCACAAATGCAAGTCTTACCCAGAGCATGGAGGGAAATCTGAACAATACTTTATGTTAAATTTACCACTCAGAAGTTTACTGAATGAATGTAGAACGTAGTCTTCTCTTAGCCTAACACGTTAGGCTGGACTCACTGCATTCCTAGGGTGTGCTCACTTTCATTGCTGACCCCACTCCTGCCTCGCACACACTGCCCCCCGGGAAGAAGAATAAGAGGGGCCCATGAGCAGAATGAGAAGAGTGGCTTCATTCACTCCAGACCTTTGTTCATTCCTCTGAACCAACGTGACTTACCATCAACTTGGGAGAGCATGACATTGCCACATTGATTGGAGACTAGAAAGGACGTCATGTGGAAGTGCCCCCTGGTGCTGTAGAGAGAGCAGCTGTCTCATAAAGCCCTTAGGAAAGATAGGCATGTCGCCTCTGAAGACTGCCTGGCACGGAGACTGCAGAGGGACAGGATGACTGACGTGGGTGTCAGTGGCAGGAGCATACAGAATAAAGGATGCCTGCCATCACTTCCCTGCTGTGAACTGGAGGTGGGGCCTGCGGTCGGAACACAGACTGATGTGTCACCCAGGCCTGTACATACCCAACAGTTGGTGGCAGACCTCTGAAGTCATCTTGTGTCCTATGTGAGTCATCCAAAATCAGCACATCAGCCCCATTCTAGTGCCCTAATCTTGCACAGTCTTGCAAAAGAAATAATGCTTTGGTGAGTGGGAGGAATCCATAGAACTGAGGCTGGATCCCCAGAATTCCACCATAGACATAGGCCCTGGAGCCCTTCGGGGCAGCTGATTGATTCCAAGGATGCCTGAAGGGTAATGGAGATATTAGAGATATCCCTGGATAATGGAGAATGTCCTGAAGGGAAAACACAGTCTATGCTCGCCCCTGTCCAGGCTTGGGGCTTTCCATCCAGATGGCAGTGCTGGCCCCGGCCAATGTACCAGGCATTGAAGGGAGACAGAGCACGTCAAGGAAGGCACTCCTGGTGGTTACTAGGGTTCGAAGGTCAGGTCTGGGGACACCCTGCCCAGATGGCCCTAGTGGTCCCTCACCAACTTGGCATCACAAATCAACTGTCATCATATCAGTGAAACTTAACCTGAACACTCTTCTTGAAACATCAAATGTCTCCCTCCAACAACTGATACTCCCGATCCCTTTCTTCCCTTGCTTATATTAGAGATAGCACTTATTTCCATCAGATATATATTTCCTTTTAAATTTCACTTATTGCCTGTATCCACCCACTAGAAGGTAAACTCAATGAGGGCAGTGATTTTTGTTTGTTTTGTTCACTTTTCTGTTTCTAGACCTGGCACAAGGTAGGTGCTGTATCTATTGAACGAATGACTAAACCACTTACTGTTGACTTTTTGTTCTTTCTCTTAGCACCACCTGGATTTACGTTTATAGTATTATTTAAAATTTTTTTTTATTGTTTATTTATTTTTGAGAGAGAGACAGTGAGAGCAGGGAGAGAGGGAGAAACAGAATCCGAAGCAGGATCTAGGCTCTGAGCTGTCAGCACAGAGCCCAACCTGGGGCTCGAACTCACCAACCGTGAGATCATGACCTGAGTTGAAGTCAGACGCTCAACCGACTGAGCCACCCAGGCACCCCCCATATATAGTATTATTTAAAAGTCAAGACTATGTTGCACATATTATTTACTAACTGGCTTTAACACTATTTCATGAATATTATGTTTCCATTCTTTAGTCTTCTGTAACATTTTAGTGACCGCATGTTTCAAAGTTTATTTATTTATTTTGAGAGAGAGAGAGAGAGAGAGAGAGAGAGAGAGAGAGAGAGACAGCATGAGTAGGGGAGGGGCAGAGAGAAGGAGAGGGGGAATCCCAAGCAGGCTCCATGCTATCAGTACAGAGCCTGACACGGGGCTTGATCTCACGAACCATGAGATCACGAGCTGAGGAGAAATTAAGAGTTGGACGCTTAAGTGACTGAGCCACCCAGGTGACCCATGACTGCATATTTCATTGTATAGATAAATCACATCTTATTTACCTAGTGCTCTAGTGATAGAAAGTTGCATTTTTCCAAGGACTAACAATTATACTGCAGTGATGATTTAGCCATTCCTGTGATTAATTCTTTAATAACAGTAATTATCATAATTTATTAGGTACTTCCTTTGTGGTAGGCTCTGGGCTCAGAACTTTATTTTTTATTTTTATTAAAAAATTTTTAATGTTTATTTATTTTTGAGAGAGACAGCACGAGTAGGGGAAGGGCAGAGAGAGAGGAAGACCCAGAATCCGAAGCAGGCTCCAGGCTCTAAGCTGTCGGCACAGAGCCTGACTTGGGGGTCAAACTCACAAGCCATGAGACCATGACCTGAGCCAAGGTCAGATGCTTAACCAACTGAACCAACCAGGCACCCCTGTGCTCGGAACTTTACATGCACTATCTTAATTAATCCTCTTAACAGGCCTATGAGGAAGTTATTTGAGGCAGGAATTAGTAGAAACTGAGGTTAAGTCACTTGCTCAGGGTCATGTAGGTAGAATTGGCAGAGCTAGGTTTTTTTTTTTTTTTTTTTAACGTTTATTTATTTTTGAGACAGAGAGAGACAGAGCATGAACAGGGGAGGGGCAGAGAGAGAGGGAGACACAGAATCTGAAACAGGCTCCAGGCTCTGAGCAGTCAGCACAGAGCCCGATGCGGGGCTCGAACTCACGGACCGCGAGATCATGACCTGAGCCGAAGTTGGCCGCTTAACCGACCGAGCCACCCAGGCGCCCCGGCAGAGCTAGGTTTTAAACCCAGGTATGACTCCACTGGCCACATGCCAAATTGAGATGCTCTGCCAATTTTGCAGGGTAATTTTCTAGAAATGGAATTTTTGCTTGATGCCCAATTCTTAAAAAGTCAGGTGTTTTGGAGAGATTTAATTCATTTATTGTTAGTTTAGGAGAAAGTGCTAGTTATAGCATTTCTTGTCATAGGGCCACAGAAAGAAGAAAACTTAAACATTTTTTTAATATTATTCATACTCTGAAAATAGTACACACATATGATAAAAATTCAAGTCATATCATGGTGTTTAGTGAAAAATGAATCTGCTTTCTACCTTACATTTTTCAATCCTACCAACTTAGAGGTGTCACCATTAATAGTAATTCATATCCTTCCAGAAATTAGAGAACTTAAAAAAAAATTAATTGTTTTTAGAGAGAGAGTGAGCACATGAGCAAGGGAGAGGGGCAGAAGAGAGAGAGAGAGAATCTTAGGTAGGCTCTATGCTTAGCATGGAGCCCAGTGTGGGGCTTGATCTCATGACCCTGGGATCATGACCTGAGCTGAATCAAGAGTCAGATGCTCAACCTACTGAGACACCCAGAATCCCCTAAAGGTTACTTAAAGAAAATTAAAAATTGGAAAGAGCTTTGGGAATCCCAAAAATAAAAATTAAGAGTTTTAAGGAGATAAGCAAGCATTATAATGAAGAAAGAGCAAGCAACCACCCAATTTTTCTCCTTTCCCTTCAGACCCTCATGTTGCTCAAGGTAGATGATGATTCTTGACAATTTTTTTCTTTTTAAAAGCTATTTTCATATTAATGAGGGCAGGAATCTTGTCTGCTTTATCAGATACAATTTTTAATTAAATTTTTCTTGTCTCTCCAATGCCTGGCACACACTCAGAACTCAATAAATTTCTAGTTGAATACATGAAATTATGCTAAGAACAATATTGCTTACTTGGCTTTTGGATGCTCCATTCTGAGGGAAATAAGAAGCCACTCTCAGCCCCACAGAGAACCATGGAGACACCTTGACCATCCTCTATGAAGCCAGTGAAGACGGTTTCCCTGGCCTTGACCGTGCAGGTGTCAGAAGAGAGGAGTCTAGACCTGGAGGCGGGGTTGGGGCAGAGGGAGGGTGGTCAAGAGAGGAGAGATATCTGGGAATCCAGTCAAAATGGATCTCATAGGGCCCCCCAAAATGTGACTCAATAGGAATAGTCAAGATGTGTGTTTTCTCATCCTCTAACTTCTAGGTGTGTATGTCCATGATTCCTATCAGTTTTGAAAAGTCCTCAGTGAGCCAGCTTTCGCAACACTGCCAGGAACTCTTGAAGGTGAATGTGCCACAGTTTGTTTATCCATTCACTAGTTGAAGGACATTATGTTTGCTTTCAATTTGGAGTTATTATGAATAAGGTCATTATAAATACTTGCAAATAGGTTTTTATGTAAACTTCAATTTTTCTTTGGTAAATACCTAGGAGTGGGATCCCTAAGTTTTATGGTAGGTATATACTTAACTTTATAAGACACTGCCTCTGTTTCCAAAATGATTACCATTTTGTATTCCCACCAGCAATGCATGAAAGGTCCAGTTTTCCCACATCCTCACTAGCACTTGGTATTGTTAGTTTTTTGATTTTAGCTATCCTAATAGGCGTGTATCTTATTGAGGTTTTAATTTACATTTCCTTAATGATTAATAATGTTGAACATCTTTTCATGAGTTTACTTTAGTGAGTGTTAAATATTTTACCCATAGTTTTCATTGGATTCTGTTTTTTCCCAGATAGCTTTATTATTTTTTTTAATATGAAATTTATTGTCAAATTGGTTTCCATACAACATCCAGTGCTTATCCCAACAGGTGCCCTCCTCAATGCCCATCACCCATTTTCCCCTCCCTCCCACCCCCCATCAACCCTCAGTTTACTCTCAGTTTTTAAGAGTCTCTTATGGTTTGGCTCCCTCCCTCTCTAACTTTTTGGATTCTGTTTTTAAAAAAACTTCTTATTTCGAAGATCTTATTAGATCCTATTAGAATTCTACCTTTTTTGGGGGCACCTGGGTGGCTCAGTCGGTTGAGCCTCCGACCTCAGCTCAGGTCATGGTCTCGCGGCTCGTGAGTTTGAGCCCCGTGTTGGGCTCTGTGCTGACAGCTCAGAGCCTGGAGCCTGCTTCTGCTTCTGTGTCTCCCTCTCTCTCTGCCCCTAACCCACTCGCGTTCTCTGTCTCTCTCAAAAATAAATAAACATTAAAAGAATTCCACTACCTTTTCTACTAATGCCTGTTTTCTGGTACAGGATTCTAGTTAGAATCCCACTTTGCATTTCGTGGGGGTGATTTTTTCTTCATCTGTTCTAAGCCATGACAGCTCCTCAGACTGTCCTTGTATTTCACAACCTTGACTCCTGGTCAGTTATTTTGTAGGGTGCTCCTTTGTTTGGCTTGCCTGATGATTTCTCACAATTAGAATGAGATTGTACATTCTTGTCAAAAGTACCGCAAAATGATACATTGTCCCCTGGGCTTCGTATTAAAGGGTTCGTGATGTCAATGAATCCTGCTACTGGTGATGCTAACCTTGACCACTTTAAGGTGGTGTCTGATGAGCTTTTTAACTCTAAAATGGTCTTTCCCTTTGCAGTTAATAAATGTCTTGGGTAGATATTTTGAGACTATGAAAATATCCCTGTTTCCTTCACATTTCACCCAGGAATTTTAGCATTTGTAAATGGATCATGGATGCATCAGTTTTTACTGTGTTTTTTTCTTACACCGAGTAGGAATGTTTTTCATTTCTCTCTTTTTGACTTTTACAGAATTCTATTTTATAGGGGAAGAAGGGTCCCTACTTCCCATTTATTTATTTATTTGATTATTTATATCAGCATGCACACACGGATATTTATTTTATTCTACTGATTAAAGTTTAACACTGTCATTGGTTGTTCAAACTATTCCATCTTTAGCTATTAGGGGCTCCTTTAGGCTACCTCTTGTGTTCTTTTGGCAAATCCCATGCTTTTCCGAGCAATTCCCATTTTTCTGCCACAAGATCTTATGTACTTTTCCTGACCAAGGCCTAGTATCACTTACTTATTGTTCTTTTTTTAAATTTTTTTAAGCTTTATTTATTTTTGAGGTAGAGAGAGAGAGAGAGAGAGACAGAGAGACAGGGTGTAAGTGGGGGAGGAGCAGAGAGAGGGAGACACAGAATCTGAAGCAGCTCCAGGCTCTGAGCTGTCAGCACAGAGCCCGACACGGGGCTCAAACTCGTGAACTGCGAGATCATGACCTGAGCCGAAGTCAGACGCCCAACCCACTGAGCCACCCACATGCCTCCACTTACTTATTCTTAACCAAGGAACCCTGGTTCCTTTGATTAGAAAATGGTAATTAGAAATAAAAATATGGGCACTAGGTGTGCTCCTTACTACTGAGCATCATTGCTTCTCGGCCCGCCCAGCAGACAGAGCTAGAAAATGCATGTCTGGATTGTAGCACACTCGTCCCCACACAGTTCTATTTCTGTCGCCATCCATATAGACATTAAAAACAGTGAGTTTATTCTGATACTTCTGATTCCAATCCAACACCAAAGTGTTCATTTTAGCCTTTCTCTTTGTAACTTCTTTCTCTCACAGCAAGAAATCTAGCTTTCTTGACCTATAGTTTATTTATTGTTCACTTCTAGTACGCGCATAAAGTGGCTCAGAACAGCTAACGCATACCTTTGTGAGAAATACACATAGCCAGATCACAGCATTTTGGTACCCGTGTTCTTCTCTTTGCCTTATGGCATCCAGTCAAGATGCTGTTTTCCAAAGTTACTTAGGTTAGTTCTCTTCTTCCCCGCCCCTTGCCGTGTGGTTATTTATTTGTAATATAGTGACATCCATTTTTCACTTTTCGTATTCTCTCTTGGATGTCCCCCCACATCTTACTTCATTTTAATTATTTCTTTAATTTGGCAAGGGGGCGGGTGGGAAATTTGTGAAATGTATGTGAAACCTTACTGCAGTTTGAACAGTCAGAGCTATAGGAAAGGTATGTTTGGAGAACAGTCAAGGCTAGTTTCATTTCTCTTCCTACTTCCTTACCTCCCTCCTCTGCCACTTGGTGGAGATCTGCAGAGAGGAGTCTGCCGGTGAGTGTGAACTTCTGTGGCTGCAGCTTCCAGGGAGTCTAGAGTCAGAGAAGCCCACATTTGGCCGTTAGCAACTTATTAAAGATTTTGCCACAATAAGTTCACCTCCATCGCCTCATATAGTTCCAAAAAAAACGTTTTTTCCCCTAGTGATGAGAACTTTTAGCGTCTACTCTCTTAGCAACTTACAGATATTTACATATATTGTAGTATATAGTCATTACGATATATACCTTAAACTTGTACAGTGAGGGTGGCAATTAGATCTCAACAAAACTGAAAGGAGGCAAAAACGACGTTAGCTGAATTCTTACCCATTTGTATGGAGCCTGGCATCTGCCATGCCGTGTGCTCCAGGAGAGCCTGCGCTCACATGCGGTCTTTTTGGATAGGCTCACTTCCTTCAGATTTCACGCTGTTGAGTTGCTCTGAGACCTCAGCTCTCTGATGGGTTCAAAAAAATACTATGTTTTTTCAGTTTATCCAGATGTTTTGTGTTGCTGGAGTAAGACTGATGCTCTGTCCAGCTTTTTATGTTTCAGGCACAGTGTAAACACGTGAGGGGCACTCCTGTGCATGCTGCTGTTTAAGGCATCTTATGTGAATGCTTGGTTGTTCCAAAGACTTTTTTCTCCCTTAGCTTATCAACTTGTGAACCTCTTCCATGTCTATCTAAGTGGGTCATAGGCCCACTGAGGGTCACAGAAGGAGAACTTGATTTTTCTTATTTCTCCTAAAGCGCTCAGTGCAGCGGGCTCCTTATGCTATTGGCTAAAAAGTTTCAATCATTCACACTCCAGTTTAAACCTATTTCTTTTCCTATCTTTAATTGGCAGAGCTGGGGAAAGCACCACTTTGCCCCTGTACTGGGTTGAATAATATCCTTCAAAAGTTCATGTCTGCCCAGAACTTGCGAATGTGACCTTATTTGGAAATGGGGTCTTTATAGATATAATCAATTTAAGATGAGGTCATACTGGAGTAGGGTCGGCCGTAAATCCAACATGACTGATGTCCTTATAAGAGGGAAATTGGACACAGAGACATAGGCACTCAGGGAAGAAGGCCACGTGGAGAGGGAGGCAGAGATTGGAGGGATGCTGCCAGAAGCCGAGGAACGCCAAGGATTTTCAGCAACGACTGGAAGCTAAGAAGAGTTGAGGAAGAATTCAACGTAGCGTCTCAGAGGGAGCATGGCCCTGCTGACATCTCGGTTTCAGACTTCTAGACTCCCCCACTCTTCAGGACTGTGGGATAATAAGTTTCTGTTGTTTGAAGCCCCAGGTCTGTGGTATTTTGTTATGGAGGTCACTGGAAGGAAACACACACCCAGTTTGTTACATCATGCGGTTCGCTTCTGCCTCTACGATACAGGTGCAAAACTCTTTAGGTTTTCCGGGCAATTCCTTCATCCTTTCTTCATAGTCTTTTTTTCATACTTGTTCAGCCTACGTATGAGCATACATTTTCTCTAGTCAAAAGGGCTCTTGAAGAAAAGCTTTAAGGGAAAGCATTCGATATACAATATGGGAGAGCTGTGGCCTGCACATGGAGAAATGTCTTAGGATTTCAGAACAGCAGCCCATTCAGAGTCAGTGGTGGATGTGGTTTCCAACAGAATTAATGTGATGCTAAGCTATGCTTGATTTTCACCCACCAGAGAGATCCCTAAGATCCATGCAAACAGCTTTGGTCTCTACAAAGTTTCCCCATGAAGAGCCATTTCAGTTTAATGTGGTCTGGCCCATTGGTCTTCAGGATGCATTTTTGTGGTGATAGAATAGTCACTGGGTTTCCTTAGAAGAGAGACGGAAATGGCTCCCTAGAAGCCTCCAAGTATTTCCCATCTACCCAGTTGATCAGACAGCCTTACCCTTTAAATCTCTACCTGCTGGGACTGGAATAAGGATGGCCTTTTAAAGTGGTCTGCCAAATAGGCAATGGTTTTTGTACTCTAAAGGATGAGCAGGAAACGCATTGGAGATTTGTCTCACTCCTTTCCCTGGTTTCATATCCCAACATATTTTTCCCCCTCACAAAAAATAAGTTTTACCACTGGCTAATTTCTCTTTCTTTTTCTGAATTCTTCCTTTTGACTTATTTCTTTACTTCCCTGCTCTTTGATTTCCTTTCTTTCTTCTTGCATTGCTTTCTGAATTTCTTAGGCCCTACATCCACAGAAGCTGCTGGATTGACTTGCCCCCACACATCTGTATTTGATCTTATGGGCTTGCTCTGGATAAGGAGGGTGTTTCTGGTGGGGACTATAATTCTCTCACCACCAACTGCAGAGATCTCAGCTCTGGATTTCACTTCCTCTTTGAGCGGCCTTGGATCAGAGGGGCCTTGTACGTGTTGGGGGAGCTGCTGAGTTGATCAAGAACTTTCAGGTTGGATCAGACCCCGATGTTCTGGACTTTCTGGCAGGAAGTAGCCTGGACTACACTTTCAGGCTTCTCGACCAAGAAATCTGAAGGATTCCAGGGGATGAAAAAATGAGCTTAAACTGACAAGATGACATTTAGCAGGGGTATATGTGAAGGGGATCAGAATATTCCATTCCAGGATATGCCACTTAGGCATAAAGATGATTTTGAGCTGAAAGCAATTAAGAAACATCAGACTCAAGAGGAACTCTCTGCCCTCCCCGTTTGTGTCTAAAAGCAGGGCATAAATTTCCTTTTTATAAAGGTAACATAAAATTACATTTGTAAAGATGTCCACCACTTCTGTACTAGGAAGAAGAGAATGATTCTTAATTATTCTAGAAAATTTTCAGCAAAGAAGGCACCAACTCAAGTCTGCATAACAAACCTTACTAAAAAACCTTTATCTATCGCTAGTTTCCCCATATATTTATTTACTTTTTCACAATTTACCACCCCTAGGAGCCCTTTATCTAGTCAAATTTCTGCAATTTATCACCCTTTGTTAAAATTTATGTGAGCTGAGCTTCTGAGTCTAATTGCTTTTGTGGGCTTTCACTTTTTTTCTATGAACACCTCCCCCCCCGCCTATGCGTGTAAAATAAAAAATATCAATGGTAAAAAGTAGGTATTCCTTTTCTTCTACTAATCTGACTTTTGTCAGTTTAATTTGCACCCCCCAGTTACTGAATCTAAGAGGATAGAGGAAAAAAGTTTGTTTTTCCTTCCCTATATGCAAGTATCTGAACTAAGAGTCAAAAAATCTGCTACATGAGTTCAGGTGGTTTAGCAGCTCTAGGAGCAAGGGAAAAAGAAACTAGTCAATAGTAACATCAGTGTTAGTCAAAACTTTTCCTTATGGCTTCCTTTGCATATTAATGTGCATCTTAGTGTAGACTAATAGAAATAGCATAGCACTAAGCAAGAGCCATATGAGCCACAGCTTATCGTAAAGACCAGGATAGAAAATTGCCCATGTGGTAGATTAGTTACAAAAATGTTCCCAATATCTTTCAACCTCCTCCCTGTTTCCACACATTTTGCAATTTGACCATGCAACTCCTCCCATCTAGAAGGGAAGTCTATTTCTCCATGCCTTGAATCAAGCCTTGTGATTTGCTTTGGCCTGTATAGAATGTTGCAGAAATGATGGTGAAACTTTTCTGAGCCTAAACTTTGTGAGCCCTTGGGCGTTTTCACACTTTTTTCTGGAACCATGCTTCTGTCATGTGAACAAACTCAGGCTAGTCTGCTGAATGCTGAGAAACCCATGGCCTAGTCATGTCTGTCATCCCACTTAAGACACAGCCAACCGCCACACCTGAGAGGAGACTATCAGACCAGTCAGCTCCCAGCTTACCGACACTTGGCTGCAAATATGTACATGAGCTCAGCTGAGATCGGCTAAGCCTAGCCCAGATAAGCACAGTGACCCAGCTGACCTGTGGTCTTGTGAGCTATAGTGAATGGCTGTTTCTTCAACCATTAACATTTGGTCTGTTACACAGCAATAGCTTACTGATACAGCTTTGAAAGCACATCTTATAACAGTTGCTATAAGCCTCCATTGTTAAAGCAATGGATGATATTGCCTTTGTAGAAGGGAAGACGGGGTGGCGTGGCAGCTCTGGAGACTGTGGGGTTCAGAGGTTGGTGCCGGACCCACAGAGTAAAACCTGAAGGCCAGCTGATCTGATGACAGAGCAAACAAAAGCAGCAACCCAGGGAGTGGCCTGCACTATCAGTTTGTGGGGGCAAAGGGCTTGTATTTCCAATGGATCCAGTATAGACCACAGCCTGGAGAGATTTTAGAGAGACTCTGCTTAAGAGGGTAGTCTGGAGGGGAGTCAGGATTCTAAATGACAGGCTCTTTGGAGTTGCCTGCCGAAGGGACTTAAGGGTTGTAATAAGTGGCTGGCTGGAGGGAGTATGGGATGCATTAAGGAGACTGAGAGATGACCAGGGAGGTCGCTGGTCACCCACGAATACACCATGTACACAAGAGTCCAAAACACACACTATATCTATTAGAATACTGGCCCTGACACATAACCACTTGTGTGACCTTGGGCGAATTTCCTAATTACTCTGAGCAAGTGTAAATCTGCCTTGTAGGGTTATTGTGAAGATTAAATGAACTATTCTGTGCAAAGTCCCTGGGGCGCTAGAGTATGCCCGCAGTTAAGTGGCAACTCTTGGAAACAGCTTTCACTACTGTTGGGTCAGTGGGTTTACGTTACCCCCAACTCAGCCAAGGTAGAGAGCAACGGAAAAGAATGATAGAAGAGGATAAAGGGAGGCAGAGGGCTGAGGGGAAGGGAGGGATGGAGAAAGGGAAAATGGAAGCAAAACAATGATAAAGGGAAAGGTTTTTTTTTTTTTTTTTGTTTTTTTGTTTTTTTTTAGTAGGAGAGGAATAGAGAAAAAGAAGAACATTGAGCTGGGGTCAAAATGTAAACACTATGACTCAGATACAGTCTCCTCTCCCCCAAAGAAGTTGATCTCCCATTGCTGGAAACAACTTCAGTTGACGTGGAAAAAACACTTTAAGTGTTTTCATGCTTTCTAGCATGAAATAATCCTTTGTGAGTAAATACACAGTTGACTTAAAGTACAAGCTTCACAGAGGGTTTCTTTCAGCTTTGCAAGGTGTTTCCTCTTCCTTTCTCTTCTAAGCTCTAATGTTCAGTAGGTTAGCTGTATTAAATGCATTTTTGACTTACAGTATTTTCTTTTTTTTAAAAGTTATTTATTTATGTATTTTTTAAAGTTATGTATTTTCTTTTTTAAAGTTATGTATGTATGTATGTATGTATAAATAAAGAGAGAGAGAGAGAGAACGAGCAGGAGAGGGACAGAGAGAGGGAGACAGAGGATCTGAAGCAGGTTCTGTACTGACGGCAGAGAGCCAGGCGTGTGGCTCAAACTCAAAAACAGTGAGATCATGACCTGAGCCAAAGTCAGATGCTTAACCCAACTGGGCCACCCAGGTGCCCCTTGACTTATAATATTTTCAGCTTACAATAGGCTTATTGGGGCGTAACTGTATTGCAAGTTGAGGAAGATCTGTATCTAGTTATTTTTACTGTATTAGAAATTAAAATAGAAATTTAAAATTTTTATTAATCCATTTAAAAATAAAAAGAAAGTAAATAGCTATTATAGACTAATATAAATAACATTTAAAAGTGGAAGATAACTAGATTTCTAAAAAAATTAGTAGGAAAGCTGGTTTTACATTTTTTTTTCAAATTCCTTCAATATCTGGCTTCATAGAAGATGCATGTATTTAAGCCTATATCTAATAGAAGATATATACTTTGGCATTCAAACTATTGTGGTAACATGCTGTGTAGACTCTGGAAAACTCCACTGTACCTTCTTGATAGGGTGAGAATGAAAAAGACAAACAATGTCTTAGCAGGAGCATGAAAATAGCTTTGATCTCATGGACCCCCTGGCAGGATCTTGGAAGGACCCACAGGAAGATCTGGATCATTTTGAGAATTGCTGCTCAAGAACTTTCTCCGTTCACTTCCAGAAAAGCTTTCCACATCCCTTTCCTGTCTGATGGGAATCCCTCCTGTGTCACACCTTCCTTCCACCCTGCTGGCATCCTCCTTTACCTTCCCTGGGCCAAGGACAGTATCTGGGCTGTAAGGAAAGATGTTGAATTTTCCAGGAAGGAAAACACCTACAGGGTTATTTCAAATATGTTATCCCCACCACTAAGAGGAAAGTAACTTGAAAGGAGAGGATGGTTCCCACCAACAGTGCAAGAGGGTTCCCGTTTCTCCACATTGTCGCCAGCATCTGTTGTTTCCTGATTTGTTACTTTTAGCCACTCTGACCGGTGTGAGGTGGTATCTCAGTGTGGTTTTGATTCGTGCTTCCCTGATGATAAGTGACGTTGAGCATCTTTTACTGTTGGTGGGAATACAAACTGGTGCAGCTGCTCTGGAAAATAGTGTGGAGGTTCCTCAAAATATTAAAAATAGAACTACCCTATGACCCACCAACAGCACTACTAGGAATTTATCCAAAGGATACAGGAGTGCTGATGCATAGGGGCACTTGTACCCCAATGTTTATAGCAGCACTTTCAACAATAGCCAAACTATGGAAAGAGCCTAAATGTCCATCAACTGATGAATGGATAAAGAAAATGTGGCTTATATGTACAATGGAATACTACTTGGCAGTGAGAAAGAATGAAATCATGCCATTTGCAGCAACGTGGATGGAACTGGAGGGTATTCTGCTGAGTGAAATCAGTCACAGAAAGACAGATATCATATGTTTTCACTCATACGTGGATCTTGAGAAACTTAACAGAAGACCATGGAAGAAGGGAAGGGGAAAAATAGTTACAAACAGAGAGGGAAGGAGGCAAACCACAAGAGACTCTTAAATCCACAGAACAATCTGAGCGTTGATGGTGGGGGGAGAGGGGAAAATGGGTGATGGGCATTGAGGAGGGCACTTGTTGGGATGAGCACTGGGTGTTGTATGCAAGTGATGAACCACGGGAATCCACCCCCAAAACCAAAAGCATACTTGACACACTGTATGTTGGCCAATTTGACAATAAATTATATTTTAAAAAAAGAAAGGAGAGGATGGTTGAAAGTGAAATGTGTTAGGGACAGGGAGTAGCAGAACTGTGCCCTCAGTGCCTGCTGGGTGGGGCATCGGAACGCTCTGCCTAGCCTGCCTAGCAAATGTTATGTTCTTTCAGCTGCATTTATCACCTGCCTCTTCAATTAATGAGACCAGCTCCCTTCTCTGATGGTCAATTCACTAGTTTCTTTCTTCCCCATTTTGCTTTGGGGACCAGAGTAGGAAAACATCTGCGTTTCCTTTTGCATAGGGATAGACAGATATCATATACTATTAGTGTCTCATAACCAAGATCTATAAACTCAGCCCAGGGTGATAAAGCTGGGTGATTTTTCCCCCCACTGTCTTTCATGTCAATCCTCCTTCACAACATCATCAATCAATCAAATTGCTCTTGGAGTTCCTTGTGTTACCATGGCAACGCCTCCCCGCAGAGTTAAAAATAAAACTTCTGTATTCCTACTGAAATTTGGAGAGAACAAGAACCTAATTGCCTGGCGGTCCTCATCATGGGAACACCGCTCCTTCGGCAAAGGCCACCCAGCCGCTTTGTCCTGGAGAGTGAAGATGCACTGTAAACCCCGAGTTCTGTGTCTGTCTCCCCAAGGGCAGCACCCGTGGGAAAGTGAGGCTGCCCCTTGCAGAGCTGGTTGGTGCTTTTCATCACAGACCCACTGGAGTCTTCCCTGTTTTTAGGCTGGGGGTCCTTTATAGATTCCTTCTCTGTGGTTTGGCAAATCCGCGGGGAAGAAGGAAAAGAAATCAATGCAGAAAGCGGGGTTGGAAGCTTTAATCACTCTCTTGGACACTTTAGATCGCTTAATAAGGAAAAGATTTTTGCAGAGATGTTGCTTCTTTTAGGTTCCCCCAGAGACAGACCTGAGACAAGGACTCAAGGGCAAGCAGTCGATTTGGGAGACACAGGGAACATCAGTGGGAACGGAGAGGGGAGGTGCCAAGGTAATACTGAGTAGAAAAGATAGCCAGTAAAGATGTTAGAAGCTCAGCCACCACTGTGGGCCATTGGGGCTTAATTCTGTAGGGAAACTCTGAGATGTGGGGGTAAACACTTGACTTTGAGTTATCCTATCCTATCTAAGTCATTTACACAATGACTCTCAAGGGTCTTTGGTTGAAGGCTGCTCCAAGAGTGTTTCTTCCTGGCATTTCTGCTCTGCCATGTGGAGCAGGGCAGTGCTTTGGCTCCATAGAATGCCTGCTGGCACAAAGATTTCGATACCTGCAGTCAGAAGTCTGTGGATAAGGGATTAGGATGGGTCATTGAAAGTGTCAGCTAGGAATGCTCGGACGGGGCCTTTATTTGGGAAGTTAAAGAAGTTCTATCTGAAGCAAGCTTACAGGAAACTAGACCCAGGAGTAGTCAGTATGAAAATAATAAAAAGTGCAGAAGGGTTTAAAAGTGGTTTTGTTATTGTTCTAGTTTGTATTTTTGAAGTAGGTATTTTCCTACAGTATGCCAGATATTTGAACGGACATTTGAATATTCACCAGCATAAAATGGCTTTTCATCCTCACCAACCTCTCAGAACTTTAGTTCTTCAAAACCATGCATTTAATCCACAAATACCCTCGTGTCAAAATGTCAATATCATCTGCCTTCCCTAAGTGTGCTTTGCCTTTTCATTCTGCTCCTTTGATGTTTCCCAAAGATGACTCCTGAGGGTCTGAGCATGAAGTGACCAGAATATCAGAAACAAGGCTCCCAGAGGAGGGATGGTGACATCTATGGAGCGTCCATGTGCCAGGCAGCGTGCTACGTGATCTCCGTGGATCATTTCATTTAAAACTCACAACCACTCCGTGAGGGAGATACTCTAATCACCCCGCTTTACAAATGAACAAGCAAAGGCACAGTGACTTGAAAGTTCCACATCTAACACATTTGGGAGCCAGGGTTCAAATCCGGGCTGTCTGTTCCCAGAAAATGTCTTTCATCGCTTTCATTGCCTTTATCTTTTTTTTTTTTTTGACTTCTGTTAGTTCTTCCAAATCAAAATTGCTGTTTTGTGTTGACAATTTTCCATATTCAGGTGGACTCTACCACAAAATGTCTAGGACCAACCCCTCTGTAGCTAACCATCCTCGCTGGCCCTGGCCTGGGACCAATGTTGCGTAAAGTCAGATGTGTATTCAAGGCAAGTGTGTTAGCATCCTCCTCCTCACCTCCCAACGAAGAACCCCGCTGACACTTGCTTTTAAAATATTTCTCTCAGGCCAAAGTTGTTTATTTTGTACTTCACGGTAAGAGCTCAAAGGCGTCAGTTGATTTCAGTTTGTCCAGATCCCCAGGAAGATGTTGCTTGAGGACAAGTTGCCTCTGGCTCAGTGAACTTCTCCTATGGACCTGCTGCATAGGCCTACATTTCTTTCCGTAGATGAAGCAACGTACTTTCATTTATCCTCTTGGGTGCAGACAGAGTGACTTAGAATATTACCTCCACTAGGGGCGCCTGGGTGGTGGTTCAGTCGGTTAAGTGGCCGGCTTTGGCTCAGGTCATGATCTTGGCGGTCTGTGAGTTCAAGCCCTGCATCAGGCTCTGTGCTGACAGCTCAGAGCCTGGAGCCTGGAGCCTGCTTCTGTTTCTGTGTCTCCCTCTCTCTCTGTCCCTCCCCCATTCGTGCTCTGTCTCTCTCTGCCTTTCAAAAATGAATAAATATTTTAAAAATTTGAAAAAAAAAAGAATATTACCTCCACTAATTCGCCATTTATTTTAAGGCTGCATGCATACAGGAAACCAAGAAAAACTGAAGAACTGGATGGAAAAGACAGAATCCATTGACCAGAGATAGGTGAGATGGTCTGAATGCTACAGTTTTGATATCGATGTGCCTCAGCCCCCACTGCAGATTTGCTTCTTGAACCTCTGTTCAGTTTTCTCATCTTTACCTCCATATGCAGTAAAATCTTGGTTTGTGAGCATAATTGGTGTTGGAAACATGCTCGTAATCCAAAACCCTTGTATATCAAAGTGAGTATCCCCATAAGAAATAATGGAAACTCAGATGATTCGTTCTACAACCCAAAAATATTCATATAAGAAATGATTACAATATTGTAATAGAATACAAAAGAATAAAGAAAATACAAAATAGAAGGGAAAATAAACAAATTAGCCTGAACTTACCTTTGAAAACCTTCGTGTCTGGGGGCGCCTGGGTGGCTCAGTCGGTTAAGTGGCCGACTTCGGCTCAGGTCATGATCTCGAGGTCAGTGAGTTCAAGCCCCTTGTCGGGTCTGTGCTGACAGCTCAGAGCCTGGAGCCTGTTTCAGATTCTGTGTCTCCCTCTCTCTGACCCTTCCCCGTTCATGCTCTGTCTCTCTCTGTCTCAAAAATAAATAAACGTTAAAAAAAAAAAATTAAAAAAAAAAAAAAAGAAAACCTTCGTGGCTGGTGTGAGGGAGACAGAGAGAGGAGGGTTATTGTGTAGGACGACTTTCATTATCACCAGTGGAATCACTGCTCTCTATTGGCTTAGTGGAATCTTTTTCTTTCTGTGCAAGTTTAACAAGGAACCTGTCCAGTGACACTTGCTTTTGCCTCTTTTTGAGGATTTCACGGAAATGTGACATTGCATTGTCCTTAAACAGATTCATCGCTTGCACTGCTACAGCCTTATTCAGGTGGTGCTTTTCTACAAAAATTTGCACTGTCTCCCGCATTAAAATTTTTTTTAAAAAGTGTTTATTTTTGAGAGAGAGAGAGTGAGCATGAGCAGGGGAGGGGCAGAGAGAGAGGGAGACAGAATCCCAAGCAGGCTCTAGGCTCTCAGCTGTCAGCACAGAGCCACCAGACTCAGGGCTTAAACTCATCAACCATGAAATCATGACCTGCACCGAAGTCAGTTGCTTAACCAACTGAGCTACCCAGACACCCTGCCCTGTTTCCCACATTTTACGCATCTCCCTAATCTCATTTGAAGTGAGGGATTCCTCCACCTTTTCTCCTCCTTTGCAGAGGAAGATGTAGACTTCTCATAAAATCTTACAATTTCAGCCACTTGCATACCTTGTTCATACTTCTCAATGATTTCCTTCTTGACTTCCACTGTAATCATCTCCCCCTTCTTACCACCCTTCTTTTCAACCTTTTTCTGCATGGGGGCCATTGTATACACTCGCAGGATGTTAACTACAGTACAGTATTAATAAACTCTTGACATATATTGTATCTGTGTAACTGGCAATAAGGCAGCAGAGGAAAGGGTCTATAACTGCACGCAGCCTGACCCAGAATGAAGCAAAGCATTTTTAAGCTTACTCTGGTATGGAAAAGCAAAGGACTGTCCATAGGTGCTTTGAAGTGACAAAAAATACACTAGAGCCAGTTATGGGCACCTTCTAGCATTTGAAAAATCACTGATTTCTGCCAAACACCACAGCCTGAGACCAAGCATCCAAGCATGGGAGATGATCACCCACAATCCCGCAGCAAGAGGGAGGGAAAGAGAGAGAGAGAAAACCATTGGCTCAGTTGTGATCATGTAACATTCAGCATCACGTACTACTCATAAGACATCGCTCATTTACCAAGTTAAAATTTATTAGAGACGTTTGCTTGTCTTGTGGAACACTCACAGAACAAGTTACTTATAACCAGGTTTTACTGTACTTGTACTTCTTTTCCTCATATCTACTGCTTCTCTTAGATTTCTCTTTTTTCTCCTTGTTTTACCCACAGAGCCAACATGAATCCTGGCTTCTATTTATATTATGTTCATTAAACTAGTGTTTCCACAGTTAACTACCCTAATGTCAGAATTTCTTGGCTTAAATGCTGAAGGGTGAGAATCAGAATGGACAAGTTCATCTGTCTGAGCCAAGCCATGTCATAAGCCTGTGCCTTCTTGGCCTTTAAGTCAAGTGACTGCCCCTGGTCCAGTTACCTTTGGCCAGGTACATGTGGTATCACCCCTTCAGCAAAGGTGCCTATGGGGGCTGTGGGCAGGGCCGGTACCGTGATAGAGATCCACTGTGCTGCTCTTTGAATTTCATAACCAAGTGGCATCTTGCTCCCTGCACTTCTGTTACTAGAAGCATATGGGTCTGATTTCTGGCATCAATAGAACTAGAGACACACTCAGGAGAGCTCAGTCTTGAATTGCCTCTCAAAAGCACAGCCATGGTATTTTATATTTGATGAAGGTAACCTAACAGAATTTCTAATCATCTAATGTTCTAGATTTTCCAGGCTTTATCTCCACATGAAATTACAGCATCACAAAATCACATACATGGACTATATTAGTTTACTTATTTGGAAACATGCCTGCGTAAAATTATGGTTTAATATGATACCCCTGAGGTTAAATATAAGAAATGTTCACATGAAGAATGTATTTGCATCTTTAAAATTGCTTGAAAAGTCGCTAATTATTATAGGTTCTTTATATAAGGATTCATGTAATAATTTTCTCTTAGATTTTAGTGCCAAGGAAAAAACTTTATTTCTGTTTTAATGAGTGAGAATTATATAATTCACCAAATTTCCTATTGGCCACTAGAAAATTCTGAAGCAAAATTTAGGACTCAATTGAAGTATCTCTCCCTAGCCTGGGTTTCTGGTAAACAACCTTTCTCCTATCAAGTATATGCTTTTGATATTTTTATTTGATTATCCTTATTTTAACAATTGAAAAGTATATGTGTCTGTTGTCTAAACCGCTTCAAATACTTTTGGAGGTAGCTAGAATGCAAGTGATAAATATGATTCGATACATATTACTAATATTACTGCTTAGTAGAGTATATGCTAATGAATTCAGGGAAATTTTTGGTGCTTTAGGGGGTCTCCAGGCTAGTGACTTTCTACGCTCAAACGTATTGTAAATGAGAGGTTAGTTCCCACTGTGCTTCTGATACTAAGAAAATGTCTGTGGGGCCCCTGGAGCAATCTCATGATGTATTTATGTTGTAGAAAATTTGAATTTAAGAGAGTTCACACAAAGATTTTTATTAAAAGGGGAAAGGCTGAGGTTGGAAGCAACTGGCAAAGAATTATTCATTTTCCGTAAAGGAATCAAAACTTGATTGGCCTTTTATAATCGATGTTTGAGGATGCTGGAGGCTTTTGTGAGTTCCTTTAAACTATTGTCCTGTTTCACATTTCTTATGTATTTTTTGGAGCGGTGACTTCATTCCAGATGTTTCAACAGTTGAAAATTTAGTGAATCCACAGTTTGAATACACATTATCAGTAATAGACTGATGAATTTCCCCCCCAACTAACACGATTAAACAGGCCCGTTGTTTTTAGCATTGGTAGGCACAACTTCAATTTTAGATAAGTACACACTTTCCAGAAAGGAAGCCTCTTTGGAAGGCAGCTAGCCATGTGGTTTACCAGGGTTACAAACCTGTTTTCCACTAAGTGTTTTCTGGGCTTTGCATTAAAAAAAAGAGAGAGAGAGATTTAGCAGTCACACAAACAAAACTTGCACCTCTGTGGAGTGGTATCTTCCAGGTCATTGGGCATTCTCTACTATTGGATTGAGTAGCATGTCATTGAATTTTTATTTTGGAAATGGCCAAGTCTTAAAATCTGCAGACGCTTTAGCCCCCATCCAGCACTCTAGTGAGCTTGGTTGGTGCTTGGTCAAACTCTGCTTCGTAGCAAGTTTGATTTGTTACTTTGGACCATTTTTCTATGGTTCTTTATTCTTTTGCTCTCACGTTGGAGGAGCCAAAGCAGTTGCTTTTGGCACCTGAATTTGTAACTTTTCCCGAACTTCTCCTTCACAGCCTCTTGTCAGAGACCCAAATCCCAAAGGCACATGCTAACGCAGCCCAGATGCCAGGAAGATCCATCCCCAGCTGGGCCATATGACCCTAATGAGCAAGCAGCCATATGTACAGTTAATTAAAACTCAAGTCAAAATAATAAAATGAGGTTTCTGGGTACACTCAGCAATGGCAAGGTTTCCTTTTGTAAAATCTGGAAACCACTTGTACAGCCACCAGGAAAAAGGAGCAAGCCACTCGCGTGAATTCCCTTTGCTTCAAAATCTCAGTGAATAGCTATAACGTATATGTATGTCACACACTGAGACGTCCATCGGAAGACATTACAAGACAGATACAGAAAAAAGAAAGCAGTCTGTGCTTATGGTCTAGTGGGGCATTGACACATTAAATTCTCTCCTTCAGTGGCTGAAGTTCATGATTTTTCTCTTCTGTTTCCCTTGACCCTCTGCAGGTAGAATCTGTCTCTTACTTTCGTGGTTCTGTGTTTCCGTTGCGCTCTGTGACCGCCTGTGCATGCTGATGGTTGACTTGTTGCCTCCCCTGCTCACCTGTGAGGTCGAGCGGTTGTGCTGGAGCCTGCTAGTTTCAACTGGGGAGAGCATACTGTTACAGAGTCAGTAGTGTTGAGGGCCACTTGTTCACCGTGGGTAGCTGGATATCGACTATAGAGACAATATTTGTATATATCATGGAACTTGCCAAATCAGGGCTATGGATTTTTGGAGTGTGGATTTACCAGCGCATGAAGTCCTTAAAGTCAGGATTGTGGCTTTCTTTTTGGATCTCCAGAGCCTGGCCTCTCCTGGATACTCAACACATATTTGGTGAATGAACGAAGGGATGCAAGTAGAATAAAACCAACCAACCGGTCTTGTATAAAATGAAGCAAGCAATCGCAACAATGCAGTGATTTGAGAGGCTGGTTGAAGGGTCCTCACCTCCCCACCAATAGGTATCCCCTTGCTGTTTTGCTGCAGCGCATGATCCACATATTGGTATTATTTTCAAAGTTAAGGCCACATTTTGGTTGGCTTTAGGGAGAAGTTTGCTGGGCGGAGCAAGAGAAGGGGAAGCAGATAGCAAGCAAGACGGTAGGAGCAAGCATATCAGCCACAAAACACAATGAAACGAGAGCTAGTTTATCCAGTTGTGATTCCACTACGGTCCATCACCACCAGAGCTGAGTAGGACTCTGAAATGGTGAGATTTATTCCTAATCCCTTCTAACTTTCTCTGTAAGCCACAGCCTTCGTATCACCCCTTGTTTGCCCAAGAAACATCTCTATTCCTTTTCTTTCTCTTTTAGTGTATTTATTTATTTTTGAGAGAAGGGGGGTGGGAGGGGCAGAGAGAGAGGGAGACACAGAATCTGAAACAGGCTCCAGGTTCTGAGCTGTCAGCACAGAGCCCGACGCGGGGCTCGAACTCACGGACCGTGAGATCATGACCTGAGCCGAGGTCGGACGCTTAACCGACCAAGCCACCCAGGCCCCCCTAGGTGGTATGCTTTAAATCACTCCATGTAAGTAATTGCCTCTACTGCCTTAGTGTAAGCTAGGGTCTGACGGATTTTCAACAAAAGAGAGCAGAGGCCTGTTGAGGTAGGAGTTGGCAGGGGTAAGTTTTGATAAAGGGAGGGAAGAGGCACAGGTCTAGGATCAGGGAGATGTTTCCTACCGTGCATCCTGGGCATTTGGAAGGGGTCAGGAATATGGAGTGTGGGCGTATGCTGGAGGCTGGAGTGTGATGCGGAAGCTTCTAGAAGGTATTGGCGGTAGGATGGCAGAAGAAGTCTCAGAGGCAAACATGGCCTGGAGCCAGCCTTGACTGCCATCTGTGTTTGGTGTTTTTCTACTCAAAGTTTACTAGCTTTGTAACTGCTGAACACTTGTAGTGAGGCAAACTTCTCAGATGAGATTTGAGGTTCTGTGCTGATGGCCTGTGTTTATTGGATTCACTTTTCTTGGAGAATGACCCCTCCTGTTCCCTGCTCCTCCAAGACTTCATGGAGAACTCAGGTCCACACTGCAAGGGAAGCTCAAAAAATCCTTGCTTACAGCCTATTAGAGGATTCTGGGAAATAATGTTGTTTATTTCAAAATGCAAGGGGCAACATCTTTTTCTGAAAATTTTTTTCATTTACTTAAGTGTGTGTCTTTATTCTTTAGACAAGCTGCGAGGAGCTGGCAGGTGGGGATAATCCAAATCCTCAAAAATGTTTTGCAGTATGTCTAAGGTTTAAATAAAGATTTCATCAAGACTTCAGAAAATTGTATCTGCCCCCTTGATGACAGCTCTCTGTCTGGGGAAGAGCATGAGCTAAAGTACAGTTGGAGAAAGTGACTTTACATTTCCCCCCACTGGGACTGGGACTAGTAAGTAGTGTCTTTTGAAGCAGTGTGACTAGGGGGTTGGTTCCACTGTGTGAGCGTCTTGCACCAAGGTTCTTGTGCCAGTGTGCTGGTTGTAACACATTGTCCAATGCTCACACGGAAGCTGCTTTCTCTTTAAAGGTGTCAGATGACAATAATAATAAAAGTAAATGCACACAAACGCATTGAGTACTCACTGTGTGTTGGGTCCTGTGAACTAAGTGCTTCCCAGGATTATCCCACTTAGTCTTGTAAGAACCCTCTGAGGCAGCCACTGTTATAATTATCCCCAGTTTATAGGTGAGGAAGCTGAGAGAGCAGTTAAACAACTTGCCAGTGGTCAGCAGCAGAGATGGGATTATGTATCCAGGCCTTAGCTGTGCTGCTAACCACTACACTACCTCGTCTCCTGGCAGTAGAAGGCAGGGCACAAACCGCAACAGCAGCATTTAACAAGCACCTACTATATGCCAGGAACTGCACTAAGTCTCTTCCATGCCTTATTCACTTTTTTTCTTAACCGCACTACGAGGTGGGTACTTTCTCTTCACGTTTTACAGAAAAGGAAACCGAGGCATAGGTCACAGTTAGGGTAATGGAGCCGGGATAGTGGTGGTGATGAAGCATCAGCTGGGCTTGGCTACTACGGGTGGCCGTCAGAGTGACTGAAAACACTAGCAAGGGGCATAGACCCGTTTTCATAAAGGCTAATCTAGGGTCTCACATAACTGGTTCTGAGCATGTTGACACCACGTGAAAATGTGCGATTTCTCCCACTCACTGAGGCTGTGATCTGCCTCCCACCACAGCCACTTTCCACGCCACACCTGTCTCTTGCTCACTGCCTGAAGCCAGAGCCCTCTGGTGCTATGAATGGAAAGGCTTTGGGTGCTGCCTGTGGGTAAAGGGGTGTGGACAGACAGTGTCTTCGGTTTGCCTGATTGTTGTAATAAGTAAACAAGAAATAGAAGGAGGGAATCTCAGGTTCTTCTACATCCCTCGGTTCCAGTTACCAATACCAGTCTCCATCTTTTTCAGGCAAGTAAAGTGGATAAGCAACTGAGGGAATGTAAAAGTTGCTAAAGGCAGCATTTCGAGACAATGGAGATGCTCACACCTTGGACCTGTTTGTCTAGGTTCAGGGACAGAAGTTTATTGAATGTGTCTTTAGCTTAGCAAGATAGAACAAGGGCTGATTTCTATCGTTTACCCCTTATTGGACTTCACTTGAACTTACAGCGCTCCCCAGTGATGCTACAGATATTAAACTGATGGTTCCTGCTTCCTTCCTCTGATTTCTTTTATCCCCACACAATACTTAATTTTTATGGGGATTGGCCATCTTAGCGGCTTATGAAATGAGAGATGGCTTTGACCAGAAGGTGTAAACAAGGCTTACTGTTTGAAGCTTCGCTATTTGTATTTGAGTTATTTTCCTGGTCACAGACACAGACTTGCAGTGATTCATCATTCATTCATTGCCCTGAGCCCCCAGCCCCTCGAAGGAATGTAATCCAAATTTCCTCAAGCTGCTGACTTTCCACAGATAGGGGGACTCAAGTGCCCCTGCTCAGGCCACTAGCTGTGTAATGAATGACTTCCATTTTCGCTCAGACTTCCACCAAGCTATTGCTAGGAGCCTCTGGGGCTGCCGTATGAGATCATGAGCGCTGTTTCCACTTTGGACTGTCTTGTCAGCACCTGGGATTTGAGGGCAGACCTCACTGCTTCCATTATATAGCGTCCGATGCACCCCAGATCATAAACCCTGTGGTGCCTGTGGCCCCTGGCCCATCTGCATTTCTTTCTGCACCTAAACCTAAACCACCCATGATCTACACAGAGGTGAAGCTATGCGTGATGTGATGGCACAGGCCCTTCTCCCCCGCAGGGGTCTCTGAGCCTCCCGGGGTCCCTGCTGCATACAGCATCTTGACTCTTATCTGCAGCCTTCTCCCGATGCCTCAGATATGAACCCACAGGGTTGGCTGTGGTCAGCATCAGACGTGGACTCTCCAGCAGCCCATACGACATGCCCAGACCATCGTGAATCCCGTGAGTGGGTGCAAGTTAGTGCGAAATTGGGACCCCAGCCTCTCATGTAATTTTCAGATGATTTTCAGACAGATCCAGCTCAAGGCTTAAAGTGAAGTGATGTTTACATTCAGTGGAACGCACTGCTTTTGGCTCTCTATTCTGGCTACCAGAAGGGCTGTCCCTGACCCAAAGCGTCTGTGCCTCTGGGAGCTTGTTAGAAATGCCCAGTCTCAGGCTCCAGCCCAGACATACTAAATGCAAACCTAAATTTTAACCAGATCCCCAGGTGATTTACATGCACACTGAAGTCTGAGAAGCACTGCTGTATATCATAACTGACAGATCAGACCGTACTTAGGAAATGGTGCTAAAGTGATTTTCCAGATCTGGGAAGCCCCGCAGCATAGAACGTTGCAAGTAAATCCAGTGATTGCTTGCTATTAAATACCTATAGAGCGTTTTTTCTGTCTTTACCTACTCTTTCATTTGAATGCAGATTTTATTTTGGGATTTTTGATATTCATGTTAGTCAATAATGGAGTTTGATATTGTGTATTAACTTGAATTCTCCCTCCCTTCCATTCTTCTTGGGTTAAGAACTCTGATAATAGAAGGGAACTATAGACCTGACATTCAAGGAAAATCCAGAAATGAATTCTTTTTTATCTTCAGGCAGAGCAGCTCCAATGAATAGAGAAGTGTAATAAAGCCTTTTTATATGCCTGTCATAGAAAGACAAACCTTTTCCAAAGGAAATGGATTTGAGTATTTGCGAGGTATGATAAACAGCCTGACAAAAACGAGCCTGAATTTCCCTTTTAAATGTTCAGCAGGGGGAGGTTTTAACTTCTCCTGTCAGGTAAAAAAAGAATTCATTATGAAAGCCATTCTAGCTGAAACTCAAAAATGAAAACGAGGCCCGATCAGAGTGGAAAGCAATGATTTAGAAATGTGTTAAAGGGAGTAGTTTAATGAATAAAGTGTCAACTTTCCATAGGAGCAAAAATAAATCACGCAAAGGCTTAACCAGTTTTGTCGCTGTGAATTAGCTGGGCGTAGTTGGGACCAGCACACCCTGTAAGGAAACATTAAAATCTAATTCTCGCTGAGATTTGTGTACGTGCATTGTTGATAATGATGTTAATAACGGCATTGTATGCTTTTTACGACTTCTCTTTCCAGTGATTGCCAACAGCCGGAAGAAAATGAGGCGCAGTTGAACGAAAATGGCCCCAATTCTCAGTTTTTCCACTCAGCGGAAAGCCTTGAGGCCTTGAATCCATCTGCCCATGAATGACCTGATGTCCCGCTGCAGAATAGTCTAGACACTCGGTGTTGCTGTCCTTGGTCTTGGTTCCCAGGTATCTTCCTTTCCTAGGGCTGCCCTGCCAGAGTACCGCAGACCAGGTGCCTTCAGCAGAACTTCATCGTCTCACGGTTCCGGAAGCTGGAAGTCCGCGTCAAAGTGTGGGCAGGGTGGTTTCCTGCGGGGGTCTGGGTGGGAGAACAGATGCCAGCTTCTGGTGGTTTGCTGCCAACCCTTGGCTTTAGATGGACCTCCTTGATCTCTGTTTTCATCTTCATGTGATGTTCTCCCTGTGTACAGGTCTGTATCCAAATTCTCACTCCCCCCACTTTTTAAAGTTTATTTATTTACTTGAGAGAGAGAAAGAGAGGGAGAGAGAGAGAGCATGAGCTTGGAAGGGACAGAGAGAGGGGGAGAGAGAATCCCAGCAGGCTCAGTGCAGCTCCATTCCACTAATGGTGAGGTCATGACCTGAGCCAAAATCAAGAGTCAGACGCTTAACCGATTGAGCCACCCAGGTGCCCCCTAAATTCCCCCTTTGTTAGTCAAACTAAATTAGGGCCCACTGGATGATCTTCTCTTAACGAATTACATTTTCAAAGATTCTGTTTCTAAATAAAGTCACCTTCTGAGTTACTGGGGATTAAAACTCCAGTGTATCTTTTTCTGAGACACACAATTCATGCAACTCACCAGGTGGGACTGCTTTGTAACAAAGTTGTTTGATTTGTTAATAACTAAACTCGCAAGTTTGTAGCACAATCCCTGGGCGAGTGATCAGAGTGCAGCAAATCACCATGGAATAAATAAAGGAATTCCTAACCTAGGCATACATACTTACGAAGCACCGTTAGGTATCTTTGAGGCATGGGTTGTGTAATACTTATTTTACTAGTAACGAAATGGATGCAATAAGAGGTTAACAGAGTATGCTTCTCACATTCTATAGTTATCTGGTTTATTTTCTTATTATTCTTTGTCGAACTAAAAATGAGGGCAAGGACCTTG
The DNA here is from genome assembly GCF_028018385.1 of Neofelis nebulosa. NCBI lineage: Eukaryota > Metazoa > Chordata > Mammalia > Carnivora > Felidae > Neofelis > Neofelis nebulosa. Next base: position 43,919,479 of record NC_080795.1, on the reverse strand, counting down.
GTTAGTTGCTTAATACAATGTTGACCAACTGAGCTTGGTACTTGTGAGATGGTCAGATTCACGTAATTAGTGCTGCCTCTTAAGTACAGTGTGAAGCAACAGCACAAACAGAGTGAAAGTACAAATTTGTGAGAACGAGAAGACTGGAGCTTTAATGGAGAACTCATCGGATCTAAGGTATCACGAGAAATCGTTCAACTTAATGCTCACACACATTGGTGGGTCTCCTCAGCAGACAGCGAGGGAAGACGATCATCATATGCAAGTACTCCTTGCATGCCAAGGACAGAGGAGCAGATTGTGCACGTGTAAAGCAATGCTTACATTTCCTTCCTCCTTCTCCTTTTCCTCTTGGATGTGTCGAGTCCCCACTGGTACCCACTAACATGCTGTTGCTTGAGATTTGCTCTTTACTAAGTAAGGAAAACCAAATGATTGCATTTTAGCTCGTTTTCTTTTTTTCCTGCTGTTCATCGAATGGCAACCTTACAATAACAGGTAAGGGAAGCAGGAACAGAAAGGAAGGGGAAAAAGCAGAGCCCTGCATAATTTGTGCATGGAGGTTCTTTTACAAAATCGTTTAGAAATGACTAGAGATTTATATAAAGTTTTCTCTTGTAAGACGGTAATTTTCTTGGGGTAAATTCATTTTTCCATCTTCACCATTGGATGGAAGTATTGCAGAGTGGGAAGGGGCCTTAAAATCTGTTAAGTTCAATTCTCATTTTATAGGAGGACATTGAAGCCCAGAGATGATAAGGTACTTGTCCAGGGTCACAGAAATTAGTTTTTACCAGAGCCTGTACTGGTTACTATGCTTTCTTCGTGCCCAAGTCTATTTTTTCTTTTCTTTTCTTTTTTTTTTTTAGTATACTATATATTCCTTCTCAGAACTGAGAGGGTTTTTTTTCCCCTCCCCTCCCTCCCACCTCTTTCCTTTTCTTCTTTCTTTTCCCTTCCTTTGCTTTTACATGCTGCTGACAGCTGTGTTCCCTGCGGGAGAAATTGCTTACCTGGATGCCTCACTCTGGACACTGGAGTCTCCACTGTGTGAGTCTAGTGGGCACATCCTGGTGAGGTATCGGTTTCTAGGAGTCCCTGGAGGGGCATTTTGCTGTACCAGACTAGGTAAGGGTCATGCACGGGATAGGTAGGCAATGACTGTGGGGTCAGATCACATGTAGATTTCTCTAGGGGTAACCTACACTCCATCCTATGAAACAATCATGAATACCACCCAGTGGCATTGTGAGATTCATTTCCACTCCCTCCTGGGGAAACCCTTAGCAAAGTGTGAGCAGGAACCGTCCCATCTTTCCTTACACATTCTGCCCTTTCTCAGCTGGCCTGTGCTGTTCTGGTCTTAACCACTCCATGGGACTGCTTGATTGCTTCTATTTGGCCCTTGTTAGGGAACTCTGTTCCCTTCTGCCCTTGCTCCAAGTTCATTTGCAGCTTGGGTCTACCTTAATGGTATTTAAAGGAGGCAGATGTCCCTCAGAATGCTCAGCAAAAACATCATCTTCCTGTTGACCACGCCTGCAGAGAGTCTCTCTTTCCCAGACTCTGGGACCTGTCCTCTTCTCTGTTCTGAGCAGCTAGGCTCTGCTCCACTGCCTCTGAGTCCTACTACTGTGTTTTCTGCTACACTGTGACATGGGGAAAGGGCTTTCCCCTTGGCTTGATTTGGTAAAAAGAATAACTTCTGCACTGGAGCCAAGCGGAAGATGAATTTTCCTTGGCTTTAACCACAGAGACCATTATCTTTCTCAGCTGTGGGGCTCCACCAAGCTTTTTTCTTGGCTGCTAAGTTTCTCCATTTTACTTTTCACATTTTCGTATCTTCACTCTCAGTGTGGGCTAGGCAGGTGGACTGGAGGCACCTACTATCCCCCCGAAACAATGCTGGTGGCTTGGTGGGGAGAGGAAATGGTCATATATAGCCCTACAATATGATCTGGAGGGGAGAATGACCCCAGCGTTTGTATCTTCTGAATGTTGCCTTTAGAAATGGTGACTTGAGCAGTGAGGTTCTGCTTTTGGAGAACCACAAAAGCAAAGCCAAAACCCAAAACAAAACTCTGGTCCCAAGAGGGAGGCAGGGAGTCCAGGATGGAGAAGAAGATGACAGGGGGTGGAGCTTGTATTCCCAGGTGAGCAGTGGCACCAAATGTAGCTGGAGGGCTGCATGACATCGACCTTTGAACTGTCACGGTTCTACTGTTGTCTCTTTCCTTCTAACCCTCAGCTTGTTTGTCTTTTTCTCCTACTTCTACGTAACCCCTCTTATATCCCCACCACCCTACTGAGACAGTCAAGCTAACCACCAACAATGTGTCCCCTCTCCTCCCGGATGTGGGAATGTTGCAGGGAGGAAGCAAGCTGGGTAGGCCTTGCATTTCCCAGCCCTCCTTGCCTACACATGTGGCAGTGCAGCAAGTTTGCAGGGATGGAACATGGGCAGAGGAATGTCTGTCATTTCAGGCTGCACTTTGGAGAGAGAGTGTGCCTTCACCACCACCTCGTTACCCTTCCACCAGCTCACCATGGAGGATTCCGGAGCCCTGAAAACACGGTGAAGTGTTTTCAACCTTGTCGTTCGTTGGAACCATCTGGAAAGCTTTAAAAACTCTCGCTGCCCAAACCCCTACCCCAGAGATGCTAATTAAATTGGTCTGAGGTGTGGCGGGAGCAGCAGGAGTTTTAAAAGGTGTTCTAGAGGCTAACCAAGGCAGAGAACTGGTGCTCTGGAGGGGTGTGGAGCCCCAAGAAGGAAATTGTCATGGAGAAGAAAGCTAGCTACCCACTCGCCAGGAACACCCACGTTGGAATGTTACTTAAAAGAGAAAGAAACCTTTATTCCGTTAAGTCCCTGGGAATTTGAGGTTTATTTCTTAGATCAGCTCAGTTGTCCCAATTAATGCATCTTTTTTAACGAACACAGAGAATGCCTCCTCAGCATGCCAAGATTTTCTCCCGACATCTTTCGGTTGCTGGGTTCTATTGGATTCAACTGTCCCATAAGTGGGCGACAGGGGTGCTGGTGGGGTGCAGAGCCACCCCACTGCTCCGGCATTTGAGGTGCTACTCCTGCAACTGTGAGAACTTTCAATCTGGTACAGTGTCCCTGTCAGAGATAAGCCCACACAGAGGTAATCATTGTTTTATTTGAAAGATGGTGATTTCCTCAGGTTTGCATTTATCCTGTGATTCTATTAGTCTGTGTGATTCTGCTTACTGATATTCGGTGCTCAGGATGTTGTCTTCTACTCTGTGGTTGGTGATAGGATACCATATTTAATTTTTCCAAGTTTTCTGATACCACTCAGTGAGAAAAATAATGGTTAGTGTTCAATTGCGGAATGTTTCTCAAGTAATTGTCTCAAAACCGCAGGGCATGTATTTGATTTCTTTGATTGATCTGTTTTGTGTATATATTTTTCCAACATCTTGAATAATTTAGGAGCAATCTTGGTTTGTGGCTAATTTGGTGTCCAACAATTATGCATCCTTCTGAAGCTGCTATTCACTCAAGTGTCTGAAAGCAGGAGAGAACAGCCTTATAACAAGACTCATTGTTATGTGAACTTGGGCATAGCATGTGGCCACTCAGGTTCCTGGAAACCTGGTGCTTATTCAGGTCAAGGTGTGTTCTAAAAGGTGGGCGTTGGTCCTGTCTCCTCACATCAGCGTTGATGGGTGGATAAGCTTTCTGTTTGCTTTAAGCTTTTTCCCTTGCATTAGTTGAAAGCAACAGTGAAAGGGAAAATAATGCCTGCTGGAGGTCCTGAACCGACCTTGCAAACTTAACCCTAGGGAGGAAGTAGGGCCACTTCTAGAGTGAAAGTGGGCTGTGGTGGGGGAGTAAGCGTAGTAATATGGATGCTCTAGAATTGTTCTGGGACATGTAGAGAGCTTTCCAGCTGGGTGGTAATGCACCCTCAAACAGACAAAGGGACTCATCTATACCAAAATGTGCACCTTGCTCTCTGATGCACTTGTAGCTGAACAAGTTGGGCTGGTTATTGTAATGAGGGAGGCACACGCTGTGGGGAACTGTGGGGAGACTCAGTCAAAGGAAGAACCTCTTGGAGGATTTGAGCTTGTGTCTGATGGTTTTTAGGAGGGTTTAAGAAACTGGGATTGGATACTTTTAGGAAGTGGGGGTCATCCTACGGTTGGGTATCTTAACTAGCTTCTCCAAAAGGTGGGATGAATGAATCGAAGCAGGAATTTTAACTGGTAAAGAGTTACACTCATTTGCAGGATAGGGGGATATTGGGTGATTTTTGTGCTTTGGACAGCGTTCATATTTTTTGTGTGTACTCAGATGTGATTATGGGCTGGTCTTGTTTTTGCTCTGATCCCTCACATGCATGGTGGCCTTGTCTGATTATCGGTGTTCTGTGAAATTGTTTATGTTCAGTAAGGCCTTGCTCTGGGTGCTAGTGCCAGCCGCTAGCAGCAGCAAGGCCTGGCTGATTGAACGAGGCCAGTTCCCAGAGCTCAAGCTGGTATACTCTCATATAGCCATATTGGTTATTAAAAGATTGAAATAGTTCTCAATTGCTAATGAAATAGTCATTAACCATTGCTGTGAGTCTTCTTCTTCTTCTTTTTTTTTTTTGAATCTTATTTATTTTTGAGAGAGAGAGGATGCATGAGCTCTAGCTGGGGAGGGGCAGAGAGAGATGGAGCGAGAGAATCCCAAGCAGGTTCCACGCTGTCATCGCAGAGCCCGACCTGGGGCTCTGCCTCACAAACTGTGAGATCGTGACCCGAGCCAAAATCAAGCGTCCCAACACTTAACCAGCTGAGCCACCAACACGCCCCACCATGAGTCTTCTGAGAAGTATCTCAGGACAGTTCCCCGTTGTCTTCTTCCCCACAACCCACTGGTTAGTAGCAAAGTAGGGAACCCTCTGGATTGTGCCCCAGGTAGCAGGAAAGGGTGAAAAGACATTAAGAAAATGAAGCAGAAATGAGGTCCAAACAGTGACCTTAACAAAGGCTAAAAAAACTGGAAAAAGCTGAGATGGAGGGAGGAACAGAGGAAGGGAATAGAGAACAAGAGGAAAATTCAGGCCAAGGCGCCCACCCTCAGGGTCTTTTGTCATACTGCCGTTCAGTTATATTGAATATGTCTCCAAATGAGTTTGCCGTCGGCTGGAGCTCAGAAAACAATCGTTTCGTTACAAAGAAGTTTGGGTTGGAATTGGATCAGATCTGGCAGGGTTCAACCTGTAAAGAAAAGAAGGAAATGGAGCTCTCCGGCTTCATGGCCACTTGTGGCACAGCGTTAGGGAAGCTGGTTATAATTCGCGGCTTGGCGCCTTCGCTGATGCTCCTTTGAATCACAACTTGCACAGGGTCCTGTGCAGGTACGAAAAACCTCACTGTCTTTGAGTTAGAATGAAAACCAGCATGCGTTTCCCTGCCAAGTCTCCGCGAGAAGGTAGCGCGAACAGATGGTGGAGGAAGCTGCACAGAAAACCTTGATTAACACCCAGTGATGTGTGTGGGGCACCACTCTGGAAGGCCTTTCCTCTCCCACTTGTAAAGAACTTCTACAAACAGCCAGTGGGAACACAGGAGGGGGGTGGGGGCACCTGCAATCTCATTCTTCTGAAGTCCTACTTCTTTGAATTGGCAGCATAAGCACTGTTCCAGGGAACACACAGGGACTTTTGAAAGAATCAATGAAAAGGAAAGAGAAGGTAAGCGTGAAAAAGAGGAAACAGCGCCTTGGCAGATGGAGGCTGGGTCCTGGGAGCTGGGAGGGGCCTGGAAGTTCACTCCATCCTGAGTTATCTCCGCAGCTCTGTGTGTCATCGGACTCTGGGGCATCTCTGGCAGCCAGACTCTTTCTGGTCACTCCAGTGCCTGGCTCTGTGAAGTAGAAGCAGGCAATTGTGAAACTCAGACCAGGGCTAAAGTAGGTAAGATACTCACAAGGATGACTTTTCTATTAGATCTCTCTTCAGAGATTGTTTTCCTTAGAGAAATGAGTGTCCCATTTCACAAACACATTCAGAAAAGCCCCTACCAGCTCTGGGTCTGTGTGTGTGTGTGTGTGTGTGTGTGTGTGTGTGTGTGTGTGTTGTGTTGTGTTCGGTCTTAGGGAAATAATTATTGGAGAAGTTGTTCTTTACAGGGGCTTCCTTTGTCTGGGCACTGGAATATATAATTTGTCTACATTTCTTTATTTTACTTTTTGGCTGGGTGACTATTCCTGGAAAGTTGGATTTCCTTTCTGGTCATGGAAGGATAGGTCATTTTTACTGCAGAAAGTTCCCTTGAGTCTCAAATATTTTAGATCTACCTTCATTGTTGACAAGTGTTTATTGGATGAAGCTACACTTTATGCAGCATTCTCAAACCTGATCATGTCCTTTTTTTTCTAATCTCTTAAAGGGAGCTCCATAATCTCAGGATGAGAACCCCAGTTCCTTGCTATGGTTGGCCCTGAGTATCTGGTCCTCTCTCACTTCTCCTGCCTCACGTCTCACCTACATCCCTTCCCATGAGAATCCTGGAAGTCTTTCTGGATAAGTTGTGCTCATTCTAGCCTTTCTGCCGATCCATGGGCTGGTCCATGAGAAAGCACTTGGGGAACGTGCCATCCAGCTGACCAGAAAGCACATGTCTCTATGATGTTGGACTCGTTCTGGTTGCAAGGAAGAGACGTGCTCAGAACGTTCTGGGATTTATTTCAAGGACACTCAGGGAATGGAGAAAAGCAGAAAACTGTCTTAATCCCTGCACTGCTGGACTCACAAAAACCGGGCACGATATTTGGGATGTAGATCGTGGTTCGGGATATAACATGGTTTATCTCATTGTTGCCTACCTTGGCTGGTGTTTCTTGTTACGGCGTTTCATCTATTTCTGCCTAAGCTTTCGCTGTCTGGTGTTGCTGACTCACTCTGCTCTCTACCTCGTAGGTTTGGTTTATTCATGGCTGCTCTGTATTGCTTTTTTCAAAGTGAGTTTTTCTGTTTCCTTTGCCTCTGTTTTCCTCTCTGTGTGTTTGGCATTTGGACTTGCTAAGAGAAGGACTGCAGGCAGTCAGCAAACTGGATGGGATGGCGCCACCAAACTTTGGTTCTGGGCCCTGCCCTGAGGCATTGGTCAATGAAGAGGTAATCGCCTTTAGGACAGATGCTAAGCCTTGGTCCAATCAGCTGTAGCCAAGGTGGCAAGGTTGCTTGGCAGAAAATGTATCAACCTAGGATAAGAAGCATCAAACAGGGGTGGGTCAGCATGGTAAATGAGAAAAATGTCTGAGAAGCATTTCTTCTCAGAAATGCTTATGTGGGCTGCTTGGTACTTGGAGATAATATAAGACAGCAAATAAGTGTTGTATTAGTGAAATATGCAATCAGTGTGCTAGACCCAGGTGAGAAGGGGCTGAGATCATTATGGTCTGGGGTGGGCACGCCTCTGCTTACAATCTTGAGAATAAACTTCTCAGGATGGCATAAGGTCTTTATGATATGAAGCTTCTGCTTACCTTTCCAGCTGCATTTCCAGCTCACAGGATCTCCCTGCGGTCGCTGGATGATTGTATCATATTTATTGAGATGCCGCAAGGAAGAACTGCTATACTTCTTTAACTTTGAGATGAAGCATTGTCTTTGCCAAAACCTTGACGTATACCCAATACCTAATACCTTTCCCGTAGCCCTCTGGACCTGCCTCTTTTCTGGCGGTCAGAGCTCACGATTGTGAATCCTGGCTGACATATCCACCTTGCTCACTGGACTGTGAGGAAAGGCGCTGACTGTGATTTATTCATTTCTGTATCCCAGCAACAAACCCAGGGCTTGGTACCTATTAATACTGTCAGGGCTCCTGTTTATTGAGTTATTACTCTGTTCCATGTACTGTTCCAAGTGTTTTATATGTATTAACTAATTTAATTCTCTCAATCATCTTCTAAATAGGAGCCATTAAGATCCTCATTCTATGTTTTGGGAAGCTGAAGCAGAGACAAGTTGAGAAACTCGCCCAAGGTCACATAAGCTAATAATTGGTGGAGTCAGGATTCAAGTCAGGTAACTTGTTCCAGTCTGTGCTTTGTCCACTGAGCTATACTGCCTCTTGGCAATGAATCTTCTAGAGGAAGTAGTAGGTATTCAATTAGTGTCGAGGAAATAAAGGAATCAATGCAGGTATTTTAAGGGAGAGGAAAAGGCAGGGGCAGGCACTGTAGGAGAGGGAAATCAGCCATGCCAAAACATATCCACAGAACAGCCAAGTATCAGCCTTGGGGGACAAGGCTGGATATGTTGGTTGGACCAGATGGTGGACACAGTCAAATGACAAGGGGTCGGGCTTTTGAGGAGGGGAGTGATATGATTCAAAGCAAGTTTTAAGATTAATCTGGCTTCAGAGTACAGGATGATTTGAAATGGAAAGAGAACAGGCACAGAGGGTCCAAGTAGGAAGCCACTGAAATAGTCTTGGGAAGCAGTGTAATGAGAAGATCAGAGGACCTGGAGTTGGACAAATGTGGAGTTTGAGTCTTGAGTCTGTTGCTTGCTAGCTGTGTGACCTCTCTCAATCTTTGAGCCCCTAATCCTTCGTATATATGACAGGCATTATTACTCACCTCACAGTTTGTTATAAGGATTCAATGCAAATGCATGTGTGCCAAGGGCTTAGCACAGAACCTGATCCTGTTCTTCTTTTGTTTTGGGTCAGGTGATTAGGGCTTGTGCCCGTGATATAGCACTGGCAAGGGAAAGAACAGGAAAATGAGACTCAGTAGAATTTGCTGATTGACAGGTGCTGGGAAGTCGGGGCAAGAAAGGGTCAGTGAATGGTCAATGTGGGTAGTAACGTCAAGAAGCCTAGGTTCCGGGTCTCGTTTTGTCACTAACTACTTTGGACATATCACTCATCCACATGGCTAGATCTCTGTTCCTTCCCTGGAATGTAAAAATGTTGGACAATTGCTCATTTTTCTTCCAGCTCTGAATGCTACAGCACTTTAGCCAGGAGGTTTGGATTCTGGACAACGGGGAGAATATAAACAATGGCCAAGCTTTGCCTTCCCCTTCAAAGAGATTTTCCCACCCCCTCTAGTTTTATAATCCCACCCTTTCTTCTCCCTCTGAAATGCCAAGATCTTTGTATTCTTTTGTTTTGGGCAAACAATCCCAAAATCTAGGCCACTGATGGAGGGTTTTACGACCAGAACAGAAGGTGAATCAGAGATGACTTTTTTGCTGGAGTCCGCTGGTTGCCCTATCTGACCTGAGCCTCCCCATTTCTCTGAGAGGCAGAAGCAGGTGGCTTCTCAAACAATTTAGTGTTTTTTCTACTCCCTGCAGGCACGGCCCGTGTTCTCCTTGGTCAGTCGTCACAGCTGGTTTGTGGTGATGCTCCTCAGATGTCTTCCTCCCTGGGCTCTCCAGCTGGGCGTCCTCAGAGAGAAAGACAGCGGAGCCCATACCTGGCAAGATGCATGTGCAGTCCCCTGCTAATAAGTGTTTTTATATTGTGAATACTGCTTTGCCTGGATTCTATTGTGCTGTGGGTAAAAGGAAATGTCTGAGCAGTTGCTGAAGCCTCCAGTGGTTGGGTTTCCATGGCAGCTCTCAGAGGGTTGAATCCCTCCCCAGAAAAGAGTAGTTGAGTTTTCATCTACAAAGGACAAAAAGGTCTTTACTGTGATTTTGCTTTGGAAACTTCAGATAAATCTCCCTAGCCTTCCAGGTGCCACATGGAGCTGGGAGGAGGGTCGTTGACTTCTGTAACAGTACAACACCCTAGACACAGGATGGTGGTGATATGCAGCAACAAAAGAATGCTGGCTCTTAATCAAAAAGGGAAAAATTATCAAATTGACCTACTAGGCATTCATCAAGCACCTACTGATAATTCCACCTGCCAGAGATGGCAAATTTCCACTCTTTCAGGGTTCTGGGTTGAATGTCAAGACTGCTTGTCTACTTAATAGGAAAATGAACAGCGGCATTCTTTGAGCTGCTAAGCAAAGATATGGGTCCAATCAACCACCACGTTAAACATTTCAAGAATCACAGCTTCTATAAGGAAATAGAGGTAATGATTATCCAACATGCTTTGTAAGAACAGCCCAACCCGTGGAAAGTTACCATAATGCAACTGAAAGAATGGGAAACAATTTTGCCCTAAAATCTTGGAAAATATGATTCCACTTGACCCAGAAAGATGTCCAAAATTTCTTTCCGTTCACTAATTTTTTCTTCTGATGTGTCCAATATGCAGTCAAATACAACGATTGAGTTATTATATTTTTCATTCTTGTGTTTCTTTTATTTTGGGAGTTCCTTTCTTTTTTCCAAATGTGCATATCACTTTGGATGGTGCCGTATTCCATGCACATATTTTCATGTTTGACATTTGTTAAAAACAAGTTTGGGTCCGATAATTCCATTACCTGAAATCTGTATGGGTCTGTTTCTATGGTGATTTTTTTATGGTTCCTATTTATGTTGAGGTTGTCTTGTTTTCTTGTATGTCTGGTAATCCTTGACTGTTTGGTGGTCACTGGTCTTATAAAATTATTCGTGAGTGTTCTCTGAGGCCTAGTAGATGTGCCTCCTCCTGAGATGAGCTATTAGTCAAAACACCTCAGAACAAGTTCAAGTTTTGAGAGCCACTTGGTCACAATCCAGACTCCATAGAATGAGATACACATTTGTAAGATGTCTGGCAAGGGCCAGACCACAAATACCCAAGAATAGATGCTTTTCCTCTTTTTTTCCTTTTTTCTCTCCTTTTGTTTATCACCAAAACAGGCTTTTGTGGTATTTCCAGAGGTTCTGGGGAGAGGGGCAGGATGAGATCTGATTGCTCTTCACATTGAGAGTATGGCCCTTTTAGGCCTTAGCTCCATGTGGGAAATGTCTCCTAAGACCTGCCCCCTGCCCCGCCCCACCCCTCAGTGGGCCTGAGCCCGACTGCTATCTCTCTAGGTCTGCTGCTGGTGACCTGAGTATAGACACTCATCTACACATTTTACTGACAAATGCTCTCAAATCATAAGTGGTTTTGTTAGTCTCATTTTTGACTTAGCCTTCTGGTTGCAGGATTTCATGCAGAAATTAGCCAGGAAGTTCCTCATGTCTTTTCAGGTCTTGGGTGCTTTTAAGTTTTTATTTTTACAATTTTGTCCATCATTTTTCTTTGATTTTAGCTGGAAGGTTGATCTGAGTAAGCCAGACTGCTTTTTCTAGATACTGGAAGATGGTCTTTCAAAATGCAAGTCTATGTGCGTTCTTCTTATGACCTATTATGGACATTCTCAAAATACCTTACTTGTTAAAAGTTATTCACTTCTAGTTGGGCCCTCAGCTGCACTTTGGGAAACTTTCAGGATAAAGTTCAAGCTGCTTAGCATGGAGTACAAAGCTGCTCCCTACCTCCCCAGACCTACTACCTTATACTCCCCTCTTCACACTCCCACATTGTGCTCCAACGAGATGAACATGCCAAGGTGTATCTGAACGCACTGTACCTTTTCACACCATTGCGCCTTTGCACGTGCACTTCCTGTGGAATGGCGTACCCTTTTCTCTCTGTCCCCGAGGCAGCTGCTTATCCGTCTTTCAAAAGCCAGCTTAGAGGTCTCCTCCTTTATGAAATATTCTTGGACTGCCCTCTCCCCACAGGTTATAATTGATCTTCCCTTTTATGGTATACATTGTACACGAGTTCATGAATCATTATCATACAATTATAATTTCCTTTTATACTAGATTTCAGGCTCCTGGAAGGCAGGGATTATAATAAATTCATCTATGTTTTACTCAGCCCCCAGTTCAGTGCCTGGCACATAGTTGATGCTCAAGCTATTTTTGTTAATTGGGTCAATGAATGCAGCATATAATCAGGTAACTCAGATTCCAGCCCAAGCAGGAAGAGTACCTACTGTGACTTCTGATACTAACTTCCCCCAGATCTCAACTTTATAGGTTAAAGTCCCAGTCCTCCATTTTGGGTACCAGCTGCAAGTCTGGGGGTCCCTACACCACCCTCACTTCTGATCAACTGGGGTTCACACTATCTCCCTAGGTTTGAAAATTTACTAGAGCTACTTAGAGAACTCAAGAAATGCTACACTTATGACCATGGTTTTATTATGGCAAATTAGAACAAGTCAAAAGAAGAGACACTAGAACACAATCTGGGAGGGTTCCAAACACAAAGCTTCCATGCCCTCTCCCCGTGGAGTCAGAATGCATCGCCCTCCCAGAACGTCAGTGTGTGAAATACATAGTAGAGCATTGTCCACCAGGGAAGCTCACCTGAGATTTGGTGTCTGGAGTTTTTGCCAGGGTTTCATCATGTAGGCATAATTGATCGAATCATTGGCCATATGATTGAAACCAATTTTCTGCTCCCCTCCTTTTCCAGAGGCCAGGCTGATATCACGTAGCTCAAAGCATCAAACCTCTAATCACACTGTTGGTCTTTCTGGCATGGCTAGTTCCAGTCCAGAGTCACCCTGTTAGCACAAGTATTCGGTGGCCCGCCGAGTCACTTCGCTAACATAAACTGTTAAAGCTTACCATGAATAACAAAGACACTCCTATCACTTGGGAAGTTTTAAGGATTTAGAGGCTAACTTCCAGGCCATTCCTATTCTTTGTTGCACAAGAAATGCTTTCAGCTCTAATTTGGATGTGGTTGGTGCCTAGGAATTCAATCTGGTGAGCAGGGGCCATAGCAGGAAGTCCAAATGGGAACTTGATACCTGAGACACAGGTGAATGGCATATAATCACTGGCATTTTGCAATAACTGCCCTTAAATTATAGGTGAGAATCACCCAATGCGTGACACATAGTGGGTATTTAATAAATACTTGTTAACTAGTGAAATGAAGTGAGCGTGAATTGGACCTTGGCGTATGGGGAAGCCTGGACAGATGAAGAAGAGGTTAAGAGGGCATTCCAAGTACAACCCTGTCAAGGGCACAGAGCAGGGATGCATGTGTCAAGTTCAGGGGAGGGTTTGTAGGCTCATGTAGGGCTAGAGGGGGAAATAGGATGACTATGAGTAGAATTCATAGATCCTTATGTGCCAGTATTGGCATATTGGTTCGGCCACTTTAACAGAAACCAAGGTAGAAGATTTAGTTCTAAATCATGTAAATGTGTGAGCTGGTGGTTGGCCCAGAGAAGTGATTGGCTCTACTCCCTGTTGTCTGCTGGGTTGAATCTAGTTCACCTCCCACCACATCTCCGTTCTTGTGCAAGGGAAGGAAGAAAGAAGAGGTAAAAGGGCAAGCAGTTTTCTTTGAAGGAGGTGATCCAGATGTTGTCCGCATTGTACTTCCTCATCTCCTACCGGCCAGGGAGTAGCCATATGGGCAGTTGGGAAATAGATTCTTTAGCTGAGCAGTCTTTTACCCAGTTAAAATTTGGTGAAGGGTTAGGAGGGTGAGGGTTGTATAAGAAAAGTATGAAGGAGAAAATGAATATTGGGAAAAATAGCAGATTATGTCATACCAGCCTGAAGTGTTTAGACTTCATCTCCCAGGACATTGAGGCCTGGTGAGAGTTTGGGGAAGAAATGACCAAGCTCAGTTCTGAATGCCTTCTAGTGCCTCCTGAGTGGTTTCTGAGATTGATGATACACTCTTTCTTGATTTATGATAATAATGAGGTGGTATGAAAGGAGCACTAGTCTTACCACAGGAGGAGGCAACTGTCCCAAAACTTCCACAAACATCTCCTCCACCGATGCTTAAAATTCTGCCTTTACTGTCATTCTTTTGGGAGGGAGATTCGTAGTCAACCTTGCTGAGCCTCTTCCTGCAGGGGCACCGTGGGCGGGAACACATATTCTCCACTCTTGATAGTTCCTTCTGTGTGGAGGGTCCTTCCTTACAGGAACACCCTGCTCCCTCCACTCTTCTGTCACTCTTCCCCGGAAGAGAAGGAGGGTCATACATGATTGATAAGCCTTTAAATAGGGATGGTGTCTCATTTGTTCTTGGTTATAAGGAAGGTCCTGCAGGGCTGGTCTCCCACGAGGAGTCTGTCACTTTCCAGCTGCACCTGTCACTGGTAGATGACAGTGCCACCAGACCTAAGCCATACCCTCCAACAGAACTTTTCATGTTATTGAAGGTGATATTTCCATCCTCATCTGCTGGATTCCTGTGCTTACCTCTGAGCTATTTCCGAACTCCAGCGGGGGGCAGGATGCTATTTATCAGCCCCTCGAAAGCCAACAGGTGTGCATGAGGCTGCTCCTAGTAGCCGAAGGAGTCCTGCTCACCGCCCCCTGCCACTGAGCAGCAGAGAGTCTGACACAACAGGAGAGAATGAGATTGGCTCATCAGCAAACGCTTCAGTAACACATCAGGTGCATAAACCAAGGCTCTCCCAAAAAACTGAAACCAATGCAAGTGAGCAGGAAGGAAGGAAGAAAGCAAGAGAAAATGAGGGCTCAGAAAGAGGGGAGTTGGATTAGTGAATCAGTTTATTGGGATCACTGAGTGTATGGCACAGGCTCGACATTATTTTTCTTTAACGATTTTTCCTTGCCTGACAAAGCCCAATTTTATGTATTCCCTGTCCTGTGAGCACAGAATTTTCCACAACATACCAGTCAATTTCATAAACTTTTTAAAAAGGGATAACCTCTGAGTATAATTTTCCATTCTGCTTTCCAGTGCACTTGGCTCCCTTAGGAGGGGTGGCTGGCTATGGAGGTCTCCAGCTGCTGGGACTCCCTCGTCTCTGATGGCCAGGGATGACTCACTTCCCTCTGCCTGCCTTGCGGGGCTGCTGAATCCACTCCTGGGTCAGGCTCCTGCCCCATAGCCCTTCTCTCTGAATTCTGAAAGGAAGAAATTCTCTGCTGTTGACCCAGAATTCAATCCCAGCTGTTAGGTGGAGAGCCCCTACATTTCCGATCCTGCAGGAGTGGGAGACTTTCTGGGTAGTCATCCAGCTCCGAAGACTTGAAGGAGGGATGGGAACAAAGCTATGAGTGAAAGAGGCAGGGATGTGCAGGCAGGGCAAGGACCCCAGGGGCTGTGTTCATTACACTGAGAACATCAGGACTTGGGATAAGGAATGCTCAAAAGTCAAGACTGAATCAGTTTTCTGTGGCCCTCAGACAAGACTGATTATAATTTGAGAGACAAAATAGGATGGTTCCTAATCCTGGATGCATATAGTAGAGATCTCCGCTTGGGTGTCTTTTAGGTACCCCCCAATTAAAACATTCAAAATAGAACTTCCGATCTTACCTCCTCCCACCAAACTTGCTCTTTGCCACCTCCCCTCTTGATTTAGTGACACCACCGTTTACTATGCATGCAGCCTCAGTTATCATCTTCTGAACACACCATGTCCATGAACTACGTTTCATCAAGCCTGGGATTCTCCCAATTCTACCCCCGCTTACCATCTCCATGGTTTCTACTGGGACAATTTACCTCCATCCATCATCTGATCTATCGTGATATCTCCTCACTCAGCTTCCTGTTTCTACTCCTGCACCATTAAGGATGAATCATGCCAAATATAACCTCTTATTGCAAGACTCACTTCCGCTGGCTTAATTGCAGTCAGAATAAAACTCCAAACTTCTTAAGGTGGCTTGTAAGACCCTAAATACACTAGTCCTCCAGCCATACCCCCCTTCTCTCTATTTCTTAAAATTCCAAACTCATTCCCACCTTGGGAATGAGGTCGTCTCTGCTTGGAAGTCTCCCCTAGATATTTGCATGGCCAGCTCACTAGCATCATTCTGGAGTCAGCAAAAATGTCACTTCCTTAGAGAGACCTTCCTTGAGCAGCATCCTTCCAACCGTCCAGTATTCTCTGTCCCATTTAATTTATTCTAGTTTCTTAATTGCTCTATTTGAAATTGTGTTCTTTGTTTCTGTGCTTATTTTATACCTCCTCTTGCTATAATGAAGGGAAAATATTTTGTTTCTCATTTTTACTACACGGTGCCTAGAACAGTGGACCTGGGCATAGTAGATGCTCATTAAATTGTTATTGCACGGATGACTAAATATCAGCTGCTGTTTAACAAGCACCTATTGTGTATCTAGCATTGAACTAGGAGTGCATCTTGTTTGTTCTCTCATCCTTGGCCAAGGATTTGGGGATCCAGACCCATCTAATGGTCTCCCCAGCAAATGGGTCCCCTGTGTGAACAAGATGTTTGAATTCAGCACGAGGCGAGTATCCATTTGGAAGCACTTTGGGGAAAAAAAATTCTAATTTCTAAAATTGTAACACAGCTTCCTCAGCTGTTGATGACACCCTATTATTGATAGAACAAAAGTACACTCCTCCCCTACGTGTTGACATCACTCTGCAGACCGGCCATGGTCTCACCTTTAATCACTCCTTCCATGCCTCTACCCACCGTCCAGCCACACTGGACTCCCCTTGGCTCCACTCATGCTGTTCCCCTGGCCTCAATTTCCCGTCTCCATTCTGTACCTCATGAGGCCATATTCATCCTTTAAGAGCTAGCTCAAATGCTACTTCCTTTAGAGAGCCTCTCTTGCTTTCTTCCCTCCCTAATCGGAATTCATTACTTCCTATTCTGTGCTACTCCGCCATTTTGTTCATCCTGCTATTATGACATTGTATTATAACCAATTGTGTGTATATGTGTGTATACACACACACACACACACACACACACACACACACACACACACACACATTTTGCATCTCTTCTTTTAGATCTCCTAAAGTGCCTAGCAGAGAACTTAGCACAGGAGGATTGTATTTGTTTGCTAGGGCTGCAGTAACAAAGTATCACCAACTGGAAATTCCTATCTTACCGTTCTGGAGGTTCGAAGTCTGAGATCAAGGTGTTGGTGGGGCTGGCTCCTTCTGGGGGCCTAATGGGAGAATCTGTTCCATGCCTCTCTTTCACCTTCTAGTGGTTTGCTGCTTTGACATTCCTTGGCTTTTAGAAGTATCACCCTGATCCCTGTCTTCATTTTCATATGGTACTTTCCCTGTGTATCTTTCTCTGTGTCCAAATTTCTCCTTTTTTAAAAAAAATTTTTTTTAGTGTTTATTCATTTTTTGAGAGAGACAGAGCGTGAGTGCGGGAGGGGCAGAGAGAGTGGGAGACACAGAATCCGAAGCAGGCTCCAGGCTCTGAGCTGTCAGCACAGAGCCGGACGCGGGGCTCAAACTCACAAACCGTGAGATCATGACCTGAGCCGAAGTCGGACGCCCAACCGACTGAGCCACCCACGTGCCCCACATTTCTCCTTTTTCATAAGGACACCAATCGTATTGGATTAGGGCTCACCCTAATGACTTCATTTTAACTTGGTTCTATCTTATTATATATCCTATATCCGAATAAGGTCATATTCTGAGGTACTGGGGGTTAGGCCTCCAACATATCTTTTATTTTATTTTTTTGTGGGGGGGACATGATTCAACCTGTAACAACTATTTACTCATTAATGATTGGACTTGAACTGGAGTCCTCTTCTGGAAAAAAGGAAAAAGCACCCATCTACCGTCCATCTTCTTTCCTAGGTTGAGTTTCTTGAGGGCCAGGCCTGTGTCAGATTTATTTTTCTATCCCCAGTACGGAGCTCTGGGTGTGGCACATGGTAGTTGCTCAATAAGTGAATGATTAACTGTAAATACTTATTCAGATACCACTTTCTTCAAAGAAACCTGGCATATCAGGAAGCTCCAAAGGCTCTAAAGGGATGGAATCGCACAGAATGGTTAGTGGGTTCGTGCAAATCAGCCTAACATTTAGTGTGGCATTTTTCAGTCTAGCAACAATGAGATACATGATGTTTTGTACCCCATACAATACCTACCTACATGAGTCAGGTATGGGGACCAGGCGAAGATAGTATAAGTCACTTACATTCTCTCATTTACCACTCGCAGTGGTGTTCTGAGGTAGGTACAGGTATTGGTCCCATTTTGCAGAAGAAGAAGCAAGACAGATGTCAGGTGGTCCGGGGTCATGCAGCTGGTCGATGGCAGAGCCAGAATTCCACCCCAGTTCTGAGACCAAAACCAGTGTTGTGAGCCACCGCGAAACTCTGCTTCTCTGCTTGTCTTTTAGGCTATGTTTGTGAGACACAGCTTCATGAGTTGGAAGGGGCTTTGAAGATCATTTTAATCAACACCACCCTCAGTGCAGGGGCCCACACTCCAACCTCCAAGAACCAGTGGTATGTTTGTAGTATTTCCAGGCTTAAAGTTTGTTTTCCGTAAAATGAGAAAGTTGGGCTCTGTAGTCCCTACCAACTCAATGATTCTGGGATCATTTGAACATACCCAGAGAATGCTTTATTCTGAGGGGTGTGACTGGAGGCTGAAACTAAAAAAGAAAGTCCATAATGAGTCGATGGCTAACCCCTGCGGCTCTCCCTTCTTTGTCTTGTTTGGCCTCTCTGAAGCAACAGAAAAATAATCTATTCCTTTTTTCACATGGTAGCTCCTTATAGATAGCTTTTCTTCGTTGACACCACCTTCAAGGACTTTACCACGTTGGTTTTCCCCTTCCTGGTGAGTGCCATGTTGTCAGAGAAATCTATCTTAAAATGCATGAATCGGAAGGAAGGAAGGTCTGAGGAAATTGAGTAGCTTAGTGGCTGCTATGTGCAAAACTTTCTTCAAAGCACTGACTCAACTCTGTTGCCCTTTTGGATGCCATTGTTTCTGCAGAGCACCTCAGCAGGAAATGAGGCTGGCCAGTTCCTCTGGGGTCTCGTTAAGACTATGAGGCAGCCACAGCCCCGGGGCCTGCTGGAACCCACCAGAACTCTTCAAACACACCCACCTCTTAACTCTTCCACTTCCTGCATTGATTCGGGCTGTTCTTAGGTCCGTCTTTATCTTGTCCGTAGTCTAGTCAAGTCTCAATTATTGTATTTTTTTGGAATATCTCCTGGGGGCGATATTTACCTTCTCTTCCTATTGCCTCTTCCCTTGGCCAGACCCTGAGACACTGGTGCCTGGCTTCCCACCATAGGCTCCCTCCATTCCTGCTCTCACCTATCCCATTTACTGTTGTCAGAGTAACTCTCCTACAACTCAGCCTCATCCCAGAACTCCTTAACCCCCTGCCACACCCCTTCTCTGCCCGCCAGTCTGTGGCCAGTGCCCCCTATGTAACTGACCCACCTTCCCATCATCCTCCAGATGTGCAGGTCTCACAGCAGTGTCTGTCAGGGTGAGAATGAGGCCTCTTTCTTAGTTTTCATCCAGAGAACAGAGTGCACAGTATGTAGTCCGCAAAACAAAACAAAACAAAACAAAAAAAACCCAAAAAACAACAACAAAAAACCTTGTTAATAAATTGATCTGAACTGGAGTGCTTTGTGAAGAACAGACACCCATCTGTTTTCTGAAAATGAAGAAAAGACTTATTTATGTTCTTCTCAGGGCGACAAAAGGACCAAGTCTGGCTGAAGCACTTTGATTTTGCACACAATTCCCTTGTTTATTACAAATTCTGAGATGTTGGGTCTATAATTAAGGAAAACAGCTCTCCCCACATTAGTTTTAGTCCCCCCAAATGCATCCAATTTTACCAACTCAGAGGAAGGTATTAAGGATCCTAATATTTCTCAGGTGCCAAATCCAGGTGGTGAGGATGGAAGTTATTTTCAAAAGCCCGATCACGAAGTGCACGAGTGGAGGACACGGTGGCTTTGGGTTTCTGTCCGCGTCCTCTCCAGGAGGGTAAGGATCGGCTCGATTTGCAGAGCAGTGTGAGGCACCCCCAGGAACGGCCCCGAAGGTTCCCACTTATCTGCAGGTCAGTTCCAGGAGAAAGATGTTAGGTTCACTTCTCTTTCCAACAGCAGATGCTTTTTTAAATCTTTGGGATCTGTTCCTTCTCTCCTCACTGACAGCCCAGTCCCACATTGATATCCAGGTCTCCCAGGAGTTCTGGAAATCAGAACGCCCTACAGCAAACTCCCTGCATTACTTCCGGCCACCCGAAGCCATTCCCAAGACGCAGGCTCTGGGCCTCTCTCTCCGGGCCCAGCTTAGGAGAGTGCGGGCTTACAGCTGGGGACCATGGACAACTCAGTCCACAAAGTCGAGGGAAGTGAGAGTGTAGGTTTGTTCTTCTCAGCACATCATTTGGCACGGTCTCTGCTTTCCTTCCATGTGTGACACACATTCCCATGTCTTGCAAAAACTCTGGCAAGCCCTTGGGGGAGGAGGGGAGATTAGCGCGGATGGATGACATATGGAAGCTGCTACAGGAAGTACACGCTATCTAATCTGGATGGTATTTGGGGCTTGAACAAAGTAGAATTGTTAGGACTTGTAATTACCGAAACAAATTCTTAAATATAGATGCTGAGTAAGTGAGATCATAGCATCATGCAAGGGCTATTACAGTATGTGATTTCATTGGGCCATTTTACTTTTTTAAATTTAAGTTCAAGTTAGATAGCATACAATGTAGTCTGGTTTCAGGAGTAGAACCCAGGGATTCATTTGTTACATATGACACCCATTGCTCGCCCCGAAAAGTGCCCTCCTTAATGCCCATCACCTATTTAGCCCATCCCCACTAGCAGCAACCCTCAGTTTGTTCTCCCTATTTCAAAGTCTCTTATGGTTTGCCTCCCTCTCTGTTTTAATCTTATTTTTCCTTCCCTTCCCCTATGCTCATCTGTTGAGTTTCTCAAATTCCATATATGAGTGAAATCATATGATATCTGTCTTTCTCTGACTCAGTGAAATTTATAACTCATTGATTTATTTGATAAACATTTATTAAGACTTGTTTGTGCCAGGCATGTAGCTAACTGCTGGAAATATATCTAGCAAGTGGGAGGAATTACTGAATTGTGCACATGCACGTGCACACACACACACACACACACACACACCATTCACATTCACATAATCTCCTTTTGACACCTGGGACTGTTGGCCTCAAGCACCAGCTGTGGTTGCTTGTTTTTGCTTCGGCTACCTGATTTCCTTATTTACTTTTTCCCCCTGATTTAATTTGATGTCGCCACTATGTAAGAGAGGCTTTAGCTGTTGTGAGAGAGGTGGAAAGAGAAATGTGTATTTAGTGTAAGACATTTGTGTGCACATCTGAGCTGTTGATTTAATGAGATGACATCCAGGTCTGCAAACTGAATGAAAAGGAAGAGAGAAGGGATTTACAAGCTGGTTGGATAATTACAGATTTGTTTAACTGTTACTAAGATCCCATCTCACGGTTTTGTTTTTATAATTAAAGTTATTTCAGCACTGGGTTAAAACCTTATATCTTAAATGTCACCCAGAAGCATATTTTTTGTGATTGAGTTGTTCTAGAAAGCCTTTGAAACACAAGGTTTACCAAGGAAATAATAAAATACAGGCATAATAAATACAGAGGGGCAAAGTCAAGGTGGTTGATTAACGTGTAAAGATTATTGAAGTGTGCAGTGAAATATGGGGTAATCTAGTGGACATGGTTTATTGGTGGAAATTTTAAAACACAGGGTGTTTTAAAATAAATAAGGCTCAACTTTGATTAGTGTGTGTACTTTCAGTAACAGAATACATAATCTTGAAAAAATATTGGAGTCCCCTTTGAGGTACAAGGGTTTAGCACAGATTTTTCATTTGGAATTAGTGTTTACTCTCAGCCAGAGAAAAATCCCAGATGTTTTTTCCATTAGGCTGTGTATTTAACTAGAAGCCATAATTACAGAGCACTTTGTAATGTGTGATGTGCTACCTCATGCTCATACATGAAGCTTGTACTAATATTAATAACTGCCATTCATTAAGGGTTTGTCTTGGGCTTCGCCCTGTATTCAGCACTCCACAAACTCGTTTAATCCTGAGGAAAACTCTGTGGGTATTTTTGTGTGCATTTTTACAAATTAGGAGGCTGCTACCAAGTGAAGTTAAGAAGTACCCTGCCCAAAGTCATGGAGAGGCAGAGCTGGATCCTGGTCCCATCTGCCCGACTCCAGAGCCTGTGCCCTCAATCACTGCACCTAGCCCAGGTCCTGAGTGGGCAGGCGTTTGTACGGGGATCCATCAGCCTTGCCTTCCACGCTAGTAAGATGTGGTGTGGTGGGAAAAAACATGTGGTCACTCCTCCTCACTAGCAACCGGCACCTTGGTTTCATGCTCTGTAAAATGGGAATTATAATTCCTATTACTCACAGAGTTCTTGTGAATCTGGAGTGAGACAATGCATAAGAAAAGTTTAGGAACCATAAAGAGGCATACAACTGTAAATATCAATTGTATTAATTTCATTATGATAATACTATTAATCTATCAGTCCTCACAAACTTGTGTACGTGGTTAATATTCCCATTTCCCAAGGAGGCAGAATGTTTGGCTGGCTCTTTAATATTTAAAGAACAGGAATGTGTTTAGCGGTAAGATCCTTTGCCTACTCTCCCTTCCTTTCCCTGCAGCTCAAATCAGAAGGACCACAGCTCCCTGGAGGTGCAGAGTTCTGTTTCACTGGAAAACAACTTGGCGTCTCGAAAGCATTGTTTCTTATGCCATAACCATTTTAAAAGCTCTGCTGTCATTGAAAGAACTTTCTTTCAGTGTCTACCACTGAACCCCAACTGCCCCCCTTCTTTTTCTTTTTTCCCCAAGAAACCTAAAGTTTTTAGAAAGGGACTTTAGCACTTTTTTCCCCCTAAAAGGGATATTTGCTTAGTTCTGAAATGTCAAATGACTCACTGTGGCTGGAAGAGGGCCATTTGAGATACTAGACTGCTATTTAAATACATAAATAATAGGTAGCATGGCTAGAGTGATTTTTCTGATCATGTTGATGCCTAAGAAGAGCCTCCACTCAAAGAGTCTGAGCGAGTTGTGAAGGCTCTGATGGCTTAGAGAAGCAGGAGATACAGTGTAAAGTATTTTCTCGTGGGGCCAACACACTGAATGAAAGCACCATCTGGAGAAGCTTCTGGGAATTCATATCTATTCAATAAGTATTTGCTGAGGACCAATCACCGGTGAAGCACCATGTTAGAGACTAAAAAGATGCAGAGACAGAGTAAGACACTGGGCTTGTCTGCAAGATGCCTTGATGCTATTGGGAGGATGAGACTGGTCTATAAGTATAAAATAAGGTAGGACACAACATGTGTTGTAGCAAAGATACAGTGTGTGGGATTAAGGGGCGCCTGGGTGGCTTGGTCGGTTAAGCGTCCGACTTCGGCTCAGGTCACGATCTCACGGTCCGTGAGTTCGAGCCCCACGTCGGGCTCTGTGCTGACAGCTCAGAGCCTG
The DNA here is from genome assembly GCF_028018385.1 of Neofelis nebulosa. Lineage (NCBI taxonomy): Eukaryota > Metazoa > Chordata > Mammalia > Carnivora > Felidae > Neofelis > Neofelis nebulosa. The sequence continues at coordinate 43,896,219 of NC_080795.1, read as the reverse complement.
GAGCCTGTTTCAGATTCTGTGTCTCCCTCTCTCTCTGCCCCTCCCCTGTTCATGCTCTGTCTCTCTCTGTCTCAAAAATAAATAAACGTTAAAAAAAATTAAAAAAAAAAAACCAATGTGTGGGATTAAGAGGAGACTTAAATCCCATTCCATTGGGGGAAATGAAGAAGTTGGGACACTGGGAACAAAATGGTCCAGCTTGGCTAGAAGGTTGAGTTGCTGCAGGGAAGGAATAAGAAACAAGATGGAAAGGTCAACAGCTCAGGTGACATTTTAGAGGGTGGTCAACAATATTGTGCCCAAGAGGAAGACTGACAGGGGACCTGGTCCTTGGACCTGGTCTCATTTTCCACATCTGTTTCAGGTCCTCAGGTAGAGTTATATTAAACCAACATCTTTTGTGGGGTGCTTTGAGTGGATTCCTGTATGCAAAGACCATGACCAAAGCTAGCCTTTTGTTATTTCCCCCCCCTCTGTTTAATGTATCTACCCTCTCCCCAGGGCTCAACATCAGAGCTGTGGTCGTGGGATAATTGGCTACAACTGTAGAAGCAGAGGCACTCCTCGCTCAGCCCATTTGAAGTCACTTAATCTTGGTTGCACAATCCCGCAATGAATGGAACAGATCTGGGCTCACTTCAAAACACAGGGAGGGGGTTCCTTAGATTATTGGTTCTCAAGCCCGACTACACATTAGAGTCACTCAGGGCAGCTTAAAACTTTCCCATCCTTTGGCCCTACCTCAAGATAACTGAATTAGAATCCCTGGATTTGGCACTAAACATTGGGACTTTAGAAATTTCCTCTGGTGATTCCAATGTACAGTGAGAGTTAGGAATCACTGCTTTAGATCATTTCTGGCAGGAAACACAAATCCAGCAGTCAAGAAACCCAATATTTCCCCTTTTGATACTTTTTGCCCCTGACTTCAGGGTGAAATTCAAAAATGTAATCCCTCAAAGTCCCATCCCAGTATTCTCTAGAAGTAACAGCCAGCTGCCTTACCACAGGGAATGACAGAGCACATTTGCCCAGCAGAGGGACCTTGGCAGGCTAATATCAGGATTGTGACTTTTGACAAATTGACCACTGCCTTTTGTTCCTAGATGTTCTGTTACCACACAGTGTCTTCAGGATCCTCAACGTTAACCTGTGCTTCCTTCTCCTGACACATAATGTCACCCCGGCAATTAGGGGAGCTGCACCCAGCTACTTGAAATAGATGTCTCTACCCAAAGAAAGACTTTTACTTAGCATTTCTCAACATATCAGACTCCTCACATAGAGACGGTCCTTGTAGTTCAAGGCCCCCAATGCAAGAAGTCTTGTTTCCTAGAACTTGATGTATTTTTTTTCCCTTGAATTATCTGGGTAATTACTTTGTGCACTCCATTCTGTATACAGACTTTTGTTTGGACCAAGAAATCCAGATCTAGAAATATGGGGCATCAAATTTATGCCCATCCTTGGAGTTATAGAATGAGAGGAGTAACTGTTCCTAAACACCAGCCTATGGGAAGGATCTTCCTAAACACCAGCCTAATTTAAAGTCATAAACTGTTTTGGATTCATAGTTGTCATGTGGGAAGTTATGTTGATGTAATGATAGCCTTCAAGTACATCATCAGGTGAGCGATCCCAGATGAAAGCCCAGAAGACTACTTGTCAGACTCCCTTGCAGCCAGGTGTAGCCACATCGCTAGGTTCTGGCCTATGAGAGATCAGCCAAAGTGATACATAACATTTCCAGGTCATAAACCTCGGAAGGAAGGAGTGTCCTCTCTCCCTCTTTCTGCCAGCTGCAATGAGGACTTCGTGTAGTCACTGGGAACAGTGCTTGAGAACAACTTCCGTGTGAGAGAGGAATATATTTCTATCTTGTTTATTATTATTAGTTTTTAGTGTTTATTTATTTTTGAGCTGGAGAGAAGCAGAGAGTGAGCAGGGGAGGGGCAGAGAGAGAGGGAGACACAGAATCTGAAACAGGCTCCAGGCTCTGAGCTTTCAGCACAGATCCTGATGCAGGGCTCAAACCCACAAACTGTGAGATCATGACCTGAGCTGAAGTCAAACGCTTAACCGACTGAGCCACCCAGGTGCCCCGATTTCTGTCTTGTTTAAACCAGCGTATTTCTGGGTCTCTACCACACACAGCTAAACTCATATCCTGATACATAGTTCCCCAGAATCTTAAGCACCACCGCAAAAATCTTTCATAGGTACTTGGCTCCAGGAAGGGGGACTGGGCAGAAAACTTGACTTGCAACATAATGATTTAAGTTAACTTCTGTGTTAAAAGTAGTCTGATTTGAGTTGCTACATACTAAGAAATGGAACACAAGGAAACCGAATGGTACAGAGGGGTCACTGTATCATAGGTGCACTATGTGAGCCCCACCCTTGGTCATGCTGGGAACCTCAACTAGGTGTGAGACACAAATGCATCGGAAACAAACTCTGTCCTACTGGGAATGAAATGACAGTCACACTCTACATAATGCAGGATTCTAAAATGGAGATAGTCCCCATGCTTCATGCATAATTCACTGGGAATAATTTATTCAAAATAAGACATTAGTTATATCTACATGTTCAGTGTGTCTCTCAGAAAAAAAAAAATGTTGGATTTCTGAATTACGGGCATCAGTTGCTTTACTAATGTCATAAATTCAACAGAAAGAGAGAAATGTGGAAGGTGTTGAAATCCAGGGAGCACTTCTAGCCCAAACAGTGAGTCCCAGACCATTTCTTCCTGAGTCTGGCCACCATTTGTCTCTGTATGAGCTCCCTGAGCAATGATCCTTTGGAATATCTCTGGAGAGGAGTGGCTCAACTCTGTATTTCATACGGTTCGCTTTATTTTTCCTTGGCTCCAGAGAAGGCAGTCTAGCACTTTGCATGTTTAGGAGAGAAAGTAATGAGCTGTCAGGAAGGGCAGATTAGAAGCAATTTACTGACTAGTCAGGATCCTCAGCCATGTTCTTGTCAGGTAGGTGAGCTTTCATGCCTCTCAGTTCCTCCTAGGAATTGTGTGTCAATTCCTAGGAATTGGTGACCCAAACGGCCGAGCTGCTTGCATCATCCACTGCACTCACACTGGCTCTGGTTTACGAGACATGTATGAACCGAAGATGTATCTGATGTACGTACATAGTTCTTCCTCCTGAGCCATGTTTCTTGCCTCAATTCCAGTGCAAACTCAGACATTTCAAGAGCACGAGGTTTAACAAAACATACGATACCAAGTTACATGAAATGTGGTGTTTAATTCCACCCAGGACTCTATTTGGTGATACAGTGTGAAGTTTTAAAATAATATTTTAGCACAAAGTAATGTATCTGTTCCTGCAAATGTCACATCTTTCCCAAGTGCTTTGGGTGATTCATTGTTTAAATGAAAAGCCTTAATTATATTTCTGCTACTCATTAACAGCTACAGTGTGGGGATATTCACTCTCAGAACTTTCTGAGTGCTGATTTGATAAGATCGCTCACAGATAGCAGGGGAAAAACATGTCCCACAAGGAGATGGGGTGATGGACTTTCTGACTTATTTGGCTCTAAAACCAATCTTCAGGGAAGGATGTGGAACTTCTTAGGAAACGAATTGCCAACCTCAAAGTGTTCCATTTTTACAGGTCACTGAAGTGCTCTCAAATCTACCAGGACTTCTCGCAGGGTCCTGACACCAGCCTCTCCCCAGACTGCCAACCTTCATCCAGGATGTACCGTTATGGTTCTCTCCTCTGCAGCCCCCTAAAGAAAGAGTGAGGTGCAGCTTCTGAGAGACAAGATGGGGACAAGTTGGCTGTTGAAGGCAAGGAGGACAGGGTCTGGAGTGGGGGACAAAGGAAGAATGAATCAAGAGAAAAGAAAATTTAACATGTGGGACACAATAGGCTGGGGTCTGATAGAGATTTATAGCTCAACAGCTAGGCAAACCACTCCAAGCCAATTGTGGATACCAGGATCTACCAGAAGAGGGTCCTACTGGGCAGGGGCAGAAAAACTGAGTTTTATCCATTTAGCTAATTGAGTCCTCTTGGGATGGCCCACTTAGAGTGGATAGAGAGAAGTGGCCCAAAAAGCTAATATAGATTGCGTTTATACTGATTACTCTGATGGCTATATATGCCTTGCCTCATTCAATCCTCACAAAGTTTTTCAAGGTAGTGATGATTATCTCTACTTTTCCAAGGGAAACTGGGTAGTTAAGTATCTTGATTGAAGTTAGTCAGGAAGCGATAGATGTAGGTTAATTTGTTGATTCATTTCATTCACTCATACATTTATTCATTCATTCATCCTGTAGCTGGGGTCTACAATTTTATGTAATTACTTATACGTACAGAGAAACATATAGGTTCTTTCCTTGGGATGTGAGACTTCTCACTGATGTTCTGTGCACAGGAGTGAGTTGTAGGGGGTGCGTGGATGTTGAAACTGTCCACACTCAGGGCAGCAGGACAGGATGGGAGCCCACTGGCCAGTCGCCCTGTTTGCTTTTCTCAATGTTCCACACCAGCGTCATCATTTTCTGTGTGCCTGGAGGTGAAAAAGATTGGGAGGCCCTGCTGTAAACTGACCTTGCTCTTGAGACCATGCTGCCTGGTGAAAGGGGCGAGAGTGTGGGTAAGGAGTACTTATGCCTCCCAATTTATGGTGTAATCATATCTCAGTCTCTTCCAGTGTAACCTGCCTCTTTCAAGCCAGCTCAATGCCTTCCATGTGTCTTCTTTTCGACCCAAATGCTTGGGTATTCAGCATTTTCCTCTTTCCCCCTTCACTCCAAAATGGCTCGCAGCATATGGGTGTGTGGTTTGGTGGCTCACGTTTTCCAAATCTTTGCTGGCTTTGGTTGAAGAACCGTGGCCTGATTGTCTCTGTTATCAGCTTCTGTCCTCACTGAACCCCCTACTGGTGTCACTGCTCCTGCCTGTTTTGGGGTCACATACTGGTATCAGTGGCCAGCTTCTGCCTCCAGTCTCAAGGTCCCTGCCCTTGGGAGTCTTACCAGTCCTTCTGACTTCTCTTCACCTCTCTGCCCAACAACCAGGACACATGGGAACTTCTGGAATGCCTGCAAATTATGCAGCAGCCATGGAAAACCACCAGTTCTTTCTCAGGTCATCTATCCAGACTTCTTCTGGTGTTGTCCTGAGGCCCATCTCAGGGAGGGTAATGTTCTGGCTGCACTCCTTCCCACCAGCAAGGAATCCATGGATCCAGGAGGATGTACTCTGTCTAGTATCTGCTTTGAGTACCCAAGACACTGAAATTCCTTGTGCAAATTCCTGGGGTTCCTTCTAGGTCCTTGCATGGCCTGGGTCCTGGCCTTTTCCCAGGTGCCCAGTGTGTACATACCTGGGCCCAAGGATGGCCTCAAAAATTTGCTTTTGATAGGTAAAGGAAGTTGTATGGAATCTTACTTTCTCCAAAATATCACACCAAACAGTGCTACTTTAGCAATTTGACATTGCTACACTATCTAAGTGTATGATCAGTGCATTTGTTTCATAGACTGTACACTAGAATAGACTAGTTTGGTTGTCCTCAAGTTCATGTGTTATGTTGCCTGCAGATACTCATCATATGGACCATGTATGGATATGGAATGATAAAAAAAAGTACAATAAACAAAACAAAAACCACTGGTCCTTTGCCAGAGATTGAGAAACACTGATCTAAAGGTCCAACACTTGGAGTCAAAAAGCTTCTCAAAGACTCCCGTTTTCTAGGTGATCTCTACCATCCCCCTGGAGGGGTAGATGCACTGCTGTCCCAAGGCCACTGAGTTCATAGGATGCAAAAGTATTTTCATGTATCAAGCAACTCAACAACCATTGCAGTACACCAGCTGTGTTCCAATTACTTCTGGGTACTTGAACTTGGATCTGTGTTATTCTGAAGACCACATTCATTTCCCTCAACTATGTCACCTCTGCATGGGGGTTGCTGCAATGCCCACCTTTCTCTTACAACTTCATGCTGTAAAGTGATCTCCTTCTAGTCACCTCTTTTTCTAATACATTCCTTCATGGATTGCCTTATCCGTCCTTGATATGACTACTGGTTTGTTCTCAGGTTTGGCCATAGCTTTTAGGGCCCAGGGGTCCCTGGATCTAAGAAGACCTGTTACACCCAGGAGTTGTCTGCAAGTCCCATCATAGCACAACCAGCATTGGACTTTGACCTTTCTTAAAGGCCAGTAAACCATGTGTTCACATATTTCAAGTGATTCTGATAATCAGTGACTCCTAAGCCTACAATTCTAGCCCAGATCATTCACCTGAGCACCAGACTCAGAGGCCAAATCCCTCCCCACCCTTTAGGACCTTGTGCAAGTGATAGCCTCTAGGAAATATTCCTTAGTCTCTGGCTAATTTCAGTGCGCTTATCTGTGCCCCCATGGTGCTCGGTGGGGTTGTAGCAGTGTAGAAATATCCGAAGTACAAACTATCTGCTCCAGTGGCATTCTGTGCCTGCCCATACCACAGTAGAGAGGTGGCTGTGACTGTGGTTTTTAGACCAACATCGTCACCACCATGTAGAAGCTGGTTGGAAATGCAAATTCTCAGTCCCCAGGCTTGTTGAATACTAAAAGATAAGGTTGGGCTAGCAATCTGTGTTTTTAATTAATTAATTAATTACTTTTTTCAGGTTTATTTATTTATTTTGAGAGAGAGAGGGAAAGTGGGGGAAGGGCAGAGAGACAGGGAGAGAGAGAGAGTCCCAGGCAGGTTCCATGCTGTCAGCACAGAGACGGAGATGGGACTCCATTCCATGCACTGTGAGATCATGACCTGAGCCCAAATCAAGAGTCTGACGCTTAACCAACTGAGCCACCCAGGCACCCCAGCAATCCATGTGTTAACAAGCACTCCAGGGGATTCTGATTCTTGCTAAAGTTAGAGAACCACCCTGTAGAGAAATAATGTTACCTGTTAGACTATAAGCTCCTCAAAGGCAGAGATAAGCCTCTTTCATCTTTGTGCCCCCAGAGTCAAGAAGAGTTCCCAGGTGCCTGGCCTGTGGTGGACAAAGCTGTGGGTTTGCTGCTTTTTTGATGATTTTGTGACCCAGACCCAGGAATGCCTGACTCGGGCCTCCAATAGCAGCCCCTGCCCTGGGCGCCCAAGGAGTTTCAGAGAGAACAACAGATAAATGAGGAAAAAGAACTGCTTTAGTAATAAGTATGCCAGCTGAAACCCAGGAGGAAGCTTGGCAAGGTCTGGGTGAGATCCTGCTGTTTGGACTTGGGGCCTCTGTGCTATTTCGTATTTACACCCACATTCAGACCTTGGTGGCCGCATGGAGCAGGGCATTTAGGGGAGAGAGGGGCCACGGGTGGCCGGAGCTCTGGCCCTGGTTTCCCTGTCATCAGCGGCGTGAGGGTGAGAGGGAGAGGGGGGGAAGGCAGCTCTTAGGAGCCCTGAGCCATCTTTCCTACCCAGCCATGCGAGGCAAAGAGGATCGTGAACGCTCCCAGGGCCCACAGGAGCTAACATTTATGGAATACTCACTGTGTGCCAGGCACTGTTCCAAATAAGGTGGAGACAATGGTTCAACTGCCAGTTTTGCAGAGAGGAAACCGAGGCACGCAGGGAATGTATTGCCAAGGTCGTGAAAGTGGTATATGGCAGAGCCAGGCAGTCTGGGTCTAAACCCAATGTTGTAAATATTCTGCTAAACTGTTTCCCCACAGACAGAAAGTTGCTGTTTGGGGGCAAGTAGCAGGGAGTTTGTTAGGGGTAGAGGAGAAGGGGAGCATGGGGCACATCCATGTACACACACACGCATACACACACAATGAGAGAGTGATTCCAGGGTCTCCTTATCTACCCAGGCTCCTGGCCTAGAAGAGAGGGAAGATGGCTCATGTGCTCCGAGAGGCCAGCCTGTGCCCAGGTCCGTGGGCACACAGAGGCCAGAAGGGGGGCCTATGGGAGAGGGAACGAACAAGGGTGAGGGATCTTGCCTATAAGGCACAGCAAAAGTTCCCCACCTTCTGGTCCCCAACGAGTACACACGGCCCAGTGGATGTCTTCTGGTCAGACTACCTAGGTGGGAAATTCTCCTCACAGCCTTGGGCCCAAGGAGGGCAGGTGGGTGGGAGGCAGGCAGAGGCAGGCTTGGCCTGATGGGGTCATGCAGTCTGTCCTTCCTTAAGCACAGAGGGGTGGAGGTGTGGGCGGGGCTCTCTAGAGGAGGGGCGACCGGCAGCAGGGTGTGGTGGGCAGCGAGGCCAATGCCTGAGTAAAGTGGGAAGAAGGCGAAACAGGTGGAGAAGTGGTTCTTTACCCGACTCACATTTGGGTAGTGTCGAACTTCCCTTAATGAGGGAGATGACAGTGGGTAGAGATTTTAAGTGAATACACAAGAAAGCTGATGCCTTTGTGGCTGTTTTCCTGCAAAGGTGTTTTGATATCGTGAAAATATTTTTTCTTCTTTTCAGTAGAACTGCCAGCTTCGGTATTTCTCTTTACATTAAAGGTGCATTAGTTTTCCTCAGAGTGGTTAGTTTGAAAGAGACTTAATTTAGCTCACTTAGTGGGGCCCTGCAGGAAATGTGGTGGGTTACAGAAAACAGAGTTGGCTTATGACATGTATCTTCTCCCCAAGTGTCTCAAAGCACAGGTTCGGGACCAAGATTTTTCTCCCCGCATTACAAATGAGGACACCGAACCAAGGAGGTTCAAGCGGGTGATCAGTCTGCTGTCAGAGGCAGGGGTTGGTTTCAATTCTCTTCTGGTTCTGGCCAGTGGGTCTGCTCTTGGGGATTCATGCAGCACCGTCTTTGTTTCTGAGGCAAGTGACCTATTTCTGAGAAGACTCATCACAGAGAGGCCCTTACTGGATTTACCTCACTTTTAAAGGGAGGAGCTCGTTTCTTCTCCTCCCAAGATACACATATGATGGATGAGATTATTCTCCCATCACCTGCATTCTCTGTCTTTTCACATTGGAGTGGGGGGTTTTAGCTGCACCTGCTTCTTTGGAAAAGATTCATCACAGTGGCGGAGACCTCCCGCTGTGCCCTGGAGGGGGTGTGGTGGAGCCATCGAGTGGCCTTCGGTAGGGGCCACTTTCCATTTCTTGTAGCTCTGGGACCCCAGGCTGTCCATCCATAGAAATACCACATAGGTACGGGCAACTGCATTGGTTCAGGGAGCTAGGTTTTCTTCACCTCCTTCCTCACAACCTGTAGGAAGCACAGAGAAGACCGTTTGGGATTTCAGACTGAATGATGGTCAAGACAAGGTAATTCCAGATTAATTAGCATTCATCTGAGGGGAGAGAAAGTGCGGGAAGAACTTCTACTTACTAGTGAAGGGAATGATGAGAAATTGGTAGCAGTCCTCGTGTTACATGAACAGAACTTGGCCTGGAGGCAGAACTGGAGTTAGGAGTTATTGGCTGGGAAGCTACCCAGGTGCCGATCTATAAATGAGAACATCCTGGCAACACAGTGAAGGGTAACTCGGGTTTCCATGTGACGCCTTCCATAACTGGCCACAGTAAATTGATTCTGCTGCCACAAAATAGGCAGGCTCTAAAACAGAAATTGAAGACCCATGCCTCACTGCCATCTTGGGTATCTTTGCAACATGCACGTGCAAGTTGTGTCTGCACCGTCAACCTTGAGGCTAGCTCCTGTGGACAGTTGTGGGACATTCGTAGTGACTGGATATTTTCAAACTGAGTGATACATGATATGGTGCTGTTTATTGGAAAGAAGTAATTTATTTTACAGTGATTCTATATATTGTCTACAGCTTTATATGGTTCAGTTTGCTTGGGAGGAGTTTTCTTGTTCTGAGGGTCACAATGGCTAATCTCTCATTTTTGAACACAGAAAAGTATACAACTTTTAGCAATGGAAAATTAGTTTCTTTTTACTCCTATTAAACAAATGTTCAATAAATATTTAAAGAGTATTGGCTTGAGGGATCATCAAATTATTGACTGCTCAGGCCTCTCACATGTCCAGGTAGGTATAGGTCTGCCTACCTTCTCAACTGGAGGTAGGATTGAATTTGGAAGCAAGGACAGATTTTTGTTAATGTCACAGAGAAAGAAGGGACAAAAGTTAGTGACAGATAAAACTGAGGGGGGACCATGCAAAGTCCTACGACACTGATTTGCATTTGGTTGAACTGAACTGAACTGCCTGAGAGATGTGGCCTTTTAGGGTAAGTGGGAAAACTGACACTTAGAGATCTCTTTGCTCTCAGGACCCTAAGAGGGTCAGAATCAGACCCAACAATGGAGTCTCTGGATTGTTGGCAGTTTCAAAGTGAGTGTCTGAATTCAGCCAAAGATTATTCTGGAGTTTTCTCTGAGAGTAATGAGAACCAGTACCTATCTGTTACATGAAAGAAAGAAGCAATTTGGAGAAAAGCTAGTAAAGAAATGTCATCTTTGCCATATTTGGCTGAAACTGGGACCTAACAGGAGATGTGAGAAAAATAGGAAAAGAGAAGAGCGAGTGAAGAGTCAGGGGGTGGGGATGTGTAAGCAGACAGAGAAATCTCCCTTCCTCCTGTGTTTGTTCAAGATCTAACTTAGAGAGGGACTATGTATTCAAACGCAATTCTGTCCATTGGTGTAGAAGCATGCGGCCTCCTTGGGGGAAAGAATCTAGATAAACACAAAGCCTAATGATTACCGATACGTCATTATTTCCCCATGTTGAACATGGGAATTATTATTTGTAGTAGATTTCAGCATTTTTCTTTTGCCCTTTACAGATCATTAGATGCATTTTCAAATCAAGAAAACTCTCGAAGGCCTTCACGAGCTAGACCGTTTATAGAGCAAAAACTCAGCTCCCAACAAATATTTACAACTTAATGATACGTTTGTATAAAGCCCAGAATTTTTGTATAAAACAGGTGTCAGTTCAGTATGTGTTGCCCTGCTCCGTTAAACATCCAGCTTTCCCTTGAAATTACTCCCCATCTTATATGGTGCAAATACATTGAACTGGTCATTTATTTTAAATTAACTCAGTGCGGGGCTGAAAAACACAGTTCCCCGATGATGGCAAAATTATTCCAACGAGGTTGCCTTTGGGACTGTGCACCATAAAGTGATCTTTATAGGTCAGTGTTTTTCATTCCAATGTGCTGTTGAAAGGTAAATGTCTGGCACCAGGCAAAGGGGTTGTTTGACCAACGGGGCTTTATGGCCTGTACTTCTTAAAATTCCATTTTCTTTTTTCTTTTCGCCTTTACTCACTGTTGGGACATGTGGAAAACAGACGCTTTGAGCAGAGAAGACATTCAAAGGTCTCCCTGTTCTCGCGGCAAAATATAAACAAACATGCTGGTCATCAGTTTCCAGATTTTTCCCATTTATTGCTTTCATTGCAGCTGCCTGTCCTCACTACAAGAATCGGCTTTCTCTCCCATTTGGAGACTCTCTTTAGCAGAGGAAAGGAGTGGATGGTTAGAATCCTCTCTGTCTTTAAGGATTTCTGACCCTATTGGATCCAAATATTGCCTTTTTCTGGAGCTTAGTCCCCAAGTGCTATAACCCAGCGCCTTGGCTTCCTGCCAGAATGTCCCAAAAAAGAGTGGAAGGGGGTTGCCCCTCTGAACTGCAGTGTGGCTTTTGTGGCTTTTAGCTCATTATTGCTGGCTTTGTTTATCAGCCTTTCTCCCAGTGTTCCCTACCTCCTGGTTCCTAACTCTGAGTTTGGCCAAAGAGTGGGCACGGATAGCCAAGGACAAGGGGATAAAGAGCATGTCCTCATTCGCAACCTGCAAGATGGATGATGTTTCCCGAGAGTCTGGTGCTTGACATTGGGTGCACCTAGAGCCACTCACTCACTGGTGGAGGCTTTAAAACTCCTGCCCAGGCTGCCCTCAAGACCAATTACATCAGAACCTCTGGTGTGGGACCTAAGCATCAATATTTTGTAAAGCTTCTCAGGTAATTCTTAAGTGCAGCCAAAGTGGAGAACCACTGTCTTAAGTGTATTTGAGTGATTTTGACACTTTCTTGGTGTACCCTAGTGGGGCGGTATTGACTGTTTCTGTTTTTATTGCCTTAAAATAAATCAAACCTGAAAAAGACTGGGTCTGACGTTACCACCTGAGGTGTCCCTGAAACTCAGACGTTAGCATTTCTGCTTTCAACTTCTGCCATAGAAGGGCTTCAGACTTTTAAAGTGAGAAAGTCAACAGTTTTTCGTCACTCAATTAAGAACTGAAAGCCATAGTTATAAGTTATGGGGCATTATGGGGTATGGCTTAGAAATTGCTTCAGAAAGTACCATTAATTTTATTTTTTTAAGTTTATTTATTTTGAGAGAGTGCAAGCAGAGGAGGAGCAGAGAGAGAGGGAGAGAGAAGATGCCAAGTAGGCTCCACTCTGTCAGCACAGAGCCCACCATGGGGCTCGAACTCATGAACTGTGAGATCATGACCTGAGCTGAAATCAAGGGTTGGATGCTTAACCGACTGAGCCACTTAGCTGCCCTAGAAAGTACCACTTATTAATTAATTCGCATGTATGAAATTATATTGTTTATTAGAATTTGTTGTTATGGGCATACTTTCTTCATATTTATACCATGGGAACAATGAAAGACAACGTATCATGCCGAAACAGAAGGTAAAACCTTTTCTTTATTCATGTGCTTAGCTACAAAATCATTTACACTCCATACCCCTCCTCTCCAAAAACAAAATAAACAAAGCAAAAAATTAAGAAATGATGTTTCAAGCTTAGAAAGTTCAAATATACTTAGATGCAATCCTGTTGTTAATGATCAGTTTTCTATTGTGATTAGATTAGATTTTCTGCCATTTTGATAGCCAATTTCTGTATTAATCACCTCCAAGAGGCTTATACTGGAGTTGGTTTATTAAGACGATCACAGTGAATGTTCGAGCCCCCAGTTCCAGAAGATGGAACACAATTTATTGTCCAAGTGTCTGGATAAGCACAGGCTGGTTACCCTAATGTGAGTTAAGTCATCAGTATTATCACTACAACCTGTGTGGGCATCAGCCAGGAAATGAGAAGAAATAGCTCCAGGTCATGTCAAATAGTTCATAAGTTAACTTGTGAACTCCATGGTCATTTTTCACATCTCAGTCCTAGAGGAAGTCTCCGAGTTAGAGAATTTTAGAGATGGGACCTAAGACTTACCTGATGCCAGATGGCAGAAAGATCTCATCCCTTGTGCCAACTTTGAACTATTGGTCGTGGTTGTGTGGGATGTTGCACTGATAGACTGAGACAACATCTGGGCTCAGCAGGAGCAGCGCTGTCAGCAATGATGTCTGTGAAGGGTGTACGAGAGGAGGGCAGTGGCAGAAGATGGTTGGTATTTGTTGTGCCTTCTTTCGTCCAACCCTTTCCTCCTGTGACAACACCTGGTTGTTGTTTCCTCCTGGTTCTCAACATCACTGCATCCTGCAAACGTTTCAGGGGACTACAAAACATCCCAGTATCTATGACATACCCAGACCAATTAAATCGGAACATCCGGCTATAGGACCGTGGTGATTCCCATATGCCTCTCATGTTGAGAGTCACTTTCTTGTGGACACAGGACATAAGGGCCTTGAGTGATAATGTGACTTGCCCAATGCCATATAGATGTAGGTAGGACCTCTTTACCAGGTCTATAATTCTACCCACTCTTCTCTTCACCATACCCTATTGTCTTCATCAAAAATATTTAGAGAGGGGAGCCTGGGTGGCTCAGTCAGTTTAGCACCCAATTTTGGGTCAGGTCATGATCTCGTAGTTTGTGAGTTCCAGCCCCGCGTCGGGCTCTGTGCTGACAGCTCAGAGCCTGGAACCTGCTTTGGATTCTGTGTTTCCCTGTCTCTCTGCCCCTCCCTGCCCCTCCCTACTCATGCTCGCTCACTCTCTCTCTTACTCTCTCTCTCTCTCTCAAAGATAAATAAACATTAAGAAAATCTTTAAGGAAACACATGAATAACAGCACATGGATTATTTTGTCTGCTCACTTTTAGAACAGTGGTTCTCAACTTATGAGTAACAAGCACAGACTTTCTAGACTAAATGGATTATAAGCAGTCATAGTTTAAAATTACTGCTTTGAAAAATATATGAATAATTCATTTTATCGAGTAAAATACAAATATATTTAGAAGCATCGCTGAGTTTAGGGTAGCTTTTGGACCTTTCATGTTTTCTCAGTATATAATACCCTCTCGGTTACCACCACGCTAGGGTTGGGCACCACTGACCCAGACCTGAGAGGTTCATGAAACAGTGCAGCTATGAAGAGCCCAGAGTTTCACCTGGACTAATTACAGGCTCCATGATTACCTGCAGACTAACTCTGACATCAGTGTTGCTGGCCTGTCGACTACTGTTGATGTACATGAGAATGAGAAGGTCTTTTCAGGACACATGTGGCTCAAAATATTCTGACTCTTGGGTACCTGAAAATGACATCCTTGAGACTGAGTCAGGGAGGATGCCCGTGATGCTTCAGCCTGGAGGCATTTAGAGGCTCTTTCAGATCAGCAGCTGCTATCCAATTGCAGAATGTGATGGAGTTCATGATCATGTGGTTTGCCGTCGTGTTTCTTGTGTTTGTATGAATATTCATGTACACAACTTCATTTCATTCTAGCTGGAAAACCTTGTGTAAATCACTTTTCCTCCCTAGGATCCAATTTTCTAATCTCGCAGAAAGAAGGATTAGTCCCTTCCATTTTAAGAAACTGTTTCCTATGGACCCATAGCCGAAAGGTTATTATTCTACAGATGAGGATCTTGGGGCCTAGAGGTGTACAAAGCAACTTTCCTAAGACCATACTTCATTATTAGAAAATACTGGACTCAAAATGAGATCCCTTAACTCAAAAATCTATTTTCTTTCTACTAACAAGGCTAAATAAAGATGTTGGGCTATACCAAAATTTTTAAGGCATCCTTGTAATTTACCACACCTTCTTCATTCTCTGTTCCAGCACTTCTGGAGGGTTCTCTGAGCCCAGAAGCCTACACATGTTTGGCAATCCCAGATGCACATTTTTCCTGTCACCTGTGAACTGGGTAAGAGGCCCACCTAAAAGATGGAATCGTTTCTTCCTTAGGGCCAGCTCTGGAACAGGAGCTGGGAAATGAGACATTTAATTCTGTAAAATATATGTTTCTTGAACTCTGACTTATTTACTGGGAGCATTGGAGACATGCTCCAATGAGTGAGAAGGGGTTTCTGCCTTTGCCTTGTTTGAGAGGGAGACTGACACATGAATAAACAGTGACCAATAAGACAGATTGATAAGTTAGCTGGTTGTAGCAGATGTGACCGATTGGCCAATTTTACACCCATTTCCAGACCCCTTGCCTGTACCCCCACAGAAAAAGCTAAATAGTTGCTTTTCTAGCTCCTGTGAAGAAAGGTAGTTATATGAATAGTCTTGCCAATATTCTCAATGACACACGCCTTATAAGATGACAACTAAGATAGGTCCTGTGAAGGAGAGAGGCATGATCTTGGGGTGGGGGTGGGGGGGCAGGAAAGCATTTCCTGAGGACATGATGCTCCAGCAGAGAGTTGAGGGATGACAGGAGTTAACTGGGCCACGAGGGCCACAAAGAACATTCCAGCAGGAGAACACCATGTTCAAAGGGCCTGTGGTGAGGGGGGCGGGAGAGAGGTGTGTGTCAGGACCTGAAAGGAGATAAGCTGGCTGGGGTGGGGAAGTGAGCGAGGGCTGTGTGAAGCAGGCTCTTACTCACCTCTCCTGATGGTTCCTGCCACGTGGACGGAACTTCATTCGTTGTGGCCTTCTGGGCCTGCTTCTACCCCTCACTCAGTTACCTTCCTTGGGGTGGAGTGGGAATGACCTCTGGAGCGGGCAGGGGCAGCTCAAGAGTCTTCCTTTGTTCTAGGGAGGGAGCTGCCTGCAGTGAGCCTGAGGGTCCTCTGGTCCTCCAGGGAGAGACTCTGCCCATGGGTGGCCTGCGATCAGTACTGCCTCCTCCAGGGCAGGGAAGTCTGCCTACTTTGGGGGCTCAGGGTGTGGAAGCATACCCACACACAGGTTCTGGCCACAGCCTCCAAACTGCTTTTATCATGAACGTGGTTGCTGTCGTGGCCCCTAGCAACTTACACCTTTGTCCTCTCTGTTGTCCGGAACTTAGGTGGGAAAAAGGATTTCTATTTACGGCGCCCTCAAAAACCCCAAGAGGCATGGTTGCAAATACAGAGACGATCGGGCTTCAAACCACACAGAGCTTCATGGTCTTCGTCGAAAGGTTTAGATTCCATCCAGTACGCAGTCAAGGTCTTTGCAGAGGTTTATTAGCAGGAGAGGGACCTGATCAGATTGGCATTTTGAGAAGTTCCTTCTGGCTGCTTCACAGAGAATGGAATGGGAAATTCTTAAGCGTGGATGGACGTCTTCCTCTGGGTCCCGACAGAGTGGTGGGGGGCAGGGGAGAGTCAGAAACAGCTCTTTGTCCCCCAGCCTCAGCTCTGGCTGAAGGGGGCAGGTGTGGCTCTCTCTGACCCATCCTCACAACCTCCATGGTAGGCTAGATATAGACTGAGAAATGCAGGGCTTGCTTTGAACGGTAGTGATGGATGACCCAATTTTGTTGTTTTCCAGTTGTTTGGGCTAAAGAAGAAAAGTTAAAACGCACTCTCAGGTTAAAAGAAATGCTGTTTGAGTGATGGAAGATGGATTGACAATGCTTCTTTTCATATCCAGATGGTGTCTATCTCTGGGTCCATGGGTGAGATAGAAGGAGCTGTGGCATGCAGGGGGAAAGCTGCAGCTCAGCTGCGTGGGCGTCGGGAGGAGGCAGCGTGCGCTGGTGGTCAGTTGTGATCAGAGCTTGGAGGAGACACAGGGGACTAGGAAGGAATAACGAGGAGGATGTACTGTAAATAAGGGGCCAGGGAAGCCTCTCTGAGGGAGTGATTTATAAGCAGAAACCTGAAGGGTGAGAAGATGTGAGCCCTAGGGCAGGGTGGTGAGGAGTGGGGAGCAGGAGGTGAGGGATTATTAGGTCAGGATGAGGCGGGGGGTGGGGGGGTGGAGGTGGGGGTGGGGGTGGGAAGATCCGGACCAGTGCAGCATGAGTTGGAGACACAGAGGGGCCCATTATCCCATTATACCAAGTCACAAAGTCTCGTGGGAAGGAGGAAGCAACTGAGCCAAGGAATGAGAGGCTGACCTAGGAGGGCTTCTTAGAGGAGGTGGCATTTGAACTGGGTTTTGAAGCCTGAATAGGAATTTTCAGGCAGAAAAGGCCAAGAAGCACATTTTAGGGGGCAAAATAGCTTGGTGAAGGCAGAGAGACATGAAAAGACATGATCTGGGAGACCCATTTTTTTTTTTTTTTTAATTCTTCAGAAAAAAAAAGCTGATTAATACGATGGCCTCTGGCTCCAGTTATGTTTCCCCATTTCGTGTTTTCTTTCCCATGTGTTTGTGTACTGCCGAGGGGCATCTGGGTGTTTTCACTGAAAATAAATCTCAGGTATTTTATTTACTGTTCATGCTATGAAAAGCCCTTAGTGTTGGGCAAGGTTAGGCAGAATGCAACCACAACTGTCCCCAGTATGTTTGTTTCCACAGCCTGCTTATTCAAGGCGGATTGGAGGAGGTGTGTTTCATTGCAGAGATGAACTCAAGTTTGAATGTTGATCTGAGAAGCTGAACGCTCAGAGGCTCACAGTGGCTTTACTAGGCCAGGGAGTCAGGACCCTGTCGGCAAAGAGAAATTGAGAATAAAGAAACCTCCTGAATAATTCAAGTCAGAAATGGAAAACTTTGGTTTCAACTGTGCTTCTGGAGAGATCCTTACTTCGTTCTCTCAATGCTCCCCAGCTCAGCACTCAGAGGCCAGCTCCTAAAGAGGCAGCAATTAGAGATCACTGTCCGTTAGGACTTGCTTATCGCGCCTTCCCCACAGCACGGCCCCTTTACCTTGGAAGCCACGAGAAGCTAAGCATTCTGCCTCCCTCTTCCTCTGGTCTCCTTTACAGGCCCTCATCTGAATCTAGCTTGGGCCCTCCCCAGCCCTCCAGATCCTTCCACTACGCCTTCCTGTCTCATGGTCTGTCATCAGCAAAATCCCCAGACCCTCCCATTATTTTCTGGACATTTGCCGCCACTTCCTGCAGCCCCAGATGAAATCCCCGTAGCCCTGTCAGAAGATGTTTTCTTTCTTTTTTCTCTCCTGCCTTCTCATACCCTGGGCATGGAGGCTGGCGAGATCTCCCCTGCTGCTTCCAGTCTGCTGTTCTTCCCGCTGTCTAAAGTATCCAGGGCGTCTGAGACACCCCCCTGGGGCTCTACGTGGTCCTGCCCCCCTTTTGTGTCATCTGCCTTCCTCCTCCTCTCACCCCCTCATTTACTGACAATTCAGTAAATGTTCAGCCTGTTCCCTCACCACAGGCCTCAACTGCATTCAGTGCTCCCCGACCACCACCTGCTTCCCTTCCAGCCCGTTTCCCCAGCAGCCCAACTCAGGGGCTTCTGTGGCCTCCCTCAGACCTCTGATCCGTCCTATTCCTTTGGTGTGCTATCTCTTCCCTCCTCAGTCAGCTGAGATCTCACGGGCCATCTTGCACACATTTTCTTGCACGCCGCTCAACTCCTTTGTTTGTCTCCCCCTGCTTCGCACTTGCCGGTGACCCTCCAAGCCCGGTTAAATCCTGCTCTCTTGACTGTCACGCGTCTGCACCAAGCAGCTGAGTATGGCTTGCAAAGAGCACAGAACCTTGCGATGGGCTATATTTTACTTTACTTTACTTTACTTTACTTTATTTTTAACTTAATTTAATTTATTTCAAATTCAAGTTAGTTAACATACAGCGTAGTCTTGGTTTCAGGAGTAGAACCCGGTGACGACGGGCTGTATTTTAAACTCAGGGCTATGGACCCAAGAAGCCTCTCCGCCCTGCCTGGCGGTGCTGCTGCTTCGTGTATCTCGTGTATCTCGTCAACTCCTTCCCCCTCCTCCCAGAGGAGTGTTTCACTCCTCTCCTCTCTGGCCTCAGACCACCAAGGCTCTCCTCCCGCCACTCAGGGCCTCGCTTCTTCGCTGAGAAAATGAATGCAATTGAAAGAGGACTCTGATGGGCTCTGACCCCCCGAACTCTGGTTCCAAGTGCTTCGGTGCCACGGGCTCTCCCTTCCTCTGTCACCCGAGCATGAGTCGTCACTCCTGCCTAAGGCTGGCTCTCACCTGCACTCTGGACCCCATCCCTGCACTGGCAGGACACTGGTCCTGCCATTGCCTGGCCCCTTCTGCATCGTCCATCGTTCTGTTGGAGCATTTAAACATAATGCAGTACCTCATAGCCTAACCCGCATCCTGTTCGGGCTGCAGCTTCATTTTGTGCTCCCCCTTTTTATATTTTATTTTATTTTATTTATTTTATTTTATTTCATTTTATTTTATTTATTTCGTGTCATGTCGTGTCGTGTCGTGTCATGTCATGTCATGTCATTTCATTTTTTAGAGAGAAAGAGAGAGAGAACACGAGTGGGGGAGAGGAGCAAAGCCTTAAGCAAAGGCTTAAGTAGGCTCCACACTCAGTGCAGAGCCTGACGTGGGGCTCGATCCTATCCTGGGGTCGTGACCTGAGCTAAAATCAAGAGTTGGGCGCTCAACCGACTGAGCCACCAGGCCCCCCTTATGCACCCCTTTATACCAAAACTCCTTCAAAGAGCTGTCTATTTGCTGTCTCCATTTCTTCACTTGTTCTCTCTTTAATCTACTCCCGTCGGGTTTTGTTCCTCATTGCTCCACCACACTCTGTGTCTACACCGACCGATCCAGTGGAGAATTCACACTCCTCAATTCAGGAGCATCATTTGACATGCCACTTCCTCCTTCACGAGGCACCCTTCACTTGACTTCTAAGTACTGCAACGTCCTGGTTTCCCTCCTACACCACTGCTCATCCCTTCCCACTTTCACTTGCTGGATCCTTCTCTTCTGGACCTCCAGGAATTGGACCACATCAGGACTCTGCCTTGAACTTCTTCTCTTCTTTAGCCACACACTCACTTCCTGGTCATCTCTTCCAGGCCCTTGGCTTTCAAAGCCATCTGTAGGCTGATGACTCTCACACTGATAGCTCTTGCTTGGAGCTCTCCCTGATCTTATTTCCTGCCCAGGAGCACACTTGCAGTTGTGCAAATTAGGCTTCACACAACTCCAGGAAGTAGCATTGGTATGGGTAATAATCACAGATTTGGGTATTTATTAAATGAGTTTTCTGGCATTTGGTAATAAAGTGACAGGGGAGTGTTTTCTTGGTTTGGACCAAGTCATCTTGTGGACTAGTGGGCAGGGCTGTTACAGCTTTACCCTCCACTGGGCTGAGCAACAACCATCCTCCCTCGTGACTCTTCTTTAGGCAAGCCAAGCATACACCTGCCTGTGCCAGAGCACTGCTCTCCCCTGGCCTCGATCCTGCCATCCAGGTCGAGGCTTCCCTGCCTGCTCACGTCATTCCAGGCATTCCTTAAATATTACCGCCCTAGATCAAGTAACAGCCCTCACTTCTCTCCTACTTGACTGTTTTTTACATATTTTTACTAGTTATTTTTTAAATGAAGTTTTTAGAAGTTTTAATTCCAGTGTAGTTAACATACAATGTTATATGGGTTTCCGGTACACAATATAGTGATTCAACAATTCCATACATTACTCAGTGCTCATCAGACAAAGTGTACTCTTTAATCCTCACCCCTGCTTTACTATTTTTAATAGTACTTATCTCTCTTTTGTATTGTATTGTAAATACAGTTTCTTACCTGTTTTTTTGTCATCTCCACCACGCTTTGAAACCCAGGAGGGCAGGGGCTTTGTTTTGTTCGTTGTTGAATTCCCAGAACCTAGAACAGTGTCTGTCATGGGACAGGTGCTCAATAAAAACTACTTGCTGAGTAGGGGAATGAATGAGTGGGTAGCATGGCTATACTTCCTCATGTCACTAGCTTATGTCCTCGTACCCCATACGTAGTCGGTATTATGGACTGAATGTTCGTGTTCCCCCCCAAATTCATATGTCGAAGCCCTAAGCTCCATTGTGATGGTATTTGTTGGTATTTGAGGAAGTAATCAGGTTTAGATGAGGTCATAAGGATAAGGCCCCGTGATGGGATTAGTGCCCTTATGAGAAGACGTGCCAGACAGGTTGCTTCCTCTCTCTTTCCACCATGTGGAGCCACAGCAAGAAGGAGGCAGGCTCCAAGCCAGGAAGAGAATGTTCACCAAGAACCAAATCTGTTGGCACCTTGACCTTGGATTTCCCAGACTCCAGATTGTGATAAATAAATGTCTGTTGTTTAAGCCGCCCAGTCTATGGAATTCTGTTATAACAGGCTGAGCTCACTAAGACTGGGTGCTCATTAAATGGGAATGATAATAATGCTAAACTCCTGGGGATGTTGCAAGTCTTAAACCACATAAGGCATGTACATGTGAGCTGTATACAGACTCTTACTGTTGCTTTTATTGCTAAGAAATTAACTGGTAGGGACAGGAATTCGAATTTCATTTATCCATTTATTGCACAATTATTTCTGAGTCCCTCATATGTGCTACATTCAGGATTCAAGGTTCTGGGGATACAATGGTGAATAAACAAAATCTTTGTCTTCCTGGAGCTCAAGAACTTTCAGATTAGATTTCTTTCTTTCTTTCTTTCTTTTTTAGGCTTTGCCCCAATTTCACTTGGGTGTGGTCTTAGCGCAAGGTGCAATCTGTAACGCAGAGGAAGGGTGAGTGAGCATGGAAGTCAGGGAGGGCAGTGATATTTTCAGATGCCAGCTGTTGTCAGTAAAGCTGCATGGATGGGAAAGTTACTCTGTCTCTGTAAACCTCATTTGTCTCTTCAGTAAAACTCAGGAACTAATGAAATCTACCTTGCTGGGCTGTTGTGAGGGTAATTTATGTAACGAATGTGGCATCCGGTGAGAGTTAAGTGCGCCAGGAGTGTGACTTGTGGAGCCATTTTTAGGGGAGGTCAAGGAGGGAACAGCTCCCAAGGGAGAAACTTTCAGATCTCAGCAGAAGAAGGAAGATTTCTCACAGTGGTCCTGGCTGTAGGCAAATTCGTTTATAAGGGATTGACGATTACAAAAAGACATTATAGCAGGGCCTGGTGGGGAGGGAGAGAGGGAAGCAAGGCTGGGACGAGAAAGATGAGCCAAGCAGACCTGAGAAATAATGAAAAGTGGTCTCAGGAAGATTTGTTGGAGGAGATCATTTCCGAATCCCAGGGATGAAGGAAGGTGGGATGGGCTAATGGGTTTGGAGCCTGAGAATGTAAAGGAGAGAGATCCGCTAGAGGAAAGTAGGCCTATGTTTACTTAGCTGAGAACCTGAGTGGCTTTGGATTCTCTAGTGGGGTGGGAAGTTGCTGAGGAGAGCTGGAGAGGGCCTTTACTGGAGTGAAATGCATTTGGAGTCTCTGGGTGCCCTTGGGGAGGTCGGTGGGGGAGATGGTGAGGGAAGGGATGGCAAAGGGAGGAGAGGAACAGCACAGAGCAGGAGACTGTGGTGGCTAGAATGACTTAAGAACAAGCATGATTAAGTTGCAATTTCAAGCTGATAGCTGCATGTTGTGGCCACGTGACCTTTCCCCATGCTAAGCAGAGCCCCAGCCTTTTTTGACGTTGGCAACATTCTTGTTTTGGTGGATGGTTTCCAGTAGGGTTGAGGGGATTGACTAAAGTAACCTTTCTGGTAGGCATTTTCATTCAACCCAGTACTTCACACGCATGTATGTGCATGCATGTGCACACGTACACACACACACACACACACACACACACACACATAGTGACATACATTATTCCACGAAATAAGACTTATCCTTACTTTGTGTGATAAAGTAACAGCATAAAGTTAAACGTCACATGTGGTATTATTAACTCTTAAAGGCAACATAGAAATGATTTTAAATAATAGAACATATTTATAATTTCAAATAAAGATGATATGATGAGATAGTTGTGTTTGCCCAGGGTCATAAATTCATCCCAAGACGCACGGGGACAAGACTCCAATCGTATCTTGTGGGCTGCTGATTGCAAGTGTTCTGCTTTGAAATGCGGTCAAGGGTGAAAATTTAGTTCACCCGGCTGGGTTACTGTGAATGATAATATCTGCAATATGCTTTTAATAATTAAGGCATTCTTATTCAATCTGAATCCAAAATGATGAACGTAAACACTAAGTCTGCTCATCATTCTTCAGGGTGAATGAGTAAGTTGTAATAATTTATTCTCTGGACAACGCCAAGTTAAGCTCAATTATCGAGTTGGGGCTTGGGAAAGAAAATGGATTTGTAATCCAAGTATTTTTCTTTAATGTTCCAATTTCCCTTTTGGGAATTTGAAAATGAAAAGTTTGGGGCAGAAGGGAGTGGTGACAATATCTCCACTTCTATTTCATTTGGGCTGATTTCATGAGTAATGTTCTCCTTGCTGTGTCATAACAACAGTGGGAATATTTAGTAGATAGGGCCATTACTTATGTCTTGCTTCCTAGGCAAATAAGATCTTTTGAAACCCCCAGGTATGTGGAGTACCTTGTTGATTTTCCTCTATGGTTTCAAATTTAGTTTGTGAAGAATACTGAAAATATCAGTGAAATATGCGAATTTTATTAACAAACATCATCTTTGATAAAATTGCCAAATGAAACTGCTTCTCAATTAGAACACTGAATCTCATTCCAGAGTTCACATACCCCGCTTAACACTTTCCTCTGTAACACTTAGGATGACTCAGTAAGTGGATATGATTAGCTCTAATCCCCGAAAAACCCAAAAGTCAGCCATTTAGTGAGGTTCCTTCAATAAAATTAACAATTTAGCCTACATTTTCCAACTCGTCCATGAGATTTGGCATAATATCTGTGAGATGTCCAGACCTCAAGACACATAAGCCAGATTTCAAACAGCACTGTTCTTAGTAGCTAATAACTTAGTAGCTAATAACGTTTTCTAATAACTGGACTGTGTTTTCTAGCTTTGTTTACTGTCCTGTGCCTTTTAAGCTCTTGATAATGCTTTTGTTTAATTCACATTGATCAACAATGTCTATTTCGAGATTCAGTTGAAACCATATAACAAATTCTCCAGGAATTGTGTCCCTACACCTGCTGACACACATGAAGCAGATTGCTTCTCTTACAATATCAGTGCCTCCTCTCATTGGGTCTCAGAATCTTTACTAGTAATTGTGTTCCGTACAACGATAGTGTGTTTTCATTAAGAGAAAGAGCTTTCATTTTATCTGCTGATTTCTTATTAAACGTTACATACACTGTATCCACGTGTGCTGAAAGAATAATATTTTTAAGAGCTTCATTTTCCATTTCTCTTTTGCCACTTAAGATGCCATTATATATGAGATTAGGTTTTTCTTGTTAACTGTTGCAGAATGACTAAGAATACCAAAAGCACACACTTACATAGGACTCCCTGTGGGCAGACTCTTTTCTGTGGGCCTTTACATGGGTTATCTTTATAATAGCACCATAGACTAAGAACTGTTATAATTTTTATTTTGCAGTTGAAGAAATGAGGCACAGAGGGGGCAAAGTAACTTGCCCAAGGTATTACAACCAGTAAGAGGAGGATCTGGAATTCAAACCCAGCAACTCACTCCAGAATTTGGTTCATAATCAATACATTGAGCTACCTCTCGAATTGGAAATTGTGTCAATAATGTATATCCTTCCCCTCCCCATACTTGAAAAGACGTGAGAGATTTATTGAAAATATATAATGACCAAAAAAAATACATTGGGTTCTCTCATTTTCAAAGGATTCTGCGTGTTAGATAAAGCCTGAATTTTAAGTAATCTTCATTGTAAAATCTCACAGTTGCTCTTAACCTTTTAGAATGAAGTTCAAATTAAGTCCCAGTGTATTGACTAGAGTCAGCATTTTGCTCAATATTGTTAGTCTTTAATTTCCAAACTCAGGACTTGAACTTGCACACATGCCTCTAGATTTTTTTACCTCATCATTCCTTGATCTTCATCCATTTTAAGGACCATTTATTATATTTCAACAAAAAGGTGATAATTGTTGAGAAACTAAAAAAATATCTGGTAGCATCCTTTCTGAAAAAGAACTTCTAAATTTGTAACCTGTTGGGACTTTGTGAATTAAGCCTTACTAAGCAGAGCCCCAGGGTGTTTGATGGTGAGCCATAGTTTAGTTTAACAAAAGACCACAAGGAAATTGAAATAGAGCAGTTGATTGCTCCCAAGTCCTGGAGGAGGGTGGAGAGAAATGACCCTGCTGGGAGGTCAAGGCGGGATGCAGGCAGGGAGAATGGAAGGACCTGGGGTGCAAGCTTCCGATAGGGTTCATGGGTGTCATGATTTAGGGTTTCTGGGCTAAGGTCTAGATTGGCCAATTCAAATAAAAAAGAGCAGGGTTTTGATAGGCTCTTTAAGGATTTTATCTAAGGGGCACACAGGGGGAAGGCCCTGGGAGGCAGGGCAGACTGTTGCTCAAAAGGGCTGCTGGGGAGATCAGAGGAGGAACTTCCATTTCCCTGTGACTCTGTGGACTGCTATCTAGGGCATGCGCTCATTGGAGGAACTGGTTTCAGTTTAAGGCCTCTGCAGGCCACTTGGCCACACAGAATGACCGCTGAGGCAGCAATATTATCGAGTAATTTAGCTAATCTCTCAACAAACCAGCACTCAGTTGAATGGCTACTATTTTGCTGACAAGGGAAATACAAATTGTCATAATATAAAATAAAAGGATACCAAATTAACCCTCCCATTATGGTAATGGTCAAATTGACCATCATAAGCTGAGAAATAGAATGAGACGTCAACGAGAGAAGGAGCAAATGACCCATTCCCAGCCACCATGTGCATTCATCATGTGCCCACCACGAAGTCTCTCCAGCGGTGGGAGCAGCTGAGCACGGTATTAGCTGCAGTGTTTACACTGCCAGGATTCCTCCTACAAACTCTGATATTTTCCAGTTAATTAAAAAGATGCAGGTTGTAACCTACCACAGTAATTTGACGATCCTCCGGTGAAAGAGACCTACAATTTGAAAACCCTCAGTGAAAGAGAGGGAGTTTCCCCATTGCTTCTATGTCAAGGTGGAGAGAAATGAATGTCCACAAGATGTGGAGTCAAGAATGGGAATTATGGCAAGTTTAGTGGAGCAATAATACAGTTAGTCCCAGAAGTGACCATGAGAGCTTCGAACCTTTGTGAAGTCTCAGGAACTTGGGAAGGGCATTGGGATTTCCCTGGGGTATAGATGGAAGTGTGAGCCAGTCGTAAGGTGGCCCCCGATGCCATTTGTTTGACCACAGTAGCAGTGGAATGACGTGGTCAAGTGTCATAGGCTTTGGGGCATGGCTGCTGAGTCTGAATCCTGGTTCTGCTACTTAGCAAGCAGCTGTATGCAGGTTACTTAACCTATACTGTGGCTCAGTTTTCTCATTTGTAAAATGGGGATAGTAATAGTATTAAATTTAGAGGATTATGATGAAGATTAAATGAGTTACTATATACCATGCATGAAAAATATTTAGAACAGTGTTTGGAATGTGATATGAATCCACTGAAAGTTAGCTTTTTTTTTTTTTTTAAGTTTATTTATTTACCTTGAGAGAGTGTGCACAAGAGTGAGAACATGGGGGAAAGGCAGAGAAAGAGAGGCAGAGAGAGAGAGAATCCCAAGCAGGCTCTGCACCAGCAGCGTGAGCCCGATGCACGGCTTGAACACATGAACCATGAAATCATGACCTGAGCTGAAATCAAGAGTGGGACGCTTAACCGACTGAGCCACCCAGGTACGCCTCCATCCTTTTTTTTTTTTAATTATCAAGGGGACTCGTGTTCAGGCAAACTATAGGAATTGAAGGAGTTTTCAGCGTTGCTGTAAACCACCATCTGAAGGTGGCCTCTCTGGGTGAATGGCTTTTCCTGACATTAGGTGACTTTGAAACACTGTAATCCCCCATCAGACCCACCCAAGAGTCTGTCCCCTGCTGTAGGACTCTGTGTTCAGAGACTTCACATCCATGTCCAGTAGCTGGAAATGGGTCAAACAAGACAATGTCAATCGACACTTGTCCATGAGAAGCATGACAGAGTTTAAGATGTAGGAGGAGAGGCAGCTATGGTCTGGGGCAGGGTGTGCTCACGGAGTGGACGTGTAAAATGGAGCAGAGGTGGAGGCAGTTGATATTGAGGTAATTCAGAAATGTGATGTATGGAAGTTGGATATATCATTGCAGGTAGCTTAGACCACTGAGAAAGAGGACAGGCTGTGGACAGAGAGTAGACTGTAAATCAGAGGTCAGAGCAAGTAAGTGTGGGGTCACGGAAAGGGCAAGAGTGGCAGGGGGGACAGAGAGTGCTGTGAGATTCAAGAAGACAGTTTTCTGCAGTGGGGTAGGGGGGTGGAATCAAAGACATCTAGAGGCAACATAGGGATACTGATGCTGCCTCCTGGCCTGGAGTGTCCTGGGTCGGGGAGGGGAGAGCAGTCCAATTTGAGAGGTCAGATAGAGAAATGCTGTCCTTTGGAGTGTGGGCATGGCTGAGGGCATTCTGAAGGGATCAGACTGTTAGGGTAGAAAGCAGGTTCTAAAGAAGGGGAAGAGCAGATGGAGGGACGTGGTGGAAAGCCACATGGGATGGTGAAATGTAGTGCCCGGTGATGACAAGGGCCATAACCTAGGGGGTGCCAAGAATACAGAAACTGGGGACGTGAGCTGATGTGACCTGAGGAAGGCAGCTCTGGGAGGGGCAGGCCTGCCACAGCTTCCCCTGCTGTGTAGGCTTTAAATAAGCCTTCTTCCCTCCTTCCTTCTCTCCTTCCCTTTCACCCAGCCTCATTCCTACACCACAAACTGACAAAAGAGACTGATTTTTGTACATTACTCATAAACGTGGAAATGGGCCCACACCTTTCAAGATCCCTCATTTGTGATCTCCTGGAGATGGACCCCACAGGATCTTTAATTCTAGGCATTGGAACCTGTTGAAGTATGTGGTTGGAGGTGGTGCTCCCCACTGGCTTTACCACCCGGCCCAGGTGCTGGGCTTTTGCTTACGTACCACTGTGGCTCCTCCAGGGCTAAGCCCACCTTCTGTTTTAGGGACATTAGAGCATTTAGGGGACTGGATAAGGGAGGGACTATATGGGGCAGTTCTGATGGGGACTCAGCAATTCTGGTAGTTCAGGCTGCCAGATGAGCCAGGGGACGGGCTGTCGAAGGAAGACCCTGGTCTCACAGTGATGGGTAGGCATGGCCTCAACATGGCAGCTGCTCCCTTGAAGGATTGGGATGGTCTACAGATACTCGGTTGTCTCGTTATCGGCTCTGATGCCTCTGAACACAGTAGACCTCCCTCTCTGGGAGTAATTCCTGTACCCCACACCAGTTCTTTCGTCTCTGGCCACAGAGCCCCCCAGGGTCATGGCCCCACCATGCGAGTCCTCTCTCCCAGTCCTGATGACCTTCACCTTGTCTCCTGCGGAGGGAAGTTTGCCCCTTCCTCCATGCATTGTTTTCTAGTCTTTATTATAACATAAACTCGTGTCCATGTTCTCTTCCATGCAAGGATTTCTTTTTTGATTTTCAAGAGTTTGGCTTATAAGTAAAAGAGTCTGAATAGTAACTGTCTTCTTTTCTGTGTCCCTGTAGCTCAAGGACCTTTAGATGCCTGTGCCGCACTGGCGGATGGGGCTCTCTAATCTTTGTTACAGTACAGATTTGAAGTTCTGTTTCTCCCCGGGCCTTCTGTTCCCTTCAAGGTCAGCAAGTGAAGGAAGAAAGAAAAAGCCCAAAGATTAATATTGCAGGATCTTATCTCAGCACACGCACTATTGTTCAGGAACAGACCTCAAAGGGCTGCTCCCGGATAGGCTCTCTGTCATGGGCACTGCATGTGAAGGGATCTGCCTAGCAAGCTGCTATCTTAATCAGGATTCTTCCGGAGGCGACTGTCAAAAGCTTCTTGGAAAATATTTTGTAAATGGATACCCAAGTATCTCTCTGTACTCAGAGGCAGGGGAGTAGCTGCTCAGATAGTGCCTGGTCCACACAACTGGAAGATTCTTCTTATTGTGTGTCCTTCTTTGTTTATGTAGTCTGATTTTTATTTCCTCTGATCACTTGGTAGAATATGGCCACCCAAGGCTCTCAAGCTTATGTGATATGGGTTGGCCATTTGGATGCTGCCTGCAACTGTCCTTCCTCAAGCTCAGAATCCCAGGATGGGGCATCTGATGTCTTTGCTCAGATCAGGCATTTGTTCCTGTTATGGTCATCTGGTGTAGGGGTAGGTAGGGGTAGCAAGGGCCATGAGAGGGCTCAGACCATAGAGAATGGTTACAGATGGACACACAGAGCACCAGCTGAGGCAGCTCCTCCCTTGCCCCTGAATACAGACAGACACCCTGGTACCCTTTTACAAGGTATTTCCCAGGAAGCTTTGACACTTGTTACCAGAAGAGTCTGGATTAAGATAGCAGCTGGCCGGCAGGTCCCTTCACAAACAGGGCCTGTGACAGAGAGCCTGTCCCACACAGACCTGTGAGGTCTGCTCCTGAATAGTAGTGTGAGTGCTGTCTCTGAGAGTAGAGAGGTAGGGGCAGACCATTCTCAAAAGGTGAGGGAATTGGGGTGCCTGGGTGGCTCAGTTGGTTAAGTGTCCGATTCTGGCTCAAGTCGTGATCTCACGGTTCACGAGTTCAAGCCCTGCATCAGTGCAGAGCTCGCTTCAGATCCTCTGTCACCCTCTCTCTCTGCCCCTCCCCAGGTCGTTCTCTGTCTCTGTCTCTCTATCTCTCTGTCTCTCCCCCCCTCCCAAAGTAAATACACTTTAAAAAAAAAGGTGAGGGAATCAGTGTGTGCAGGGCACGTCTACTGTACCTTGTTCGGCTGCACTTCTGGTGCTTGGGGCATCCATGACCACACTCTGCCATGTGGTGACCCAGCCTGTGAGAACCCCTCCAACGAGGGGGAGTCCCCGTCCCTCCCACTTTTATCAGAGCTGACGGACTACTGAGCTGGAGGCTGTCTCCCTGTAACGTCCACCTTCTAGTGTTAAATCCGACCCCTGAGTCGTGGGAAATAAATCCGAGTTCTCTTTCCACTAACAAGACCTTCTGGTATTTGAAAAAGTATCTTCTTCAGGAAACTGTGGCCAACTCCTTTAACTTTTCCTCATGGGGTGTTTCAGGCTCCTTTGCCATTCTGACTACTTGCCTCTGAATGAACTCCTGACTTGATCGTCTTTACTTAAAAATTTATTTATTTATTTATTTATTTATTTATTTTTGAGAGAGAGAGAGAGAGAGAGAGAGCGCGAGGGAGGGGCAGAGAGAGAGAGGGAGACACAGAATTCAAAGCAGGCTCCAGGCTCCGAGCTGTCAGCACAGAGCCCGACGTGGCTCAAACTCACCTACTGCAAGATTATGACCTGAGCTGAACCGACTGAGCCACCCGGGTGCCCCCTAGATCATCTTTACTTTTATTAAACCATGGTCTCCTAGACTGGATTCATTAATACTCTGTGTGTGGCCTGGTGTGGGATGCACTTCCCTCATTCTAGAAACTACAGTGGACATAGTCTACAGTTGTACCAGGTTATTTCATGATCTCCTGTAAAGTTTAGAGGATGCTAGAGCAGAATTTAAAATCAGGTAGCATGGGTTCTGATCCTAGCTCCACCACTTACTGGTGAGGGGATTGTGGGAAATCAGTGCAAGACCTTTTGGAGCCTCAGTTTCTCCTGTAAGCTGGGAATACTAATGGCCCTACCCTGATAAAATTTATATGTTTGTTTTATATGGGGGTTAAATTAGCTAATATAAGAAAGCACAGTGCTGGTATTTGGTACATATTTTAAAAATTTTTTTAATGTCTATTCATTTTAGAAAGAGAGGGACAGAGCATATGCAGAGATGGGTCAGAGAGAGAGGGGGGACACAGAATCCGAAGCAGGCTCCAGGTTCTGAGCTGTCAGCACAGAGCCCGACACGGGGCTCAACCTCATGAACTGTGAGATCATGACCTGAGCTGAAGTTGGACGCTTAACCGGCTGAGCCACCCAGGTACCCCAATCTAGCACATACATATATTTTTAAAGTTAGCTAATAGTACCATAATTATTTGTATTGTTTCAAGTGCCAGTGTTGACATTGGTGTTTCTCACATGATGTTCTTCTGGTTGCCTGGATTCACCCGCGTAGTGTTTCGTACTCCTATGGAGGGCTCTGTTCTTGGGAAATCCCATCGTGTTAGATTCTGCCCATCTTCTAACCCTATCCTGCTAATTTTGCTCTCTGGCTCAGTAAGTCAGTCTATTCTATGTCTCTCCCAAATTTCTGCCTTGGTCAAAATGTAAGGAACCTCAATACCAATAGGAGGTTAGCTTTTGTTTTCCCTCTACCTCTCTTGAGGGTTAAGGAATGGAGTAGGGATGTGAATAAACATGGAACTCATTGAACTCAGAAGGATAGAGCGGCGGCTACAAGCTTCAGGACTAGAATCGGCACCCCTGGGCTCCAGCCCCTACTTGCTGGTGACACAATATTCCACTGGCTAATGGAATGTGCTAAGCCTCAGTTTCCTCATCTCTAGCATGTGAATACTATGGGACCTACCTCCTAGGGTTGTGGTGAGGACTCCGGGAGCAATCCATGCTGGGCACACATGTAGTAGGTACTCAGTGATGCAAGGTGTTTTATTTACATCGCCGTGGCAGTTCTCTGTGGTTCTGGAAGAGGCACTCGTGTCTGGGGTAACACCAAAGCCGTCCCTGGGAGGAAAGAGAAGGTTATCCCCTTCTTGCCTCCCACGTGGGAGCCCGAGGATCTGATGGCCAGGGGAACGAGCTAACAGTAACAGCAGCAAACATGCAGTTCTACTAATATAAGCCACCTTTTGTTCGGCCCTCTGCTGGCATCTTCTCCAACACTGAGGCTATTATAACTCAGGCCTCCTGAACAGCACACACCATCCTCACTGCCAAGGTTGGGTGTCTGGGGCCGACCTTCCCCAGCTGTGGTCTGGCCACCGCCCAGCTCATGTGGGTTGGGTGCTCAGCAGAGGGAGGGTTAGAGGCCCAGGCTTTGGGGAATTAGGGAGGTTGGATCTTGGTATGGCAGCCAAAGAAATGTGAAAAAGGCACTTGTTTTTAAAGGCTCCCGCCTTAAAGTTTGGAGTCAGGGTCCCCAGAGAGTGTGGTAATAAAACGATGGTGGTAAATTACAAAGGTAGGGGCCACGTGGGCTTCTGAAAAGCATTTTTGCTTCATGGAAATGAATAGCTTTTATGCATATTGAAAATTAATCAAATGATTCAGATCTTTATGTAATTAAAGTCCTTTGTAGGATCAAAGAAGCTTCTTCTGGGGAGGCTTTGAAGACACGGAGCAGAGGCTCTTGGCATACACATTCTGGAGATCCTGGAGATAACTAAATGAGGTTCATTTTGTCCAGACTTAACAACAATGAAGTTAAAGAAAAAGCAGAACGAATCAGACCAGGTTGTTCGTGTCTGTCTGGTGCCAGCGTATCCCAGTGTGGCCGGATGGCGTGTGGCTGGGTACCTCCAGGGAGAACTTCCCTCAGCCCTCCGGTTTGCTCTGATGTGGCTCTGGAGGGACGGGTGGTGAGCCCGCAAGTCCCCAACCGTGCCTCAGGTTTATTCTGCTGCTTCAGGGCTGGTCCAGGTGCTCTGCCCAGAGAGCAGGAGTCTGCCAGCCCAACTGAGGCCTCCGGGATGGATGGGAAGCCTTATTCCCAGGACACAGCACCAGAGGTCCTCTGGGTAATAAAGAAAAAATGAAAAGTAGGTCACTTGGGTTGTTGTGCTGCTGGGCTCCAGGACCACTTTGTAACTTCCCTGAGGTTTCACTTTGCTCTCTGGTGACGTCTCTTTTCCAGCCTGTTCCAGAAACCAGGTTTCTTCATGGCTGCTGGTTCCTGGCACTGCCTCTCTTGTTCCTGGGTGGTCAGGCTGCACCTGGACAGGGTTTCCATTAGTCTGGTCTTTTATAAAATCCTTCAATGTATATATCTTTTCCTTTTTTTTTAAGCTTTATTCATATTTTTTTTCTGAGCATTTCCTGTCACTTTTCCCCCTCAATATTTTATTTGCTGCTATAGTGAATGAAATCCCCTCCTTGGGAAATTTTTGAATTGATTAATTCTGGAAAAGGATTGATTTGTGTGCTGGGTAGCACTTGGCATTAAATTCATCCGAGCCTATTGTTATTTTCAGGATAAAACTTTGACAATGAAAAAAATTATTGGGGCGCCTGGGTGGCTCAGTCAGTTAAGTGTCCACCTTTGGCTCAGGTCATGATCTCATGGTTCGTGGGTTCGAGCCCCATGTCGGGCTCTGTGCTGACAGCTCAGAGCCTGGAGCCTGCTTTGGATTCTGTGTCTCCCTCAAATTCAAGTTAGTTAACATACAGTGTAGTATTGGTTTCAGGAGCAGAACCCAGTGATTCATCACTTACATATGACACCCAGTTCTCATCCCAACAAGTCCCCTCCTTAATGCCCATCCCCCATTTAGCCCATTCCCCCCCCTCCCCTCCAGCAACCCTCCGTTTGTTCTTTGTAGTTAAGAGTCTGTTACGGTTTGCCTCCCTCTCTGTTTTCATCTTATTCTTACTTCCCTTCCCTTATGTTCATTTGTTTTGTTTTTTAAATTCCACACATAGTGACATCATGTGATATTTGTCTTGTTCAGATTTGCCAAAGTTTATTTTATTAATCTTTCCAAAGAACAAACTTTTAGCTTTAGAGTTTAAGTCTGTTATTTTTTATTTTGTATCCTAATGCATTAATGTTTATCTTTTGGTTATTAGTTATTTCTCTTTATTTAGGTTTATTCTTCTGTTTTTTATCTGGATTTTAGAATTGAACACTAAATTTGCTTTTAATTTTTTTCTAATGAATACCTATGAGGTTATTCATTTTTCTTTTTACTTCTGTAGTCAAATCTCTTAGCCTCCAATATGTAATATACTCATTCCTTTCTAGTTTGTAATTATTCTTTTAATTAAATACTTATTTTGAATACATTTAAATTTCCAAGTAAATTTGTGTGTGTGTGTGTGTGTGTGTGTGTGTGTGTGTGTGTGTGTAGAGAGAGAGAGAGAGATAGAGAGGTGGCTTTAGTTTCCTATTGATGCTGTAATGAATTATCACAAACTTAGTGACTTAAAACAATACATTTTTTTTCTCCTACATTTCTGGAGGTCAGAAGTATGGAATCTATTTCACTGGGCTGAAGTCAAAGTGTTGACATGGCTGTTTCCTTCTGGAGGCTCTGAGGGGAGAATCTTTTTCTTCCTTCCTTCCTTCCTTCCTTCCTTCCTTCCTTCCTTCCTTCCTTCCTTCCTTCCTTCTCTCCTTCCCTCCCTCCCTGCTTTTCTTTCTTTCTTTCTTTCTTTCTTTCTTTCTTTCTTTCTTTCTTTCTTTCTTTCTTTCACCCTCTAGTGCAGCTTATATTCTTTGGTTTATATTCCTTTATCTTCAAAGCACATCACTCTAGTCTGCTTTTGTCATCAGATTACCTTCTCTTTCATAGTGGCATTTGCCTGTTTCCTTCTTCTTCTTATTTTTTTTAATATATGAAATTTATTGTCAAATTGGTTTCCATACAACACCCAGTGCTCATCCCAAAAGGTGCCCTCCTCAATACCCATCACCCACCCTCCCCTCCCTCCCACCCCCCATCAACCCTCAGTTTGTTCTCAGTTTTTAACAGTCTCTTATGCTTTGGCTCTCTCCCACTCTAACCTCTTTTTTTTTTTTTTTTTTCCTTTCCCTCCCCCATGGGTTTCTGTTACGTTTCTCAGGATCCACATAAGAGTGAAACCATATGGTATCTGTCTTTCTCTGTATGGCTTATTTCACTTAGCATCACACTCTCCAGTTCCATCCACGTTGCTACAAAAGGCCATATTTCATTCTTTCTCATTGCCACGTAGTATTCCATTGTGTATATAAACCACAATTTCTTTATCCATTCATCAGTTGATGGACATTTAGGCTCTTTCCATAATTTGGCTATTGTTGAGAGTGCTGCTATAAACATTGGGGTACAAGTGCCCCTATGCATCAGTACTCCTGTATCCCTTGGGTAAATTCCTAGCAGTGCTATTGCTGGGTCATAGGGTAGGTCTATTTTTAATTTTCTGAGGAACCTCCACACTGCTTTCCAGAGTGGCTGCACCAATTTGCATTCCCACCAACAGTGCAAGAGGGTTCCCGTTTTTCCACATCCTCTCCAGCATCTATAGTCTCCTGATTTGTTCATTTTGGCTACTCTGACTGGCGTGAGGTGATATCTGAGTGTGGTTTTGATTTGTATTTCCCTGATAAGGAGCGACGTTGAACATCTTTTCATGTGCCTGTTGGCCATCCGGATGTCTTCTTTAGAGAAGTGTCTATTCATGTTTTCTGCCCATTTCTTCACTGGGTTATTTGTTTTTCGGGTGTGGAGTTTGGTGAGCTCTTTATAGATTTTGGATACTAGCCCTTTGTCCGATGTGTCATTTGCAAATATCTTTTCCCGTTCCATTGGTTGCCTTTTAGTTTTGTTGGTTGTTTCCTTTGCTGTGCAGAAGCTTTTTATCTTCATAAGGTCCCAGTAATTCACTTTTGCTTTTAATTCCCTTGCCTTTGGGGATGTGTTGAGTAAGAGATTGCTACGGCTGAGGTCAGAGAGGTCTTTTCCCGCTTTCTCTTCTAGGGTTTTGATGGTTTCCCGTCTCACATTCAGGTCCTTTATCCATTTTGAGTTTAGTTTTGTGAATGGTGTGAGAAAGTGGTCTAGTTTCAACCTTCTGCATGTTGCTGTCCAGTTCTCCCAGCACCATTTGTTAAAGAGACTGTCTTGGGGCACCTGGGTGGCGCAGTCGGTTAAGCGTCCGACTTCAGCCAGGTCACGATCTCGCGGTCCGTGAGTTTGAGCCCCGCGTCAGGCTCTGGGCTGATGGCTCGGAGCCTGGAGCCTGTTTCCGATTCTGTGTCTCCCTCTCTCTCTCTGCCCCTCCCCCGTTCATGCTCTGTCTCTCTCTGTCCCAAAAATAAATAAAAAAAAAAAAAACGTTGAAAAAAAAAGAAAAAAAAATTTATAAAAGAGACTGTCTTTTTTCCATTGGATGTTCTTTCCTGCTTTGTCAAAGATGAGTTGGCCATACGTTTGTGGGTCTAGTCCTGGGGTTTCTAGTCTATTCCATTGGTCTATATGTCTGTTTTTGTGCCAATACCATGCTGTCTTGATGATTACAGCTTTGTAGTAGAGGCTAAAGTCTGGGATTGTGATGCCTCCTGCTTTAGTCTTCTTCTTCAAAATTACTTTGGCTATTCGGGGCCTTTTGTGGTTCCATATGAATTTTAGGATTGCTTGTTCTAGTTTCGAGAAGAATGCTGGTGCAATTTTGATTGGGATTGCATTGAATGTGTAGATAGCTTTGGGTAGTATTGACATTTTGACAATATTTATTCTTCCAATCCATGAGCAGGGAATGTCTTTCCATTTCTTTATATCTTCTTCAATTTCCTTCATAAGCTTTCTATAGTTTTCAGCATACAGATCTTTTACATCTTTGGTTAGATTTATTCCTAGGTATTTTATGCTTCTTGGTGCAATTGTGAATGGTATCAGTTTCTTTATTTGTCTTTCTGTTGCTTCATTGTTAGTGTATAAGAATGCAACTGATTTTGCCTGTTTCCTTCTTAGAAGGATGCCTGTGATCACATCACTGGGCCTACCTGGATGATCTAGGGAATCTCTCCATGTCAGGATTATTCACTTCATCACGTTTGCAAAGTCCTTTGAACCACATAAAGTAACACATTTACAGATCCTGGAGATTAAGATGTAGCTAATTTAAGGCACTATTATTCATCCTATCTCAGAGATGCTTTTCTCTAATTGTGAATTTCTAATAGGCTTTATTTCAGTTTTAGTGAATTTGTTGTTTCATGGAAAATTAAGATTTTTTTTAAGTTTTGAAGAATATTTTAATTTAAACACCTGGTGACACTATATAGTAAGAATGTATTAAAACTGGTAGGAATATATTTTATGGGGAAGACGTGAGAAAAGCTGTCATCTTAGAAAAAAATATAACCTGGAAATGTTTATATAAAATCATAAGGTTTTGAAATTGTCACAAGAAAAGACAATAAGAGTTAAATTGAAACATCAGCATGAGTTTACCACTTTAAGAAAGCTCCTACTGTGTCACGAAGGTAGCTTAGGTAGCTTTGGTGTAACTGCCTGCAGTCAATAATAAAACTAGATGATAAAAATATATAAATGTATAATATATATATATATATAAATATATATAAATTTATATAAATGTAAATATATATAAATAATATATATATAAAAAAAGACTAGACAGAGGATGCAAATTGTGACCATTGGTTTTCAGCAGGATGGGCCACAGGCTTTCTGCCTTATCTTGCAATGTCTTTGAAAAGGATGAGAAAATATTTGCAAGGCCCAGCTTGAAGCCTTCTTTTGGGACTCCTGATTGCTTGCTCTTTTGTCACATGCCTTTGTATCAGAAGAAAGTCGTAAGGGATTTTGCCATGGCCAGAGTGCATCATGGATGTTCCCACGGGTGGCGGTTTTAAGTAAATTTCACCTTAGCTCTATAATTGGCTGGCTGGAATTATAACCTGGAGACTCCCTACAGGGCTTGGCATTAAGCTCTTCCTTGCACACACCACCCTTAAGCACTGTTCAAGCAATCCCAGATCTGGGTTCTGGCACTGTTTGCAAAATTAGTGTTTCCATTGTTTGATCAGAGGGCTGAAATCAATGTGGGCAGTATTTAAATATCATCTAAGCATTACATATGATAGTGAATAAATGGCTGTGAAACCCTTCGACCAGCCTATCAGTTGGTGTTCTGAAATTCTCTTGATTCAAAGAATCAAAGTATAATTTATCCCAGAGACAGCAAAATTCGGAAATTTGGTCAACCATAAGGTGTGTACCAACTCATTTATATTTAACTACAAGTTCTCTTGGTTTCTTTGCTTACTAGTTGTGGTAGAATGAACTACTTGGCTTTGTTTAGATCAGACCTGTCAGAAGCAACTTGACTTTCTAGAGTTGTGGGAGGCCAATCGAAATATTGGCTCAGACTTTGTCACAGACAATTCATTTAGAGAAGTGGAAATCTTTATGCATGTATACCTGAAAAATATCATTTTACCTTCTCACATTAAGTTAGTGTGACTAAGCATATGATTCTAATTTAAAATAATTTCCTATTAAAAAGTTAATATGTTTCTTCTCTGTCTTTAGGCATCCAGTGTTAGCAATGAGAAATTTTATTAGGATGTGCTTGGGCATGGGTCGTTTTCTTTTTCTTTTTTTAAGTAAGCTCTACACTCTACGTGGGGCTTGAACTCACCACCCTGAGATCAAGAGTTGCATGGGGCATGGGTCTTTTTCATCAATAGTCTTGGGTACTTGGAAGTTCTTTTATGGAACTTTGGGATATTTTGTCTTATTAAAAAAAATTCCTTCTCACTCTTACCTTTTAATTTTAATTTAAAAAATTTTTAAAGTGTATTTATTTTTTTTTGAGAGAGAGAGAGAGAGAGAGAGAGAGAGAGAGAGAGAGAGAGAGAGAATCCCAGGCAGGCTCCACACTGTCAGAGCCTGACATGAGGCTTGAACTCACAAAATGTGAGATCATGACCTGAGCCTAGATTAAGAGTCAGATGCTTAACCAACTGAGTCACCCAAGTGCCCCTTAATTTTTATTTTTAAAAAATTTATGGGGCGCCTGGGTGGCGCAGTCGGTTAAGCGTCCGACTTCAGCCAGGTCACGATCTCGCGGTCCGTGAGTTCGAGCCCCGCGTCAGGCTCTGGGCCGATGGCTCGGAGCCTGGAGCCTGTTTCCGATTCTGTGTCTCCCTCTCTCTCTGCCCCTCCCCCGTTCATGCTCTGTCTCTCTCTGTCCCAAAAATAAATTAAAAAAATGTTGAAAAAAAAAAATTTATTGAAGTGTAATTGATATTCAAGAAATTCATATATTTAATGCATATACTTTGATAAGTTTGAATATATGCATATACTCATGACATCATAACCACAGTCAAGGTATAAACATCCATCACCTCCAAAATTTCCTTGTGTTCTTCCACTTTTTTTGTTTTTTGCTTTGGATTTTTGGTGATAAGAATACTCAATATGGGATCTGTCCTCATAATGTATTTTAAAGTGTATTGTTGGGGTGCCTGGGTGGCTCAGTCGGTTAATCATCTGACTTGGGCTCAGGTCATGATATCATGGCTCGTGGGTTAGAGCCCCACGTTGGGCTCTGTGCTGACAACTCAGAGCCTGAAGCCTGCTTTGGATTCTGTGTCTCCCTCTCTCTCTCTGCCCCTCCCCTGCTCATGCTCGCTCTCTCTCTCTCTCAAAAAATAAACATTAAAAAAATTTAAAGTGTATTGTAAACTATAGATACTATATTGTACAGCAGATCTATAGAACTTAATCATCTTTTA
This sequence comes from Neofelis nebulosa, assembly GCF_028018385.1. Taxonomy (NCBI): domain Eukaryota; kingdom Metazoa; phylum Chordata; class Mammalia; order Carnivora; family Felidae; genus Neofelis; species Neofelis nebulosa. The sequence goes on along the minus strand of NC_080795.1, from coordinate 43,856,671 downwards.
TAACTGAAATTTATACCCATTAAGCAACAATTCTCCATTCCCCCCACCCCCCAGCCCCTAGTAATCACTGTTCTACTCTCTGCTTCTATGAGTTTGACTATTTTAGATTCCTCATATAAGTAGAATCCTGCAGTATTTGTTTTTAGCATAATGTCCTCTAGGTTCATCGATGTTGTAGCAAGTAGTAGGACTTCTTTCTTTACAAGGCTGAATAGCATTCCATTGTAAGTACATACCACGTTTTCTTTATCCATACCTATTCCCTTCTTCTCAAAAGTCATAGGTGATATTGACCTTATGAAATGGTCCTTCATGTCTCTTATATTTTTCCTTGCATTTTTCTACTTGTTTAGCTTTTACCCTAGTTATGGATGATTTCCTTGACCCCCATCTTTCAGAATGATAAGCTGGTCTCCAGTCCTATCCATTTTATTATATTCTGTTCACAGACGGAGAATTTGTCAGAAGTGATCTTTGAGTACAGCTAAGAGAATGGACTGGGGAGCACCACTGCAGACGAGGAGGTGAGTAAGGGGCTCTTGAGGTAGCATGGATGAGAGACAGTGGGGACTTGTCCTGGGAAATGGAAGCAAGTAGATGGATTAGGGAAAACTAGCAGTTGGAATAGATAGGACTTGGGGCTAGGATTTAGCATTGAAAAAGAGGGAAGAGACAAGGATGAAGAAAAGGTTTAGACTTTGGTAGCTGGATGATCGTGACACTATTCCTTATAGGGGGCCTCAGAAGTAGAAGCAGGTATAGGGGCATAAAGTGAGCCTCTATTTGGACATGTTTGTTTCAGAAGCATCCAAGACATAGGAATGGAGATATCTAGCAGATAGCTGAATCTATGGGTTTAGAACACAGCAAAGATATCTGACATAGAGTTATGGCTTAAGGATTTAGTAGGATATGGATGGACATTGAAGCCTTGGAACCAATAATATTACTCAGGGAGAGTGAGAATAGGAATCATTGTTTAAGAGACATGTCGAAGAAGAGAGGTCCACAAAGAGGCAGAGAAGGAGCGGTTTGAGAGTGTATTAGTTTTCTACCACTGCTGTACAAATTGCCACAAATTTATCATCTTAAAAGAACACCCATTTATTATCTCACAGTTCCTGTAGGTCAGTAGTCTGGGCTCAGCATGGCTCAGCTGCTTCTTTGCTTAGAGTCTCACAAGTGTGAGCTCCAGTTTCCTTGCTGGAAGCTCTAGGGAAGAATCTATTTCTAGGCTCATTTGGGTTGTTGGCAGATTCCTTGCTGGCTGGGCGTCATTCTCAGATTCTGGAGGCTACTCACATTCCTTGGTTCACGGACCCCTATGAAGCTAGCAATGGTAGCCTATATCTTTCTCACTCTTCGAATCTCTCTGACTTTCCCTTCAGCCCCACCTCTCCTGCCCCATCTCTCTGACTCCTCTGCTTTGAGGGGCAGAAGTGATTACACTGGTTCCACCTGGATAATCCAGGCTACTCTCCCAATCTTAAAGTCAACTGATCACTTACCTTAATTCTACCTGAGGTCTCTTCACAGTAGTACTTACATTAGTGTTTGATTGAATGATGGGGTCATGGGGATTTTGGAGAGGCCATCTTTAGAATTCTTCCAACTGCAGAGAGAAAAGAAAGACCAAAAGAGAGGAGTTTGGGCCCAGGGAGCTAAAACCCAAGGAGGCGTGGGGATGAGAATGGATGTGAAGATGGTGTCCATAAGAACTTATATTTAGTGATAATAGCAGGCAAGAAGTCATGGCAGGGTCAGCTAGCTGAGGAGCCTCACAAAGAATTATTTTTGCTGGACCTCAGTGAATGGTGGGGATGTGGTCATCTTAGAAATATCCATCATCCGTCTGGGGTGATGGAGCTTTCAAAGAAGTGCCAGTTTGTGGTGGTGAGGGGGTTTCTAGGGGTGAGGAGATACTGATTTCCCTGGAAAGTGGAAGTGAAAGTCTTGGGCACGCTTAAGACTGGAGAGGAATTGGGTGCCGAGCCCACGCCCCCCAACTTTATTTCTATCATTAGCTCCTGTCTCCTTTCCCCAAAGTTCTCAATAAGTGTCTTAATTTCCTGTGGCTGTTATAACATATTACCACAAATGTGGTGGCTTAAACCAACTGAAATTTATTCTCTCACACTTCTGAAGGCCAGGAGTCTGAACTCAGTATCCCTGGGCTGAAGTCAAGGTATGTGCAGAGATGTGTTTCCTCCAGACACTCTAGGGGAGAATTTACCCCATGCCTCTTCTGGCTGGTGGTGCTGGTGGGGTGCGTGCCAATGTGAAGGAGAATTGGGTGTGGGTGGAGAGCCTCAGCAGGGACAAGGCTGGGGAGATGGGCTGGGGCTGGGCCACGGAACCCCTACATGAAGTGCCGGGAAATGGTCCAGAGAAGGCCTACCTAGCTCCTTACTGTATGATGGTAGCCTCCAAAGAGGAGGATGGAGGTCTCCAAAGAGGATATAATAGGGGATGAGGAGAAAATCGTAGAACTTCCAGAGAACTTCGGTCATATTTTTTTGATATCATATCCCTCTCAATGTCTGTTGTAATGAATGTTTTGCACTGCTTTTGTAAAACATTAGTACAGTAATCCATACATATAATCCTCAGGAGTTGATAACAATCTAGTACGGTAAATGACACACATAATATGCTATATTTATATGTACGCAAAATATTTACATATATTTAAAATAGTTTACTGATTGGATGTAGGACCAAAATAGTTCAAAGACCACATAGTACTTTAAAGCACAGTAGCATAGCCTGCCCAACAATCTCACTGAGCACATAGGTAGACCCCTGGTTGGGTCCAGGAATGGTGTCCTGTCAAGTGGCAAAGTTGGCTCTAAGACCCTAGGATACCAAGCTTGGATTCTGGAAGCTTCTTTCAAAACAGGTGGGAAAACAGTTGTTCCAGAAGCTGTGGTTGAATCTCATTGACCATATCTTAAATATCTTCCAACATCTAACTAACTTGTCCTAACAACCCTCTCAACAAATTGGTGTATTCAGTTACTGCTTTATGTTGGAGAGTTTGTCAGGAAGTGACATTGCTTAAAGTTAGGTATTCAGGATCCATTATAATTGGTGTATTTATTGTTTTATTTTTTTTTTAATGACTGTGCCTAGAGTTTGGAAACAGCTGATTAATTTTTTTCTGGGCTGAAATGATCATAGCCAGGCTGTGTGGAGTAAGGTTTTAGGTGCTTGGTCGCCCACATTACCCTGACACGCCCAGAATCATTTTCTGAGGGAATCCGAGCCCTGCTATGAGGGTTCTCCTGTGTCTGGCTCTGCAGAGAGGTGAGGTGGGGCACATGTACCTTCTGGATCTTCATGGAAGTGTGATAATACGCAGACACCCAGTCGAAGGACATAGGCCTGCCTTTGGCTGGTGCCATGGAATGCCTGAACCCTTAGTGTTAGGACTGTGTTTATGAAGCTTTGCCTCCTGGGATTCAGCCGGGCCACTGGAAAACTGTAACATCTGGATTTGGATCTTATCACCTGAGGTTTGGTGCGAAGCCATTTCACTGCGCTGAGATGTGTCGTAAATGGATCCACAACACGGCCTCCCAGAACCATGGCCACATTTGCTGCAGGGATGCTGTTGAGGGCGACGGTCTGTCGATCATTACATCACACAGCCCCTTTTAAGAGCCTCAAGTGAGACATTTTCTGTAAGTCTCAGTACCAGGATAGAGGTTTTTTTTTCCCTGAGTTTGTTTTTCATTTTATGAATACTGTAAAGCATGTAAATGAACACATTTCCCTCTTTGATGGAGAAACACAGAGCTACATTTGCTGCTTTCTTCTCTAAAGTACTCAGGACTCTGTGGGTATATATTTTGTATGCTAATTCCAGCTTCATCTTATTTGTTTCTACCTTAAATTTTCTCTTTATCTCTTTACTTCACTGATTTGCTATCGTGTGTACAGAATGTGTTTCCTAAGTCACCTCAGATATTTCTGAAATGAAGAGAATTGAGGAGGGCGCAGAGGTTTAAAATGTGAGTTCTTATGGTAGGATGATCCAAGGTTGGATTCCTGCCCTGCCACTTAGGACATGTGTGACCTTGGATAACGTATCTGACTTTGATCGAGCTCCGGATCCTCAACTGTACAATGGGATGGCAAGAGCACCAGTTTTTTTTTAAGGCTGCTGTAGGTGGTAAATAGAAAGCATTTAATACAGTGCCTGGCATATGGTCAGTGATAAATCAGTGTTACATAATTAATGCTATTGTTAATATTAAAACTAGTGAGAGGAAAATTAAAATGTGAATAAATTAATTTATCTACTTTTTATCGACTGGAGGAGAAAAGGGCCAGTCTCATCCTGCCAGGGCATTTCCTCAATTCCTGTGGGTTGGGGCAGCCTGGCGAATTAATTGTACAAACTCCAATGATGATGGCTTAAAATCCTGTAGAAGTTCACCTAGGCCTCTGAGAAAGATTTTTATTTATTTTTTTATTTAAAATTTTTTTTTAATGGTTTATTTATTTTTGAGACTGAGAGAGCAGAACATGAACAGGGGAGGGTCAGAGAGAGAGGGAGACACAGAATCCGAAGAAGGCTCCCGGCTCTCAGCTGTCAGCACAGAGCCCAACGTGGGGCTCGAACTCACACACTGTGAGATCATGACCTGAGCCAAAGTCGGAGGTTCAACCGACTGAGCCACCCAGGCACCCCAGAAAGATTTTTATTTTTTATGTTTTAACTAGAAGGGTATGGAGAAAGGGTCATAACATGTTAAAGTATATTACTGACTGCATTATTGACCTGTATTACGTTTTAACAGTAACTCCAAAAATTATTACCATCTGAAAAACAATTCCAAACAATAATGTTGTGGCTTCTCTGTATATGCTGTCATCAACTCAGAGGGGGTATTGCTAGCTACTAGCCACATACTCTGAAACTTAAACAGTAAAATGAAATGGAACAGTAGATGATTATAATATTCTAGAATAGGCTGGTATTGTTACAGTGGCTAAATTGATGTATTCGAGAAAGAATAGTAATACCAAGGTGGTGTCTTTATTAAGATGCTTTATAAACATGAACCTATTATTCCCCCAAGGAGCTCTTTCAAATAGCATAAGCTCCACACACCAGACAAAGAACTCATTTTAGTCTGGACTTTTATGTGCTTAACTCATCTTTGATTCTGTTCCAGCATCCAGCACATGCCTGGCACAAATGTTTCTTGACAGAGTAAATGAATGAGTAGGTTGCTCCACATCGTGAGAAGCCCACCAAGAACTGGACGATCTCTCCAGAGGCATCAGGACCAAAAAAAGCTTGGTGACCTGTGGGTTGATGAACAAGCACCTGGAAGTCTTTAAACAATTTTTTAAATGTTTAGTTTTGAGAGAGAGATAGTGTGAGCAGGGGAGAAGCAGACAGAGACACAGAATCTGAAGCAGGCTCCGGGCTCTGAGCTGTCAGCAGAGCCTGATGCGGGACTCGAACTCATGAATCATGAGATCATGACCTGAGCTGAAGTCGGACGCTTAATCGACTGAGCTACACAGGTGCCCCTTCTACTGGAAGTCTTTAGCGCTGGGAACATGGGAGAAGGGGTTGCATTCATTCATTCATTCACTCATTCAACAAATTTTTGTTTTAAGTCACTATTATGGTCCTGATGCTATGCTGGCCATAGAGGACATAGAAGACAAGGAAAATAGAAGACAAGGCTCTGTCCTCCTGGCACTGAACACACAATAACAAAGACATGTGACAGGCACAAGGCATTCTATGGCATGACAAAGAAGGATACCAAATCCACCCCTGGACACACACACGGAAAGTTTATGAAGAGTGGGCATACAAGGGTTGAGTTGGATGTCTTGACCAGGTAAAGGGGGTGGGGGCAGGATAGCTAGAAAATGAGAGAGCACATGATACACAAGAGCCCCTGGCCATGCTGAGTCAGTGCGGCTGGGGTAGAAAGAATACAAGAGACTGCTCACGGCTCAGACTGGTGAAGAAAGGAGAGGGGCCTGCTCGGCAGAGCCTTGCCTTCTAGGATAAGGAATATCACTTTACGCTGAAAGCAATGGACATCGATTGAAAGTTTGAAGCAGGAGAGTTTCCCGATCAGATCTGAGTTTAGAAAGCTCACTCTGGATGCCATGGAGAGTGGATTTCAGGGTGGAGACTAGAGACAGGGAAACCACTGAATAAGGAGGCTGGGATGTTGACCAGGCAACAGAGGGTGGACCTGAAAGATCGTTGGGTGTCCTAAGTGATTGGATGTGACTGGGGACTGAAGAGGAAGAGCCAAAGCTATCTTCAAAGGAATGAAAAAAGTAAGATCGATGTTGCCTTTGAGTACTGGATGGACATTTTCCCACTTCTAACTCTTTCCAAAGCCACCTTGTGACACATGGGCAGGACTGTGAGATGTGCATCCGGCAATGTGAGAGGCCGTCCCAAAGTTGTGGGAGCTCCTCTTTGCCTCATTTCCAATGTCACTATCATGGTGGCATGGCAGCTGCAATCAGGGAAGCTGTGGGAGCCTGAGGACCCCTCTGATGGGAGTTAGGAGGCTTTAAGATCTTTGGACACTGCCTTGTGCAGATGAATGTGGGTCAGGACGTGCCTATGAAGACCCTGTCTTCTATTTTCCTTGTCTTCTATGTCCCCTATGGCCAGCAGAGCATCAGAACCATAATAGTGACTTAAAACAAAATAGAAAACAGGTGGAAATCAATGAATCAGATAATCATGGCATTGGGCTTCTTGGGATTTGGAAGCAGAAAACCTGCATCCAGGCTCCATTTGGGGTAAGCTGGGGAAAATCATTTAAGCTCCAACTAAAATGTCATTAAACGTCAACACTAAAAACTCTAATGACTTACACAAATCCAGGAGTCGCTTATACTCTATGAATTTTAGTTTTCTTCTTTATAAAATGAGAATTTAAATGTCTGCCTATACATATCTTGAATGAAATAAATCACATGTGTACTCATGCTTTGAAACCGGTAATATGGTTAACTATGTATGTGTTGGAAACCTGTGAGGGTTGCCAGGTGATGTATTGAGCATGGATTTGACAAGTCAGACATTTAGGTTCTGGATATGTCACAAGCCAGCTCTTGGCAAGTAGAGTAGGTTGCTCCCCAAATGGCGTCCAGTAATCACCACCTCCTGATATCTAGTCCCTTGTGTAACCCCCACTTTGTGTGTGTGTGTGTGTGTGTGTGTGTGTGTTTGTGTGTGTGTTGGAACTAGTGTTGACTGAGTAGAATATGGTGAAATTCATGGGATGTCACCTTGGAGATTAGGTTGTAAAAGATTGTGATATCTGTTTGGTTCTCTCTCTTTCTCTGCCTCTGATGAAGCAAACTGCCATGAAGAGGCTCATGTGACTGAAGGCAACCTCCAGCCAAGTGGTGTGGAACTGGAGCCCTCGGCCCAGTAGTCCATGAGGAACTGAATCCTCCAGTAACCATGTGAGTGAGCTTGAAATCAGATTCTTCCCCAGTGGAGCCTTGACATGAATGTGGTTCCTGCTAATACCTCAACTGTAGCTTCGCGAGAGACCCTAAGCCAGAGGACCTAGCTAAGCCATGCTGTGATTCTTGACTCACAGAAACTGTGAGATAGTAAATGTTGTTTTAAGCCACTAAGTTTGGGGAGATTTTTTTTACATGGCGATATGTAACGACTATCAAGTTACTCAATCTCTCTGAGTTCCAGGGTCTTCCTCTATGAAATGGTATCCTAAGCCTACATGCAGAAGTTATAGCAAGAATTCAATGAGACAATGGATCTAAGCCAAATACTGTGCCTGGCACCTAGTAGACAGTAAATGGTTGTTAACGTTATCGAAAAGGCAGCAGAGCCCCAGGACAGTTGAACGGTACATACTACGGGGCACTGAGTTTAGGGTAGCACCTTCATGTCTACCCTGTGATAGAAAACCACACTCTACTGTTAATGTTTGTTCAGTTGTGTGTCTTCTGCAGTTGACTTTGAACTGGATGAGGATGAAGGTATGTATTTTGTGTCCCCACCCTATTCCTTGTGCCTAGTAACATTCAGTGAAGGTTTGTTAAATGAGTGAATAAATAATTGAATTAATGAGAGGGCTGAGAGATTGCTTGCCCCTTTGGGACGTCAGGGACTTCAAGCAGCTGGCGCTTGTCCCAGGAGATAATGTGTGTGTTGGGGGGGGGGGCGGTGGGAAGGACGTCGGAGCTGAAGTGTCAGGGCCAATTCTCACGCTCCTTAGCAGATACTCCCCCCGCAGCGCTTGCTGAACTCAGGCAGCACATCGCTACGTCTGCAAAGCTCAGTTTCCTCATGCACCAAAAGGGAGTCATCATTGTCCTAACCTCCTAATAGGATCGCTTTGAGGATTAAGCGAGGCCACCAGTAGAAAAGCATTTTGCAAACGGCCAACAGGGCACAAATATTAGTTGCTAGAAATGCTGGCGGAAACCCGCCCCACGTGGTCATTCTTCTCAGGTGGCCTATTACTCAGTCAGGCATATTTGGACACAACTCAGATTTGGAAAATATGTTTGGATTGTGGACAAAATTAATGGACTAATTTAATATGAAGAGCAATATTCTGACAAAGTTTTACTTTTTTATTATCTGGAATGTATTCTTGTTTTCAAAGGAGTAAAATGTCTTATTTCCTTTGAAGTATTTTCTTTTCTTTTTTTTTTTTTTAAGTTTTATTTATTTATTTTGAGAGAGAGAAGGAGAGCATGTATGAGTGGGGGAGAGGCAGAGAGAGACACAGAGAAAAAGAATCCCAGGCAGTCTCCATAGGGTCAGTGCACAGCCACGACTGTGAGATAATGACCTGAGCCAAACCAAGAGTCGGGCCTATAACCGACTGAGCCATCCAGGTGCCCTTCCTTTGAACTATTTTCATTCACCTTTGTGATTGGCATGTTTGGATTGGTAAATGGGAAATGTGTCTTTTACAGATGACTCCTTTAGCAGTAGGGTCACAGTAGTTTTTGCAACGTGTCGTTGATAAGTTTTGGCTCCAAATATTTGTTTTGTGACCATGGACATGTGGGTCAGCACTCTTACCAGCTAAGGAAAACAAAGGCTTTTGTGAGATGTCCTTCATTTGTATTCAGGCTGGGTTACATCCCAAGCAACCAGCTCTGCCTCACGTGAAACACACCAGCAGGCCCTAACCAGACAGCTATTTCTGCTTCAGAGAAACCCAAATGTAGCCAAGAAGACTCAGTTTCCTTGAACAAGTAATATCCAGGCCCCTTTCCATCACACCTGACCTCTCATTCCAAACACATCTTCCTCTGCAAAATAAATGCCTTTCCCCAGCATTTTACAAATTGTGGTAAGGGAGGGATTTACCAGTTTACCATGAGTGAAGGCACCATGTGACATGAACATGAGTTAGGGAAACATAGCATACTATACCTCCCTCTTGGGGAGCAATGCCCCCTTTTTCACTGCCCCCCAACCCCCCGCGTTAGGCAACTAACTTTAACATGACTTAGGTGAAAATAAACATCATCAAGTCAGACTTAATTGCTTTCTTTGTTCTTTCTTATATCTCTTTACTAACAAGGATAACCTTCTTCCTTGCCTTTTAGTTATTTTTCCATTTGCCTGTCTCCCTGGTTACTCTAATATCTCTGTGAGTACAGACTAGATTTTTCACTCTGCATTTCTGTGTTTTTTCACTCTGCATTCCTTTGTTTTTTCACCCTGCATTTCTGCTGGGCCCAACCCAGTGCTATAAATGGCATAGGTGCTCAATAAATGTCTTTGGAACATACCGATAGAATAATGAATATTGAATCACCTAGAGTGGGCCAAATAAGCAGACCTTAGAGGAAGAGGGCACTGACAGGCAAAAAGGGTCATGTTTTAACTAACTAATTAATTAATTATTTTAATTTTAATTTTAATTTTTTAAACTTTACATCCAAATTAGTTAGCATATAGTGCAACAATGCTTTCAGTAGTAGATTCCTTAATGCCCCTTACCCATTTACCCCATCCCCCTCCCACAACCGTTCCAGCAACCCTCAGTTTGTTCTCCATATTTTTGAGTCTCTTCTGTTTTGTCCACTTCCTGGTATTTATATTATTTTTGTTTCCCTTTCCTTACGTTCATGTGTTTTGACTCTTAAAGTCCTCATATGAGTGAAATCAGATGATTTTTGTCTTTCTCTGACTGACTAACTTCACTTCGCATAATACCCTCCAGTTCCATCCACGTAGTTGCAAATGACAAGATTTCATTCTTTTTGATTGCCGAGTAATACTCCATTGTGTGTGTGTGTGTGTGTGTGTGTGTGTGTGTGTGTGTGTGTATACACGACATTGTCTTTATCCATTCATCCATCAATGGACATTTGGGCTCTTTCCATCCTTTGGCTATTGTTGATAGTGCTGCTATAAACATGGGGGTGCATGTGTCCCTTCGAAACAGCACACCTGTATCCCATGGGTAAATGCCTAGTCGTGCAATTGCTGGGTTGTAGGGTAGTTCTATTTTTAGTTTTTTGAGGAACCTCCATACTATTTTCCAGAGTGGCTGCACCATCTTGCATTGCCACTAACAATGCAAAAGAGATCCTCTTTCTCTGCATCCTCACCAACATCTGTTGTTGCCTGAGTTGTTAATGTTAGCCATTCTGACAGGTGTAAGGTGGTATCTCATTGTGGTTTTGATTTGTATTTCCCTGATGATGAGAGCGATGTTGAGCATTTTTTCATGTGTTAGTTGGCCATCTGGATGTCTTCTTTGGAGAAGTGTCTATTCATGTCTTTTGCCCATTTCTTCACTGGATTATTTGCTTTTTGGGTGTTGAGTTTGATAAGTTCTTTATAGATTTTGGATACTAGTCCTTTATCTGATATGTCATTTGCAAATATCTTCTCCCATTCTGTAGGTTGCCTTTTAGTTTTGCTGATTGTTTCCTTCCTGTGCAGAAGCTTTTTATTTTGATGAGGTTCCAGTAGCTCATTTTTGCTTTTGTTTCCCTTGCCTCCGGAGACGTGTTGAGTAAGAAGTTGCTGCGGGCAAGATCAAAGAGATTTTTGCCTGCTTTCTCCTCGAGGATTTTGGTGGCTTCCTGTCTTACATTTAGGTCTTTCATCCATTTTGAGTTTCTTTTGTGAATGGTATAAGAAAGTGGTCCAGGCTCATTCTTCATGTCGCTGTCCAGTTTTCCCAACACCACTTGCTGAAGAGACTGTCTTTATTCCATTGGATATTCTTTCCTGCTTTGTCAAAGATTAGTTGGCTATATTTCTGGCTATATTTCTCTATTCGGTTCCATTGATCTGAGTGCCTGTGCTTGTGCCAGTACCATACTGTCTTGATGATTACAGCTTTGTAGTATAGCTTGAAGTCTGGTAAGAGTGCTGACCCACATGTCCATGGACACAAAACAAATATTTGGAGCCAAAACTTATCAACAACACGTTGCAAAAACTACTGTGACCCTACCCTTGAAGTTCTCTTTCTGTCACTTCATTGTTGGTATATAGGAATGCAACCTATTTCTGTGCATTGATTTTATATCCTGACACTTTGCTGAATTCATGAATCAATTATAGCAGTTTTTTGGTGGAATTTTTTTGGTTTTCCATATAGAGTATCATGTCATCTGCAAAGAATGAAAGTTTGACCTCCTCCTGCCCAATTTGGATGCCTTTTATTTCTTTGTGTTGTCTGATTGCTGAGGCTAAGACTTCCAATACTATGTTGAATAACAGTGGTGAGAGTGGAAATCCCTGTCTTGTTCCTGACCTTAGGGGGAAAGCTCTCAGCTTTTCCCCATTGAGGATGATATTAGCATTGGGTCGTTCATATATGGCTTTTATGGTCTAGCGGTATGCTCCTTCTATCTCTACTTTCTTGAGGGTCTTTATCAAGAAAGGATGCTATATTTTGTCAAATGCTTTCTCTGCATCTATTGAGAGGATCATATGGTTCTTGTCCTTTCTTTTATTGATGTGATGAATCATGTTAATTGTTTTGCAGATATTGAACCAGCCCTGCATCCCAGTTATAAATCCCATTTGGTCGTGGTGAATAATTTTTTTAATGTATTTTTGGATCCAGTTGGCTAATATCTTGTTGAGGATTTTTGAATCCATGTTCCTCAGGGAAATTGGTCTATAGTTCTCCTTTTTAGTGTGGTCTCTGTCTGGTTTTGGAATCAAGGTAATGCTGGCTTTCTAGAAAGAGTTTGGAAGTCTTCCTTCCATTTCTATTTTTTGGAATAACTTCAAGAGAATAAATAGGTGTTAACTCTTCCTTAAATGCTTGGTAGAATTCCCCTGGAAATCCATCTGGCCTTGGACTCTTGTTTTTTGGGAGATTTTTGATTACTAATTTGATTTCCTTACTGGTGATGGGTCTGTTCAAATTTTCTATTTCCTCCTGTTTCAGTTTTGGTAGTGTATATGTTTCTAGGAATTTGTCCATTTCTTCCAGATCGCCCATTTTATTGGCATATAATTGCTCTTAATATTATCTTATTAGTGTTTTTATTTCTGCTGTGTTGGTTGTGATCTCTCCTCTTTCATTCTTGATTTTCTTTATTTGGGTCTTTTCCTTTTTCTTTTTGATCAAACTGGCTAGTGGTTTATCAATTTTGTTAATTCTTTCAAAGAACCAGCTTCTGGTTTCATTGTTCTGTTCTACTGGTTTTTTTGGTTTCAATAACATTAACTTCTGCTCTAATCTTTATTATTTCCTGTCTTCTGCTGGTTTGGGGTTTTATTTGCTGTTCTTTTTCCAGCTCCTTAAGGCGTAAAGTTAGGTTGTGTATCTGAGATCTTTCTTCCTTCTTTAGAAAGGCTTGGATTGCTATATACTTTCCTCTTATGACCGCCTTTGCTGCGTCCCAGAGGTTTTGGGTTATGGTGTTATCATTTCCATTGGTTTCCAGGAACTTTTTAATTTCCTTTTTTTTTTTTTTTTTATTCATTTTTTGGGACAGAGAGAGACAGAGCATGAACGGGGGAGGGGCAGAGAGAGAGGGAGACACAGAATCGGAAACAGGCTCCAGGCTCCGAGCCATCAGCCCAGAGCCCGACGCGGGGCTCGAACTCACGGACCGCGAGATCGTGACCTGGCTGAAGTCGGACGCTTAACTGACTGCGCCACCCAGGCGCCCCTAATTTCCTTTTTAACTTCTTGGTTAGCCCGTTCATTTTTTAGTAGGACGTTCTTCAGTCTCCAAGTATTTGTTACCTTTCCAAATTTTTTCTTGTGGTTGATTTCAAGTTTCATAGCATTGTGGTCTGAAAATATGCACAGTATGATCTCGATCTTTTTGTATTTACTTAGGGCTGATTTGTGTCCCAGTATATGGTCTATACTGGAGATCATTCCATGTGCACTGGAGAAGAATGTATATTCTGCTGCTTTAGGATGAAATGTTCTGAATATATCTGTTAAGTCCATCTGGTCCAGTGTGTCATTCAAAGCCATTGTTTCGTAGTTGATTTTTTGATTAGATGATCTGTCCATTGCTGTGAGTGGGATGTTGAAGTCTCCTACTATTATGGTATTACTGTCGATGAGTTTCTTTATGTTTGTGATTAATTGACTTTTATATTTTGGTGCTCTCACATTTGGTGCATAAATGTGTACAATTGTTAGGTCTTCTTGGTGGATAGACCCCTTGATTATGCTATAATGCCCTTCTGCATCTCTTGATACAGTCTACCTTAAAGTCTAGATTGTCTGATATAAGTAGGGCTACTCCAGCTTTCTTTTGTTGACCATTAGCATGAGAGATGGTTCTCCATCCCCTTACTGTCAATCTGAAGGTGTACTTAGGTCTAAAGTGGGTCTCTTGTAAACACCATACAGATGGATCTTGTTTTCTTATCCATTCTGTTACCCTATGTCTTTTGATTGGAGCATTGAGTCCATTGACAATTAGAGTGAGTACTGAAAGATATGAATTTATTGTCATTATGTTTCTTGTAGAGTTGGAATTTCTGGTGGTGTTCTCTGGTCCTTTTTAATCCTTTGTTGCTTTTGTTATATATATATATATATATATATATATATATATATATATATATATATATACATATTTTTTTTCCCCCCATCTTTTCTCCCCTCAGAAAGTCCCCCTTAAAATTTGCAGGGCTGGTTTAGTGGTCACAAACTCCTTTAATTTTTGTTTGTCTGGGAACCTTTTAATCTCTCCTTCTATTTTGAATGACAGCCTTGCTGGATAAAGAATTCTTGGCTGCATAGTTTTCTGATTCAGCACACTGAATATATCCCGCCACTCCTTTCTGGCCTGCCAAGTTTCTGTGGATAGGTCTGCTACAAACCTGATCTGTCTTCCCTTGTAGGTTAGGGACTTTTTTTCCCTTGCTGCTTTCGTGATTCTCTCCTTGCCTAAGTATGTTGTGAATTTGACTATGATATGCCTTGTTGATGGTCAGTTTTTGTTGAATCTAATGGGGGTCCTCTGCTTCCTGGATTTTGATGTCTGTGTCTTTCCCCAGGTTAGGAAAGTTTTCTGCTATGATTTGCTCACATAACCCTTCAACCCCTATTTCTCTCTCTTCCTCCTCTGGGACCCCTATGATTCTGATATTGTTTCTTTTTAATGAGTAACTGATTTCTCTCATTCTTAAATCGTGCTCTTTTGCCTTAATCTCCCTCTTTTTTTTCTGCTTCGTTATTCTCTGTAAGTTTGTTCTCTATATCGCTGATTCTCTGTTCTGCCTCGTCCATCCTTGCCGCCACTGCATCCATCCGGGATTGCAGCTCTGTTATGGCATTTTTAATTTCCTTCTGGCTACTTTTTACTTCTTTTATCTCTGCAGAAAGGGATTCTAATCTATTTTTGACTCCAGCTAATATTCTTCTAATTGTGATTCTAAATTCTGGTTCAGACATCTTGCTTGTATCTGTGTTGGTTAAATCCCTGGCTGTCGTTTCTTCATGCTCATTCTTTTGGGATGAATTCCTTTGTTTTGTCACTTTGAAGGGAGAAAAGGAATTAATGAGGTAGAAAAATTGAAATTAAAAAAAATTAAAATAAAAAAATATTAAAATTAAAAATACACACACATAAAAATCGAATAGATGATGCTAGATCCTAGGTGTGTTTTGCTCTGGGTGTTGAAAGTGATTTGACAGATTAGAGAAAAAAAGAAGTGGGCGGGAAGGAAATCATTTGAGAATTTGAAAAAATGAATACACTGAAGTAGACTAAAATGATATGATGGGGGTAAAGTAGAATTTGAAAAAATATACACAAAAGTAAAGAATATAGTAGAAAAAATTAAAGAGAAATATTTTTAATAAAAATTAAAAATAAACATGAAGTTTTTTGTTTTCTGTATTTAAGAAAAAAGAAAAGAAATGAAAAAGAAAAAGATAAAAAAAGAAATCGTTTGAAAATTTGAAAAAGTGAATACACTATAGTAGACTAAAATAAAATGATGGAAGTAAAATAGAATTTGAAAAAGTTTACAAAAAGCAAAATATATAGTAATAAAAATTAAATGAAAATATTTTTTTTTTTTTAATTTTTTTTTTCAACGTTTATTTATTTATTTTTGGGACAGAGAGAGACAGAGCATGAACGGGGGAGGGACAGAGAGAGAGGGAGACACAGAATCGGAAACAGGCTCCAGGCTCCGAGCCATCAGCCCAGAGCCTGACGCGGGGCTCGAACTCACGGACCGCGAGATCGTGACCTGGCTGAAGTCGGACGCTTAACCGACTGCGCCACCCAGGCGCCCCAATGAAAATATTTTTAATAGAAATTGAAAGTAAAGATGAAGTTTTTCCCTTTCTGCGTTCAAGAAAAATAAAAGAAACAAAAAAGAGAAAAAAGAAAAAGAAATTAAAAAAAGGAAATTGTTTGAAAATTTGAAAAGGTGAATACACTGAAGTAGACTAAAATAAAATGATGGAACTAAAGTAGAATTTGAACAAATTGACACAAAAGTAAAAAATATAGTAATAAAAATTCAAGAAAGACATTTTTAATAAAAATTGAAAATAAAAATGAATTTTTTTCTCTTTCTGTATTCAAGAAAAAGAAAAGAATTGTAAAAGAAAAAAAGACAAAAGAGAAAAAAGATAGAAAATTGAATAGATGAACCGGCTAACAGATTGAAGTCGGACTGAAATTGCTTAGTTTTCCCCTAGAAGTCAGTCTATGTAGCTCTTTATGGTCCATAAACTAAGCTGGCGGTGAGACTTGTTTTCTTGAAGAAGTGAAGTTGGCTCAGTTGGGCGGGGCTCAGTGTAATAGCTCTGCTCTCCACTAGATGGCGCTGCTAGCCTACTGGGGTGGATTGTTGCAGCGCTGGTAGGTGAGTATGCGCATTTGCATGAGCAGTGAAAATGGCGCCACCCAGTTACCCACTCTGTTCTCCCAGATCAACAATTGTGCACCTCTCCTCTGTCTTCAGCTCTTGTCCACTCCCCGCTTTTTCACTCTCCGTGACGAGGACCCAGGCAGTACCTCTCACCCGAGTTTTGTGTCGGATGCGGCTATTTTCCCCAGCCCCTTACTTCTGAAGGACTGTGGCTTTGACCCATTCTGCCCCTCTGCAGGAGGGTCTCACCAAGCAATGTCCGAATGAGCAATGGCCGAATATTGGCTGCACCCAGGAATGTCCACTGGACCCTGTTGTTGCCGGTGCCCCAAGACTACAGCCAGGTGCCTGCCCATCCCAGAAAATGTTCGCAAGACAGTGTAGCAGCAGCTTTTCAGGGATTATGGAAAATCACAACACACATCTGGCACCAGGCTTCACCCTTAACAACCTTGCCTCAGCACCAGCAAATGTGGCCGCCTTCTGGGGTCTGCTGGGACCAGGTGGATTCAACAGTTCCTACCAAATGTCCTTCCAGCAGTGGAACCGCTTTTCCCCGTGTGGCCCGAGAACCTCCTGGACCCCACTTTGTTCCTGGGGATTCGCCCTTCCTACCAGAGCACCGCTAGGTATGGAGCTGCGGAGTTGCAGGCTTTGTGCTTCCCTTGTTTACAGTCTTAATGGAATTTAAACCCTCTCCTTTCTCCTTTCTCCCTTTTTAGTTTAGTCCCTGTGGCTGTTTCCAATATTCCCCTTTCTCTCCGGCTGCTTTTGGGGAGGGGTGCTTTTCCCGTATTCTCCCCCGGCTCCCCAGTCTCCATCCTCTCTTCGCCTGCAAAAGTGGTTCCCTACCTTTTGCAGCTTCTCGCTCCCCAAGTTCAGCTCTCCATGCCGCGTACCTGCTGAATTCTGTGATTCAGGTTGTGCAGATTGTTGTCTTAATCCTGCGATCAGTTTTCTAGGTGTGTAGGATGGTTTAATGCTGGTCTGGCTGTATTTCATGGACGTGAGACACACAAAATCTTCCATGTTCTTCCGCCATGTTGGCTCCTCCCCAAAAGGGTCATGTTTTTAACGGACCAGAATCAGACAGTGAGGGGGTAAAAAATTCCACTTCCGTTGGCTCCTTCAGGCAGAGTCTGACATCAGTAGATTCTGTTAAGTCATTGTTCCCAATGGTTTGGCCCTTTTCAAGCCATTTATTCAGTGTCGTATAAGCATGGTCTTCCTGTATTTTCCTGCCTGGGGACATTTCTTCATCCACACAAATCCTCTTTAATTTTTTTCCTAGAGACACAATGTTTGTTTATTAGGGGAAAGTAATTTAGAAACTGCTCATCTTGATTTGGAGTGAATGGAACCAAACACACTGCCAATCTTAAGTTACCAACAGGATGATCATCTCACAAGAACACTGAGAGTCTTTGGCCAGATGCCAATCTTGGAAACGCTTTTAACATCTGTGTCACCAGCCACCTTTTCTCATGCTGTGGGTAGCAAGCACTCCTTGGAGGCTTTGAATATACTCTCATGTTCTCCATTACTTGTCAGGTTTCATGTCATTTTACAAACACAAACAAGTGGAAAGACAGACTTTGACTCAGAGGTGGCTCAGGACTCAGAATAAAGCGTGTGGGTGCCAGGTGCTAATTCTCTGTAACGTTTGTCAGTGCGGATTCTCTCCCTCCCTGTTAGCTCAGCCATGTGCATCTGGGGGCCTGAGTGTGGGAGAAAGAGATGGCCTTTCAGACAATAACGCTGGCTCCCGGAAACATGGCCACTGCCAGAGGAAGAGGAGGCCAGACTGCGTTGGATTGTTTCATGGTTAGCGAGGCAAACTTCAGTCAGCTCGAGCTGAGGTCTGATTGTGTAGTGCCGACCCCGGTGGTAAGTGGAAATAGTGGGGAGATCTGTCACAGTTTGGCCATGACACGAACAGCTTCAGGACACACTGGGGTCTATTTCTTGAGACCCAAGTGTCATTCATCGCTGAGTGAGGCAAACAAGCTGAGCAGACATGACAAGAGGAATCGCGTGTACTTAGCAAGAACCATTCAGGGAACCCAGCTGGGGGAAGCAGAATTGGTGAAGATGATCTTTAGTAAAAGTGACACCTGTTAAATTGCTAGTTATTGACAGGGACTCACGAAGCATGCCAAAGACAGAATAAGACTTTCTTTTTATTATCACTGGTCTTTTTGGGCTCCAAGAGGTGGGAGTAGCACGTGGAGCAGGAACATGGACAGTGCTGGAGGCCAGGAAGGAGGGCTCGAAAATACTAAAGGTCAGAGAAGAAGAGCGGGAAACGTGGTAAGGACAAAGAGAGGTCTCAGTGAGCTACATAGATAAATGGGCAGGGAATTCCTTTGGCAAACAAGTGAAGCATGAATCATTTAATGCTGAAATGGTGGTTGGAGTTACTGAAAGGAGTCTAGGAGGCGAGGTAGAAAATCGTTAGCAGAAATTAATCATCCACTGCTTTCAACACTAAAAATTATTCTGACCTACGCAAACCAAAAAGACCATAGAAGAAGCCAGAGGGACCGCTCCGGGGCCTGAGGTAACGGCGGCTGCCATCCTGGCAGGCAGAGGAGAGTGGCAACGGGGAGCAGGGCTGGGTCCGATGCTCTGGAGGAGATAATACTATCACAGATCTCTGTATAGTTAAGAGAGGGGAGGTTCCTGCCGATAAACAGAAAGGGAAGGTCAGTACTGAATGAGGCCCAGCACCCTTGGTGAAGAAAGTCACTGTGATGGGCTCAGCTCCTGGTGAGGAGATCTGTTTGGTTTGGACCTGAGAGTCCCCCTGCAGAACCTCACGGGTAGAGAAAAGGCATGCACTGTGCTGTCCAGGGGTCAGGCTGACCATACCAGAGGGCACCATAACCCCAGGAGCTGGACAGGATACGACCACACTGTTTCCACTGTTGAGAGCCAGAGGCCAACTTACTCCCTCCGGTGCAGACATCCCCAGGTTTCTGGACTGTAGCTTTCCTGACTGGTGTCTAGGCAGCACCCCACCGTATCACAAGGAATCATCTCACAAAATCTTTTCCTCTTCCAGGCACTGGGGATGGTAGGTAGGAGCTTCTTGGACTCCTGGCTTCCTGGGCATGGTGATGTTGGGATCACAACTGGCACTAGGACAGCACGAAGGAGGTCCCTAGGGTGCATACGTAAGGAGGTACTCTCAGTGCCATTGGGAGAGTGCGTGGTCAGCACCCCCTTGTACTTTGCACCTCGCTTCTCCCACCCTAGTACTGGCTGTGGTTGGCCTCAAGTATTTTGCTCCGTATTTGGCAGTCTAGAGCCCACATTTCCGTCTGGTGTCTGGAGAAGCTGTGGCCAAATCTGGAATGCATCAGGATGGGAGGGGGGTGCTTTGTTCTCTGCAGCTGCCAGATTCCCAGGGGCTGTCCGGGCCCCACTGCTATGGGTGCTGCAGCCTATGAAGCTGTTCCTCCTCTGGACAGGAAGGGTGGGAAATAGGAAGAGAGCTTTCACCAATGTGACCTAAAGGTAACCCCCAAAGGACACTGATAAGCTTTGAGAAATAACTTCTCTATTATTTTCTGTTTAGAAAAACAAATGCATGGTCATTTTACATGGAGTTAAAAAAGAAAAAGCAACTATAATTCCAAGCCCCAAAGTGATCCACTATTCCCACTGGCAGTCCCTTTTAGAGTTTCATCTTTCATCACAGGGCCCTAGTGATGGCAACGATGAAGATGAGAACGATGACCATCACAACAAATGTGTATCATTTCTCCACGTCAAACCCTAGGCTAATTGCTTTACATGCGTTTTCCAACATGAGCTAATCTATTGCTCATAACAACCCCACTGGGCCAGCAATTGTATCCTTATTTTGCAGGTAAAGACAAGAAGCGTGAGATGTGAAGTGACCTGCCAGGGTGACACAGCTGGGAAGGGGATTCAAACCCAAGCACACCTGTCCCCATGGTCTGAGTGCAAGAAGGTGGATTAGGAAAGGTCTCCTCCTTCTGGGCTCCCCCCTCTGGTTCCTTCCCTGTCCGTTTACAAAGAAAGCATTGAGTGAACATCAAACAACAGATCCTGTTTTGGAAGATTTTCCACCTCTTGGGTAGAAGAGACTCGCCAAACAAGAAGCGAATATCAGTCCCTCCATCCATCCCACTCCAGGTTCTGCACGGTGTTTATTGAGCTTGCTCACACCGTATAATTTACAAGTTTGAAGGAAAAACTTCTTGTATCCTTTCTGGGTTTGCATTTTGATGTTCTAGATTGTTTTGACCCTTTCTGGTGCTTCATGAAGTTGCGAGCTCCGTTGGAGAGAATTGTGCCCCCCCTCAGACCCAACGCTTGTTCACATCAGACATTCCCCCTGGGTTTTTGAAGTCAGACACACTGGGTTACACTCTGCCGTCATAAGAAGAAACCGCCCTGTGTCCACACGTTTTAGGATTATGTAAAACAGAGCATGTGCGGATTCAAGATGGTTGCACATTCTTTGACGGTTCTTCTCTTTGCGGAAGTTGATTTCTCCTCCTCTTGAATCTGGGGGTGGCCTGTGACTGCTTGGACCAGTAGACTATGAAGAGACTAGCTTTTATGGTTCTGAGATTAGCTTTTATGGGAACTGGCAGCCCCTGCATTGGTCCCTTAGAGCACTCTGTCCCAGGGTCCTGAGCTACGTAAGGGTGTTTCAATGACCCTGAAGTCACTGTGCTGTGCAGAAGTCCAGGTTGGCAACATGGAGAAAGGTCATCTCTCACACATTCCTGCCCCAGCCATTCAAGTGTCCCCAGATGAGACCATGGACACTGTGAGGCAGAAATGAGCTGTCCTTCTGTGTCTTTTCTGAATTCTGATCAGTAGAGTCTTGAGATAAAATACTAAGTTGTCTTAAGCCATTAAGTTTTTGCAGCAACAGATAACTGCAACATAACCACCTGCAAAATTTACAAAGCCACTGAAGATATTTTCATCCAGACAAGCCCAGGAAAGCAAAGGGGTGGTGTCTTGATTTCCTAGGGTTATCATCATGATACCACAAACTGGGTGGTTTAAAAAAGAACTCATTGTCACATAGTTCTGGAGGCCAGA
Organism: Neofelis nebulosa; assembly: GCF_028018385.1. Classification (NCBI taxonomy): domain Eukaryota; kingdom Metazoa; phylum Chordata; class Mammalia; order Carnivora; family Felidae; genus Neofelis; species Neofelis nebulosa. The sequence continues at coordinate 43,835,247 of NC_080795.1, read as the reverse complement.
AGTCTACATCAAGGTGTCAGTAGGGCCTTGCTCCCTCTGAGACTCTGGGGAGAATCCTTCCTTGCCTCTTCTGGCTCTTGGTGGTGGCCACCAATCCTTGGGGTCCCTTGGCTTGAAGCAGCCTCACTCCCCTATCTTTTCTGTTGTCACATGGCATTCACCCTACGTGTGCCTCTCTTCTTCGTGAAAAGATAGATTGTATTGGATTAAGGGCCCACCCTAAACCAGCGCGGCTTTATCTCACTTAAACTGATTATATCTATGAGGACTCTATTTCCAAATAAGGCCGCATTTTCAGGCACTAGGGGTCAGGACTTCTACATATTTTGGGATGGGGGTGGGGGGACACAATTCAACCCGTAACAGGAACTTTGGACAAGTGACAGGTCAGTTAGCTGCCAAATGGCTGTTCTCTTGGAGAACACGTTTCCCTCCAGTAGAGCTAAGTAGTTTGTTGTGTTCTATTCCAGTTTTAGTGTTTACTCTGGTTTGAAATTCAGGCATTCAACATTCTAGTGAGACATTTATTTACAACTTTAATTGGAAATGTTTCATGCATAGCCTTTAGGCATATTTATATTGGTAAGTTTAGGGGAAAAACCAGTCTGTGTTTTTACCTGTAACAGCATCTGATCTTACAAAAAACCAAGCAACCAGATGAGAATAGGGGGACTCCCTCCAATTTTCTTTCTCTTCCGGTCTCTCCTAATCTCTGTCTCTCTCTCTGTCTCTGTCTCTGTCTCTCTCTCTCTCTGACACACACACACACACACACACACACACACACACACACACACACTCAGTCACAGAGCTCAGAGAGAAATAAAGACAAACAAGAAATAAGGGCCAATCACAAAACTTTCGCTTTGATGGGGACAGGTAGGAACAGCATGGCAGTCTAGGCATGAGGATAAGCAGGTACCAGAGAGCGTGGGACTGAGAGCCAGGTGGATGCCATTCATTCTGTTACTCATGCATTCACTCAACACCCCTGTATCAAGCTGTAGCGACAGCATGACGACTGTTAATCGAGTGCTACTCTGTGCACCCGGAACCATCAGAAGATAACTCCGGTCACTATCAGTAAGGGATTTTCAGTGGCCAGGAACATACAGGGAGGTGGGAGGTGAAGTGCAGAATGGTCTAGAGCAGAGATTCCATCAGAACAGTGAACTTGAGTCTCGGAGGAGATGGTGGCGAGTGGAGGGTGCGGATGGGGAAACAGACGGACTCATTGTCACTGTTGACAGTTTGTTTTACATGTTGGGATGGGTCTGTGCTGACTTCACACTTTAGTGGTCACGTTTACTGGTCCAGCAGTACTTAACCATTGGTGCCCAGCCACCTGAGTTTGAACCCCACCTTGGCCCCTTATTTGCTCTCTTAGTTTGCTGGGGCTGCCATAATAAAATGCCACAGACCGGGTGGCTTAAACAACAGAAATTAATTTTCTCACAACTTTGACCTCTTTTTGTGTCTAAATTTCCTCTTCTTATACAGACACCAGTCAGATTGCATTAGGGCCCATCTTTACAGCCTTGTTTTAACTTAATTATCTCTTTAAAAGGCCCTCTCTCCAAATTCAGTCACATTCTGAGGTACTGGGAGTTAGGGCTCCAGCATATAAACTGTCGGGGGGCACAATTCAGCACATAACACCTGCTGTCCAGTATTGGCAGGTTACTTTCTAAGACTTACCTTCTGTACAACTGGAAAGCTGTTAGTAACTAACATGTATGAAATGCTTTCTGTGTGTTTTAAAAACATTTTTTTTTTGATGTTTTGATTTTTTTTTTTTTTTTTTTTTTTGAGACAGAGAGAAAGCACGAGCTTGGGAGGGGCAGGGAGAGAGGGAGACAGGAACCGAAGCGGGCTCTGCGCTGAGAGCTGCGAGCCCAACGTGGGGCTTGAACTCATGAGCGATGAGATCATGACCTGAGCTGAAGTCAGATGCTTAGCTGAGTGAGCCACTAGGGCACCCTGCTTTCTGTGTTTTAAAAACTTTATATTTATCATCACATTTAGTCCTCACAATAGCCATAAAGTTGGTATTGTTAGAATACCAAATAAAAATACAGGATGCCCAGGTGAATCAGATACAAAAATGAATACTTTTTATTTTGTAGTGTGTATGTGTCCTATGCAGTATCTGAGACATACTTACATTAAAAGTTGTCATTTATTTGAAATATAAATTTAGTCAAATGTCCTGTAATTTATCTGGCAACCTTAGCTCCTGGAGCCAGAATAGTAAGAAGGGTCAGGACGGTTGCCTTGGGAGAAGGCCCAATTGTCCTCTCTCCTCTCACATTTGGAAACTCCCTTCTTATTGCGGCACCAAACTCAGGCTTCCTGGGAAGGCAGCCTAGACCAGTGTGGTTCTCGATTTTGGAAGGAATTTGTTTTCTGCCTCTCTCTTTAGTTTCTTCTTCTCTGTCACCGGCTGGTGTGGCCTGAATAAGCTTTTCCTTGCATTGCGATAAGACCAAAGATTCAGATAGGAGCTTGGGGAAAAATGGCCAAGTGCTTGCTTTCCTGGTTCGATGCTACTGAGACCTACCTAGCATAGGAAAAAAGACTCCTCCATATGACCTAGCTGTGTTCATCTAAGTCCTTCACTCAGTTTTGAACGCAAATCTTCAGCCAAGAGCAAAGTGCTATTTGCCTTGCTTTGCTTTTCTTCATCTGGAGGCTTAGCTCTCCCTTGGGGACCTTGGGTGGAGGGTTAAGAAAAATTATTCAAAACTTAGCAATAAGCAAAAGGGTTATTACATGACCTTTTAATGTCGTCTAAGGCTGTGCTACTTAAAATGTGGTTTGCTGACTAGCACTGTCACCTGGGAACTTGCTAAAATGTGAAATTTCAGGCGAAGCCCAAGACCTACTGAACCAGAATTTCTGAGGGCAGGGCCCAGAAGTCTGTATTTGTATATAGTCTGGGAAGCACTGATCCAGAGAAGCTGGCCTGAGGGTCCTCTCACTCTCTCTGGGAATGCAACATAGATTATACCACTGATTTGGGCTCAGACCTGGTGCAGTGCTAGTCAGATGGTGCTGATTTTATTTTCTGCCCAAGTGGACAGGACACTTGGGTGTGAACCAGTTTTGTATCTGGATGTTTAATCTTACTCTGCACTCCTGTTTTCTCACACTCTCTTCTGATCCAGCATCGTCATCCTCCCGGCTCCCTCAGTCACGGACTAAATAAAACCTTGACTTGCTCTTTCTTATCTACATGAAAATTAGGTTTTTAATATTTTGGGAATTATACTCTGACAGAAGGATAACTGAGAGAAGACAGGGCTCATGTCTTCTTCAGACTCCTGGCTGAATACTGTCATCACGCTGTCTCCATCAGGGTCTGTTTATTACAAACAACAAAAGCCAATCCGAATTAGCACAGATAAGAAGGAATTCACTGGAAGCCTATCAGAGTCACAGGACTCAGTTACAGGAAAGACAGCCAGGCCTCCAGGGGACCGGAACACTGTCAGTCCCTTACGTTCTCTCACCCCAAATGCTCTCTGGTGTCTGAGTTTCTCTAGAAATGAGCACCACTCTCTGGCTTCATTAGAGATTGCTTTCCCTGTTTACTTATCAGCCTGAAGATGGCTAGAAATGGATCTGAATGATCTTCCAGCACCAGAATCTGATTGGTCCCTGACAAACCAATGAATCGACTAGATTTCAGCACCATGCCCAAGTAGCTGGGGGAGGGGAAGGATCACACCTTCAGCTGCTCACTCACCAGAAGCTAAGGTTAGAGTAGATGTTCTACGAAGCGCCAATGGGCAGGGTGGCAGATTTAATTCTGATACTCTGCCCCTTAATAAGACTGTTTTAGAGACTCAGAGACAGAGAGAAGATGAAAGATGTGTTCTTCCCAGGATTTCCTGCCTCAGACCTGAGAGTGATCTTAGGACCAATTTGGCTCAACCCATCCCTGAGGCCTAACAAATAGGAAAGCCTCTCGGCTTCTTAAATGGGCAGAGTGAGGGCTGAAAAGAGAGAGGATGATTTTTAATTAAAACTCTTTGAAATGGAACCTAATAAAAACATCATTTTTAGGGGTTATACACTTAAGTTAACTGATCATTGAGAAAATTGCATCATATTGGCACGCATTTTCAGCCCAAATACTTACACTACAGTAACAATAGCTACTGTAACAAATAAATCTCTACATTTCATTGCCTTAGCACAATAAAGGTTTATTGTCCACAGCAGTATAAATATAAAGCAGGTATCCCTGATCAGTGGGTAGGAATCCTATGATTTGCTTAGGTCTTTAACAATTTCTGTCAGTAATGCTTTGTACATATTTTGTTAAATTTATAGATACTGGATGGTTTTGACACTACTTTAAGAATTATCTTTCTTAAAATAATTTGTTTCCCAATATTTGTTGCCAGCATTTGGAAAGATAATTTCTTTTCTTAGACTGATCTTGGCATATTTATCTAGCAATCTGGCTAAATCCACTTAGTTACTTTAATAATTTATAGGTACATTCTTTTATATTTTCTATGTATATGAATATATTGTCAAAAATACCTTTACGTCTAATTCTTATGCCCTTAGAATCTAAAAAACAGTCAGATAAGAATTATGGCAGAATATTAATGGACTAAATATTCTTCTTAGGATATTAGAAAAGGGCAGTGAAGTAAACTCAAAGAAAGTAGAAGGAAGCGGGGAGTCTGGGTGGCTCAGTCGGTTCTCTGTGCTGACGGTGTGGAGCCTGCTTGGGATTCTCTCTCTCCCTCTCTCTCTGCCACTCCCCTGCTTGTTCTCAGTCTCTAAAAATAAATAAATGAACTTGAAAAAAAAGTAGAAGGAAGGAAACAACAAAGATTAAAGCAGATAATGAACACAAAATAAAGAATATCCACAAAACCAAAGATTTTTCAAAAGGCTAAAAAAATTAACACTCTCTGCAAAATTAATGAAAGAGAGAGAAAGAGGAGGCACAAGTTAACAATAGTAATTGACTTTCTGATGTAAATGTGAAGATTGTGTAATGTAAAAATGTAAAAAATAGCTGCGTATATTAAAATTTTTTTAACGTTTATTTATTTTTGAGACAGAGAAAGACAGAGCATGAATGGGGGAGGGTCAGAAGGAGAGGGAGACACAGAATCCGAAACAGGCTCCAGGCTCTGAGCTGTCAGCACAGAGCCCGACACAGGACTCGAACCCACGGACCGCGAGATCATGACCTGAGCCGAAGTCAGACGCTTAACCAACTGAGCCACCCAGGAGCCCTGCTGCATATATTAAATGTAAAAAACATGATTACATATAATAAAAAGAAAATAGTCTTTTGAACAAATTAATGCCAACACACTGAAAAATTTAGATAAAATTGACAAACCTTAGAAAAATCACCAAAAGTGATTCAAAAGGAAATAGAAAATATGAATAGCTCTATAATAAATAAAAATACTCAAGCAATAGTATGAAATATCCCCACAAAAAGTTATCCAGCTCCAGGCAGTTTTGCTAGATGATATCAAACATTCAAGGAACAAATAATGTCATTTTTATAAAAATTATTCCAGAATGTATGAGTGTTAGCCCAATCTTAACAGCAAACTTGGCAATGATGGCACAAGAAATGCAAACGAAATCCAATGTCATATGCCTGTGTTTATGAACATAGGCACATTCTACACAAAAATATTAGCAAACTGAATTCAGCAACGTAGCAATGTAATAATACATCATGAGTGAGCTGGAATTATCCCCAAAATGTAAACTTAGTTTTAACATTAGAAAGTCAATTACTATGATTCAATACATTAATAAATTAAAGGGAAGAAAATGATACAATTATCTCAACAGTTACAGAAAAATGTACTGTTAAAATTCAACATGTGTTCATGATATAAACTCTTAGCAACTAGGAAGAATTTTCAAAAGGAAGTAACTTCATTAACTTCAGAAAATCTGTAAAAGCACTCCAACAGCAAACAAACATCATAACTAATGGAGAAGTATTGAAAATATTCTCTTTAATATCAGGAATAAGACTAGAGGGCTTACCATTCTTCCTTCACTTCTGTTTCATGTTGTAGTAGTGTCCTGACTAGGTCAGTAAGGGGAAGGAAGAAGATCAGAGTGAAAGAGTCCTAAAAGTCGTAACAGAATTTAAAATAGTCTGCAGAGAAAACCCAAAGGCATCGGCAGATAAATTATTAGACTCAATACAAAAGTTTAGCCAAGTGGCTGGATGAACAACTGACAAAAACAAGAAGAAGGACAACAAAAACAATTGAATGTATATCTATCGGGAAATACATTTAAAAAATGAAATTTAGAAAATCTATCTAAGAGTATCCCAAAATAAGAGGTACTTAGTAATAACCCCTTCCCACCATAGACAAAACTTTTGTGGAAAATATAATAAAAATGTACTCAAAGATACTTAGAGGCCCTAAAAACGGATGTGGCTGTGGATATGAATATGCACACACACATACACCAACTTGGGTCTGGTTCATCCTGGCAGTGGGAGGGGCGGCAGGATATTCAAGCATGGCCATTGCAAATGTTACAAGTTTGCAAATAATGCTGAAGACTGGCTGGAAGGACCGGCAAGCTCTTGACGTTCTTCCAGGGAGAGACTTGGACTCAGTGACCTTTGGGGGGAAGCCTCAAGAAGTTAAACACCTCATTTATACTGTGTTGTTTCAGGCTCTGAACTGTTCAAAGACCTTATGGAATATTAGGCAGCATCTAGGCTTTAAATTTGGCTGGAGGAAAGTGGCTTTCTTCTTTCTAATAGAGAAAGAAATGCTTAGTCTTGGACAAATACAAAATGATTTTGCAAGGGACGCTTTATGGTAATAACAGACCCTCAGCTTTATGGTGTGCTATAACAAGGCTGAATTACTCACAGCAAGATTCAAAACTTGAAGGCTTAGTCTTTACCTTTAATTACTGTCAGATGAGGCTTCATCAAACTTCAATCGCTTTACTTCAAGCCATCCATTGAAAAGAAATGATACTGCAGAAACAAAAAGGGGGCTGGCACAATTACTAATTTAGTGAAATGTGACCATTGTCATGGGCAAACATAAGTCTGGTTAAGGTGCGCGTGAAAGTCCTCTGTGTCCTTGCATCCCTTTCCTGTGTAGAATTTATCAGCGTGTTATTATTGCCCATTGAAAATCAATGGGAAAGAAGCCAGGAGCCCAAAGCCCATTCAGACTAATCATCTCAGTGTGTTTAATCACAGGACTGTCAGCCTTAGTGTAGTCACAGTCAGTACAGGTGGTAAATGACATTTCAAAATGTTACTGTCAAGTCCTGCCTTCCCCCATCCTCTGTGGCTTGCTTCTGTCCACCGTTGAGATGATTTACCCCCCACCAGCAGGTTCAGCCCCACAGTAGTTTCTAGGAAAAGGATTGCAAATATGCCTACCATCACTTACTTCCCTTCCCAAGACAGACATCATTAATGGATCACTACCTTCATTTCTGTGAAGCCCAGATAGCTGCCGCCTTAGAATCCTTTTCAACTCAGGATTCCTGCAGCTATCCCCAACAGTCTGAAATGCAGGCAGGAATGCATTTGGCTTCTCTACTCTTGGACCAATTAGATGGAGAAGACCCTAAAGACAGCCAGCCTAGGACTGGCTCCACATGGAGTCACCCAGGCTGCTTTAGTCTGTCCTTGACTTTGTGTTCCTTTTCTTCTAACTGGGCTTTGCTGCATCCATCCATCCATCCATCCATCTATCCATCCATCCAACAAATATTGAGTGAGTGCCTCCTACAGATCAGATACTATTCTAAGCTCCAAAGAAACAGTATTTATATTATAATGGAACTTTTATTCTAGTGGTGGAGACAGATTATAAACAAGCAAATGAAACGGATAGTAATAAATGCCAAGAAGAAAATTAGAGCAGGACAAGAGGATATACATATGTCAAAACGATTAAATTCACAGTTTGGATATGTGCAGTTTACTCTATTTCAATTATAGCTCAATAAACTTGAGGTGGGAGGTAAATTTAGAAGAAAAACAATGGTGGGTGACATGAAAAGGAGTGATATTTCAGACAGAATGGCCATGGCACTCCCCTCTCGAGCAGCAGTACACGAGCAGAGTCTGTGTGAAGTAAAGGAACAGCACAGGAAGATATCTGGGAAGGAGCATTCCGGGTTGTTCAGGATGATAGAAAATCATTTGATTAGTATTTCTTCTCAGTTTTAAGGTAAGTTTCAGAGAGGTTATAGGACTTGTCTGACTTGTAATGGTTAAAGTAACAGATAACCCCCCAAATCTCAGGGCTTTAACATGATAGAAACCCATGTTTTGCTCACTGGAAATCCAGAGCAAGTGTTCCTGACTGGCCTGGCCTTTCCTCCAAGCAGTGATTCAGAGGTCAAGCCCTAGCCTCTTAGAGTTCTACCTCTCGTTACCAAGGTCAATTCAAAGGCATGGCAGAATGGGGGACCGGGTGTGGGGAATTCTAATGTACCAGTTGAGATCCACTTCCACTCTATAGGACATTGGCAAGAATACGCACATGTGTGCACACATGTGACCCATAATTAAAAGAATCAAGATTCTTTTTTTTCTTCGTTTTTCTTTAAAAAAATTTTTTTTTAATGTTTATTTTTGAGACAGAGAGAGACAGAGCATGAGCAGGGGAGGGGCAGAGAGAGAGAGAACGAGACACAGAATCTGAAGCAGGCTGCAGGCTCTGAGCTGTCATCACAGAGCCCAACGCAGGGCTTGAACCCACAAGCCGTGAGATCATGACCTGAGCCGAAGTCAGACGCTGAACCGACTGAGCCACCCAGGTGCCCCTGTTTTCCTTTTCTTTATATTTTCTTACCTTTCTTTGCTTTTCTGCTCTTTTTCTTTCTTTTCTCAGGTCTATTCCTTTGCGGGGCATTGTCTAAAAGACCTTGTGTGAAGAGAGTATCTTCCCAGACACTAGTGTGAGTGTGAAGGGTCAGGCTCCCCAAAGCCCATAAGGTGGGAGGACCTCAGAGGGTGGGCTGGGTCCCCGACCCCACCTCTAGGATTGCTTAACATTTACACCTTAGTAATCATACAGTCCCACATGTACATAACAAAAGCAGATTAACTCTGTTATAAGGTTTATTAAATTGTGATGATAAATTATCTTCCCAAATCCCCCATCTTCATGTTTGTTGCTCATAAATTCATCTACTCACACACACCAAGAATTGGGAAACCTTGTTTTCTGTCCTGCCTTCCATCTATTCATACATCCATAAGTTATTTTTCATTTAGCAAATATGTATTAAGAAACTGCTATGTGCTCTGTTAGGATTATGAAAATAAAACCATAATATAAAATGAGATAAAACGTGGGTTTAGAACAAGATGCATTGAACTTCTGAATCCTCTATGAGTGTGTCATGTGTTAACGTGTCTTCTCTTTTATACGCAAAGATGAGACCCCAGCCTTCCATCAGTGATAGATGTACTTGAGCTGCCTTCTGGGCATGGCATGGGTGTTCTAAACCATCCATTCCAAATTCCAGGCTCTTTGTGGTCCTAGATACATGCAGGGACTGTACGCTGAGACTCCATTCACTCACATACTCCAGGCTTGAGTCTCCACATAGAGGTTCTGGTGACTTTCAATGTATTTAAATGTTAGGGTTGTCTTTTTTTTATTCTCTGAAAAGTACCTGAAGTAACTTTCTTTTAACTATTATGGTCAACTGCTTGTGCATTGATTTTCCAACTAGTGTCTGCATTGAACACTGAAAATAGCCCCTTAATTGCCACAAAGCCAAGCTATATTGGGAGAAGCCTGTCCATTGGGGTGCAGCAGATGCTGGGCAGAAGGACCCCGGGCGCAGGTCCAGTGTGGCAGGCAGACCCTCGGCACATGGAGGACTAAGCTCAGACAATGGGGGAAGCAGCACACTTGGTGCATGATCCAAACATGCACCAAGGAAGTCTGGGAGCAGAGAACACCCGGAAACAGGCAGGTGGTACGGCAGGCAGAGGCCAAGCTGAGCTGCCAGGGCAGGAAGCAGGCTTTCAGATGATGGCAAAAGAACAGCTCACATCGGGAGACAGATGAGGGCAAGGATAACAAGCGTTGACTCTGGAGGTCCAGAGCCCTAAGTTCAAATCTTGATCTAGTCATTAGGTAACTGTGGAGGACACTGCTGGCTGAATCCATGCTGATTCTCTTCTTGCTGCACACTCGTCCTTTGTGGTTCGTTGTGGCACAGGACTGTGTTCTTGCCAAAGTACCGTGAGCGGAAGTGGATCCCAACTGGTACGTTAAAATTCCCCACAATGCCGTGCCTCTGAATTGACCTTGGTAACGAGAGGTAAAACTCTAAGAGGCTAGGGCTTGACCTCTGAATCACTGCTTGGAGGAAAGGCCAGGCCAGTCAGGAACACTTGCTCTGGATTTCCAGTGAGCAAAACATGGGTTCTATCACATTAAAGCCCTGAGATTTGGGGGGTTATCTGTTACTTTAACCATTACAAGTCAGACAAGTCCTATAACCTCTCTGAAACTTACCTTAAAACTGAGAAGAAATACTAATCAAATGATTTTCTATCATCCTGAACAACCCGGAATGCTCCTTCCCAGATATTTTCCTGTGCCGTTCCTTTACTTCACACAGACTCTGCTCGTGTATTGCTGCTCGAGAGGGAAGGCCATGTCCACTAAGCACACGCGCACTGGCCTGTGGCTGGTGAACTGTGGCAGCTCCTCCCTCTCTGTGCCCCAGTCCCCACAGCTTGCACGTGCATCTGGAGGGGCTGTTGAGGAGAATAAAGAAGATGTGGGCCTGTGCATCTCCAGAAGGGTCTCAGTGAGACCATCCCACTTGCCATCTCTGTCCAGCCCACCCTCCACGCTGCCGCCGAAGCAATTTTCTTGGAACGCAAACCCAGTTGATCATTTTCCTCTTAGTGCCCTGCCTCTCCCCCTCTGTACGGTAAAGGCCAGACTCCTTATCATGGTTTATAAAGCCTTCATGGCCTGGCTCCTCCTACTTTCCAAGTCTAATCTGCCATTCTGTCAAATACAGCTTTGCTTCCAACCATTCAAAATTACACAAAACTCTCCCTGAAAGCGTGGTTTCACATTAACCCAGGCCTCTTTATGCACTATCGCTCTTGCCTGGAATTTCTTCCCCTCTATTGTCCATTCAGTGAACATCTAGGCATTCTTAAAGACTAGGTTCAAATAGACTGGCATTGTGCAGAACTTCTCAAACCCTCATGCTCACAGGCTGTCTCCACAGCAGGCCTATCTCACTGTGCACATGGGCCTCCATATAGCAACAGCCACCCTGTGTGTCATTCGTTGACTTGTCTCTCTCCCAGGCTGGTTGCTCCCTGAGAGTGGCTACCTGATCAGACTCCTCTGGAAACCCCAGCACACGCTCAGTGCCACTGTTTGCTGAATAAGTCTGAGTTGCTTAGAATTGCACAGTGCCGGGTTGATGCATAGTGAGTTCAGTATTGTTTCCGTTCTGTTATGGCCTGTGTTCCCCAGAGAAGATATGTTGAAGTCCTAGCTCCCAGTACTTCAGAATGTAATTTTATTTGGAAATAAGGCTGTTGCAGAGGTAATGAGTTAAGATGAAGTCATCCTGGATGAGGGTGGGCCCCTAATCCAGTATGATTGGTCTCCTTTAAGAAGAGGAGAAAAGACACAGAGACGGACACGCACAGGGCCATTCAGCTCTGCACAGGAGGCAGAGCCTGGAGTGATGTATCAGCAGGCGAAGCACAGCAAGGATTCCTGGGAACGGCAGAAGCTGGAAGAGGCAAAGAAGGATTCTTCTCTAGAGCCACTGGGGAGAACGTGGTCCTGCTAACACCTTGATTACAGACTTCTAGCCTCAGAACTGTAAGGCAAATTTCTGTTATTTTAAGATACTTCATTTGTGATACTCTTAGGGCAGCCCTGCAGGACAAATACACTTTCCATCAGGCCATATGATCACTCCCGGTCCTCACATTTCAAGATGACTGCTGATTGTTTCCCTGTCTTTGCAAAGGATGATACCAAGGTCAGTATGCAGAGGGCATTAAGGACCGTGAAACTCATAAAGCTTCAAGGGCCCCTCATTGATGAGGCCCATTCCAAAGGCATAGGAGGGTCTCCAGCTTTGTGTTCACATGAGTATAAGTTTTTGTAAAGATTTGAAAATAGTATTTTAACCACAATCTGTTAAGGCACTGTCTTTTTCCTCTCCCCTTGGGTCAGGTGACTTTAACATGGCTGTGAACTGTTTGGGATCCTGCAAAGGGGATGTAAACTTGGAGATAACTGAGTTTGGCTTAGTGGGATATATTTATGACTTCACGCCTGCACGTGGAGTCAAGTTAGTGTTAGCTCTCCCGCTGTAGAAGGCTTTCCAAAATTCTCCTCCCACTCACTGCGGCGACTCAGTAAAGTGACACTGGGTGCAGGGCCAGAGGCTGTGCCCCATTATGTATGTGCCCCTCAGCACCCACTCTGGAACTAGAGGGAAGTGAAAAGACACAAGGTTCCAAGTGCATCCAGATGCAAGTCTGTGAAACATTCTTTGAACCACCAGATGTGTCAAACCGTAATTGGAGAATTTTGTGCTCATCAACTCTGTCAGAATGGAAGCTCCCTTCTGTCAGAAATATATTTTAGTAATGTAGCATGTACACTGATAAACACTCCTTACATTCTCTTATATCATGAGGGGAAGTCTCATAAAATAGAATTTCATCTGAATCCTTGTGTTTATAGGGCACACACCTGTAACAGTAGTACAAACACTAAGCTCATTCTGAATTCAAAGCTTTATGTTTTCTGCATGCATAACAGATCACGTTTTTGTGAATCTGATATACCTTGTTTCGATGAAGGCTGGTGGATGCAGACAAAGCAGCGTGCAAGCAACAGCCTGATGAAACAAGTGTTTCCCTGAACAAAAGTCCTATATGTATTCATCTTGGAATCATTGTGTAGCGTCAGAGTAATTTATTGTATTATGGGACTCAATGCAATAGAATAACTTATGAAGCTGAAAGTAACTTTCCTAACCATTAATGAATAATGCAAAACAATTTTTTTTTATAAAAGAAAGACTGAATTTTGTTTTCTCTTTAGAAAAATTATACAATTGTTATTGCATGAAGAGTTAATCAGAGCATATGGAGCCAAAAACTCTGTGGGAAGAATGTATTATAGAGATGTGTCAGGCAATTATTTAATAAGAATGTGATATTTATGAGTTCTGTGATCCTGGTAGGATTAGTCAACTTTGTTATATTTGAAATTTGTTGTATGTTCTTCTCAGTCTAAAGAAATATTCACTTCTGTATCAAATTTTATATTCCTCCTTTTGTATTTTTTTTCTTAAAGAAGACCCTCCTCCCCTCCCCCCAGATTATATGTGTTAAGCCCTATATAATCAGAAACTGGCCGTGTTAACACATAATGATGATCGACATGACTTGTTCATTGTTTTTTTGAAAGCCAACTGCAGGCAGGGCAACGTGGTAGGGACTATAATTATGGTATAAAGTGGGAAGAGCCCTTGGTTGGAGTTAAGGGTCCAGAAAGAGAAAGAGAGAGGGAGAGAGAGAGAGAGAGAGGAAGAGAGAGACAGCCATATGAGATTAGGCAAAAACCTTCCCCTCTTTAAAACTTGATTTCATCTTTAGTGAAATAAGGAATTTGGATTAAATAAGTCCTAAAGTTCACCTTCACTTGATAATTTTATGAACGTGCATTTCAGAGTCAGCCCAAGCCTTGATATTATTTATAAATAATATTATCACTACCTAGTTGTTTCTGCTCTCCAGGAGTTTATGATCCAGTGAGCCAAGACTGGCCTTTGGTTTGCTGTGACAGGCAATGTTTTCTGGGAGTTCTTTTCCTTTGTGTCACAGGTTGATTTACATCTTGGGCCAAATGAACTCCAATTCTGATTGCTGAAGTTTTGAAGCTGTGCCTGGGCATGTTCTCATGAGGATGCTGTTCCTATTTCGGCAGGAGTTACCATATCTAATAGCTGAGTTACTCTCTTGGTCTCATTGATCCTCTGACAAGACCTGTGAGGGCATGTACTCCTGCCTGGCAGTTTGGGGCATGATTCCATGACTTTGTTTTCTTGGACCCTAACATCTAATAGAACATTCTGTTTGATGTTTTGACTGTTCTGAGGGCATCCTCTAGGTTGTTGGGAATGATTTCTGCTACAGGGGTAATGCTTATTGTCACATGGGATACTGACATGACATTGCTCTGTAGTTCTTTTTGCTAAGGAACCACTGTCCATATAAATGTCAAAAACGAAATTTCCATCAACCAGCTACTGTTCATTCTATATTAGAAAAAGAGCAGTGTGTGCTTCAGGTGACACTTCTGTTTTTATTCCCATGCCTAAGTTAACCATGGCTGTTTTTATTCATTATTCATCTATGGATTTGATTTATATCCCTTCTTTTTCCAACATAAGGATTTGAATTAGATTTCTGAATTCAATAGGGAATTCTGGCCATATCAAGATGCCATTTTTGAACATGGCAAGCTCATAATTGTATTTGGGTTTGAGTTTGATTTCCAAAGATAGCTTTAAAAGGTGTCAACAGCTCTTAATAAGGTCACTTACATAAGCAGGTAATTAGTTTAAGAACAGAATGTCAACATTGATAAAAGCTGCTAATTTGGTTATTTTTAAAGATGTTTCTGCTGTGGAAGAATACCTTTTAAGTAAGAACTCTTGTTTGCTATGACTGTTTTTGAAGATTACATGCAAGTCAGTTAAATGATTCATTCACTAATTCCCTCAATAAATATTTGCTAAGGCACTGGATGAGAAGCTGCTGACCACTCGCAGAGATGATGCAGCTCCACAGACTGAGAGTTAGTATGAAGAAGATGGAAGTTACAGGTCAACTTGACCCAGAAAAGGAAATCCTGCCTTTGAAGTTCCACCCAAAGATGGGACATTGATAGATGGTGTTGATCTATGCTGGCTTGGCAGACAGAGGGGGAAAAAAAGGCTCAACACCAGCATGGTCCTTTGGGGGAACCAGAGACATTGGCTCTATTTAATAAAGAAAGTGGTCATTTGGTTGCTGCTAGAGACAAAAAGCCAACCATAGGATAAGTCACAAAAGCAATAAAAACAGAAGTTGCATGGAGCAAATAGCACAAACAATGTGGTCATATATCAGTCTCTTTAGATGGGTAATAATCACTATATAGATGGGTCAAATAATTAGCATTAATGCAACCACAGTTCTAGACTATGTGGAAAGTGTCTTGAACATTTCACTAATTAATTCAATCAGTCATTCAAACAATGAATTTTTATTGAGGCTATGCGCTAGGCCTCTGCTAGTAGGTGATGGAGAATCAGAGATGAATAAACTGTATGGAGTGCAGTGTAAGGAGACAGATAAGTAAACCAACACTATGATATAGTTTGAAAAGTGCAATGACAGAGTACTTGAAAAGCACCCAATTTACTCGTGAAGGAGTGGTGAGCGAGGGACGCTAGGAGAGAAAGCATGGCCAAAACCATTGGTAGGTTACGCAACTACCATTTCCCCCATTCATCCTTGCCAATAGAACCTTTTGCTCTATATAAGGCAGAATGCATTCAAAGAAGAGGGCTTTCCGCCTGGTCACAGGGAAACCACAGCAACCCTTTTCCCTTTGCCAGTGATTGCTCTAGGGTAAGTTGGTAACCTAGACCTACTGGTCCCAATGGTAATGGGACCAGTAGGAAAGTCTGCTGGGAAATATTTTCTTCTCTGATAAAAAAGATGTCCCAGGGGAAGCCCTCATTTCTTTCTGCCTTTAGATGTGGTTTTTTGTGGATCTGAGGTTTGGAGTCAAGGCATGCATTTTGAGACCATCTGGGGAAAGCCAAGACAAAGAGAAGGCAGCCTGCAGCTCAGATATCATCAGGCTGCTCAATTAGCTAGCTCTGGAATTGCCTGCTGTGCACTTCTTTCTAGGGAGGTAATAAACCTCTATATAATGCTGTATTACATTTCCAGTTTGATGTTTTGTTAGTTGAAGCTGGAAACATCTCAATTGATACAAGAGTCTTCCTGAAGGAAGTTCTGAGCTGAGTCTTGAAGAATGTGTAAGACTTAATCAGACAAAGAACCGAGTGAGGCAGGTACAAAAGGCACTGAGCCAGACAGACACATCTGGGGAACCACAGTACTTCAGTACGGCTATGGCAAAAGGTGGGGCTGGAGAGAAATGTGTGTGTGCCATGAGAAGAACCTTAAATGTATCCTGAAATAACCCCAGAGGCACTGCACTGAAGATGTCTCTTAGATTTGCATTTCATAGAGATGATTCTGGTGGCCATAAAGGGGACGGAATAGGGGGCTTGGGATGAGACAGACAGCAGGTAGGCTAATCCTGATGAGAAACGAAAAGGGTGGTGAAGTGGGGAGATGTTAGGAAGGCAGGCTCCACAGGACTTGAAGCCTGACTGAATGTGGGGGAAGACACAGTGAGGTGGGAAGGCCAATTCCTGAATTTCCGGTGGGTGTCTAGGCAGGTAGAAGTTTTTGCAACTGAGCTAGGAAATGAATAAGGTGGTTCTGAGGCTGGGGGAAACAGTTGGTATGTGTGTGATGGGTTGAAGGGGCATGGGGATAATAAGTTCAACTTGAACACATCCATTTGAGAATTCTGAAGGACAAGCAGGTGGGGATTTCTAGTGGGCAGTTTTATATGTAGGACTAAAGCCAAGGGCTCGGAGAAGAGGTCTTGCCTGGAGAGATCTGAGGATCCTCTGCACAAAGATGCTGTTGAAACCTTGTGAATGGGTGTACAACACGTAGACTGAGATGAGAAGTTTCTCTGGAAATGCCCACACTTGAGAAGCAAGAAAGAGGAAAAAGGTAAGAAAAAGTGGGACAAAGGAGGCAAAGAAGCATCAACCAGAGAAACAGGAGAAAATGGTACAATGGAAGCAAAGGAAAGGTTATTTCCAGAAAAGAGAAGGGGCAATATTGTCAGATTCCAGAGAAATGTCAACTCAGATGGACTCTGAGAATCCAGGTGTTTTACAGAAGGGAACTCATAACCAGAGGAATGGTGGGGATAGGAATGGGTTTGTGCTATGGTAGGAGAAGCAAAGGAAGGTAAGGAAATGGAGACAGATGTATACATCATGGGTTCTTAAACTTCACAGCACATTGGAATTTGCTGGAACTCAGCCCCAGGGAGCATAATTTAATTGGTTTGGGGGAGTCCCCTAACCATGAGGGGCACCAAAATTCCCCCAGGTAATTCTACTACGCATCAAATTAGAGAAGTCCTGCCCCCAACTACACTGTGGGAAACTCAGCTGAGTGGGAGGAGGGCTCACTGCCCAGAGAGGCAGGCTAGAGGATGGTAACTCCTCAGAGAGACAGAAGAGGCTGAGATGGAGACACAAAGCACTGAACTTTTGCTGGGGGAACGCAGCAGGTCTTCCATGAGGAAGAAGATGCTATAAAGATGTGAAGGGGGTGTGTACCGTCCGGGAGAAGAAGTCGAGGGAGACACCTGTATGCTGGTTTCTCTTGTTGGAGTTCCTCACGGGCCACGGAGTTCATTTGTATGACGGATTTACCGTTGGTTGTTTTCTTGTGTATGCCTATCCTTCCTGCTATACTGCAAGCTCATCTGTTTGGCTCACCATTGGATCTCCAGCAGCAGATCTATTGCCTGGACTCTAGTAGGTGCTCATTAGATATTTGTTGAATGAATGAGTGGCTTATTTATCTCCCTTGGTGTGCTCAGCAGTGATCACTAGGATGCTCAGAAATATGTCAAAAGAAGTGAGAAGCCAGAGGCCTGCCACGGACATCACATGACACCCAACTTCTAATTTGATTCATCAACACCACAGAGCCTAGAAACTGAAAATTAAGACCAGTGACCAATGTGCGGCCCAAACCCCATTACTGCCTGTGGACTGACCTTGGGCAGGATGGTCACCTGGGCAACCTTACTGGAGAAACAAAGGAGAGGTGGAGTGGGAAGGAGTTGTTTGGGAATGTGAAAGAAGCAAGGAGAATTTCGAATGTATGCCTCACAGAGGCATTTGCAAACAGGTCTTCCTTTTTTTTCTTTTTGTTTGCTGAACTGACCGGCTGGCTCATATTATCCTACAAGAAGCAGAAAGAAGTGAATTAACAAAATTCAGTGTCTCTGTTCCCTTGCTAGCATGTGCCTTTTAGTGGGTTGTTTGAAGTTGCTGATCTGTCTCTTACCAATAGGTTTCATGAGGGCAAATAATTTTGTCTGGCTTATTCTCTGATGTATCCACAGCCCTTAAATCAGCATCAGCCCACAGTAACTATTTACTGAATGAATGAATGGACATTCACATTGTGCCCTGGCTTTTATTTCAGGCCTGCGGGTTCACTGCTTTGAAATCGTGCACTGCTCCACCTCCCAGTCTAGAACTTAACCATCACCCACTCCATCATGAAACTAACTAGGACTCCGTAAGGAAGGGATTTTGTTTAATCATCCTTGGTACCTATCACTGTCCTGAGCCCGTAAGAGAATTCGTTCATTCAAAAAATATTGGCTACTTGTCTTGCTAATTCCAGGTACTGAGGTAGGCCCCATTGATACCATGTTAAACAAGATCCAGTTTCTCACCTCAAGGGCTTACCATCCTGGGAGGAGGAAAACCTACAGGCAAATAAACCAGTGAGCAGTGCTACAGTGGGGTCTGTACAAAGAGCAAGAGGAGGGCACACAATGGAGAACTTCCATCTTCCTGGGGCTAGGGTACGGATGGTTTGCAAGGTTGGTCAGGTAAGGCTCCTCAGAGTGGCTTCTGGCTGAGTATGGACATGGGAGGGTATGTAGGTTGGTAGGCATGGATATAGAGTGAAAGAGGGAAGGTGGTGGTCATGGGAGAAGTGCGTTAGGCTGAGAGAAGAGTGTGACCATGAAAACAAGGAGACGAGGGGCACCAGGTGGCTTGGCTGGTTAAACGTCCGACTCTTGATTTCAGCTCAGATCATGATCTCATGGTTTGTGAGATCGAGCCCCACATTGGGCTCCGTGTTAATGGCTTGGAGCCTGCTTGGGATTCTCTCTCTCCCTTTCTCTTTGCCTTTCCCCTGCTTGTTCTTTTTCCCTCTCTCAATAAATAAATAAACATTTACAAGAAAAAGAAAACAAGGAGACATGAGAAAGTGGAGAGGGGTGTGGCTCAGGGCTAGGGTTGTCTATCAAGACATGGAAAATAAATCAACGATTTATTATAATCAGAACCTGGGTCTCAGACTTAGCTAGAACGGCTGAAGGCAGACAAAGTAGTCTTTTCTGTTTGTGGATGGAGGGACCCCAGTCCCAGTGCCCAGATCCCAATGAGTAAGATCTCTGCTGAAGCCTGGGCTTTGCTTTCTTTGTTTGCAATTGATTACTGTGGTTGTGAAGATCTCATTTTTCTCCACTCCAAATCCTGCATCTCTTGTCTGAGACTGATCTATGTGATTACACCCTTCTTTTCATATTGATCTGGTTTTATGGCACGAGATACTTTCAAATGATAAAACTTGTCTTCTTTGAGATAAAAAGGGTAGGAAAAGAAATTGACTATAGTGTTTGTAGAAGGATAAAGGAAATAAACATTTTTGGATAAACATGGACATTTTAAGCCCCAAACTGTGATCTATTATGGACATTTATATCCAAAAGGCAACCCTGTACACAGCAGTGAACAGAAAATGTTCAGGCTGCAAATACAAGGAAAACATTCTTCTTTTAAAATAAATCCAAAACAAAGATAATTGAAACGAAACCCCATCCCTAATTTGTACTAAAAACCATGTGGCCAAAGTGTACAATTTATAAATGAAATTATCCTTGGCTTCTTGAACTGTCATGATTGGCTTCATCAATGAAAGGAGGAAATAGAAGGAAGGACCTTTATCTTAGGATGTATTTCCTCTCTGAATGGGGCTCCTGTTTAATTGGTTTTTCTCTGTTTTTTTTTTCCCCCTGTGGGCAGAAATAGAGAAGAGGTTGAAGGATGGACCAGTCAAGGCAGATACCCCAGACTCCTCTCTTTAAACCAAAGAAAAAAAGTAGAAGGTATATTGACATTTTGTTTTAAATTTTCTAACTTGGCTCAAGTCATTTAACTTTCTTCACAGTGCTATCTATACCAGAGAAACGTATATCCTGTATTTCTTGTCGGGAAAGAGAAAACAATTCTTCAAATGCTTAATAATGTGGTGGGCAAGAAGTACATGGACATAATGTGGTATGAACTGAAAGGCTCCATGAAACTTCCTCTATGACCATAATACAAACAGTTTCCATTATTCTGCCATTGTACCTAGAATTCCTATTTGATTCATTCCTTTAGGGAAAGATATGGCAACAATTCAGATTATTCTGATCAGATGGTGATACCCAGCTAGATTGTCCACTGCTGGATGGCAGACCTATCTTCTGATTCCAAGTATGTCCACTTGGCCTAAATATGTCTATATCCATGGTAGGTGTTTAGTAAGTGTATGTGGAGAGCCAAAACTGAGCATTTTCAACCATTAGCACCATACTAGGATGGTTCACTTATAAAATAATTGTCCAACTAAGAACACTGAAATTTATACTTATTCAGAAGAAGGAAACTTAGGTTGATTTGGGTGTTTTAGCAGACCAGGAGCAGGAGAAGGTGCAGTGAGATGCCTGGGACCCAGGGCACTAGACCTGTATTAGAAACATAATGTGACCACATATGTAATTAAGAAATTTCTAGTAGCTGCATTGAAAAAGGTAAAAGAAACAGGTAAAATTAATTTAATATATTAAAAATTATCATTTAAACATGTAACCAAAATAAAAATTATTAGTGAGGTATTTTACATTTTAGTTTCATACTAAGTCTTCAAAATCCAGTGCGTATTTTAATCTTACAGTAAATCTCAATTCAGAGAAGCTGCGTTTCAAGTGTCCAAGAGCCACATGTGGCTACCATGTTGGACAGCCCAGAACTGGAAGGCCAGTTGGCACACAGGGAGGGAAACAGAGAGGGAAAGAACAAGGGGGGAGCCTTAGGGAGTCTTAGGGAGGAGGCTTAGGGAGCCAGGTGCCAGAAGAAAGTGGCTGGGAACAGGGAGGGGAGTTGGAAAGCAGGAAGGCATTGAGACAGAATATGTTTTGTAAGTCTGATGGGGCCTTTTAGTACAATGGCTGGAGCTGCACTGCTCAGGTACATTTGCTCAGGCTGGGTTGGAAGGATTTTTCAGGGCTGCTATAGGTGCGGTTCCTTCAAGTGCTGTTCCTTTGGTGTCCTTGATTAACTCATCCAACTCAAAGTCTCTGAATTTAATAAATTCAAGGAATTATTAGAACACCAAAATTATCACCTAATTTCTTCTAGAGAAAATGACCATCTTCTAGAAGAACATATTCAAATTACCATCTTGAAGCACAGGTATCCCTGGCCAGATGATATCTCCATGACTCTATATTTAATGTCACAGAGATTGTAGTAGAGACTGTGAGAAACAGGGTAGACAGAGAAACTTTCAGTCACTTTTACCAGCATGCCATCCAGTCTATCCAGGGCACTTTTCCATGATCTACAACCCATGAACTTAAACTCAGTTTGGAGGCATCTTCCATGAAGACATTATGGATGTATGGCACTACTTTACCATAATTGGGATGGGTGGGTGGGAGGGAAACCCACACCTAAATGCCATTTGCTTCATTAGAGACTGGATGTTGAAATGTTCTTTCTTGTTAAATTTAGAAATTTACAACAGTGGCAGCCCCAGTCACCCCACTTAATTCAAGCTGTATTTCTCTCCTAGGAAACAAATTAAAACTTAAAATTTTTAGGATTCTTTTTCTATTATACCCCATTAGATTTTGTCTCAGAAATTCCACATGCTGAGAGCTGAGAAATAAAAGATTTCAGGATCTTTCCAGCACACACTATTCAGAAAGAAAATTTCCATCTTCACTCCCATGAGTGCAATAATCCAACCTAGGAGGTGTAGTTCCATTAAGACCAATAACCTGAGGCCTGCACCTGATCTTTTTTTTTTTGTCCTGCTTTCCTTATTTTTTTAAAAATTTTTAAAAATTTATTATTATTATTTTGAGAGAGAGAGAGAGAGAGAGAACACAAACAGGGGAGGGACAGAGAGAGAGGGAGACACAGAATCGCAAGCAGGTTCCAGGCTCTGAGCTGTCAGCACAGAGCCCTATGTGGGGCTCAAACTCATGAACTGTGAGATCATGACCCAATCCAAAGTCGATGCTTAACCGACTGAGCCACCCAGGCACCCCCTGCTTTCCTTATTTTTAAAAGGCATTCTCTTGATTGTGCCTTTCCATGGATTTCTTGGGCATGTTCTTTTCCAATCACAGGTATTATCTGTATCTTTGCTTACAATAATGGTTCCACCCAGAAACTTGCCTAGTAATTGAGTATTTTGGATGGGTCTTCCCCTCTCAAATCTGTCCAAAATTTCTGTAACTACCTGGCAGATTGGCCAGTCTCCTGCTTGTGGTTTCTTCAGTTACTCTTATCAGGGACTCTTCCTAGAGCTGCAAAAGGATGGCTGTCAATGCTTTCAAACTTGACATTCCTTAACCAGTGTGGGGAGAGGAGGGGTCATTACAGCTGGATCTTCCTCCTAATCTTTTCTTTGGGATCAGCTAGATCTGGGTGTGTCTTTTCATTCCCTTTATATCCATCTACCTTGTCTCTAAAACCCCAATTGTTTTCCTAAGGAAAGCCTTCTTTTCCTCCTACTTAAGCAGCCCATCTGCTTTCATTTGTCTTTCATTCTCTCTCTGCTCCTATTTAGATAGTAGGACAGAAGCATATTTTGACAACCAACCCATTTCCTCCTCGAATTTCTGAGCAAACCTGCTTTTAGATATACTGTTTCAAGTTTAGGCCTCCTAACTTGCCTTCTTAACTTTTCGGGCGATAATAATTTCACTGAGCATTTTTTTGAGGGGGGATGTTTTATTTGTTTTCTTTATCTAAACTCAGGAAGATGGATTATTCTTATAAAACAATGGCTTCTATTCCTTTCAATACATCCATTAGTGAAATCTACCACCCTTTGGGAGTGTCTCCAATGTTAGCAACCCTGAAATGTAAAGCGAGGGCCAGAATTTATGCAATCAACAAACTAAGGGCAAATTTGAGGCTGAGAGTTTTACTTCCATTATTTCATTCAATTTCCACAATAGCCATTGAGGTGTGTATTCATAACATTCAATTTATAGAGAAGCAAAGTAAAAATTGGAAAGATTAAGCAACTAATCCATGTTATAACAAGTAATAGGAGATAGAACTAGGATTAAAATCCAGATCTGATTCTAAAGGCAGCACTCTCAGCCTGGGTACTGTATCATTTGCCTGTTAAAAGGTGGGTCACTGTCCATCCCTGCCCTTTCATTTAAATCCATATTCCGGGGCGCCTGGGTGGCGCAGTCGGTTAAGCGTCCGACTTCAGCCAGGTCACGATCTCGCGGTCTGTGAGTTCGAGCCCCGCGTCAGGCTCTGGGCTGATGGCTCGGAGCCTGGAGCCTGTTTCCAATTCTGTGTGTCTCCCTCTCTCTCTGCCCCTTCCCCGTTCATGCTCTGTCTCTCTCTGTCCCAAAAATAAATAAAAAAAACATTGAAAAAAAATTTGAAAAAAAAAAAAAAATAAATCCATATTCCTTGGACGTGAATCTCGGGAAATTGTTGGCTTCCCTCTCTCGTTATGCTTCCAGAATGCGTTTCCTTGCAGATGATGGAGTGGAGATGGGTAAGAATGAGAGGATGAACAGGAAGCTCCAGATGCAGGTGGGGCATGCTGAAATGATAGGTTGTGTACATAAATCAGTGGATGTGCATGGCTCTTGGTGACAGACACCCATTTGCCCTACAGCCAAACTGTCTGCTTTGGCTTTGCTGAGCTGTAGTGGGAGCCAAACTGTCTACTACTGAATCAGTGACCCAACAAGAGGGGCTGAAATTATTAAATCAAGCCAAATAAAAATCAAACCCTGTGCATTGCTGCAGTGGAAGAAGAAGAGATGTCACATGCCGTTTCTGAGTATTTCAGAGATTTTTGTTGCCTGGGAATGGAATTCCAATGACTGGAAAGGCAGAGGGATGATTGCCTTAATGCATTGCCCGTTAATCCTGTTCATCCTTTTGCCAAGGAGGTAATGAAGCTGAGGCGGAAGGAATTGTTATTAAACAACCCAACTTAAATCTACTATTGAAGCTAAAAGTAAAGCAGAACAGGAAGGTCCCCAAAGTCATAAAGGATAATAGTTTAAGCTAGAGAGGGAAATCTAAGGCAGGTTGCTGTAAACCTTGATTTTCAACCCTGTTACTGATGCAGATGGGCCTGTGGATCTTTTGAAATTTATTACTTTTTCATGCAAATTTGAGCCAAGCAAATTCGAAATTGTGTAATATGAAAATAGTAATAAAGCCTCCCTTTAGGTATGACATTTAGGATAATATAAATTCCCCTTATTTGTCATGTTCCCAGCAGGAAATAGATGGCACACTTAAATTGGATGAAAGGACTATTTACAAAGGTGTGGGCAGGGTGCAGGGAAACTGCCAGAAGTAGTACAAACACTGGCTCCAGACCCACAGGGACCAGGGGAGGGAGCAGTTATTGAACCCTCAGCAGGCCAGCTGTATGGGGAGGGCCACCTGATGGGAACCTGGGTCTTTAGTAGAGGGACACAGCCGGTCTGTGGTGGCCCAGCAGAGTAGGACTCCTAGAAATTGATACCCTAACCTCTGTCCTCCGTCTCCCTGATTTCTTGCAGGTGCTGTGCATTGGCAGAATCTGGCTGGAAGCCAGAGGGCAAGGAGACTTGTTGATGTTGCATATATAGATCAAGTTCCTATGGCGAGCAGGGTGAAGGATCCGGAGGATCCCCAAGCTAAACCAAAAACCGAGCCAAGAATCATATAATTTCAAACTAACAGTAGGGCAAATTGTAAGGGATGCTATTGTTCCATGGCAATGCCCTTTCAGCTGGTAAACAGCACTCACACCCCGACTTCCCCCAAGCTATCTATCCATGGTCAGGATTGCACTTGAATTGTATCGATTTTGAATTACGAGCAGCTTTGAGGAAACATGCGTTCCATTGAATTCAACCTCCCCAATTCACCTTCTCCCAAATACCATGTTGGTTTGGGGTCTTCCTATAGGAGCTTTTAAGCTGCAAATTAATTACTGGGCTACAGAAAGAATTCTGGCTCACCTTTACGCAGCTTCTGTGTTCTTGAAATGCCAGAAAATTAAGATTTTTCTAAATACAATTCTATTTTTATTTTGAGGCATGGGATGTTTTAGGTGCAGTGCAGCCCTTCTTGCCTCTTACCCTAGAACTGATTGGTACTCCAAGAAATTAATTTTAAATGGAATTAACAGTGATGTTTTCCTTGTCACAATGGATTGCAGAAGTCCTGGCTGCTAGACTGTAAGTTCCCTGAGGGCAGGGGTTTTGTCTCATTCAACAACGGATCCTCAGCTTCTGGCATAATGCATGGTTCTTAGAAAGTACTCAATAAATACTTTTTGAATAAATGGACAAAGCTTTTAAAATTATGCATAGATCCACACTGAATCATACCTATTTTTAACCATATTCCCTAAGTATGTATTAAAGATTTCAGAATCACTATAAATTGTGAAGGTTGAATGGCTCCCACCTCCACTGGAATGCTGGGAACACACAAACTAAGAATTAATATCCAAGATTATTAATCCTTGTGTATGATTCAATCTTTTTAAGGATTCTATGAACTGCAATTACTGCCAATTAAATTTTTTCCCTAAGACTCAAAGAAAGTCATTGATCCTTTCAGATCCCTGTGGGTGCGGAAAACTTGGAATCTCGACCAAACCAAGTGTAAGAGTTGCCATGGGGCCCATTTTGTTCAGTCATCTGCTTTACTTTAAAAATAACAAGGCTGTATATTAAAGCCATCAAGGTTCAGTTCCAAGTGGGTTGAAAGGAGCTTTGATTCTCTCTAGGTAGCAGGATTCACCTCTATCACCTGCCGCAAGGCAAGGACCAGCTGGGAGGGGCGAGAAGGATTGAGAAAAGCTTTGCCCTGTGATACTGTTCTTTGCTTAGAAAGCCTGCATTCTGGCATCTCTTAATGATGGCTTAATTTGGGGTATTTTTAATCCAGGAGATTAAACCAAGCCATCCATTAAGAAGTTAATCCATGCATTTGATTTCCATTAAGAGGGAGAAGAACAGATTTTTTTCCTCTCTCTTTTGTCCTAATTTCCCCTTTACTTAAACTTCTTCTCTGCTCAGTGATGTCATTGTAGCTTTTAGTCTTTGGCCTGAGGGTGTGGGTGTTAGCAGGTCTCTCTGTAGCCACTGCTGATTCATCTTGGTGAATCATCTGCCTGGGCTTCTGGGCTAGGAAAGAGTGATGTCACTGTATGTCCTCTTCCTCCTCCTCCACCCCGGCCTCTCCTTTAATACTCTGCATGTTCGCAACAGGCGTGTTCAGCTGAGACTTCCCAGGAGCCTGGGAACTCACTAAACTTCCCAAATGCCGGGTGATCCCAAGCAGGGAGCCTGGAGTTCTCACCAGTGCAGGGCTGAACTTCTTCACCTTGCTCACCACGAGGACATTCATGACTCAAACAGCGAGGAGGTGACCAAACTGACACATCCGAGGCAGCCAGACATCCAGCAGTCAAGCTTCCCAGCCCTGCTCAGCCTCTCTGCTTTGAGGTCAATTATTATAAACTATCATTTTTGTAGGAGGCTCTTAGTTAAATGGTTGTATAAACCATGGCTCTGTTTCTCAGCAGTTATAATTCAGAGCCTCTGGTACAACAGTAATCCTTGGTTTAATCTTTTCTCTCTCTCTCTCTTTCCATTTCTTTTTTTCTCTCTTCTTCAACTGCTTCTCCACCTCACTCCTAACTCAACAGTTTCCAGCTGTGTATCGCTTGGCTCTGCTTCCACCCCAGATTTTTCTATAACATTCAGTTGAACTCCTTCCAGCTCCCAGATGTGCTATTTATTTATGCTGAAGCATCTGGGCCTCAACACAGCCCTGTCACTGCAACATGGAAAACTGCAAAAAATTCAACTGGCAGCTAGCTGGCAGGCGGCACCATCCTGACAAACCAGGGAGGCATTTCAAAGGCGTATGGGTGAGGTCAAAGTGAGGGGCATGAGGGGTGATGGCAACCCAGGTGAAGCCAGAAGCTCACACTCTCCCATGCTGTGGCTTTTAGATGAGTCTAGTAACACTGGAAGATGAGGGTCTGATTTATTTCAAAGCAGGATAGTGCCCAAATAACTCATTCTCCTCTGTAACTGACCTGGAAGTAAGGTTACCCAATGGGGTTGTCATCCCAAAGTGATGGGGCTCTGAGCACCAAGGAAGACAGTCCAGAACTTGGGATTGTGGGGGCCACTGGGGAGGGACGCTGGACTGGGAGCCAGAGTCCTGGTTCTGGTTCAAATTTTCTCCCGCCCCACCTCCCTTTTTAAAAAAAAATATTTATTTATGGGAGAGCACAAGTGGGGGAGGAGCAGAAAAAGGGGAACAGAGGATCTGAAGTGGGCTCTGAGCTGACAGGCAGACAGCAGCGAGCCCAATGTGGGGCTCAAACTCACAAATTGTGAGATCATGACCTGAGCTGAAGCCGGATGCCCCGACTGAGCCACCCGGGTGCTCCTCTCCTGCTTCTTTTCATGACCCTAAGAAAGCCTCTTCATCTGGGATTCTATACCCTTTCGCACAAAATTAGAAGATTGGGTTAAATGGTGAGATTTCAAGCTTTTTCTTAAAAAAAAAATCAACCTAAATCTTAAGTGGAAGTCTTTTATGTGACTTTAATACTATGGTGCAAGGAAGTGCTAATAACAATGTTTTGTTAAACAGCATTGCTGGCAGCCATTCCAGGGCACACTGGATCCCACAGAATTCAAAGGCAGGTGGGGTGTCAGAAGTGTGCCTTCCCAACATTCAAGCATCCTCACCTTGAGAGTCATGGGGCTTGGCCACATGGCTACCCTTCTCGATGGCAGAGAGAACAAGCCCCTCAATTGGCACTCTCTCTTCCTTTTTCCTTCCTTGGGCCAGTCTAACTTCCTCCACCCCCTCCTCCTTTCTATTACCCTCTTATCCTTAGTTTCCTGCTGATATGGCTAGTCATTCAGTTCCATCCTCTCTGAATAGGCCAGGTAGAGCAGGCATGGGACAGAACCATTTATAACGTCAGGTGAAACAAATGCTTGGCACATGGATCTTCCGGACTACTAAATGGAGCCTCTCTTGGCAGATTTTCTGTGTATTGTATCAAAAGAAACTATTCACTCTCTTTTTCCACCTTGAGTCTTGTTACTGAAAGCCCCGCTTATCCTAGTCCTAGCTTGTGTGGCAAGCCCCAGGAATAAGGGTAGGGGCGAGGATGGGTCTGTTCCCCTCTGTCTAGCCATTTCTGAGATAACTTTATTGAAACTTGAGGGTTCCTTAAAGCATACTTTGAGGACCACTGCACAAAATATAATCATCACTCCCAATCCTTGGGTCCTAAAAACTCAGAGAAGAGTAGTCTTCACTTAGAATCCTAGGAAGTTTTTGGACTAGGGGACTTTTGGAAATTCCCCCATCCTTTCTTAGCTGCTGTTTTGAGGGAAGTCTACACGAATCCAGAGTCTTACCGGTTGAAGGAAATTCCCCTTGAGGAACAATTCAGAACTCCTAGCACAATATAGCTATCCTCAGGTGACACAACTTTCTCTCCAATGGTGGAGTGTGAGATACTCTAAGCACATTTCAGTTTTGGAGAATATCGCTCCATACAGGTGACTTCTTATTCACAGACCCAGGAGTCCAGGTGGCCTAGAGGTGAGGGCTGTGCCACCGAAGGAGATCCCAAATCATCTCGGCTCTGTGGACAAATCATTACTTTCCCTCTGATCCTCAGTGAATGGTATAGCACCATACTTAAAGCTGTTATACATTGTATTATGTTCTCCAAATATTTGCTGCCCTACTTAGTGATGGATTAAGATCTCCTGGATACATGAATGTTGAGCGTAGTCACTGATTTGCTTTGGCCAATGAAATGTGAGAAGTGATGCATATCACTTCCAAGATAACACTCTCAAAGCTCATGTGAAATTCTACCATCTTTCTTTTCTCTCTTTTAACAAAGGGCAATATATGAAAAGGGCAATATCCCAAATAGTGGTTGCATCATCAGCCTGGGTCTCAGAAAGATGAGGATGTGAAGAGGCAGCAGACCCAAGACAGACATGTGATAAATATGGAGCATGAAAGAAATACACCTTTGCTTTTGTAAGCCTCATTCTAGCTCAACTGTTTCTCATGGATTAGGGGCCAGACACACCTAGCTCAGAATTTCAGCTGTAGAACCTCAGACAAATCGCTTAACCTCTTGAAGCTTCCATTTTCTCATTCATGAAATGGGGATGATAATGGCACTCATCTCACTGGGTTGTTGAGAGACTTAAATACAAAAATGCAAGTAAACTGCTCAGCACAGTGCCCGATACTTAGAAAACACTTGATACATGTTACCTACTATTATTGTAAAACATATTTAGGGCACAGGAATAAAAACATGGGCGTATATGAAAGAGATGAACAATTATGAAGCAGAATAATTGGTCATAAATCTTCTTTTAACACTTAATTTTTTAAAATAATACTCAGTGGGGCACTTGGGTGGCTTAGCCAGTTGAACGTCTGACTCTCAATATTGGCTCAGGTTGTGATCTCACGGTTTGTGAGACTGAGCCCTGTGTCAGGCTCTGTGCTGGCAGCATGGAGCCTGCTTAGGATTCTCTCTCTCTCCTTCCCTCTCTCAAAATAAATAAATAAATATTTAAAAAATATAAGTCAGTATTTATGACTCCATGCAGTAAGAATAATGGCTCCCAAAGATGTCCGAATCTCAATCCCCAGAACCTGTCAGTATGTCACCTTATATAGCAAAAGGGACTTTGCAAATGTGATTAAGTGAAGGATTTTAGAGATGGCAGTTTATGCTGGATAATCCAGGTAGGACTGATGCAATACAAAGGGTTTTATAAGCGAAAGAGGGAGGCTGGACAGTCAGCAAGAGAAGGAAATGTGAGGATGGCAGCAGAATTAGGGGCGATCCAGTTGCTGGCTGGAAGAGTCAAGGAATGCAGGAAGCCTCCAGAAGGTGGAGAGCCATTAGCATGGATGCTCTGCTATGGCCTCCACTAGGACACAGAGCTGCCACCACCTGGATTTTAGTCCAGTGTGACCATTTGGACTTTTGACCTCCAGAACCATAAAATAATGTAATATAATATGCCACTAAATGTGTGGTAACTTGTTACAGCATCAATAAGAAACTAATTCAGGCCCAATCCTTTTTCTGTCATTTCAGCTTTGCTTCTTGTCAACAGGTAGTCTCATTTTCCTCAGTCCAAAATCAGAAAGGTTTGGGTAGGCCTTTTTTAGATCCCAAAGCATGCTGACTCATCAATTGGGCCCCTGCCTGTGGCCACCCTTTCCTGCCAACTCCCTCCTCCATCCCACATGATCCCACCCTATCAATCTCACATAGTTTCAAATCATAAAAGGAATTTTCTATTTTAATTTTAAAATGACATGTTATACTTTGCTCACTGCATGTATTTTCCAGTCACTATTGAATGATAAAATTAAGGCCAGAAGGCTAGGCTCTTAGATAAACCTGAATTATGCCTGCATGTTTCTTATCATGACTTTTTCCAGAATTCTCTTCTAGCAAATGAATTCTTCCATCATCAAGAGAATGTCACATAAATTCTCTTGATGATAAATGAATTCATTTACTAGAGTAATATAGGAGGCATATGGTAGCAATTTAAAAAAAATATCATTGGTTGCTGAAATTTTGTTTGATTATAAATAGGGAGAAGTGATTGTTGTTGTTTGCTTCTTTTAGGGACTTTTATTTTACTTCATAAATTTTTTTTTTTATTCCAGGATAGTTAACATACAGCATTATATTAGTTTCAGGTATACAATTTAGTAATTCAACAATTCTATACACTACTCTGTGCTCATCATGATAAGTGTATTCTTCAATCCCCATCACCTATTCCACCCATCCCCCTACTCACCCTCCCTCTGTAACTACCAGTTTGTTCTCTACAGTTGAGAGTCTGTTTCTTGGTTTCTGTTTTTTTCCCTTTGTTCATTTGTTTCTTAAATTCCACATATGAGTGAAATCATATCGTATTTGTCTTTCTCTACTTGACTTATTTTGCTTAGCATAATATTCTATAGCTCCATCCATGTTGTTGCAAATGGCAAGATTTCATTCTTTTTTATGGCTGAATAACATTCCAGTGTATGTATGTGTGTGTGTGTGTGTATATATATATATATATACCACATCTTTTTTATCCATTCATCTATCAATGGACACTTGGGCTTCTTCCATATCTTGGCTATTGTAAATAATGCTGTAATAAACATAGGGGTGCATATATACTTTTGAACTGGTGTTTTTGTATTACTTGAGTAAATACCCAATAGTGCGATTACTCGATCATAGGGTGGTTCTATTATTAATTTCTTGAGGGATCTCCATCCTGTTTTCCTTTTTATTGGTTTTGGTGATGGCAGACAAGAGACAAGAGGAGTATTTGTCATCTCTTTCGCACAGGCACTTTTCAAACTTTTCAGCTCACCTGTCTGTAGTATGTAGGCTGTGCAGGTGCTTCAGGGGTCTCCCTTATGCTGGCAAACCTGGAAAGAAGCCTGCTCAATGTACTACCATTTCCAGGACTATCTCTGCCTCAGGGGTTCTTGGTTCCTTCACTGCTCATGCTTGGAGTTAAGAGAATGAGTCACATGGGGAGGTGTAAATTTCCTGACCCTTCCAACTATAGTTCATAGAGTTAGCCATAAAACTTGTAAATATTCTCTTTGCGTTCTAAATTAAGATAGTAATTTTGTGCTCAGACGGCTACTTTTTTTTTTTTTTTTTTTTTTTTGCTTCCCATTGACTCCCAACTCACAGAGCCCAGGCTGAGAGTAAGCAACTTTCCAGAATCTCCTCAACCATAAAATGCTGGTTAGTTTTTGTTATTTTCCCTATTAAAATAGGGTTGCAGTATGGGAGGGGTACCCTCTACCAGTCCTGGTGCCAGAAAATAAACCTTTTATCTGTCTTTATACCTGGCCTTTTCTTTCTTTTTTTAAAAAGTTTAATTTTGAGAGAGAGAGAGAGAGAGAGAGAGAGAGAATGAGAATGAGGAGGGAGGGGCAGAGAGAGAGGGAGAGAACGAATCCCAAGCAGGCTCTGTACTGCCAGTGCAGAGCCCAATTTGGGCTTGTTCTCACAAACCGTGAGATCATGATCTGAGCCGAAATCAAGAGTCGGATGCTTAACTGATTGAGCTGCCCAGGCACCTGGTTGACCTTTTATTTCTAAGTGTCCCCCCATTACTTTAGAGGTCGGGGCTGTGAGCAACACCCCCCCCTCCCCCCAACTCGAAACTCCTCTTCTTTCTGATATCCAGTCCTCGGGAAGGGTGGTCTGGCTACTCTCCAGTGACCAGCATCTCCCTCTCGGAGTGTAGTGTAAAATCTTAATACGTACAGTATACTCACCATCCTCATGCTAGATTTTTACTATTACATTTCAGCCTGGATTCTGCAGTGGAAAACTTAGTGCAACATAACTTACTTTCATTCAATATTTTTATCTAAATATGGTTACACCCATTTTTAGCTAGATATTGTAGGAACTGGTATCTGAACCATACCAAAGAGCAGATGGAGTTGGCTTTTTCTGAGGAAGACAAAGCATTAGGTTTTCTTGTCTTAGTTATGAAAATGCCAGCTTGAGCAATTAACTGGCTGGTGTCCTAATTGTCTTAATGTGTGAATCACAGGGGCCATATGGCCCACCTGATCAATTGTGTGGGTATGAAGAAGGGGAGGGAAAAAAGGAATCCAAAGGGGCATAGTTAGTCACTCAAGTCTACCATTTATGTCAGAAGTGTGTTGGTTGCCAGTAAAGATTTGTAGATGTAGCTGCTGGGAGAAGCGAGCAGCATGGCGTGTCTCTGAGCTGGTCTTGCCTTCATATTATAGGGAGATGAAAATATTTTTTGGAGTCTAAATTACATGTGTGAAGAAACAGGAGGTAGCAATGGGGTTCTATGTATGAAGAAATAAAGCCAATTAAAAATAATTATCATCATCTTTGAAGTTCTAAAAAAAAAAATCTTGTCAAGAATATAACCCCTCACTTGTGCCCATCTTGAGTAACAGCTGTCTCCCAGTTGCCATCAATTCCTCACTTGCCTTAATGGCAAAGGGTAGAGTCCTACCTTGGATCATATTACTGCTCTTTATTTTCAAAGGCTTCTCTTGAGTGGCAGCCACAAAAATCTCTCTTCTTTGGAAGAATTCAAATAATTTCCAGACATTCATTCATGATTTCACTTATAAACTTAGTTTTAAAAAAATAAGGGTGTAGAACAGGGATTTAAAAGTGGAGTCTACAAGCAGAATTGTTCTGTTTGGTTCTCACAGGATTTTTAAGAAATTTCACTTTAAAAAAATGCAGATTTCTCCACGGCTGTAATTAGCTGGAGTTAAGTGGCAATCGCTAGCCTGAGAAAGGGCATAACCCAATCTTCAATTCCCTACAGACGTGCACTGGGCTGGCTTCATTCACTTATACCACCTGCCCGGTCCTATAACTGAACCCTGGCCTGAATAA
This sequence comes from Neofelis nebulosa, assembly GCF_028018385.1. Taxonomy (NCBI): domain Eukaryota; kingdom Metazoa; phylum Chordata; class Mammalia; order Carnivora; family Felidae; genus Neofelis; species Neofelis nebulosa. Next base: position 43,801,484 of record NC_080795.1, on the reverse strand, counting down.
CCACCTCTGACACTATTGGGAAACTGAGGTACAGAGTTACTCTGTGAGGCAAACACAGCGTAAGTCCGCAAGGACTCAGCTTTGTGTGTGAATGGAAGAGGACCTGAAGTGGGGAAAAGTTTTTAAAAGCAACCGGAATGGTTTCTCTATAAACACACAGTGTGGGGGAAGCAAAGAAAGGAAAGTGATGGAGACAGAGAAATCGATGAGGAAATGGGGGAGGAGGGCATGGTTCTCAGGAGAGCTTTGTGCCCATTTGGTAGCAGGGGACAGAATGAAATCCACCAGTCTGTTCCTCATGTGATATTATCTCCCGCAGACAATGCCCAGGTTCCAGACACAGTGTCAACTGGAGATGGCCACATTTGCAGAGGCTGACTTCAAGACATATGTTCACTTTCTCCTCTAAATTCTATAAACTCTGTGTCCTTGGATGAAGCCACTATAGCTTGGGACCTGAACCACCACAGAACTGCTTTCATAAAGTGGCTCTCTGTCCCGCTCGCCAGCCTTTGTGGCTGGTGCTATAGGAGATGCCCATGGTGCTGGATTCAGCATCAGGATGGTACCGGGGCTTTCAATTCTGATATTCCTTTCTGGGTTCAGTATTGAGAATACATGTGTTTTCTCTGAGAACATGTTTTTTCGTTTTGTTGCTGTTGTGTGTATGTGTGCGTGTGTTTTTAACATTGCAAACATTATAAAGGTTATACCACATCTCCTTGCACTGGTAGGTGAAAGGCCAGATTTCTCTCCTTGCACTGCTGGGTTAAAGGCCAGAATCTGTGGCCAGCCTCCAGTAAGTACAGCAGACATAGTGGAATGGGACACATTTGGGTACTTCATTCTGGGTTTTTTTTTTTTTTAATTTCCCAGCCCTTAATTTTCCTTTTCTTTTTTCTTGACTATAACTTTTTAAGTGCTTTTTAAAATGTCCTATTGTTATCAGATATTATACAAATACAGAATGAATAACCAAAATGGGCATTCCAGAAAGCAAGGAGTATCTGCAGTTAAATTAGCTCGAGTAAAAGGAAATGGAACCCCATGCTTATGGATACTAAGTTGATTGCAACACGTAATTGAACATTTTAACCACAAAATACTTTCCCATTAATTTAGAATTCAATTTAATTTTGGCTTTATTTTCCCAGGGTCTTTGATGTAAATTCCTAGCTTCATGAAGATCTATGACTTGTTTGATATAAAGTGTGTGTGTGGATCTTCTAATTGGTTTCTCTCACACCATAGTTAGCTGGCTGGAGTCTGAGATGTGCTGGGTGATATGAGAGGATTCTTTCCCCCACCTCCATCCCAGGGACCTTAACTCCGTGCCGGTTCTGGTCATCCTCCATGAAGATCCTGGCCTTCCTCAATCTCAGAAGCTAGTGTAAACCATGCAGGATCTTAGATTATATAAAGTGAAGGTGATTCCAATTTCTGTTTTTCATGTTGCCCTTTGTCAATGGCTTTTTCTGGGATTTGCCAAGACTCACATCCAAGTCTTGCTGGGATATTTTCCTCCCAATTTAGCTCCCAAGTGAAAATCTACCAACCTCACTTCCTTTTCTAGAGCATTTCTGTACTATTATTGTGTTGTTGGGAAAGAAGAAGGAGTAAGGATGTTAAGAGTGTGTCAGGGAACAATTGAGATTAAAAAAAATATATGGGTATGATATGAACAAGACATTCCTGAATGCATAAAAAGAGATGTAGGAAGAGAGAGACCTTGCATCCTAGTGTTCTCTGAACTAGACAACATGTGGTGGTGTTGACTGAGGACAGCTTGTTTTGGTATAGAAATTGAGGGTTGTTTGGTACAGGAATGGCTGTGGGGTAATTCAAGGAGAAGGCACTGTGCAGCTTATATATAAGGCAAATTTGGTGTTTGTAACTCAGGGAGCTTCTTTTCTGGTTGGAGAGAAAGGCTTGCATATGTAACCCAACTAGGAAAAACTCAAGTGTATGATAAATTACTGAATAACATTATTAAAAGTAATAACTGCAATAAATGGGGTGCACCCACAGTTCTAAATTCAACCCATAACCAATTTATGAGAGACTTTCTTAGAGAGCACTTAATTTGGCTTTAGGTTCTCTCCCTAAATTGTAGTGAAAATTTTCATATTTGGTGATTGGAGTTTAATGGATTTCTTGATGTTTATAATCACAACTATGTCTTAAGAGGCCTTCTTTTAATACCTTCTATTATTTTCTAAAACTATCAATGTCACTTATCTTCTAAGAAGTTTTAAAGTCCCATCTCTTAAGTTTCTCCAGCTTTGGTGCTGCAGGACTAAACCCATTAGATATTGGGCCTGGACTACTTAATACTATTGTAGTGAATATGAATTTTCATAGTTGCAGCAACTTATAAAATTCATGTAACTTAAACAGGGCAATTCAAGTTACTTGGTAACTTAACACTTAAAACTTCTGGTTTCTTTCATGCAGATACTTAATCACATAAGATGCCCTGTTCCTTTTCTCATTTCTCCAGGGCTAAGGATTTTCCATCTTGTCATTGATGGAGGAGGTCTGGCATGAATATCATCTTCGGTCTTTGCTGGTATCTGCTGAGGCTTAGCTGGACCTGCCTGGTCTTTGAAATCTGTCTCTACTCCCATTGTGTCCACTGATGAAGCGTGCTCCCCATGGTTTCTAGTCATCAAATCCTTTACTCTGCATCTTCTTTGCCAACAATACAAGGCCCATTTAAATTCCCCATATGCTCTTAGCCAACCTCCACCTCTCTTTACTAAACATGGAAAAATATATGGCTGCTCTTGCACTCTGTTCTGGGGCTGTGGGAGATTGAGAGTAGGGTGGCTGGAGGGTAGGACAGGCCATTTCAGAAATCCCTTTGGCAGCTTTGTGAAAATCAGTAAAAGGAAACCTTGTTTAAAATAAAGTCACGGGGCACCTGGGTGACTCAGTCAGTTGAGCGTTTTACTCTTGATTTTGGCTCAGGTCATGATCCCAGGGTTGTGGAATCAAGTCTGAGTTAGGCTTTGTGCTGAGTGTGGAGCCTGCTTAAGATTTTCTCTTTCCCTTTGTCCCTTTTCCCTGCTTGCGCTCTCTCTCTCTCTCTCTTTCTGAAATATAAACAAACAAATAATAAAGTCAGGAAGCTGGAAGGGGAGCTCTTGTGCCTACCACTTGTTGACAACTGCAGACACAACAGGAAGAGACACACTTTGCAAGCCCATACTACTTTAGCTGCTTTACTACCCCAGCAGGAGGAAGGTTTTCTTCTTGCCCAGCAACAGTGCAGCCAATGAGAAACAGACACAACTCAGCCAATGAAAAGTGACCATACTTCAAACCCCCAGTCTACTCCAATGGGCGTTTGTTTCTAACAGTCCCTCCCAATTCCCCTTTCTTCTATAAAAGAGACTTCCTCTCTGTTTTCTGAACTTGCCTATGGTTTTGCTATAGCTTTCATGTTCTGAATTACAATTCTCTGCTATTCCTGAATAAACTTTTTCTTTTCTTTTCTTTCTTTCTTTCTTTCTTTCTTTCTTTCTTTCTTTCTTTCTTTCTTTCTTTCTTTCTTTCTTTCTTTCTTCTTTCTTTTTTTGTGTGTGTGCTTGTAAAATAACTGACTTATTTTTAAAGTACACTTGTACATACCTTTCTACTCTCCTGGCTGTCCTGTGATGAAAGAAGCCCTTGGAGGATTTCTTGTCAGGGTTCCAGTGTTCAAGTTGGGAGCTAGTCCTCCCCACTCTTAGATGGCTGTCTTTTCCAGGATGGTCTCTACCAACTCCCCAAGGGTTTTGATCCCTGGAGGGGTAACTGTGAGAATCTTTTTCTCAAGATCCTGCACCAGCTATATACTCTCTAAATTTTCTCTAAGTTCCTCAAACCCATCTCAGAAAAAGTTCTTATTGCCTCTTTGTGTGGTGGAGATAATGGCTTATACATCATCACGTTTTTCCTCCTTATGTTTTATGTTATAAACTCTATGCACTTAGTGCTCCAGGATTTGCCTCTGAAGAGCTAAATTTTTTTTTCAATGCTATTGTATCTTCTCCTCTCAAGAGGCTATTTTGAAATTCAAAGCAAAGCATTTGACTTGCTGAATTCAGCTCTTGCTAGGTTCTTCCGTACTTTCTCCTCTTTAGGATAAAAGCGTTAGCCTAAAGATCTAATTTTAATGGTGAAAATGTTGTAGGGTAAAAAGGAAATGCCAAGAAGTAAGAATATATCTGTGAATATTTTAAAATATTTTACAGCCATTTATATGATATGAACTGAATAACTTAGGTGGTCTACTATAAAATTTTGCTCTTTGGGGAGGAATTGGAAAGAAGCTAGGCACATTTCTCAAGATATTAAGCTTAAATAGTTTGTGAAATTTACCATAAGAGGCAGATTTTTCTCTGGCTTTGAAAATATTCCCTGTATCACCCCCTTCTTTTCCATGATCTTCCATAACCTGGGAGGGTTAGTTGGCAAAATTCCACACAGTAAGCAAGACGTACTGCCATTTAAGAGGCTCAAACTATCTCCTTGGGGAAAAACAAAAACCCTGTGGCTAAAAATGCCAGGTCTGGGATCTTAAAGTTCTATTGGAGAAACTGGGGGGGGGGGGGGGGGAATGTTATTTTCTTGGTGGGAGACTAGGTTGGATCACTGGAATGTCTTTTTCCCAGCTTGTTAATTTATATGATTTGAGGAAAATAGACCTTAAAAGTAGTATACAAAGCACAATTTTTTGGAGAACAAAAGTGAGCACCAGTTACATCAGTATTTTGAGAAATGTTTTTATGAATTTTTAATACAATTTGCAAATGATGAAATATCACATTTAAAAGAATCAATTGAATGCTTAAATAGGGACTTAAGCCCCTAATTATTGGGAAAAGGTAAAAATTCCCAGATTTCTGAGTTCATGATAGTAAACTTGTATTTCTTTCATAATATTCACATAATGCTCATGACAAATATAGTTCAAATGGAGATGTTTTATTCCCAACATGGATTGTTCAAATGAAACTCACTTATGTTGAGTATCACCATGCCAGGGATATAGACCATAGAAAAATTATTCCTGGGGTTCTTGGGTGACTCAGTCAGTTAAGCATCTGACTCTTGGTTTGGCTCAGGTCATGATCTCACGGCTCTGTGGGTTCAAGCCCCAAATCAGGCTCTGCACTGGTAGTGTGGAGCCTGCTTGGGATTCTCTCTCCCTCTCTCGGCCCCTCCCCACTCACACTGTTTCTGTCTCTCTCAAAATAAATGAATTAAAAAAAAGAAAAAGTATTCCTGACTGATGTATGTATTGTTCATGTGTGTAAAAATGTGTATGTATGTGCATATATAATTTTATACGTTCATAAAATTTTTGAACATTGAAAAGAATTTTTACCCACTAGAGAGAGTTTGCTATTTCAATCTCTCACACCATAATTTTACATCATGGAGTAGTGGTTAAGAGCATGGGTGCTGGATCTGATTGCCTGGGCTAAAACCATTAATTTGCTGTGTGACCTTGGGCAAGGTACTGGACCTTTTTGTATAGCAGTAACCTCATCTCTAAGAAGAGGGCAATAGCTATACCTGACCCATGAAGTGGCTGTGGGGATTAAGTGAATTAGAACATGGCATCGTATAAAGTACAAAATAAATGTGAACTTTACTCAGTAACATTACTAGTAAGTGCAAGGCCCATGCTAGCTGCCTTGGAAGATAAAAGAGACACAGTCTTAACCCTTACATGGCTTACAGTCTAATTGAAAACTCAAGCTATAGTCTCATATAAAAGTTAAATATTAATGCCTGAGAAGAAAATCAGCAGTTCAGTTCAGCTGCATAGACCATCCTCTTAAATACAGAAGCCATATAGGCTGGGTGACCTGGAGTATCTTTATATAAAGTGGTAGTCTCACATTTGTTTCTCTTCACCTGACACTTATCTCTTTGACATGATGAAAACAGGCTGGAGGCAGATTGTGTAATAAACACCATTTGCAGTGGCCCAGCCTACATTAACCTTGCAGTGGTTTTGCCATGGATGAGCAGTAAATGACGCAGATGCCGATGCTGGATTAAGGCTCTTGACAACAGAGGTTGGTTGAGCTGTGAGTGCTCTGAGAAGTGGGCCAGCCCATCAATTTCTGCAATTTTTAGAGGGGCAGTGACTGTTTCAGCTAATTTTTAAGTTTTTCTGAGATTTACAGACAATTTCAGACAGTGGTTATCCAGTTTTAAGTGGTAATTTTGTACAAGGACTGGCACAAAACTGCATGTCTAATTGCCTGACAAATATTACAGTTAACTTCTCTGTGAGATTGAGGACAGGACTACTTACGATGGTCTGGGATGTTCATGGAAGGCCTTGGGAAGAAGTAGTTATGAAAGAGCCTTCAACAAGAATTTAAGGTAATCCTTGGACTAATCCTTTTTAAATCAAATATTAATTGCCCTTATTATTTTTTTTAATAAAGAGGAATGCCTTTATTTATTTATTTTTAAAATTTTAAGTAGGCTCCAAGCCTGATGTGGGGCTTGTACTCACGACCCTGAGATCAAGAGTCACATGTTCTACCAACTGAGCCAGCCAGGCACATCATCCCTTAACTCAATTTTTAAATTAATCGCTCTGGATTTTCACCTACACACTGTCCCTGAATGGTGCTCATTTCAAAAGATAATTTTGTGTCTAAGTTATGAGTTTAATACATTTTCATTATGTTGATAGGAGTATATAACCTTTATCTATAAAACTGCTTCTGTGGGGAAAACAGGGGTATTCTGAATTTCAGATCAATTTAGAAACCCATTTTTTAAAAACTCTACTTTGGTTGGTTCTTTCACTCAACAATTATTGCTTTTCATTAGTATCAGACACTGTTGTAGCCCCACGTGAACAAAAGAAAGACACCTGACCTCATGGAGTTAAAACATTCTGGAGAGGAAAGACAGTTAAACAATATACCGAAGAAATAACCGTGTAGTGCGTTGGAAGGCAATAAATCCCAAGGAATAAAGAAAAAACAGTGCAGGGTATGAGGGATGGGGATGCGTGGCAATTTTAAACAGGATGGTTACGGAGAAGATTACACTTAAGCAAAGTGTGAAGGGAGCCAGCCAAGATGACCACTTAAAGTGAGGGAAGAGTATATAAGGCAGAAGAGCCAGTGCAAAGTTGCAGCAGGAGCTGACCCAGTGAATCTGAAGAATAGCAAGGAGGCCAGTACAGTTGGAAAGGAGTTGGGGGTGGGGGGGGGGACAAGAAGATGAGGTCAGAGAGGTAAGCTGGGTAGTGGCAGGAGGGAACTTGCTAGATCACATACAGCCTTGCAGGATTGCAGAGCCTTTGAGAAAGTCAGCGGTCACTTGCACTGGGCTGGCTTAAAGTAAGGCCTGCTTGTATCAAAAGAATTTCTCTTCTTCCCTGTCTCCTATACTTCAACTTTAATGTGGATACAAATAAACTGAGATCCTGTTAAAATTCAAATTCTGATTTCATCATTCTGGGGCAAGGCCTGAAATTCTCCATTTTTAACAAGTTTCCAGGTGATGCCAGGCTGCCAGCCTACAAGGACACATTGACAAATAAGAGGAGGGAGGGGTTGAGTTCCCAGGGGCTTTGGAACTTACTTCTCCATTAACTGGGTGCAAGGGACTTCTTGTTCCCCGTGAGCCTGAAAAGATAACCTCAGAAGGTTTTTGTTCGTTGTCTTTTTGGTCATGGTCTCGGCACGTGCTACACTATTTCAAGGTCCTATCACTTGGCTAGTAACAACAGGGTCTAGAACTTGCTCCAGGAACAAGAGCTAAGTTGTCCGGCTTTTTCCATGCAGTGTCTAAGAAGTTTCTAGGGCCTCCTCACTGCTACTATGGAGGCTCTGATTCTTAACTTCAACTTGGGAAACGCTGCTGCACTCCCTGAATAATTAAATTCTCTGACCACATTCCTGTCTCACTCCAGTTGCAGAAGTTCTGTACAGGTCCTATACCTTCAGTGAAAGCCCAGCTGTGTAAACGAGGCCTGAGGCAGCTAGAGGATTTGGGGTAGGCCACCAAGCAGAAGAGAGAATACCCTGCCAATGCCTATTTTACAAGCAAGGCTGGCCTTCTTAAGAGCCAGTGCAGTAATTTGCAGGCGGAGCAGCCCTGGAAGGACTGGACGCTTGCAAATATAAAGCACAGGGTAGGAGTCAGATGGGCTTGGGTTTGAATTGTGCATCTACCCCTTACTGTGTAATATCAGGAATATTCCTTGGTGTCCCAGAGCCACAGTTTTCTCATCTGGAAAATGGGAATGACAACAACGCTTCCCTCATTTATTGAGATAATGCACATAAAGCATGCAGTGCGTAACCTGGTTCATAATGATGCTCATAAAATACTAGTAATTATTTTTATAATTATTAGTAACATCCCACCTATCAAATCGCTTTGTGGCCTGGCACTACGGTACCTACCTTTACATTCTCTGGAGTTAAGGCACCATGGCAAATCCCTCAGCAAAGGCTTTCAAAGAGAAAAACACAGGGACCAATAGCAGTTTCATCTTGGCAAATGTCACACGAGGTAATAGGAGGCACTGAAGATGTTTAGTTTAGAAAGTAGATGATGGGGGGACACACGTGGTAATAGTTGTCGCCATGCTGTCTTGTATGAGAGGAATTAGACATGCTCTATGAGACCCAGAGGGTACAACTGACACCAACGGGAAGAAAGTGGAGGACGGGACACGCATCCTTTAACAGACAAAGCGAGGAAGGGGGCGATGGAGGAGGGGGGCGTCCGTGAGGGTCGGCTCGTGCGCAGCTGCGGCGGCGGAGCCAATCACCGCGCGCAGCCCGTCCTCGCGCGAGGGTACAGTCGTACAGCCGTGACGTCGGCGGTTGCCATGGAGAGGCCCGCTCAGTTGCGACCGCGAGCTGGCGCCAGGGGCCGCGGGGTCAGAGCGTGGCTTTGAAGCTGCTTCCGCTACCACCATGAGCGGCCGAAGTAGGGGTAGAAAGTCCTCCCGCGCCAAAAACCGGGGCAAAGGCCGAGGCAAAGCCCGAGTTCGCGCTGCTCCTGACGACGCCCCCCGCGACCCGGACCCAACACAGTGCCAGAGGCTCGGGGAGGAAACCCAGGCGGCACAGGTGCAGGCTGGCGCGGGTTGGGGTGGCCTGGAAACCGCTGCGCCCGCGCCGCCCCGTCGGCCCGGGGAGGAGGCTGCCTGCCGGCTCCCCCTGGATTGTGGCCTCGCGCTCCGGGCCCGAGCTGCGGGGGGTCGCGGGCAGGCTGCGACCAGGCCCGGCCTGGGGAAGGCCACATCCCTCTCGGAGCGCCTAGCGACAGACACGGTCTTCGTGGGAACCGTGGGAACCGTGGGAAGGCCAAAAAATGGCCCCCGCGTTGGAAATCGGCGTGGTGCTGCTGGGAAGAAGGCCTCAGAAACCTGTAGCGCAGCGGGGAGAGTACCTCAGGCCCTAGCTGGTGGGAAGCTGAAGAAAGGGGCCACTGGGGAGAGCGTCTCCGCCCCTGTGGGAGAAGAAACGAAGGTGGAGAAGGATGCAGGGTCAGGGCCCCTGGCGACAGATGGCAGCATGGATACGCTGGAGACCGTCCAGCTGAAGCTGGAGACCATGAACGCCCAGGCGGACAGGGCCTACCTTCGGCTCTCGCGCAAGTTCGGGCAGTTGCGACTGCATCACTTAGAGCGCAGGAACCTCCTCATCCAGAGTATCCCAGGTTTCTGGGGGCAGGCTTTTCAGAACCACCCCCAGCTCTCATCCTTTCTGAACAACCAAGATAAAGAGGTTCTCAGCTACTTGAACAGCCTGGAGGTGGAAGAGCTTGGCCTCGCGAGATTGGGCTACAAAATCAAGTTCTACTTCGGGCGCAACCCCTATTTCCAAAATAAGGTGCTCATCAAGGAATACGGGTGTGGGCCTTCGGGTCAGGTGGTGTCTCGTTCTACTCCAATCCAGTGGCTCCCAGGCCATGATCTCCAGTCGTTAAGCCAGGGCAACCCAGACAACAGCCGTAGCTTCTTTGGGTGGTTTTCAAACCACAGCTCCATTGAGTCTGACAAGATTGTGGAGATCATCAACGAGGAACTGTGGCCCAATCCCCTGCAGTACTACCTTATGAGTGAAGGGGCCCGTGCAGAGAAAGGAAAGGAGGGCAGGCAAGGTCCAGCAAGGCAGCCAGTGGAGACCCCTGAGCCTGGGGCAAACAAGTCCAACTGATCCTGCACTAGTCTCCCTACTACCTCCTGTTGGACCTGTGCCTAGCTAACCACGTGTGTTTGGCCGTCTGCCTTCTCTTCATGTTGGCCTCTGTGCACTGTATTCCCTTTGGACTTCAGTTACAAGAATATGGTATTTATGATCATGTTCTTTGGCCCCCTCGTGGCCTTGCTTTTTTCACATTAGTGTTACATGTTAAATGATCTCACCCCTACTGTTTATACGTTAAGCACACATGCTTCAAGTGTGTGCTGCCTTTGTCTACATTGCCTGGACCGTGTTCTTGGCTCTGGCCTTTCCCAGCTGTCTTTAACATGGACACTCATGAGTCATCTTCCACAAGGACCAGTGCATCCTCGAGCTCTGCTGCTCCAGGGCCAGTGACTTGCTGAGCTTTGTGTTCATGCTGGCCATGCGTGCTATCTGTGGCAAAGTCTTCTGTTGCCACTGCAGAATGAAGCTAGCACACATGGTATTGGCCATCAGCCAAAACTGATTGTTCCAAGGCCCTGGGGCCACCAGCCAAGGTTCTACCACCTACTGGGTCTCTGGCTTTGGCTAGGGGCCTATGCTGCCCTGCTGGATATGTGGAATAGCACTTGACTGCTGGGCATGGATGAGGTTAAGGGTGAGAAGCATAATGCCATGTGTTCTATACCATTATGCGTCTCTTCCTGCCTCTGGGTCCTTATGATGAACCTTCGTCAAGGTCAACACCGTACCCCATCACTGTCAGGCCACTGAGATTTGTCTAGGTTGCTATTGGCCCCACTTGGCTTCCCAGTCAATGAGGACCTCAAGAACTGCCTGTGGACCAAGGCCCCCTGCCAGTGCATGAGACACACACCTACCTTCCCCAGCCTTCTAGGAACCCTACTGCTTGCCAGACTGATGGGCGGGTATGTGACATGTGCTCACTGTCATCGTGCTGCGGCTCCAGGTGAGAGTGAGGACTGGACCCACATACAATCTAGGTACCTTTGTCAACTCTTCTCATCCCTTGCTAGCATATGACCAGAGTGCTATAGTGGGGTTGTGGGGAAGAGGGATTTTTGATCTATGGGCCTGTGTCTACTTTATCTCACACCTCAATACCTCCTTACTTGCCCTTCCTTCACTTCTCTTCCTTCTTCCCTCCCTTCCTTTCCTGTCCTCCTTTCTTACTCCTCTACTCCCTTCCTTCCTTCCTTTTTTGTTTCAATATTACTACAGCTCAGAAAGTGAAAACAACTGAAAAGCCAAGGTTGTCTGCATACAGCTAGTGAGAGAGCTAGGACTTGCTGTGCACACTCACACATTGGGCTGACAGAGGGCAGAGGAAACCAGAAGGCCAAGGTCTGTAGCCGGACCTTGGTCCCGACTCCTGGATGCACTCTATAATTCTGAAGTTGAAAATTCTTTTCATGGCTAACATGCTAGAATTATAAGTCCCAAGGCAGCAGTGTTGTGGACTTAGTGTTTACTCCTGTTCCAACTTTTTTGTGTGTGCCCCATAAAACCCAGTTGTCTCATATTGTTTCTTCCTCTGTGGTAGCCTCTGGCCATCTGGCCCTCGTTCCCCAGCTTTCTACCCTCAACAGTCCTTTGCTGTCTTTACTTCTACCTTCAGATACCCTTAGGAGTAGGCTTTCGTCTTGGGGCATGGGGTCAGGGTGGGCGGAATCTGTTCTGGATCACCAAGGCTCATTCCCAGAGGGTGTAAAAGCTGAGCTAGGCCCTTTTTCTCCTTCACATCCCTAAGGGTGACGCATTAAGACTGTAACTCCCATTCCTTGTGGGAGACCTTGTTCTGAGTTCCCCAGGGGCTGGGGTGGCCTTGACTCAAAATTGTATACAGGATGTGCCAGGCAAGGCAGTGGTAGCAAAAACAGAGTAGGAATGAACCTGATGTGGAGATGGGCCTGGAGAGGCAGATAGAAACGGGTGAAGAAACCTCAGGGAGAGTATGCCTATTTCTCAGTGATGGGGGGGACAGGGAGGGACCTTTTCCAGAGTGAGGAGAGGAGAGTTAAAGGGATCATGGGACAATCACAATGCCTAGATGTAGGTTTGCCCCAAGTTTTGTTCAGTCATTAACTCATCAATAGTGGATTTTATAAATCACAGAAACAAACCCAAAACAGAATAATGTTACTTTGGATGCTTTCTCTTTTCTAGGTGTGGCCTTGCGTATGTGGAAGATTGATGCTATATGCTGCTTATTTTTGCCATAAGTAAAATCTTAACCACTAATAGGAATATGTAGCAGAGTAGGTCTGCTTTTTTTTTTTTTTTTTTTTTTTTTTTTAATGTTTTTCTCTTTATTGTGGACATTTTCAGACATGCACAGAAGTGGAGAGGATGGTCCCTGGACCCTGAGTACCCATCACCTAGCTACATCAATTATGATCAACCTGGTTTCTTCCTCTCCCCACCTATATTGTTGATGGAAAGTCCAACACTGTGCCAATTTAAACTTGACTACTGTGGGAGATCAGGACTCTCTTTTGGTGGTGATAGTGGTGGGGTGCACTATCATGATCACATCAGGTCTGTTTTTTGCTTTGAATGTTAACTGATGAAGTTCTAGAAATGGGCCTTAGAAGTGAAACTCTTCAAGATTAACAGGGAGTACTCAAAAAGAGATGAAAATGTGCTCTCTTTCCCCTGCATCACAACAGGAGAGAGACTGTTGTGTTGTAAATCTTTCAAAGACTGATATAAGGTGCTTACTTGAGACCCTTCACCAGAATATCAGTCTTTTTTGCCTGTAAAAGATGGAGACTTGTGTGACTGTTAGAAATACCATCAGCTTGTCCTGGTCTCGTGATATAACTGTGGTCTTGAAAGTATAATTTGGTAATTGTTGCTGTGTTCTGTAAAAATAATCTCCCAAAAGTAATCAGTAACTGGTTGTCTTACTTGCTAATTTGACATCCTGGTAATAATGCAATTATTCCTTTGTTCCTAAGTATAAGTAGTTGTAAGCCTGCATGCATTATGGAAAAATAAAAATCTGTATCTCTGTTATATTTTTTATTTTTAAAAAAGAATTGGAAGGTTAAGCTGAAGCTGGGTAGTTGAGGGGATGTGTACATTGGCCTCGAGTGATTCCTAGGTCTCAGGCCCTTGTGTGACTAGCTATATCACAATACACAAAATTCAGATTCCCAAGCCCTTAGCAGATAATGAGATTCTGTGGTTCTGGGAGGAAGCCAGGGAGTTCTTGTTCTTAACAAGTTTTCCAGGTGATTGTAGTGTAAATTCAGTGCTTCTCAAATTTTAGAGTACATCTGAATTGTGTGAGGAAACTATTAAAATACGAATTCTGATTCAGTAGTTCAGGGTGGAAACAGAGATGCTGCATTTCTTTTTTTTTATTTAATTTTTTTTAGTGTTTTGTTCTTAGAGAGAGACAGAGCACGAGCAGGGGAGGGGCAGAGTGAGAGAGGTACACAGAATCGGAAGCAGGCTCCAAGTTCTGAGCTGTCAGCACAGAGCCTGATGCAGGGCTCGAACTCACAAGCTGTGAGATCATGACCTGAGCCGAAGTCGGACGCTTTACTGACTGAGCCACCCAGGCACCCTGGAGATGCTGCATTTCTAACAAAATTCCAGGTGATTTCAGTGCTGGTGGTTTGTGAACTACTTTGAGTGCCTAAGGAGGTGATGTTCAAGTCCCATTCAAACGGGAGTAACAGTGTTCAGCCTTGGCTGCACACTAGAATTATCTGGGACACTTAAATATGCTGCCAGAGCTTTGTACAAATGCCAGGTAAATCAGAATGTGGGAAGGGGTTGATCCAGATACAGGTATTTTAGAAACATCTTAGGTGATTCTTTTGTCTATCTAGAGTTGAGAACTAGGGTTCCTGATGCTGTTCTAACACATCTATAAAAAGGTTAATTCTAGTAATCAAGAGAAGCATCAGCAGACAACAGAATGCCACATAGCTGCCCAGCAGAAAATAGTTGGAAAAAATTAGAAGTGGGTTGTTAAATGACAAGATAATAAAATTAGTTTACATGAGAAAGGGCTTGAATCAGTAAGTGTGCAGTGTTCAGAGCATAGTAGGTATTAAGATATTGAATGAATGAATGAATTTAAAACAGTTTATAGAAAAATGCCTCTGGGCTAGTCTGATAATTAAATTAGTAAAGTAGATGAAATTTGTTTATAAGGATGTATTAGTTTGTTGGGGCTTCCATAACAGAGTACCATGGACTGGTGGCTTAAACACCAGAAATTTACTTCCTCAGTTTTGGAGGCTAGAAGTCTCAGATTGAGGTGTTGGTAGGGTTAATCTCGGAAGACCTCTCTCCTTGGTCGTAGATGGTCGTCTTCTGTCTTCACACTGTCTTCCCTCTGGGTGAGCCTGGGAGTAGTGGACGGTTGTGGAAGTTGTGTGTGGCTGTTCTGCAGGCCTAGATTGTTTCCCTGGGGGCATTGTGGGCCTCGTGTTGCTACATCTTCAAAGGGGAGTGGGAAGAATCAGGATTTTTATGTAGAATCTCCCAATTTTGAATGCTATCAACTAAAAAAAAATTTTTTAAACCCCTAAAGCCTCACTACTAGTGATACGGGGAATGCAAATCGGTTTGGAGAGCAGCCTCTTTTTCAGGCTCAAGCCTCTTCTTGGGATTCATGCTGACTCCTCTGGAGTTAGGAATTTGGGGAGGCTTTCTGCCCAGTTCAGCTCACACACTTGCTTTTTCATGGGTGTGAAGCCTCCACTTACCAGGCCTCCCTTTCACAGCCCTCCACTTGGGTTCCATCTGATCTGGGATTCACTACCTTCCCATGGGCTCATTCATTTATTGAATGTGCCAGTCTTGGTGTAGACATTAGAAATATAGCTGTGAACAAATAGAACTTTGAATTCTGCCCCCCTCCTAGGTTTCAACCTCTTCTCAGATTTTGCCTGGGATTATCTGTCAGTCTATTTCTTTTTTCCCTTTTCCTGCATAGGGCTTCTGAATGTTTTAGACCAATATGGGAACTAAAAGAAAGTCTCTTTTTCACCCTCTGACCTCCTAGATCAGAGTTCACAGAGCAAATAGGCTTTTAATAACCTGAAAAGTGAGGGCTTCTTGGAGTAATTCTCATTAGGCGGGGAGTCCCTGGCCCTTTTCTCAACTTTGAATTTTATTATAAAAGGACTTTTGATTTCTAAACTCATTACTGGCTGGGCTTTTTTGGAAGTGTGCTGGGTTTGACTATGCCATGGGTGAGGGAGGAGAACAAAACAGACTTGCTACGCATAGCTTACTGGAAGTTTTATCAGCTTCTGTCTCTCCTTACACTTGGGGCTTTCTGCCTCTGGTCTGCTCCACTGGTTTGCAACAAGGCAGAGAGGCATACTGCTCTGGGGTGGCCTCCCAGAGGGAGGAGACTTTGCCCTCAGTTGCCCCTTTCAAGATTTTGGAAAGCCCTTATGCCTTCTCAGCCCTTGAGATCCTGGGCCTTGGTGAGCCACTGTTACTGATGTTACATATCCCTCAGCTGTTGGGGCAGCAAACAAACAGAACAAAACAAAACAAGAGAACCCAGGCTATTCAGCCTATGGTTTTTATCTGTCTTTGTCCTTAGCATCTTCACTTCTGCTTTTGGCATCTTCTTCAACTGTATTTCACCATTCCAGATGATAACTCACTTGTGCTGGTTCGTTTTTATCTGGAACTCTGACTTTGTGCTTCGGTACCCCAAATCAGCATTCTCTGGTTACCTACTCTCCAAGGCTCAAATCTTGAGTTCCTCCTCTCCCTGCCTCCTGTCAACCTGGTTCTCAGCTGAGGTTTGACAAATATGACAAAATAGCCACCATCCACGTGACACTTCATGCTTCCCAAACCACATTCACTTACATTATCTCAGTTATAACAACTGTCCCCTGAGATGGCTCAAAGAGGTTAAATGACTTGACCCAAACTACACAAGTGGTACGCGGTAGATCCAGAACTCAACTCAGGTCTGCCGGTTCCAAACTCCATCCATACTTGTGATGGTAAACACGAGGCTCAAGCAGATATCTGGTACTGTGAATCTAGGCACTTCTTTCCACAGAACCTGGATTGATGCCTTCACGGAGTGCATCAGACCCCTCAGCATGGCACATTAGTCAGTCACAACCAATCAGAGTTGGCATGAGTGGGAACCTTCTTGGTGATCCCAAACTACAGCCTGCTGTCGGAGCTCAGTTAGGAGCTGGACTAGCTAGGGTTGGGTGGCTCAGAACGGTGGCTGAGGCTTCTTTTAACTGCTTTGTTCTAAGGTCAGGATCGGCTCAAAGTTTTAATACCTGAATCTGAATGATTCGGGGAAAAGGAGGTAACTCTTCTATAACACGGAGTCTGGTGATAGGAAGTTGCAGGCTTGCTTCCATGGCTCCATGATAGTAGGACTCTGGTCCACACCACTGCTTCCTCTTCTCTTGGCTTTTTTTTCTCATGGTGCCCCAGCTGCACGTAAGGGCAGGCAGGAAGGAGGGAAAGGATGTCTTCTCATATGTCTCTGTCTTTATCAAGGAAGGAAATCTTTGCCAGCAGTCCCTTCTGGATCTCAGGAGAACTGAGTCAGGTTCCTTGGGCCAGAAATGGGTCACACTCCCACACTCTATTTTAGGGAAGCAGCACTTCTCAGCATCTCTCGTGGGTGTAGGGGTCTGCCATCAAAGAATAAGGAGAGCTCAAGAGGTGAGAATGGACAGGAGATTTTAGTCGCCTGTGGGCTCATCCTTCCTGGAGTGATGTGGCTGTGCTGCTGACACGGACACCACATACTAGGCAGAAGCACTGTGCGTCTGCACTTCCCGCCTCTCAGCTCTCCTGGGCACCTCTTTTGCCAAGAAAGCTCTACCAGTGCTTGGTGTTCTGTGTTTCATCTCTGTTACATGGCTAGTGCTCTTCCAGCCAGGCAGCGCCTTTTCGGTTTTCCTCTCTCCCACAACACCTCACTCAGGGCTCACTCAACATTTGATGTATATGTTCAGTAAATGCTACTTGGGTGGCTGTGATAAATCAGGAATATTTCTAAAATGAAACTTTTGAACAAGTCAATCACCAATCAGAACTTTCAGGAGTAAGGTCCAATCCTAAGAAGCTCGTACCAGGCCCTTTGTTATATGACTACATTAAATTTTTTTTTTTTTTAATTTTAGAAAGGGAGAGAGAGCACAAGTGGAGAAGAGGGGCAGAGGGAGACAATCTTATGCAGGCTCCATGCTAAGCATGGATTGATGCGGGGCTCAATCCCATGATCCTGGGATCATGACCTGAGTCGAAAATTAGAGTTGGTCAGTCAACTGACTGAGCCATCTGGGTGCCCCTGACCCTACATATATTTTACTTCAAACACTTTTATTATGAAAAGTTTTAATATACATAAAAGTTGACAAAGCACAATGGTTACCCATATATGATTTTTAACTTTGTGCCATATTTATTTTGTCTCTATATGTTTTGCTGAACAGTTTGGAAAAAAGTTGCTTGACCACTGAATCCTAAATACTCAGCTTGCATCTCATAAAAAAGGATTTTCTGGGGTGCCTGGGTGGCTCAGTCGGTTAAGCGTCCAACATCAGCTCAGGTCATGATCTCACAGCTCATGAGGTCAAGCCCCGTGTCGGGCTCTGTACTGACAGCTCAGAGC
This sequence comes from Neofelis nebulosa, assembly GCF_028018385.1. NCBI lineage: Eukaryota > Metazoa > Chordata > Mammalia > Carnivora > Felidae > Neofelis > Neofelis nebulosa. Next base: position 43,783,655 of record NC_080795.1, on the reverse strand, counting down.
CTGGAGCCTGTTTTGTCTTCTGCGTCTCCTTCTCTCTCTACCCCTCCCCACTTGTGCTCTGTTTCTTTCACAAAAGTAAATAAACATTAAAAAAAAAAAAAGGATTTTCTGCTGCATAAACATAAGACCATTATCAGGCTACAGAATACAGTTCCCAAATACCATCTAGTATTGAGTCCATTTTAGTCCATATTTGGACTTCTCCATTGTTCCCAAGATTATTTTATAGTATTAGTTTTAAAATCAAGATTAAATAATGCTCATTCATCTAGCTATCTCTTCAGTCTTTTTAAAACAAAAATAATCGCCTCACTCCCCCCCCCCCCCAAATGATATTGACTGTCTGAAGATGTTAGGCCAGTTGTCTTCTAGGATGTCCCAAATTCTGGATTTGTCTGATGGCTTCTTCCTGGTGTAATTTAACTTTTCCCTCTGTCTCCTGTATTTCTTGTAAAGTGAGGGATGCAGATGAAATGCCTTTGGCAAGAATACTACGTAGACAAAGTGGTGTACCTCATAATACATCACTTCCAAAGGCACAGTGACAGGTGTCCCACTGTTGTGCTGTTGGTTTGATCTATCAGTTAAGATGGTGATCACAATTAGTAGGTAATTTCTGAGATTACTGTGAGGATATTGTTTCATCCCAAGGTTTTATCAGCCATTGATGACATTTGGCCAAATCCGTTATTTCACTGTGGGATACAAAACAGTGGCTTTCTGAACTTGGCATTTCCTTTACATATGCTATCTGGTATTTTCCTAAGGAACACCCAGCCCTTATCATCTAGTGGTGAACTATACTTCCTTGTGAAAGGCAGTATAAATGTCTAATTTGTTCCTTGTATTGCCTATTTTTGGAATCAGAAGTAAGTGTAAATAATTGCTTCTAATGGCCTCAAATAAGGGTGTGTTATTCTTTTCTCTTTACTATCACTGTGGACTTGTGGGTTTTTATTTATTTCATGTTTTATGATCAATTGCAGCCATTTTTCTTTTGGCTACTCAGTTGATCTTCATTTCATTTTGCTCCTAACTTAAAAAAAAATTTTTTTTTCTAATTGAGAGAGAGAGAGACAGAGACAGAGACAGAGTGCAAGCAGGGGAGGGGCAGAGAGAGAGGAGACACCGAATCCAAAGCAGGCTCCAGGCGCCAAGCTGTCTGCATAGAGCCTTATGTGGGGCTTGAACTCACGAACTGTGAGATCATGACCTGAGCTGAAGTCAGACACTTAACCAACTGAGCCACCCAGGTGCCCCACTCCTAACTTCTTACCAGACTCCTCCTTGACCCTGATTTTCTCCCATTGCCCCCATGTGGTATGCTGCAGCCAGTGTGACTCACTTCTCTGGATGCCCACTGGGTTCTCTGGATGCCCACTGTGCTCTTTCACACCCTGAACATTTGCATGAGCTGTTAGCATAGGAAGAAAGCCCTTGCAGCCCTTCTCAAATATGGCTCAGATACTGTTGTACGGGGGCCATACTTTTTGATCTGAATTTTTCCCTCCCTTCTCTTTATTTCCACAATATTTTGTCCACACTTCAATTTATAGAACCTAACTAACATAGTGACATGTTCTTGTCTGTTTACCAGAGACCGTGAGATTCTTGAGGCCACAGAATAATAATAACAAACAATATGTCTTAATCATTTTTTTATTCTCATAGCTCAGGGGCTTACACATAGTAGGTTCTCATTAAGCAACTGAACAAATGAATGATCCCTAAAGATTCCTTAAGGCATCAGTGACAAACTACAGAGAGGCTAGAAGTGCCCAGAAACAGAGGTTGGGAATAGTTTCAAGTGAAGGAGAAGCATGAAGTGAATACAAATGGGTTAAAGGATAATGGGGGAAGGAAGCTATCATTGGTACAACCTCAGGCAAAAAACTTAGTAGTACCAAATCACTGTTGCAGCATATTGGAAATCAAGTAGGGAAACGAAAGTGACCTGGAAAGCAAAAGAATAATGTTGGAAATGTACCCTGCATGGTGTGCTGTAGTAATACTCCACGCGAATATATAATCAAAAACAAGAAAAAGCTGATATGATTCTCCCAATGACTTTTTTCTCTCTTTATATATGGATATGTATACATAGTGTGAGCTCTCTCCTAAGAGGTCCCTTGAATTTAAAGGACTTCAAAAAATTGGCTTAGAACAAGATTTAGAAAAATCTCTAAAAGAGTGGTATCACCAAAAATCACCAAGCTAGACAAGTTAAGCCTGCAGAATGGAGCCCAGTGAGGTATCTAGCAGAAGGTTAGCTTAAGCCTCAATAGGAAATAGCCTAAATTCCAGGATTGTTGGGAAAAAGTGGTCATCAAAGCCCACTGCTGCTCTGCCTGGTGCTGTGGGACCAGACACTTTATAAGAAAATTCAGAACACTTAGGGGGAGAAAGGTACAAGACAAGACCTTTGAAACCCAGGAACGTTCTGGACGTTGTGATCGTGAAACAGACTGTTCCCCAGGAACTGAGGTTGTAGGACCTTGATGTGCCATCAAGAGAGCGCTTCATCTCCTGCCCGGAGGATCCATCTTTCTGTCAGTGCCACTCTGGCTGGGAGAGCATTTATTCACGCAACTAGCATTGATGTGAGGGACACTGAGCTCTTACATGTTTACACGTCATTCTCTCAGCAAGAGGTCTTATCTGATTCCCTGATAAAATGGCATTCCCATGCCCACTGCTCACTCTGTATTCATTCTCAGTTCCCTCTCCTTCATAGAATTTATCACAAGTTGTGACTATGGTTTTGTCTTTGAATTTGTTTCTATTGGCTCTTAAGTATCTTCATTCATTGTTGAATCCCTTAAATCCCAAGTGCATGCACACTGACAAATATTTTGGTCTGGTGGAAGTGTTAGTCTTATGAGCCATGACCTATTGAAATGGCAGACTGAATGGGCCATATCTTGGAGTTGTCCCATGGCAGGAGAAGCTTTCTCTTCCTAAGCGTGCTTTGAGATTTGGAGAATCCATTTTGTTGAGCACATGCCACATGCTGGGCACAGTGCTAAGCACATTTAAACACATCATTGTAACAATTCTATTATTATCCTTATTTTCCAGATGAGATAAAAGAGCCCAAGAGAGTTTAGGTAGCTCATTCAATGTTTCATAAATTGTAATTCCTGGAGCTGGGAGTGGAAAGTCTTAATCACTATTCTGTCCTGCCTCTCAGTCTAGGGTATGCAGTTTGAATTGTTGAGTTAGACTAACATTGTCCCCTGCCTTCAGAAGGGAGGGAGGAGGGAGTGTGGCTGAAGATAGGCTTCTAGCTCTTCAGAGGATAGCTATCACTGTGCTCACTCACCAGGAAGTGGGAATGCGTGTGCATGTTTGTGTGTGTGCATGTGTATGTGTGTATGGGGGCGGGGGCACATCTTGATATGTGCCCAGAGAGGGAATGAGAATGGCCAACAAGCCAGCTTTGGAATACAGCCTACAGACCTGTAGACTGCATGCTACTTGTCCACAGGCCCACAGTGCCTGGAGGCTGCCAGGGCATGTGTGCCCACTCGGATCACTGCCCACTGAGCAGTTGAGTCCATATTTTAAAGACTCCCAGCTGTGGGTAGCTTGTGGGCAACAGACTCCCATGGCCTGAAGCAGCTCAGAAGGAGTAGGCCTCTGTTGAGGCCCTGAGCAGATGGTGTGACAGAGAGGCTGAATCACAGAAGGCACCAGGCTCAACAAAAGGCCATCGCAACTACTAAATGAGGGGATTTGTTTGTGTAGAGGCAACTTAGATAGGCCTGTGGGTCAGAAGCTATTCTTTGAGCTTCAGCCTCCCACACAGACAGCTGTCCCTATCTCTGCTCTTGTCTCCAAATAAGAAAGATGGTGAAAAATCATTCTTTCTTGACATTCCATAGGGACATTTCCCTATTCCCCCCAAACTCACTGAACATTCTGCTCCACACAGGGAGCATGTGGAGGGAAAGAAAGCAAAGCAGTTGACATTTGTTGAGCACCTCCTCCATGCTAGACTGTGACACGTGAAATTTTCACCATCTTTTGTTTAGGTTTGTTTTCTTAATAATGAGCTTATGAAGCCTCCATTGTTATCTACGTTTTCCAGTTAATAATACTGACACTTTACTCTGCAAGTTAAGAAACTTGCTCAGGGTTTCTCAGCCAGAATTCTGACTGATGGAGTGCCTTTGGCTCCAAAACTTTCCATTTTACCATAGTTTTCCCTCCTAGAAGAAGAAGGGAGACACAGCTACTCCAAATTTTAATGAGAGTGATATGGATTAATTAGAATGCTTTCAGCTGTAACAGAAACCCTATCTAATGGGGACTGAGAATAAGGGCAGTTATTATTGCCATAATAAGGAATTTGGAAGCAAGTGGTCCCATGGTTGGTTTAGCTGTCCGGTTATTAAGTCTCCAAACTCTTTCCATCTCTCTAGCCCTTTTAACATCCATGGCATACACTTAGCAAGGACTTTGGGTCTTCAAATCTGTCTCTTGGTGCCAAGATGGCTGCTTCAGTGCCAGGCATCACATTCTCAGAGACAGTGTCCAACATAGCAAAGTAACAAAGTGGGCAAAGAGGGGCTTCTCCTGCACAACACTCTCTTTTACCAGGGGACAAAATATTTCCTTTACATCTTATTGACCAGACATGAGTCATATATATGTGTATGCCAAGACATTACTGCCATGAGTTGCTCACATTAACCAGGACTAGTTCCCCAAGTCTGGGCCACGTTACCTGAAAGGAAGAAGGGAGCATGGCCGTGGGATATGCCCTTGCCACGTGATAGTAAAGTCACGGCTCCTCGGGCTGTCTAACTGCCAGAGGCAGAGCAGAGTACTTGGGAGAACTGAAGACATTCACTATTTGTTCATGGATTTAGACTGCTTGTTTTGTTCCCTTTCTGATCTCAGGCATTTGTTAGGCGCCACAGTGGGTTGAAAGAACTATAGGATATAGGCTTGCATGTACTTTATGGGGGAGGAGTTAAATAAGGGGAACAGTTAAATGGAAGCATGAAACAAAAATTTCACAAAGCCAGCATATGATCGAATGGTCTCTGGGTCAAAGGGCAATTGAGCAGATTCCTCTTGAAAGTATTTTGTGAGTTTCTTTGTTATACTCATGATTGGATGGAAGCATTTCAACTCTTTTCAACCAGAGGGAATTGTTTTTGTATCCTCTGCTGGTTTTTGTTATTTCCTTCCAAAGAAAATGCATAAAATTTTCAATGATTTGAGGATATTCTGGGCCAAGGAAATTATTTTTAGGTGTTAAATACAATATTGCTGACCACTCAGAGAAAATATTTGGTGCTTCGGCAAGAGATCTGAACCATCCATAAACTTATGTATGAGTACTGGTAGCTTTACGACGTATGGGTGACATTTTATGATTTTTTTTTTCTTTTGCGGTGGGGCGGGAGTGTTCCCTGTGGAGCTAAGCAGTATTCAAATTAAGCATGAACATTCATTTCAACTGTTACATTAGAGGCATTTGAATAATGCTTAGCAAAATGGCACAGCAGCCAAAACTTTAATTTGGCCTCTGATTAAGGGCAATCTTCTCAATCTGGCCTCAGTTCCTAGAGTAATCCTTTGAACAGATTAAACACAAACACATACTTTGCTGATAATTGTGTGTTGATTCTATAATAAATTGGTTAGGAGTAGTTGTTATCATTTGAAACCCCAGATCCCCAAATGGTAACTCAGAATATGAGTTCTCATTCCTCCAGAGCTTCAGCTGGACAACTTTCTTCATGGCCCAGGCACTTTGCTAAGGTCACCATTTGGGAGACACCACCCCCCCTGCCTTTTTTATTTTTGGACTTTTGTTTTATGATCTACCTCGAGAAGCTTACCTTGATTTTTCTAGCCTCTCCTTGGTTGGGGTTTGGGAGAGAGAAGGGAGGATCATGCCCAGCATGGCATTTTGCAGGCTCCCTTTTCTGGGACTGTCCTAATGAGTATGGGCTATAAGTGTGTTGCTACCTCACCCCACCCAGTTGGGTATTTTAAATGCTCCTCTGCCCTAGTTGAGCTGAAGCCATGGTGATCCACGCCAATCTAAAAAGAGACGGTTTTGCCAAACAGTCATCTATGGGTACTTCTCTGCCTCTGAGCACCCCAGAAGCTTCTGGGCCAATGAGCAATCACAGAAAATGTCGTGGCTAAAAAACAAAACAAACAAAAGACAAGATGCAGATTGCAGAACATGCTTACCTCATAGCTGCCTTCGGGTCTACATTTGAAGCCACGGCCTTCAAAACAAAACTGGAGCTCTAGTGGAACCAAGAAAGAAGAGTAGGTATGGGCTATGGTCTAACCAAGGCTGGAGTGAGTCACTGGCTTTGGGTTCTTGGTGACGATGTCAAATGTTTCAGAATGGTTAACTGGTAAATGTTGACCAAAGTTAGGTGTGGGACCTGGAGAGTTGGGAGAAAGATATGGAATGGGAGGTTGGAGGGTAGAGTAGTTAAGACTTGGATTCAGGCGTATGTGGGCTCATACCCAAACTCTGACAGTCGGTAGTTAGGGTGTGCCAACTTGGCAGGGTGTTTAGCTCCTTTAAGCTCCAGCTTTTCTTTTTTTAATCTATAAAATAGAGACAAACGTTCTGAGTTAGGTGGTGGTCATAATAAATAAGAATTTAAAAAATGTTAACAGAATTAACAGAATTAAAATTAACAGAATTTTAAAAATGTTTTAGCGTGTACAACTGAAAAGTCCAGGGGCAGTCTGGGTTTCAGGTAGGGCTTGATCCAGGGACTCAAACAATGTCTTTCTTCACCTCTCAGCTTTTCTTTCCTCTGTACTAACTTCATTCTCAGGCAGGTTTTTCCCTCTGAGTGGCAAGCTGGCTGCTTGATTCTCTAGATCCACAAATATCGCCCTTTCAGCAGCAACCCTAATGAAGAGAAAAGGTATTTCTTCCCTTTCAGTTCTCCCCTCCTCCTCCTCCTCCTTTTCCTCAAAAAACAAAACAAAACAAAAAAAAAGGCCTGAGATTGCCTCTTCTGGTTCATTTAGGTCATCATATACACTTGAACCACTTCCTACAAACTGGGCTACTGCCCAGCCCTGGAGCCTGGAATGGGGTCAGTCCCACCCAAACTACAAGGGCTGACAATAAGGAACAGATGACTTTTTTTTCCAGATGCAAATAAATTGTGGTGCCAGAACCAGAGAAAGGGGGATGGATGCTGGGCAGGCAAAACCAGTAGATCCCCGCTGAATGGCAGTCCATTCCCAGGTCATCCTTGTTAATAAGGAAGTGGGAAGGGCAGAAATAAAAGACCTTATTTATGAGGATCAAGTGCCAACCACTCCCCACCTTGCCTTTCTTCACAGTGTCATAGTCTTTATACTATAGAAATTTGGTCACAGCTTGATTGTGACTTATGACCCACATTGCTTTAAGCTCTCAAGGCAGTAAGCCTTGTTACTATTCTCTCAGGGTTTTGGTAGTTCTCCTCTGTATTTTCTGATGTGTCTCTTGGCTACGGATAATCCAGAGAGTGATTGCTGACCGTGGGCATGTGAGGCTTGGAAGTCTAAAGAAGTGAGGCCAGCAGCTAAGACTGACATACAAAGAGGGCTCCTTCAGGGAACAGAAGTAGGGGACCTTCACCTGAGGCCGTTGGAAGCCAGGTGACACTGGCTAGTATGTCAGAGAATTGAGGGGTGGGATTATGGGATTTCCTGGGAACCCCTTGACTTTCCATATACCTCAGAGTGGTTTGGGAGTTTTTACTCCTCCTTCCTAGGCTAGGGGTCTGCCCTTCATTCCTCCTCTTGGCTCCTATTCCAGGGCTTACATTTCTGTAACTCCCTCTTCTCTACATAGTGGTCTGTTCCATTGGGGATGAGCCACACAGGTGACCCCTTGTTAATGTGGGTGGCAGAGGGACACACAGGCGGGTGGGTGTCTTCCAACACCAGACGGTGCCAGTTAAGGGATGCATGTAAGACTGGTCACACAGGCAAAGCTCCTGAGGCTCACACAGATGGCAGGATTTACTCTGGGACAAAGAGCATAACAGAGTTAGAATGAACTTATAACAACATGGAAAAGAGTGTTCACGAGAAATGTTGTGCACAAACTTACTACGAGAACGTCAGTCAGAGAAAGAGATGAGCTCTACTCAGTGGCACTAATGGATTCCGCGTACTTCCCTTTGGGCCGGGCTGTGGTGAGAGGATGAAGAGAATTTTATTTTATTTATTTTTTAATGTTTACTTATTTTTGAGAGAGAGAACACGCGTGCGCATTCGAGCAGGGGAGGGGTGGTTGTGGGGGAACAGAGGATCCAAATCAGACTCTGCACTCATAGCAGAGAGCCACTCATAGCTGAGCTGAAGTCAGATGCCTAACAGACTGTGTTAGGCACAGACACCCAATTTTTAGATGAATTGCTCAAAATGTGAAACTAAGAGAAAAGGAGGCAGGACGTAGAAGGGGTAGAGGCTAATTAGGTGGTGGTAGGTGAATGTCTAGATTATTTTGCCCAGGAGTTGGTGGAGTTAGGCCCGGGAGCCAAGTGAGGGAGACACTTCCTCCTTTAGCAATCAGGAGGGGAGTGGAGGAGATGCTCAGTCTTGGGCCAGAGTGAGAAGCAGGAAGCAGGCAAGCTTTGTTCTGAGGATGAGGGTTTGGGGTAGAGGGAGCAGAGACCACCCAGAAAGGGGAGGCTTTCCTGTCCCAAGGCAGGGGACTCAGGAGGCTGCATGGATATCTCGGACCTTCCAACGCCTGTTTCTTTCATCTGTGCTTGAACTTCACTCTGTACTTGAGCCAGCTGTATGAGGACAGGCGTGGGAAGACAGGGCGATGAAGTGATAGAGAGGATGTGGGGCCAGCGAGGGAAGCCCGGGCCTCAGGATTGGCCTTCAGCAGAGCAAGCTCTTCCTCCTTATGCTGGGGAGGTGGTTGCTAGGTGTGGATTGGAGAACAATTAACCCTATCACAGGAGGAGCCCTGGAGGTCCCTGTAGCCCTCTGGGGAGGGGTGGGGGGGGGGGGCAGATGCTCAGCCTGCCTGCAGCTAGGGAAGGGTTTGTGTCCTGTTTTCCTGCCCTGCATGAGGGCCAATGTGAGGTCACCCCCCACCCTCCGCCTCTGCCCATACACACGGTTCTAAATCTTGAGGCGCGCCAGGTTCCAGCCCAGCCTAAAGGAACTATTTGTTCTCTTGAGCTGTATTCTGATCTCCATAGCACAGAAGAAAAAAAGTCCAAAATAAAATGTAAACCTATTTTCAACAATTAGGGGTTTTGTTTTGGTTATTTTTGGAAGGGTATGTGCTGGGGGGGAAGGTGGGAAGGAGGAATTCTTTCTTCATCCCTGCAGAATCTAAATCAATGAAAATTAAAAACTGGCTCCCAAGATGACACTGAAAAGTCTTAGCCCAGGATAAACTCTGAAAGCTACATTTTCAGCCCGAAAAATGAGGACTTTCTAACGGAAATGTTGGCAGCTCCGAGCTCTGCAGCCTGGCCCTGGGCAGTCTTGGGACGGTGTTTATTTGAAGAGAGGACGCAGCCAGAGCGGCCCCTCTTGGAGACTGTGGTCCTGGCAGTTGCAGGGCCGTCCCTGTCTCCTGTGTGTGAGCCCCTGCGTCCCATGGAGCCCTCACTCTCAGCTCCACTGCTAGAGGGCTCTCACTGCACATGGATCAGTCCTGGGCATCTGCCATGACCTCCCTTTGCCTTTGAAAGAACGTGCTGCCGCTTTCCACCTGCCTCCTTTAGGGGGACTTTCTTTCTGCCTGCATCAGGAGGGCGCGCAGCTGTGGGCAGGAAGGGCCAGGGGCCCACTGGAGGTTGCAATGAAAGGTGAAGCCAGAGGACGCACCATGGGACCTGTCTGCTGGACCCCACGCCTCCTACGCCAGCCGCGGTCTTCTGCAGGCTGGCGTCTGGCTCAGCCCCTCAGTTGTGCGTGGATCTGGAGGGAAAGCCATGCTTGGCTGTGTGAGAGTGGCAGAGCGTGTGTGGGACGAGGCAGGGTGGTAGTGGGGAGTGGGGACGGGGACAGGGACAGTAGGGGTACTGCCTGGGAGCACTGGCTTTGCAACTAGACAGAAGTGGATTTGAACCTTGGTACCAAGACTTACTGGCTGTGTGACAGCAGCCTGACTTCTCTGAGGTCCAGTTTCTTGATGTTTAATACAGCGATAATAATGTTTATGGTAGATAAAGTCTCAGGACCCCCCCCCCCCAAATCCCACACAGTGATTTTGAAATTGATGCCTTAGACCCAGACCATAGACCATGGTTTGTGAAAATCTAAGTCCTCCTCCAGAAGCCGGCTTATTATGATCTGTGGACTCCTCTGCCCCAGCTTCGGGCCAGGACCACAGCCTCTTTGCCTCTGTATCAGCCCACACTTAAAACGCAGGGGCTTTCAGCACTTCCCACAAAAATCCACTCTTAGCAAGCACTCTGCAAGTCTGGTATACTTTATAGTTGATCTGGGGACACTGAACAGGCAGCTTCTGGTCTTCTTTCTAGTTCTTTCTCTTCACGTCTCCACTCTTGTCCTCCAAGATTGCCCAGAGTTCGAAATTCTTCTCCCTCTATTTTCAGACTTGTCTGTGCCCACTCCCTGCTCCCCATATTGCAAACCCAAACTTTAAGATTATTCAACAGATTTCGCCAGATCTCAATGTCTTTGAAAGCAGTGGAGTAGCAAATAACAAATCTACCCTGAGAGACTGCCTATTTCATAGCATTTTCATGAGTTCTAAATAAGGTGAGGTAAAACTACTACCACAGTGACTAGCACTTAGTTATCTTTATCTGTACCTTTTTGGGAGAAAGTTGGGGGTGAGCGTACCTGAGAATCCAAGAAAGGATCCTCACACATTGGTGAAACAAAGAGCAAATGTTGAGGTCCACATATCCTGCTTTGTTTTCACAGAGATTTCCCCTTCTTCATCTCCTTCTCCGTCTTCTCCTTCTCCTCCTTCTTCTTTCTTCTTCTTCTTTTTAATGTTTATTTATTTTGAGTGAGACGGGGACAGCACAAAGACAGAGGGAGAGAGAGAGAATCCCAAGCAGGCTCCACACTGCTAGTGCAGAGCCTGATGTGGGTGTTGAACCCAAGAGTCAGATGTGCAACCGACTGAGCCACCCAGGTGTCCCTGTTTTCACAGGTATTTCTATGTCTCATTGACACTCAAGGAACTCTGTGGGGAGGCAGGACAGCCTTTACCACACCCTTTACACAGAAAGACAGAGTGACTTCCCCACATTCACTAACTGGGAAGTGACTCTTGTAGAACTGAAACCCCACAGGGGTTGGGACTGCTGGTGTTGCCCCAATATCTCTTTTCCTTGTTTGCCAAAATTGCCCCTTCAGTCGTTAGCTAGAGAATGTGGTCCCAGAAGAAAAGCACCACTTCCCTACATCCCTTGCAGATAGATGTGATCGTGTGACGCAAGTTGTTCCTCGGGACCCAGAAACCTTCCTTAAAGTCAGTCAGTGCCTCCTCTTTACCCCCTTTGTCCTTACCCCTTCCTCCATCCTGCCTTCTGTCACATGGATGTGGCCTGTGTCCCAGGGATGATGGAGCTGTGAGCTGGAAGGAGCCTGGGCTCCCCAAGAGCCTGTGGAGTCCCCATACTACCGGTCCTGGACTGGTTTCCTCAGCATTTTTATGTGTGAAAAGACGCTGTTTAAGCCACCAGTACTTTGGGTCCCTGTTTCTCACAGCTGAACCCTCTCCTGTCTGAGGCAGTAGATTTCCCGGCTCCAGGCACAGCACTGGGCCATGGGTTTCCTGGGAAGATGGTGGGAGGGGTGGGGGGCAGTGTGCGCTGGTGAGAGGATGCTGAAGCAAGGACTCCAAGCATTCTGGGAAGCATTCTGGCTGTGCTGTGCTCTGCCCTTTGCCTGGCTTCCAGAGTTTGTGAGGAAGTTTATGAGGAAGCAGACAGCCTGTCATCTCCAGGAAGCGCTGGCTCCTGGGCCAGAGTGTGAGGTTTGTCTTGAGTGCCCCCTGTCCGCCATCTCTTCTGGCCCTCTTTCCCCCGCCTCCGCACACTGTGGTGCTGGTCTGGCACCCCCCCCCCCCAAAAAAAGAAAAAAAGCTCCCTGTCTCCTTGCTTCTATCAAAACCTGCTCTCAGGAAAGGGTCTCCATGCCTGTCATTCCCACAGTGGTCAGAACCACAGCCTGTGAACCCTATGAAAGAGATGTCACGCTTCTGCGGGATACAGAGGTATTCCAGGACAACTTTCCTGCTGTGTCTACACCACTTACCATACAGAGAGTGAATCACACACCCTGCAGTGACATGGGCCTCCTGCCCAGAGGGGTAGAGATTACAAGGCAGTAGGACTCGGTGCAGGGAGCCTGGGCTTTGGCACCCGCTTTGGTGGTCCTGAGTTTTTAGGTTCTGGATGTTGGGGGCCGAGAAGCCTCAGGTTCTTTGCAGCAGGTGGAGTTTCTGGAAGCAGACATGGAGATGGAGTTTGGGCTCCAAAATGTTTATTGGGGATCAACACGTGTGACATGGAAGGGGAGGGAATAGAATTGGCCAGGGGAGAAGGTGATCTGCACCCCTTCCCTGGGGAGTTTAGAGGAAATGCAGTATACGCAGCCGGTCAGAGCTGTCCTATCATGGGTTGAAGGGCCTGGACCTTTGTGTCCCTGCCACTATCAGCTGCACGTGGGCTGCCCGGAAAGGAAAGAGCATGCCCTTGGGTGAAGCAACCCTCTACAGCAAGGCACACCCGGAAGGGGCTGGCAGCTGGAGGCAACAAGTCCATCCCAGAGCAGGGTCTGGGCAGTCATCTCGTGCTCCACCGCATTCTCCGAGATGGAGATGATGAGTACCAACCTCGCAGGGGTTAAGTTAGATAACGTGCATGCAGATCCTTTGTAAACTGACAGAGGCTATCTCTATGGGCATGAGGGTAAGTCGTCAGGTTGACCTGGCCCTTTAGGATGGACTCCCTGGGCAGTTCAGGACTGGAAATCCAGAGCCCTCCAAGTTGAACACTGTGAAGCCCATCCTTTCATTGAGGGTCCGCTGCTCCTGCACTCAGCTGTTCCACATTAAGTGGCAGTTTGGGTTCAGAGATGAAGAAAGTGGAGTTTCATTCCACGTGGTGATCTCTGAATACATTTAAGGCTTGCTCCTCCCCCGTTCTAAAGCCATGCATAAAAAGGCCCAACTTTTCTGAGTCTGAGTCTGAGTCAGTCAGGGTCTAAGAGACATTTCAGGCCCGAGTCTACCAGAGTTGGGGGTCCAAGATTAGAAGGAAGCCTGTGGGAGGATGGTCTCGGTGTGACCCTCAAGGAACCCGGTGCTGGCTTGCTCACATAGTCCCCTCCCACATTGGCTCTGGGCCCGGCCCTGGGGCTTGTTTTGGCAAATGGGACATCAGCAGATGTAAAGCGGGCAAGAGGCTGGGTAACTGCTTGAGCCCCGGGAGTTGCTGAGGTTTGGACTGTACTCCTTGAGGAAGAAAGCCCGGTTGGAAGGAGAGGCCCCGCCCTCCCAGGCAGCCCTCCTACTGAGCAGAGCCCAGGTGAAGCCAGCGGAGCCCCCCCAGCTGTCCCACAGAATCATGAGAAATCATAAATTGCTATTATTATACATTTTTCGAATTGACGTTAAAGGCACTGAACATAAAATTAACCATTTTAAAGCGAACAATTCCGTGGCATTTAGTGTATTCACAATGTTGTGCAACTGCCACCCCTTTCTAGTTCCGATTTTCATCACCCCCAAAAGCAAACCCTGTACCATTAAGCAGGTCGTCGCCCCCCACCCTCACCCCCGCTGTGCCTCTAGCTCCTGGCAACCACCAATCTGCTTTATGTCTCTATGGAGACAGACCTTTTGTGGCTGGCTTCTTTCATTATCATAATGCATTCATCTGTGGTGTGGCAGGTATCAGTTCTTCATTTCATTTTGTACTCAAACTGTTGTAAGTGAATGTTCACAGCAGCACTATTCGCAATAGACCAAAGGTGAAAACAGCCCAAATGTCTATCAGCAAATGAATGGATAAAGTGCGGTGTATACATACAACAGAATAGAATTCAGCCAGAGTTACCGTTATTTTAAGCCTTTAGGTTTGGTTATAGTAATAGATAACTGATAGAATTTTTAAGGTGATTGGGGTAATGACAAGAGCCATCAGTTCTTACTAGGCTCTAGTGCCTTGCATTACGTGAAGCAATTTGCATGCATTATGCCCTGATTTTCACGGGGACCCTTGGCTCAGGTACTACTATCGACCCCATTTCACAAATGGGAAACCACCAATGGGAAACTAACCCCCTGGGAAAACTGAGAGTTGAAATGATTTGCCCAGTTTAACCCAGATGATTTGATTCCAGAGCTCATGTTTTATCCACTCATTGTACACAATCCAGCCCTAAACCATAGGCCTCCTCTGCTAGAGGGAGGGGCATGAGCCCCCAACAGACTGTGGCTTTGCTAGGAGAGTAGTACCACTCTCTGTTTTCTATACAGTTCCTAAGGAATATCACTGGGAGAAATGATCGACAGAAATTAAAGCAGATAGTGTTGCGGCGCCTGGGTGACTCAGTCGGTTAAGCGTCTGACTTCGGCTCAGGTCATGATCTCGTGGTCTGTGAGTTCGAGCCCTGCGTCGGGCTCTGTGCTGACGGCTCAGAGCCTGGAGCCTGTTTCAGATACTGTGTCTCCCTCTCTCTGACCCTCCCCCGTTCATGCTCTGTCTCTCTCTGTCTCAAAAATGAATAAACGTTAAAAAAAATTTTTTAAAAAATAAAGCAGATAGTGTTTAAAATCTGTACAATGTAAAATTCTAATCTGTGGAGCCTGATTTAGGAACAATTGAACTTTGTAGAAAAATGTCTATACAGTCAATGTTCCGGGGCAGAAGTTACAATCTTCGTATTTGATATAAACAAAGCACACTGGTCAATAGTCAAAGTTGTATTGTACAATTTGCATGGGAAAGAATTAAACCCAGTGAAAATAACTTCCATGAAATACAATACCAATAAAAGTGGAAAGAATTGTAAAGGATTTAACTGGGCTGTTTAAAAAGATTGATCAAGAAATTAAAGGAATTAATGGAATTTGTTTAAAAAACTACTTTCAGTACAAAAATGTATCCGTGATGATATAACTGTGGCTTAAATGGTAGTGCTCTTAGGAGTCGAAATATTCTCTGGACAGAACACTTTTCTGAGTCAAAACATCTTATTATCATTCTATTTTTGAGTATAGTTGGCACACAATGTTAAAACATTTTTTACCTTTCTTAATGGTTCTTTGAAGAGTGTAAAATGCTGTCAAGGTGTGAACGTAGGTCACTCTGGAATGCCAAGACAGATTTCTAGGGCCCTTTGGAAAATAAGTGCATTGGGATTTATTCAGGCCCCCAGAAAGAAAAGAAAAAGCCGCAACTCTCTGTGGTGTGGTCATCTCAGGTAATCATGGAACCTAGCACCGCAGAAATATGAATCCAACAGCAATTCCCACCTAGTAGCCACAATCTAGGAGCAGGAGTTACTTGGGTTCACTAGAAAGAGATTTGGGGCTGGCTGGGGTAATGTGGGGATGTGGGGAAGACGTATAGGAGTTCCTATATCTAGGCCTACAAGCTTTTCAGGTTTTGTGAAAATTTTTATCAGCTGTAGATTACAAGTAATCTTGCAGCCATTCAGAGGGCATTGGTGGGAATTTGAGTAAAAAGTCTTCATCCTCCTGAAAGTTAAAATTATTAAATGAAGAAATGTATGCAAAATATAACATTAGGTCATCTAATAATGGGTTACGCATAGTATAGTTCTCATATAGTTATAATAAGTAGGATGTTTGGATCATAAACATAATTTATTCTTCACACATTCAAATTTATGAAAATTAAACACCCTTTCAAAAATGTATAGCAAAATGATATATTATAAATAACAATATTATATATGTAGACAATATATGTGACTCACTTTCTCCCCCTCTCTCTTTATCTATCTGTCCTTGAAAGCTGTGGGTATGTTTTAATATATTTCATGTGATGTAGGGGTAGCCTAGGGCTTACAAAGGTCTTCATACACATGAGAGGGGTGGGGCATGACTTGAAGGTGAGGTAAGGGTTGTTAGCCTGTTAACAAAGTTGAGTGCGGTTTGGAGCCAGTGACCTTGTAAATTAGGCCAAGAGCTCGATTTTTCTTGACGCTGCTGTGGCCTAGGAAACAAGAATTGTATACAGTATTATTAGAATCTGAGCAGAAAAAATACTGAGTACACAGGTAACAAATAGATCTAGGTTTTAAGACTAAAAATGCAGGCTGTGGGTCAGTGATTTACTAGGTGCCAAGTGGGGTTAAAAATAAAACCCCCAAAGCACTGCCTGGGGCCGTGATGTGAATGGAACCCTTTAGAGTTATACAATATGGCAGCCCTGACACATCCCTTGGATTCACAGAAACATGGAGAGCAGGTTTGAACCATAGAGATTGTTCATCCTGCATTCCATTCAATGGGATCCTAGTCAAGAGATAATGGATGAGTAGTCATCACAAGGAAAAAGAGAAAGATGTTCTTTGGAACGAGGAAAGCCCCAGGCTGAGCCCTAAATAACCCACCACCTGTAATTCCTTCCTTGCAGGACTGGGGTCTAGAGCCTTGGGGATGACATAGCGCTCTCTCTCTCTCTCTCTCTCTCTCTTTGTTCCTAGAGAAGCTGAACAGGTCTGGGCAGCTGGCCATAGGCTAAGCAGACAGATTGAAGTGCAGGGATCACTAATTTGTTAGGAATCCCTGAAGTCCCTACTGTCACTGGCCATTACTTATGTCCTAGAATCTTTCTTTACAGGGGACCTCTCATTCACGAACACATCCATAACCTTAATGCCTTTGTTTTTTAAGGGGAGACAACATAAGTCAAGGGCTATTGCAGTAGATCCTTGCTCTGTGAGCACCACACATCATCACCGTTCATCCTGCCAAATGCCGGCAGGGTGGCCTCCATGGAGAAAACAGTTAATGAGTGCAACCTTACTTTTGGAGAGAACTTGAAAGCTCTCCTGATTCCCAGCCTTAGTGCCGATTCCTTGACACAGGAATCTCTCCTTTTGATGCTTTAGAAATCAAATGGATAATGGAAACACTTTCTGGTGGATGTTGAGAAATGGATCCTTCACAAACACTGCCTATCCCAGGTTGAAGGGAAGCTTGGATGCAGTGCATTTGGCCAGTATGTTCTTATAAGTAATCTTGCAGCCATTCATAGAACATTGATGGGAATTTGAATAAAACGTCTTCATCATCTTTATTTTTGGACGAGGTGACCATTCCTGCTCAATCTAACCTTTCCCACCCTTCTGCCTCTGTTCCTCCTGATTTAGAAACCTACAATATCAGGTCTGATAAGAACATAAAATTGACTTATCTTACCCCTTATTTATTTTTCCCCTGGGAGAATAAGGCCCAGAAGGACGAACAAAATCGCCAATAGTTGTTCAGCTTAGCATCAAGCTGTAGCAAAGCTGGGTCCCTTGAAGGCAGGGGCATTCCCAAAAGGGCTTAGGATTTGTGTCCCTTATTTTTCACCTAATGGAACTGGACGAAGACCCTTTGATGACACACCCCGATGAACCCCAGACTCCTATGTGGAAATGTGGGAATGAGCTCTATACTATCCTCATGGATACAGACTGACTAGGACCAAGCTCCAGCAGACACATATGCCTTGCTTTGTGGACCAAACATGATGCTGAAATTTGTATATAACAATTTTGGGGTTAACAACTACATTTTATGAGCACAAAGACAGCTGGCAGGTTTAAGGAAATATAAAGGGATCCCTTTGTAAAGTAAGTTAGTGTCTCTTTCCTTTTTTTTTTTTTTAAGTTAGTGTTTCTTAACTTGCCTTTATGATACATCTAGATTTTCACAGTGCATAAGAATCCCTGCATTAATATTGTCGGAGATCTGAATCAAGTAACCTCTCTGTGTCTTTGTTCTTTCACCAGTAACATAATACTGATGTTCCTCAGCACCCCTGACAGGACAACTTTTAACTTGCTAGGGTCTCAAGGAGATATTGGTCATATTGCCGAGTCCCAATATTGCCAGCAGTTTCCATTCTGCCCACAGCCTTGTGCTGAGGCTGACTGGAATGCTCCTATTGTGAAGCAGTGAGGCTGGATTAGAGTGTGTGAGAGGGCCTGGCTAGTAATTCTCATGTTAGAGAAACTACTCAAGTTAAAAGAAGCCCAAACAGAGGATGTGACAATCCAATTCAACTCAATTTGTGTAGCGAGCACCTACTGTATACCAGGGCTATACTGTGCTCAGGGAATGGAGAACCCAATGGCCAGTCCTTGCCCTCACGTGGTGGGGATGGGGGAGCAAGGGCCCCTCAGGGAGGGTCCCTGTTAGAGCCCTGCCTGGAACCCATAAAGAGGAACTCTCCACCTTCTGACTCAGTTTGGTCCATTGAGGGCAGAACCATTTTCCACCAATGTATTTTTGTTGCGTTGAGGCGGTCCCAGCAGAGTTAGTCAAACATACCTCGAAGAGTGGGGAGGAAAGAGACACAGAGAAGAGAGGCGTGGGGAGTCACAGTGACTTGAAGCTGGAATTTTGTCACACTGACATCAACATCCTTCCTTGAGGAGTTCTGATCAAACTTTCACTTTGCAGAGAAACTTCTCCCCAGCTTTCCTCCAGCACTTGAAGCTGCAAGTTCTGAAGGTGAGCTCGGGCCCTCACACCCCTCCCTCAGGCTCCCACAATGCCAGTAACCATGATGAATTGTACCTGGCCATGGCAACAGTCTAAGTTTTTAGAAAAGCCAGTCTGGAACACTCACCATGCTTAATAAGGAGCACTGACAGATAAGCAGCCTTCAGGATGCCATTTCCAAAAATCCATCTCTAACGAGGCATAGCTAACAAAATGTGTATGGTGATTATTTATTCCAGCAGCCTGTCCCAAGGTGCTGGAATCAGTTGCATGTGAAATTTGCTTTGACAAACCATCCCTGATTTTGTAAGCCTTCCACTGGGCCCCAGACTGAGGAGCTTCCACTATTGACTGAAGCTTCTGGTAAACTCTTCCTGCAAATGGCAGAATATAGATTGAAGCCATTGTCAGGTCATCAGTCACACACCATTTCCTGGGACTGAGATCAGAGAAACAAAGCATTGAAAAGTGAGAAGTCTAGGGGCTGGGAGATACAGGGCCAAATACTGTTGCTTCCCTAGGAAGAAGCCAGTTGCTGCTTCTATGGGAGACCAAGAAAGGGCGATATGTGGGGAGGTGTAGAAATCCAGGAGGTAGTGGGTGTGATTCCAGGGTTTCAGAGAACCCTGTCAGATCAGGGCTTTATCTCCCAGCACGTGACCCGGTTTCCCCAGTTTCAACATGTAGGAAATCATACCTGCCCTGGAAATTCTGAAATCTCAGGCTGCTTGCAATTTATCTGACTTTATCTGTTGTGTTTAGAAAACCACATGTTGGTTGGGACTTAATGGGCTCAGGTTCATAGCATGTCAAAAAATCTGACACAAAGTGCATGGCACAAAAATGTGTCAACATTTTTCCAGGAAAGAGGGCCTGGGACAAGTGAGTAGTTCACTTTAATTCAGGATAGTAAATTTTTTCTTAAAAGATCTCATAACTATCATATAATCTGTATCTGTTAGGATTAGGGCCAGCTGCTAGAAACAGACAACAGAAATGAAAGTAACTTCAGTAACATAGAAGTTTATTTTCTCTCATATAAAATAAGTCCAGATACCTAGAATAAGTTCAGAGCTCAACTATAGGCCTCCAGCTCCATGGCCCAAGATGGCTTCTGGAGCACCAGCCATCATGTCTGTGTTCTAAGTAGGAGAAGAAGGAAGGGGGAAGGGAAAAAAGAATGTTTCCTGATGGGACCCATTTTATTTAAAGGAGCCCCACACAATGACTTAATTTACTTCTATTGGCCATCCTTAGTTGGGAGGGGAATTGAACGATTATGTTAGCTGGGCACATTGCTGCTTAGAATATATTGAACAGGCAACAGGTAGGCTCTGAAGCTTAGGTGAAAAGAATATTGCCTTATCACCTAGGCATAACCACATTTGAATGCTGGCTCCATTGCCTTTTAGCTGTGTGACAATGAGTAATTCATTTTGATTTTCTGGATCTGTTTCTTTAGCCCTACAAATGAAGATACTAATCCTACCAGATGGGTCTGTTATAAGAAGTGGATGAGATAGATCATATAAAGTGCTCAGCACCGTGCCTGACATTTGAACAGTAGGAGTTCGATAAATGTTAGTGCCCTTTTTCTTTCTTGTACGTTGAATGTAACATTTACCTGCATAGAGGCTTTGACCACCAGCTCCTCGGCTTGGGCCCATAGAGCAGATTCCCTGGCAGAATGCCTAAGAGGGTGGCAATCGTATTTTTATTATGAGAACCATGGTGGCAACAGCAACAGTAAGAGTGGGCGTGCATCCCTAGCCTTCTCTGCACCAGGCACTGGGCCAGATGTTTTACAAAAATCATATCGTGTAACCCCCACTGTGTCAGACCCCCCTTTGTCCTCTGCCGAGATCTTTGGGTCTCTTACCAGAGCGATACTGCCCACGGTTTGCACCTGGGACTCTCATCAGACGTTGTCTGAGGGCTCCTGGGGACACTTCGCTCACAGTGCAGAGTGCCCAAGTGCCTAGAATTTACCTTCCTTCGTGACCCTCAGCCCCTGGGCGACCAGTGCAGGTACGTGAAAGCCCAGCTTCCTTGTGAGCAGGACAAACTGATGTACAACATCCTCCCAAGTGCCTGGGAGGATCAGGCTGGGAAACCATCTCTGGCTTCGACTTTCCTTTGTCCCTGTCTGCTTCTACTCTCTTAAGTGGGAACGTGTCCTAAATAAGTCACCTGTACATGAAGCCTCCTCTCAGTTTCCGCTTCTGGGGAGTCTGACTGAAGATCCACCCCAAACCCCATGAGGCAGACCTATTAGTGAACCCTTTCCCATTTTACAGAAGGGAAAATCGATGTTTAGACGGGTCAAGGAATTTGCCTGAGGTCACACAACCAGTAAGGTGGTAGAATTGTGATTTGAACCCAGGTCTTCCCAGCAGCACCCTGACATCTTACCTTCCAGCTGCATATCTTCTCCACACGGTGACCCAGAACCTGCAGGGACAGAGTACCAAGGATTCGGGCACGTTGAATGCCTCAGCCAACTTGCTGGTAAGGTGGGGGGTTATTTCCAAAGGATTTTGAAGACAACAGCTAAGTTAAATTCTCGGTGAAGGGTCATCGAGGGTGTCCTGAAACCCCAACTCTTCTGATTGAGGTTTGACCCTCTTCAGCTAGGGGAGGGAGCAGTGGAGCTCCTGGAGAGGACGCGGTTTGCATCCGCCTGGCCAGCCAGAGTAGCCGCATCCAGCCTGGCCGTCTGCGGGGTGCAGAGGCCGTGGCATTCGTGCCTCTCAGCCAGTCCTTGTCACATCCTCTCTCAGGGAAAATAGCTTGGCATGCTAGCATCAACTCTGCCCAGAAAATTGGGCTCACTTCTCACTGTATTGTTTCCAAGCCATTTTGGCTTTATCGCTGAAAGAGCGACACCCTGAGCCTTCCCATTTCCAAAGGGCTTACAAAGTCATTCCTCTCTCTCCCTTTGGCTGAAAAAGCCTGACCACACCATTTCTACTGAGGGAGACTGGGAAATAATTAAATTAGCAATAATAACTCAATAATTATAAAAAGTCCTCCTTAGCCGAGAATGGTTGGTGAAAGGGGGCCAAACATACAAACAAAACCACACACACAACAAAATCCCGGTTTGTGATTTTGCCTGGAAAATTACATTTGTTATAAAAGCTTTTATAAAAGTAAGTTAGACTCTAATAATACCAATTATCAGCTAACTCTTAAAGAATAAATAAAACAAACTCTTTCCATGGGAAAATTTCCCAACAAAATGAACCTGATGGCTAATACTAACTTCTTCACACCTAACTTTGGTAGCACGCTCCCCAGAAGAGTAATTTTTACAAAATACTTGAGTGTTCTATCATTTTCTCCAAGGGCCGCTGTAAAATCTTTCCCATTTAAGTTGTTTCCTTTGAAGCAACACTGACTTTGCTCTTCTCTCTTAATTTGGGAATTGGCTACCTCTGCCTTAACTTCTTGGTCAGTGCTTTGCTGACTGAATCGAGCATTCTCCAACATCACTTTCACTGACCTCATGAAATCTTTCTGCAGGATTTGCAATTTTATTGTGCCATCCATTTGCATTGTGTTTGCAAATATGGTCAGACATTGTAGCGGTCAGGCCATCAGGAAGGGGCAGGCTTCCGTTTTTGGCAGGAAAGCATATTAATTAATTGTAAGGAGGTCTAGGGTGGAGCCCAATATCATACGTACTCTACTTGAGCAGTGGATATTTTGGTGCTATGAAACCTTTGCTTTCTGGTACCAGTCCATAGTTTGGGCACTCATATATGAATATTCCAGTAACAGGGCCCTCCCTCTGTATCTGTACAGTGTCTCAAAATTTATGAAGCACTTTAACATTTAATTTGACCTTCATAGCTGCCAGGTGAGGAACCATCATTTTCTGGATGACCTTTCTGAGAGTCATAAAGGTTAAGTGACTTGCCCAAGGTCCCATGGGGACTTGAGAGGCAGAGTCAGGGCTGGACCCCAGGGCTGTATTTTTTGGTGCTTTTTTCTGGAAGTTCTTCATCTAAGCACCGAGCAGAACAACCGTAGACCCTGAATGGAGGCCTAGAATACACAGACCCCTGAATGGGCCCCCTAATTCTGTCTTGGTGCATTCTGCTTAGCCAGGAGGCCTGTGGGAGGCAGAATCTGATGCACGCTACTCCCAGACCTAGCTCCGTATCAAGGTTAAAAAGCCCCATTAGCGAAGCTCATTTCTAAGCTTCGCCAAAACCAAAGTGAGCTCCTCTGCTTGCAGAAGAGTCGCCCTGGGCATGAAACTCTCTCTCTGGTCCAGAACTGCCATTCGGCTCACCTTGGCAACATCATCTCAATTAGGGTCAACAACCCTCTTAATTATGCACGATTCCTTAAGCAACGAGGTAATGCTTCATTCATCAGAATTTTATCTCCTAGTTATACCACTAAGAGTCCCTTTGGTCTACTCCACTCAAATTATCAACAAGAATAAATCCGAGAGTTCAATATTACTGCAGGGCCATCCATTCATTAGGGCTCGTTTTATTAGTCTCCTGCCGTTTGGAGCTGCCAGGACGTGGGCAGTCTGCTGGCAGTGAAGGCTGAAATGTTACAATTAGCCACGCAGGCACGGTGGCCAGGTGGGCTCTGAGGCATGCCAGGGAGGGGCAGGGTGGCCCTCGGGAGTGTCCCGTCTCTTTTTCTCTAATCGCTTCTAGCAGGCAAAACACACTCCCTCCCATTTCATTCCAAGGATGCGAACCGGAGAGGTCAAGGACTCCCAAGAATCATCCAGTTTATTTCTCTTCCTCTAAATATTTCTTTAAAAAAATTTTTTTTTAGCATTTATTTATTTTTGAGAGACAGAGAGAGACAGAGCACCAGCAGGGGAGGGGCAGAAAAAGAGGGAGATACAGAATCCGAAGCAGGCTCCAGCCCTGAGCTGTCAACACAGAGCCTGGCACAGGGCTCGAACCCATGAACGTGAGATCATGACCTGGGCTGAAGTTGGATGCTTCACCGACTGAGCCACCCAGGTGCCCCTGTTTCTCTTCCTCTAAAGCACTGGCTCCCACGTCCTGGCCTGGGACCCGGGAGGACAGAGGGGTTACTGCATCAGTTTGGACAGCCGTGAGTGTGTCCAGCACCGTATGCACCACAAGTTTTTTAAATATTTCCAGATGCCTCTAGGATGAATATAATAAACATTCATTTAAGAGCTATGGGATTTACAGTAGTTGCATCAACAGCCATTTGGGGGCATCTTCTCAGCCTCCAATGACTCTTTTTTTTTTTCTGAGAACTATGTTCCTTCTCCCAGTAGAAACTGGCTCCTGGCCCGTGTTTATATCACCTGAGCCCTCTTCTTCCCCGTCACGGCTAACTGGACCTGATGCCAGTGGCTTGACTATGCTTACCGGACCAGAGTCCCCCTTTTAGAACTTGGAACTGGGATTCATAGATAGCCTTTGGGTGCAGGTGACTGGCCGGAGGTGATGTGTACCTGGTTGCTGTGGGACGACAGCACCTTCCTGGGTTAGGTGTGGAAAGCAGGCATGGGTGCAGGGTGGGGTGGGGGGGTGGGTGGTGCGAACAAACAGAGAGAAGCAGGAATCCAGGCAGCCACAGTAGGGTCCTGGCCACTCTCCAGCTCCAGCTGTTTTCCTCCCAGAGGTGTGGCTATCCTGGCAATCCTTCCAGGACATTAAAGCTGATTAAGGTGACTTCAACCAAAGAAACTATGACAAAATAGTGACTGCTAGATAATCTATGGATACTAAATATATAGATACTAAATAAAACTTCCGATGTGGGAATTTTTACCTATTTTTATTTTTACCTATTATAAAGTTTCCTTAATTTCTTTTTCCTTAAATAATTTTTTAAGTTTATTTATTTACTTTGAGAGAGCCAGAGAAAGAGAGAGAGGGAGAGAAAGAATCCTAAGTGGGCTCTGCAGGGTCAGCAGGGAGCCCAACACGGGGCTCGAACTCACGAAACTGTGAGATCAAGGGTCAGGCACTTAGCTGACTGAGCCACTCAGGCGCCCCTCCTTGACATCTTAATAAGAATGTTTTAGAAAGATGATGTCCTCTGCTTTGCCTGAAAATGTTCTACAGACGGAGATGCATATCTTACAGGAGAACACCCATGCAAAGCGCTCAGCTTGGCATTCTCTGCAGAGTTCGTGCTCAACAAAGGTTAGCGACCGTTTTCTTCACCACCCAGAGACTTCTGACCAATCCTCACAATGCCCAGGTCCGGAAGCAACTTTCTCAAGTCTATTCTGCATTAAGAATGCATAGAACTTGAGCATATCCCCCTCACCTTAAAGATCTTTGCAGCCCCTGTGTAGTCCCCTGCTTGTAGGGTCAGGAAGATGATGTGCTGGGATGGATTGTGGGTGTGAGGTGGTCTCACAAGAATGACGTGGAGAACAAACTGAGTTAAAAATTCCCCGGCTCCCTCCCAGACCCACAACTAGAAGCTCCGGGGAGGAATGTGAGCGGCTGCATCCTTAACAACGCCCCCAGGTGATTCCCATCATCAGGGAAGTGTGGAAAACACTGATCTGTCGGGGTTATAAATCCGTCTCTAAGTGGACGAACCACAGGTCTGAGGAGATGTTTTAGGTCCAGAAAATCATATCATATTAAAACATATGGGTTAAAACATCTTGGGGTTTTTTTGTTTTTGTTTTTTTTTTTTGTGTGTGTGTGTTTTTTTCCCCACAATTACCCAGCATCCAACTGCCCACCTCCTTTCTCTCTAACAGGGCCGAGATTTTCATAGCATTTTCTTCTTCCCCACAAAGCCCCAGTACTTCTGGGAAGCTGACCCCATGCCCAGGTCCAGGGACAAATCAGTACATTCCATTTCCTGGTTCAAGTGTGGGCACATGACCCAAGGTGGCCTCATCAAGGGGAATTTCAGGATCGTTGCTTGGAAGGGATGGCATACTCTAAGGATGCAAGGCCTGGAACCACAGTGGCTATTTTGCCACCACGAGGGAGATAGCTTTCAGATGGCTCTGATCCCCTGGAAAGCAGAGTAGAAAACAGAGAAGAACTCAAGTCCTTACTGGCATTATTAAGGTGCCAAAGCTCAACTTATCTCTGCCCTCTCTGTTTGTGGGGCCAAAGATCCATCTGCTTCACTCTCCCAGTGCTTTGATCATGCTTCTAACGTCCTGCTCTCCTACTTAGTTGTTTGTGGGACTCCGTTCCTAGACTCTGCATCCTCTGTCAGAGGATCTTTATTGTTTTCGTTACTTTGTTGGGCATTTGGAACTTGCAACAAAGAGTGCTACCAGATATACTTCACAAGAGCTTTGAAAAGTGGTTAAGTTTATTTCATGTGTTGACGCATATTGGTCAAGGCATGAAATGCTCAGGTGATCCCTAAGCAAGAGGGAGTGGATCTGAATTTCAGCAAGAGGGATTTACGTTACAGACAAGGAAAACTTTTCGTCTCATGAACGTTGTGAGGTATTTAAAGGGATCGTCCAGGGAGGTTTTAAGACTTTCCTATTTTGCAGATTAAGAACAAAAAAAGCGAATTTTGTAGGATAACTTCAGTGTTGTCCTGCAGAGCAGTGGAGGGACAGATCAATTATCCTCACTTAGGATCTCTTCTCCGTGATTTCATAAAGCCGTCCAAACTTTGTTCTGGACGAGTTTCCTGATTTCGGTTATGAAATCCATCATCCCGCCTCTCCCGGAGCCGCTCAAATGACACTTCGCAAACATTCCCAGGGGCAGACCCACCCAGATGCCTCTTTTGGGCTGCTGAGGGATGAAAGGGTTCGTTCTCTCCCTGGTTGTGACCGACCAGATGTGTCACTTGGCCAGCCAGGAATATTTTTATTGCAAGTATGCCGTTTCCATTGACGGCAATCCCAAAACTGTTAAGACAAAAACAGAAGAGAAGATCATATTCTGGTTTGTTTGATTTTCTGATGTGGACTTGATGAGACAGGCATTATTTCAGGGCCTTAAATCTCTCCCACTAAACCGTCCTACAGCGTCCAAAGCCCGCTCATTTATACAATGAATACAGCAGTGGTGCAGTGGAGGTGACTTTGCAAGGAAAGAGATTTCTTTTCTTCTTTTTTCGTTTTTTTCTTTTTTCTTTTCTTTTCTTTTCGTTTTTCTTTTCTTTCCGTTTTTCTTTTCTTTCCTCTTTTCTTTTTTCTTTTCTTTCCTCTTTTCTTTTTTTTCTGTACAGGCTGCAACAAGGACCAGAGTGCTGTTAGCATGTTGGTGAGGCAGCCCCCAGGGCCTGGCCCAAGAATGTTCACTCATCTGTTATTGGTCGCTGACCACACTCGGCACAGGGCAGTCGGAGTTGAACCAGACACTGTCCCTGCCACCAACAAACTCGCGGCCTCGGAATGGAGTCCTCGAAACAGCCCATGAGGCCGTGAGAATGTGAACAGAGCGCCGGGGGTGTGGCGAGGCCAGCCCAGGGTCTGCCAGGGCCAGGCTCCTGAGGCCAGCCTGCTTGGCTCTTAGCGGACACCATCAGCCAGAGAAGATGGAAAACAACTCTTGTGTGGGAGTTAAAGCTATGGCCTCGTAGGCCCGACTCTGCTGTTTTTTACCTTAAGCCAGTCACTAAATTTTCCTGAGGTTGTTGCCTTAACAGTCAAGCAGAGCTTATCAAGCTTCCCCACAGAGTGCGTGAAAGCGCTTTATAAACCAGGACGTGTGTCCGCAGTTGAGCCACCCAGAGAGGCTGGCAGGCAACAGAATCAAGACGTGTCACCATGAAGAGAATGTGGGCTGAGGGGACGCACAGAGTGAGGCGCTGAACTCAGGGAGAGATCAAGCGCGTCTCTATGACCCTGAGGGCCACTCTTCAGGGATATAGACTGTTGCGGGTTTCTCTTTTCAGCTTAAGTTGGCAGAAAAGCGCAGGCTCTCCCGGATGCTGGGGTCAACCATCTCTGGGGATGGGAGTCAGCAGTCAAAATTCCAATCCCACATCCCGGTCTAAAGAAAAGACTCAATTCGTCTGCTTGGTGGTGATTTTTTCCACTCTCCGAAAGCTCAGTAATATTTGACAAACCAGGCTGCATCACCATGGAGACGTGAACCGGCTGGCGCTTTCTCGGGTGGCACCACATAGGTGTGGAGGATGCCTGACTCCGTGGGCCAATTTCAGACACCGTGAAGGCCTTGATTTCTTACTTCTTCCCTCGCTTGCTTGCTTCACATTTTCGGGGCAGGGGCCCTGCTCATTAGCATACACAATTCCTTTAATGAGGATAATATCTTTCATTCCCTAATTTGCTCTAATGGCTAAGATTCCCCTGTCCCGGGGGGGGGGGGGGGGAGAAAAGGGTCACTTTTGCAGAGATCTAAATGCATGTGACATCTTTCGAGAAGGATTTTGGTGGCTGGAAGGGTGTGAGAAGAGGGCCCCAAAGTTCTCAGTGCTTGGAAACACAGGGCAGGGCCCCTCCACCTCAGTCCCACTCCCCCCACCCCCAGAACAAGAAGGGAGCAGAATGGCTGCTGTGAACACGTTGGTCTCTTCATAGCTTTCCCCAGGGCTGGTGCCTTTAATGGTGCCTGAAATTTGTGGCAGCCACGTGTCTTCGGTCAGAAGATTCCAGTGGTGGGGCTAGTATCTTGGTTTTCAAAATGGGGAAAAAATGTAAATTTTGGGGAATTCCTGGGTTTACTGATCATCATCACCTATATTCTAGAATAGATTATTTGGTAGAGATTTGTGAGCCCCTTTCAAAAGAAAGTCGTGCTCATGACTTACGAGCCAAGGCTCAGTTAGGAATTTATAGCCTGTAACTCATCTCCTTCTGGACAAGTGCTGTGTGCAAGGGAAGCAGTGAACACACATTTGTTAAGTAAATGAAGGCAGATGTGAGGGGGTCTATAGTAATAAAAATATATCCTAATGGATAATTGGACATAAGAAAGAAAAAAATATTGGAGGAATAGAAAAAAATGTAGATTAAGAAGGAAGAGAAAACAAATGAATATTTTAGTCTCTAGACGATTGAAAGACTGTAAATGAGCCTGAGGTGTAGCTCCAAGGGTCCTGAAAACTAAAAGCATTAGAGTAATTGTTAGACATCTTATTCTCTCAATGTTTGGAAAAAAGTAGAAAGAAAGAAAGAAGGAAAGAAAGAAGGAGAGAAAGGAAGAAAGAAAAGAAAAGCAAAACGAAACATAGACTCACACCCAAATAGATGTTTTTAACTTTTTTCCCTGGCATTAAATTCTACATGACATTTATTGCATGAAAATTGTATTTTACAAAGAACCACAAGCAATGCAATATGTTTCAAAAGATATAGAAACGTTCTTCAAATAGACCCTCTAATAATGATTCTCTATAAAAGCTGAAGGCTTCACATTGAATCAGAACTCAGTTAAGATATTTTTGCAGGGAACTATTAAAATATAGACCAAATAAATTTGTTTAGAGACACTAAAGAAAATCCATAAATAAAGTGTCCTTTCGTGCCATTCTCTCAAGTCTTCGATATAAGGATGGAGGTCTACATTATATAACACTAACAGATACCAGACATGCCCATATTCTGTGCCTGTGATGAGGGAGGGAGAGCTAAATCCTTTAGATACCAGACATACGGAAGCAAATTGAATATCATGTTCAAAAATCTTAGGAATTTGATAAAAATTCTCACCCAGAGAGGCAATGTGGTATCGAAAATAAGAGCCCAGGATACAGTGCAGATAGATTGGGGTTTCAAAACTTGGCTCAAAATCACTATGTGACCACCTTGGCTGAGCTACTTAACTTTTCCTCAGCCTCAGGATTCTATTTGCCAAAATGTGGATAATATGCCTTACTTTGAAGATTGAGTGAAAATTAGATGACATAGTGCATTAGTTTCTATTAGTTTCAGCTGCAAGTAGCAAAAACCCACAAACAGCAATGGCTTAAATAAGATAGATATTTATTTCTTGCTTGTGTTCTAGACCAGGGACCGGGCTCCTTAGAGCTTGCTGCTCTACCACAAGTGCCTCCCGTTCCTCAGATAACCTCATAGTCCAAAATGGCTGCTGGAGCTCCAGCATCACTTTTGCATTCCAGCCAGCAGGCAGGAAGAAGAAAGAGAGTGGGGCACACCACTTCCTTTAAAAAAAACATTTTAATTTATATCTCTCTGGCCAGAATTTTATCACATGGCCTTACCTAAGGTCAAGGGAAACTGAGAAATACCATCTTTAGAATTTTTTTTTAATGTCTATTTATTTTTTGAGACAGAGAGAGACAGAGCATGAATAGGGGAAGGGCAGAGAGAGAGGGAGACACAGAATCTGAAGCAGGTGCAGGCTCCGAGCTGTTAGCACAGAGCCCAACACGGGGCTCGAACTCACGGACCGTGAGATCATGACCTGAGCCGGAGTTGGACGCTTAACCGACTGAGCCACCCAGGTGCCCTGATAAATGCCATATTAACTTAGGGCAGGCCGGTGTCAGATTTAACCTCCAAAATATAGGACACCCAATTGAATTTGCATTTGGGATAAATAATGACTACTTTTTTTTAGCATGAGTATGTCTTAGGCAATATCTGAGACATATGGTTTTAATAAGAAAATTTTCATTGTTTATCCAGAATTCAAATTTAACAGAGTTCTATATTTCATCTGGCACTCTAGCCCAGTTAAAAATCAAAGGTCTCATTACTGAGGTGGGGGTGAAGAATGACAGCTGGGAACAGCCAGCAGTCTCTGCCACAAGCATGTGTGAAAGTATGTTTCACAGAGTGGGTCTCCAGTAAATGTCTGTTCTTTCTCCTTTCCCTGTGAGGCAAGGCCAGAGGACAGTCTCAAGGGTGACTTCGAGTAGAGCCAAATTTGTTTCTGAGGCTAGTTTAAGCATGTGTACCTGGTTTCGACCTGAGAGATCTGTGCCCTATGCACGAGGGAGACAATTCTGGCCTGAAAATTAACAAAGCATCGTTCTTTTTAGTCACGAGAACTCTTGGTCTCATCTCTGCAGAAAGTCCATTTCTGAGCACATCTGTAAGTTGGTGGACCGACCGACTGAGGTGGCTGCGAGGAGGGAAGGAGAGGCCTGCGGGGGAGGGTGGGGTGGGGGAGGCATCGGTCCGTGGCTTACCTGCCTGCCTGCCCTTCACTGCACACGTTTTCACTTCAGCGTGGCTGATGTGAGATTGCTCTCTCTGACTGTAGTCACCCAAACATTTCAGCTTCTTCTCAAGGCCACCTTGAATCCCTGATCACAAAGCTGTGTCATCAGTGTAATGAAGGAAGTCTCCCAATGCTGTGGCAGAGAAAGCATGAGCTCATTTCAGTTAATAACGGAAGTAAATTATTTGGGTTTCAGGTAAAATCAAGTGGAGATAGGACATAGTTTTGCTTTGCAGCACTGAGAATTAGAATCTACTTTGTCTAAAGACCGTTCTTGCCAGAAGTATTGTGTTGTGGCCTTTGATGACGGGTTTTGTGCCCGTGCCCTCACTTTGAGAATGGCGGATTTGCTCCGAACTCAGGTTTTTGGGTTGGCACTAGCCTCTCAACTGGTCCTCTTGGGCCACTCTCCTTGCCCTCTACCTGTGTATCCATTCTTCACAGAGTAGCGAGTAATCATTCTAGATCATACCTCGGTGCAAACCCTACCTGAGATCTCCGGTGGCTTCTTGTTGCTAGACTAAGTTTCTGGCCAAGCGGAAAAGGCCCTATCCAGCCTGACTTTCTTTTGATTCTCTGGACACACTGTAGTGGGTTGAAAGGTGGCCCCTAAAATGTATGTCCACGTGCTCATCCCGGGAATGTGTGACTATTACTCTATGTGGTAAAATATGTGATTAAGAATCTTGACAGGAGAAACATCTCCTGCACTACCCAGGTGGGCCCCAAATGCAATCACTTGTATTCTTACAGGACAGACACACAGAGAACGGGAGGAGGCAATGTGACCACAGAGGTAAAGACGGAAGTATGTACACACAAGCCAAGGAGCACTGGAGCTACCAGAAGCTGGAAGAGGCAGTGGATGGATTTTCCCTTAGATAAAGTATGGCCCTACCACCTTGAGTTTGGACTTCTGGCTTCCAGAACTGTGAGAGAATACATTTCTGTTGCCTCAAGCCCCCACATTTAAGGTCATTTGTTACAGTAGCCACTGGAAACGAAGGCACCTGCCATGATGATTACAAATCTACTGGTTCTTCCTGTCATTCAAGGCTCGGCTTAAATGCCACCTCCTCAGATGTACCTCCCCTGATTGCCTATCTCAGGATGGCTCTGTTGACTCCTCATTTATTCTTTGGGTTTTCCCAGAAGGAGGGAGTGGGCAAGCAGTTGCATACTACTACAAGGAGAAGAAAGATAATTATTGAGAGCTGAGGATATGAGGGGAGCAGGGACTAAATCCAGGCCATTGGACTGCAGGGCTTGTGTCCTCTCTCACCAAGCTGTACTGCCCCTCGACAGTGTGAAACAATACTGCTAAATGGCTGTGTGACAACATAGGATATATTCTTTTGTCCCCCAATATACTTGCAGAATTGCAGACTCTTGCTGCATTTTACCCCCTTACCTTCCTCGACAGTCTCATCCCTCCTGTTGAGCTTGTACACAGGGGCAGAGGAAGCAGAAGTGGGAAATGATTGCTCACTTTCACCCACATGACATAGGCATTCTGAAGGATGAAGAGAGCGAGACAGGGCCGATGGCTGTTAAACAATCAAAACCGATGGTCCACAAGGTGCACAATTGGACACGGACTTATACCTCGGTGTGCTATTTAGGAGTGGCGATTAAATGCGTGTTATCAACGTGTTTGATCTGTGTATTTTCCTCTTTGCTTCAGCAGCTCACCCCAATTATTCCTGGAGAAACAATATTCCTGATCTGGGTTCCTCATAGATGACTGACACAGCCATTGTTTCAATATTGGCATTGATATGTCAGAGTTAACAGATGTTTTGCAGATATCAAGCTCAGAAGAATGGCAAATTGGGTCCATCTATTTTGTAAGATAAGGGGCAACAAGACAGCCTTGGGAGTCATCTCAGGGATAACTACTCAGTTAGAAGTTATGAGTTATAGGTATGCCGAGATGACCCATCATTTTCATAGACTGGTACTTGTAATGAGAGGACACAGATCTCAGTGATTAGAAACTTTGTGGCAAATTAAATATGGCCACAAATCCTTTGACTCTCTTTCCATTGAGAGATGAGATCCAATTTCTCTCTCTTTGAATCTGAGCTGGCCATAGTGTCTTGCTTAACTGATAAAATCCAATGAAAGTGATGTTCTGAGATTTTTTTTTTTTTTTTTGAGTAGGCTTAATGCCCAGTGTGCAGCCCAATGCAGGGCTTGAACTCACAACCCTGAGATCAAGACCTCGAGCTAAGATCAAGAGTCAGAGGCTTAACAGACCAAGCGACCCAGGTGCCCCGATGCTTTGAGATTTCTGAGGTTAGGTCATAATAAGTGTTGTAGTTTCTGCCTAGGGGTCTTGGAACGCTCCCTCTCAGGATGTTCCCTCTTGGAAGCAGGTTCCGTGCTGCCAGAAACCCAGACTATATATAGGTGCTCGAATCAAGCTTGCAGGCCACAGACAGATCAGCTGCCAGCTGTTGGGTGAGCCATCTTGAACATCCACACAGTCAAGTCATCAGAAAATTACATCCCAGCTGACATCTGGCTGAAATTGTATGAGAAACCCCGACTGAGAACCACCCAGCTGAGCTCAGTCAACCCATAAAGCCATGGGAATTAATAAATTGTGGTTTGAAGCCACTAAATTTTGGGTGACTTTCTACGCAGCCATAGATAATTAGAGCAGAATTTGGTCCCTGGAAGAGGTAATGCCATGCTAAACACTGAAATCATGGGACACTGGCTTTGGGACCAAGCAGGAAGTTGTTACTGGAGGCTGGAAGAAGGCATCCCTTGTTTTGTTATGATGGATAATTTGGTACACTGTTGCTTGTGGTAATGTGAAAAACAGGAATACACCCATGAAATAGCAAATTTGGCTAGGGAGACATCCAAGAAGAATGTTCAAAATGCCTACTGGTTTCTTTCAGGCTGGTATGATAAGGTATGGGTATAGAGAGATGAGCCCTAGTTGAAAGGCACAGAAGCAGACTTGCTGAGTTTAGGAGTCAAGCTGTTTCTCATCCCCAGCCTCTCTAGTTGAGAAAAGTAAGACACGGTGTGAAGGTATTGATCATCTCAAAGGTATGGCCATAAGATACTTGTTTAACTTTAGAAAGTTTTAAGACTATGGCTCATAGACCCACTCAACTGGACAGAAGAATTTTGAAGAAATTTGGGGGTACTGTTCCATACACCGGACTCTCAGCCCAAGGCAGAAAGCAGCCTGTCTCTGAGACAGAAAGATCTAAAGGAACCTCACACTGATGTTCAAAGCATCATCATATGGATGTGTTCAGCAGAGTTTTATTATTCATCTATTCATATTGGCATTTGCTCATTCAACAACTATTTATTGCATAATCCTGTGTCCTAGACTCTTTGCTATGCTCTGGAGACCCAGGTTGCTTAAGAGAGAGTCTCTTCCCTGGGGGCTCATAATCTAGTGGAGGAGACAGACCAGAAACAGGAAGTATAACCCGAGGATGCATCCCACAGTAGAGGTGATGTGGGAGTGCAGAGGAAGGGCCCCAATCCTGGCATCAAATCTGCTCCACCTCATGACAAAGTTCATGCGTGAGCTGTGTGAGCTGTGTTCTGGAAAAAAGGACAGGCTCAGGACTGACAAAATGTGAGCTGCAGGCAGAGGCCACAAACAGACCAGAGAACGGGAGGACAAGCCCCCCACTGACCTCCTGGAGGCCATCGACTGGCTCTAAGCTCAGCTCCCGGAATCTGGTGGGTCTATTCCAAGCCTCCCGTGGGACCTACAGAGAGGGAGCATCTCTCACGGGCATGGATGTAAAGTCAAACATCTCAACTATGCTTTGGTTTTGGCTCCAAAGACGACTTCTGTGTGGCCGAATCTTTTTCTTCATGCATTTTATTATATATATATATATATATATATATATATAGTCCATGCTCTAAAACATTAAAAAATAAGAAGCTAAAATGAATTTCCAGAGTTCAAAATGGCAGACTGTGATCAGAGCCAATGTCCTTTTCCTTCCAATGTTGGCTTGTCTGCAAAGTGATTTCATACATACTTGGTGAAGTTATGCTGCCCCCACCCCCGTCTTTTCCTTCTTCCACCTCCCCCAGTTCCCACCCATTGAGGTTGTCATCAACTTCAGCTGTGGTCAAAGGCTAAGACCTGGGCTGAAGTCTACCCTGGACACCCTTTGGGGCTTGGCTGAGGGACTTAATTTCATCCCTATTTGGAAGGACTCAAGATGACATTTTTGTCAGTGATGGTATAGAACTCTCTCCTTCCTTACCCACCTGGTTGTCTAGCCTGAGTCAGGAACTGACTTTTCCCTGGAGTAATAACACAGTGTAGGCCATCAGCCATGGCCAAGTACAATCTGGGTGTCAGGTTCATCAGCACCAGTTGGTGAGAGCTCCTGGAGGGCAGGAACCAGACCCTCTTTCCCCATTTTCCAGCACCTAGCCAGCTCTCTGGCATCTGGAAGGGGCTCAGTAGTGTTTGGAGAATTCACCCTGGGTATTACCCAGGCAGACAACAGCCCTCAGGTTCACCATAGGATGAGGGGGATTCTTCTACAGCTAAAGAATAAAGATGATAGTGGTAATAAAAGAGACGAATACCATTTATTGAGCCCTAATGCTTTGTCAGGACAAGCAGTTTACAGGCATTACCTCATTGGAACTCAGAACCTCTGGTGTAAATATCATCGCCCTCATTCTACAGACGAATAAATGGAATCTCAGCCTTGAGGAATCTTGCGACAGCTTGCTTGATGGGGCTTGGACCTAGGACGATCAATTTTGGACTTTGACTCTTATCCATGACATCTTGTTTTGCTACCTGAGCTAAGACTACTAGAAAGCAGTATCCCTCCTACTGCAGAGCATCCCAGCTTCCATGGGACAAACTGATGCAGGACTGGAGGATCCTGTCAGGAGTCCCTTTTATCTGGGCTATACCCCCAACTCTCTCCCCATCAAGGCATGGGAAGCACAAGCCAGGTTTTACTCAGTGGGAGTTTGGGTTTGGGTGACCAAGCAGCAAAGAGATAAATGCCATCCAAATTCGCACTTAAAATAAGCAAAACAGCCCCAGGGCTCACATGACCAAAGCCAAGGGCTGAGGGATTTGGTAGGTCTGTTTATTTCAGTCTGTATTTGACCTTGCACCACACTCACCAAGCAACTCCCAGTGAATGCAGAAACCTTTCCCCGCCGCGGGAACATCTCCATACAAAACAGAAACACTGCACAGATGAGAAAAATTAAGACGTACTCTCCGGCCCGCCTTGCCGTATTATTTAAAACAATTACTGTATGATTTTGCTTTCACATAGCCATGGAAACCCTGCTGAAAGGATTTAATACAATTTATTGTGTGAAGCTTAAGAAGAAATCTGTTTCTCCAGTGCTGGAAAACAAAGCCTGCCAATTCCTCCCCCACCTCCCTACAAGGTGTGATGGATGCAAATTGCCGGCCGGTGGGTGACCTCACACAGCAGGCGACTGAGCTTTCTGGGAAAGCGTTCTGGAGAGCCCCGGACCTGCTTCCTTTAGATGTATCAGAAAACAAAGCCAGTGCCAGAGGAATGCTAATCTCCTTTGATGTGCCCAGAGCTGATTTACCATTTCGGAAAGGGAAGCACAGTTCTGGGCGGCAGGACCACAAGGTTTTGCAGTACACACAACAGAGAAATTTCCCCTGCCAGGTGACCCCGGGAACCTCTCCATTCACAGGCTCTTCTTACAGGTATTTCAGGCCTTGGTGATGGGATCCGCGAGGAAGCGGAGCCGGACACGCGGGTCTGGGGACAGGGCGGGCTCGCTATGGCGCTTGATACCTACGACCTAGTTTTGCAGCCCTTGTGGACCCTGGTTGCATATGACAAACCTGGCTGTGTTTTAGGGGCTTGGAGATGGACTGAGGCTCTAAGTCCTGGGTCTTTTTGATTACATTAGAAACCTTGAAGCTGAAGGAGGCCCGGTAATTTTTATTTTATTTTTATTTTTAAATATTTTTTTAATTTTTAAAATATCTTTAATTATTTGTATTTATTTTTTGATTTCTTAAAATATAACTTATTGTCAAGTTAGCTAACGTGCAGTGTGCTCTGGGCTTCCGGAGGAGATTCCCATGATTCATCGCTTACATACAACACCCAGTGCTCATCCTGGTATTTTTTACAAGGGCACCAGGTGATTGGAATGCGTGGCCAGGGTTTCCAACCACTGCCCCAGGGCTTGGGCTTCCTTAGGCCGAATTCTTTATGCTGGCTTTCTGGTTCCCAGTAAGAGGCATCGTGCCTGATGATCTCTAAGCCTGAAAGCCTTGCTTTATTATTTTTTTAATGTTTACTTATTTTTGAGAGAGAGAGAGAGAGTGAGCAGGGGAGGGGCAGAAAGAGAGGGAGAGAGAGAATCCCAAGCCGGCTCCATGCTGTCAGCACAGAGCCTGACGTGGGGCTGGAACCCAGGAGCCTGAGCAGAAGTCGGGCGCTTAACCGACTGAACCACCCAGGTGCCCCACTCAACTCTTGCCTCTGCAGTTCAGTTCTTTATCCCTAGTTTCAGTGAGTGGTGGGGAGAACGTCAAATTGCGGCTCAATTTGGGGAAACTGGGTGAAGGGCTCTCCTGTACTATTTTTGCAACTTCCTGTGTATCCACAATAATTTCAAAACAAACAGTTGAACAAAGTTGGAGCTAACAGCTTGGGTTCAAATTCTGGATTTGTTTCTTAATATGAGGTTTGGGACTTAGGGAAATAGCGTACCCTCTTGGGCTTTTTCCTGTGGAAGATGAGGATAATTATATCTATTTATTACACAATCAAAGGAGATCATAAAAGCATAAAGCCTGGGTGTTAGCTGGAGTCTTAAGGGCTAGATGAGATTGTTCCAACCCTCAACCTACAGATCTGGACTGACTACTTTCTCAAGCCAACTTACAGCCTTGTGGTCACCTCAGACTGTGACCTCTTGCTGCCACCAAATTAGTCAGCTTGGACACTGTCTCAACACAAATGTGTTCAACCCAAATGTGCAACTCAGCCATTTCTCTTGCCAAACAAACCTCTCATGGAGGCAGTTCTGAGTGCAGGGGACTTCACTGGAGGTTTGTGAAATGAAAGGAATTACATGGGCGCTTCAGAAATGACTCATGACACAGCGTCATACAATCCTGCTTCTGAAGGTTTTTGGCCACCGCCATATTGGTTGGTCCTCACCTCTTCTGCTCTCGTCGTCCCTCCTGTCTTTTTCCTTTGCCCCCAGTTTCTGTGCCTTTCTAATGTGGAACATTTAGCCATCTTGTTGATTTCTTTAGCTCTCATCTTTTCTCCAGAGATCTTATTAAAATATTTTCCTGACACGTCCAGCCTCTCCAAAGCTACACAGAGCATCGGGAGGTCAACAAAAAGTCAGCCCCCAACTCTAACCCGTTGTGATGGCAACAGCAGGACTGTGCTTTCAGCTCAAGCTCACAGTCCGCAGCCCCCTTCCTCCACCCTGTCTGACTCACAGTGGCCTGACAAGAAGGCCTCTCTGAGAATCATCTCTTTAGTCAGGCAGAGTTCACCAGCCTCCACGCCATGCTGCCAAGAAATGCTGTTTATGCTTTCATTAGAACAGACTTCCCTTCCGCTTGCATGCTGGGTCCTCCCGTCCCCCTACCCCTTGCACAAGCTGGTGATGTCTTCAAAGACAGGAGACACGTCTTTCCCATCACATGGTATAGTCCTGGTGCACAGAAGGCATTTGGTAAATGTTTGCTCAAAGTAGCAATGAATGAATAATGGTTCACCAAACAACAGCGCTGAGTTTGCTAGGGTTATTTATTTTAATGTCATGCAAAACACAGAGTGGACATTATCTCCTGTTTCTGAGTCTTTTGTGATTGGTTAACCAACAAGTTAGGACTAAAGTAGCTGCAGCGTAAGAGCCAGTGAGAGGAAGCCATGGTGGTTGCATTCTCGGGGGGTTTATGCTCGACTGTAAAAATAATGCTACGTCATGTTGTTGGAGCCGTTCTGTAGAGCTTATAAAGTGCTTTGTTTAATTTAAAAGTATCCTAGCAAGGATGAAGAAGGATAGCACACTTTACAATCCCTTGTCGGTAATTACCAGTCAACCTGTGATCAGACAGGATTAAAATTCGGATCTTTAGGACTTCTGACTCTGCTCTCACATACCTTGCCTGGGGATAATCCATTTCTGGAGAGAACAGCTAAATACTTCTAGTGGGCAGGGATGTGTCTGTCTCTTAGCAGCAGAAGGCAGAGCTCAGTTCCCAGCAGCTCCGTTGTCCTTCTTCCTCTGGCCTGTATCATATTTGGACTTCTTAGCTTCCAGGTCAACGCAGGTCGCAGGGATGGAGGTGAGCATCGGGTGGCTGCAGAGATACCTGTCAAACCTCAATGCCTAGGTTTATTCAGTGATGCTGGATTGAGACAGCATGACGTGTACTCATCTGTGCTTCATAGCAACTCAGTCCATGCACATTTACTGAGTACCTTCTATGTGCAGGCACTTTTGTAGGTGCTGCAGATTCTCAGGTGAACAGGAGAGTCGCAGTCCCTATCCTGACCGTCTAGTGGAGAAGACGGACATTTAACAAATAAAGGATCATAAACGTGCACAGTGCTGTGAAGGAAGTACTGTGTGAGTCAAGGGAGTAATGGGAGTAGTGGTGAAAGCTGAGGACAGGGTCACAGCGCGGTTGTGCAACTGTGGTCTTTGTGAATGGCGTCCCTTGAGGTAGGGTATTGTACAAACCGTCTGGTCAGTATGGCAGTGGGCCTGAGAGGGAGGCAGTAACATGTAAACTGAAAAGGATGAAAAGGACTTTCCAGGTGAAGAAAGGAGGACTGGCATGTGCAAAGGCCCTGAGACTGAAAGGAGCTATGCATGGCCAAAGGATTGAAGGAAAAGTAGTGTGACTAAAGCAGAGTGAGAGGGCGGTGTGGTGGGCCCTGAGCCTGGAGAGGAAAGAGGAGCCAGGTCAGGCAAGGCCTGAAAGGCCTCGGAGAGGAGTCTGAACATTATTCTGGCTGCAGTGGGGGAATGTTTTGAAGCTGGGAATGGTATGATCTGTGTCAATTTGGTCTCCACTGGGGGATAAATCGCGGTGGGGACAGCAAGACCGGAGGTGCAGATAGCACTCAGGTGTAGACGGCCCTGCCAGATTCAGTTTGCACAATACACCTTGACCTCCTTTTCCTTCTCATGCTTACAATTGTGACAGACTTTGCAATTTTCAAAACATTTTTAATTTGATCCTAGGAGGTGAGGTGGGTATGATCACCCCACTCCATACTTGAGGTAACTGAGGTTTAGAAGGGAAAAAGTGGCTTTCCCAAGATCCAACAGCCAGTGACTCCTGGCACTGGTTCTCCAGTCAAATCAAGGAACCTGACTAATCCCCATTCTATCATATTATGCAATGCCCAAGCTAAATTATATAATTACTTACTTTTTTAAACCCTAAGACGTAATCTGAAATTTCCGAGTCATGATTACCAAGCAGAAAAAGAAAGAAAAATACCCAGGAAAGACTGACGTTTTCCCTAGGAACAGCCAAGGTCACCCAAATTTCAGACGAATTGGGTTAAGAGCACTGTATTTCATCGGCGTCACAGTGGCTCTCTCTTCTCATCTTTATTTACCCGAGTGTGGCCTACTGAAAAGGATCCAGTGTGCTCCAAGTCTCAGAAGATGTCTTTTTGCTCATTAATCACCAGAGGTTAAGACATAAACAAATCAACATTATTTAGAACGAATGAGGCAAGCATTCGTTTCAAAGACTTTTGTTTCCTCTGGGAACATGAGCTACCTGAGCCATAGCCACAAAAATATGTGTTTTCTATCCCTTTTAAGGAAATGCCACCTCATTGCCAAACCTTAAGCACAACATCCCAAGTGGAAGGAGAGGTTTCAAGTATAGCAGGGAGGAAACTCAGATTCAAAAACCCCACAGTTCTCTTCCACTGGGGACTCCATCTGAAACTGTCTGTGGATAGTGTTTAATGTTCTGCAAATCTCCTATTGAACAGGAATTCTTGTTACAATTACAGTATAGTGTTTTCCCCAAGATCCCTCCTTGTCTAGGAGCCAACCGCTCAAACCTTGAACAGATCGTTCCCAGACTGAATTTCCAATGCCCTCATTAAGGAGCAGGCATGAGGAGGAAATCATGTTTATCCTCCCCTTGTCCTTGACCCTGGGGCACACCAGATAAGTCATGAGTTTGGGGATCGAGGATTATAGCATGTAGTTGGCCCTCTTCGCTTTTTTCTGGCTAGAGTTTTGTCAGAATTAATTCACTTGGATTTGTTATTTTGCTGGAATCTCTATGGAAATTACTAATCCAGAACATTACAAGCATAGTCCCATGAAGCATAAAACTTAAAAGAAAAAAAAGCAGAAGGGGGGCGCGTCTGGGTGGCTCAGTCAGTTGAGTATCCGACTTTGGCTCAGGTCACGGTCTCGCAGCTTGTGAGTTCAAGCCCTGCATCGGGCTCTGTGCTGACAGCTCAGAGCCTGGAGCCTGCTTCGGATTCTGTGTCTCCCTCTCTCTCTGCCCCACCCCCACTTGTGCCATCTCTCTCTGTGTCTCAAAAATAAATAAAAACATTGAAAAAACACTTAGATGTGGGCAAATAGGGCCCTGTGGGAAATGGAAAATGGAACACCTGAAAAGGGCAGTTTTTCAGCAAGTTGGGGTGGGGGTAGGGGTGGCAGGGACTAGAACCCAAAGCTGCCATGATCCCAAGGCATGTTCAGTGGAAAGTTTGGGTTTGTAAGGATGCCAAAACCTACCAAACACACCCTGCTTGGCGTGGCTTTTCTGTAAACACCACCCTACCCCTTTTTCTGAGGGCACCCATTCAGAGGTGGACGGAAAAGGTGGCAGCAGCTTCTGTGTGGCTGCATCTAATGAGGTTCATGTCATTGTTGTATCTCAGTTCTGGGGAGGAAGGTCAGGGGGGAGAGCTGGCTGGGCTTGTCACATAGAAGCAGCATTGGAAACAATTGCAGGCTCCCCAGATCTCCACCCCTGCTGTCCTCACCTCCCCCAGTACACATTTCCCCCCTCCCAGTGGCATTTGGTCCTACCTTTAGCATGTACCACACCCGCTGCTGATAATCTGTGCACAACTCTGTATCCTGTAGGGTTCTGTGACTGCAGGTGACAGAAAGTGACTCTGATTAGTTGGGGAGAGGAATTTTATCAGGAGGTCGATCAGGCACACGTAGAATCAACAACACTGTTTCAATAGTTTAGGAAACAGACAGGAGGCGAGACTCAGCAATGGGGGAAAGCATCTATTTATGAGCTTAGTCCTGCCTGGCCCCTGTGACACTGGACCACTGGGGGAGGTGCTGGGGGAAAGGAACTTCTAGTTTCTCTATTCTGGGGTGCAGGTGCATGGATTTACCATCTTGCTAAACCAAAGCCAGGAGTAAATCAGGGTGCTGAGCGAGGGGTGGAGGAAAACAGGGTTCACTGTACTTTTTCAATCTCTCCCAAGGGTCTGTGAACCATTCCAGGCAAAGGACAGGGTGATATATTTCTCCTCTTTGTATCCCCCAGGGTAGAGTCCCCTGTTTAATGCAAATATCCCCAAACAGGGCAGACCTGAGGGGCCTCAGACAGGAAGCTTGGGTTGGCCTATTGTTGCAGGTTCAATTCTGGGAAGAGGGAGGCTCTCTGAGGGGGCGGGGGGCAGCGAGAGGTGTCCACACGCTCCTCCTTCTGGGTGGCTGCTGACTGTGAACACTCCTTCCTGCAGGAGCTT
Source organism: Neofelis nebulosa (assembly GCF_028018385.1). Lineage (NCBI taxonomy): Eukaryota > Metazoa > Chordata > Mammalia > Carnivora > Felidae > Neofelis > Neofelis nebulosa. The sequence goes on along the minus strand of NC_080795.1, from coordinate 43,741,080 downwards.
AGAAAACTGGGGTCACAGGCCTCCAGGGAACTGGGAAGAGTCTCTCCCTAGTCCCTGGCGGTTGCCAATCCCTGCTATTCAGACAAATCTCCAGGAGCAAGCGGAAGGCCTGAGAGAGTGTGGCCGAGAACCTGAAGAGAGACAGAACGCCTGCTTTGTCCCTCCCTATGGATCCCCTGTTATCCTCATGGCAAATGATGGCTTCCTGCGTGCCCTCTCCTCTCCCCTCCCTAGGCTAGGACTCCAGGGCTGCATAGATTCATTTCTGAAGCAATTAGAAAAAACAGCACCTTATAACTCTTGGAGGTTGAGTTACAATTTTAACCCCAGCTGAGACTTACATTTTAATGAGAAAAGCATGAGCTCTGTGATGTTGGGGAAGCCACGTCATCCCCCTGGGCTCCCGTTTCCTCTTTTCCAAGGCGGTGGGGGCAGAGGGGTGAGTTCTAAGTGTCTCAGTTCTCAACAGCCCACCATGCTAAATGAGCAGCCCCACTGCTTAGCTAGGACACGTATGAGCCTCATTTATTTGGGGCTGCGCTCAGAATCTAGAGGCACGGTTGGTCTCCTAGGTGACTGCCTTGCAACCCCACGGTAATCTCTTTCCTGCGCCTGTTTTCTCCTGTAAAGGGCTCTGGTAAGAGATTCCAGAGGCGCTGCAGAGCAGGGAGAAGCCAGGATTTTAATATACATGCAGTGACATTTAGGGCCATGTCAGCATCTCCAGGCCAAGCTGGCACAGACTTATAGCTCACAAGATGATGCCTTTGGCTCATACCTTGCTTAAAAACAAAACAGAAATCCACTAGGAACACAAAATATTCTTTAGCAGAAAAGGAGGGACGCTTGGGACAAGTCAGGTGTCAGGTGGGCTGGAAGGCAGAGGTTCCCGCTAACACTCGTCTTTCGGGGGTCACATGAAAAGGTTTAACTTTGTATAACGTAGCCCTCCCCAAACTTCTTTGAACATGAAATATTTTCTTTTCGTGGACTACTCATCAATTGCTGGCAACTTTGCATGATCTGTCTGCACATACGCTTTTGTACAGGGAACTTCCCATGCGCACTGACCCCAGGGCCTCTCCAGCCTCTCCATATATTTGGGACATGCAGACAGCTTGTAAAGGAATGACACATTCAGTAAGGTTGGTGAATACCCTTTGAGCACTAACCGTGGATCAGACATTGTGTTGAGTATCAGATAAATTTGTAAAAAATACATGGTTTCTTTCCTCAAGGAGCTGGTAGTCTGGTCGGAAGGGGACACGTGAAGAATGGCATCACCTTGCCTTCAGTATTGCTATGCATGGAATTGTGTCCCCTGTTCTGGACTGAATGTTTGTGTCCTTTCCCCTCAAATTCATACATTGAAACCCCACCTGCCAATGTGACGGTATTAGGAGGCGGGGCCTTTGGGAGGTGAGTAGAATTAGATGGGGTTGTGAGGATGGAGCCCCAGTGAATGAGATTAGTGCCCTTGTAAGAGTCCCTGGCTTCTTTCCACTCTCTGGGGTGGACACAACCTGGGACACAACCCGGAAGAGGGCCCTCCCAGAACTCCCCCCACCCCCCCCCCCCACCCCCCCACCGATGATATCGTGGTCTTGTACTCCCAGCGTCATGAGCCATGAGAAGACAAACGTCTGTTGTTTATAAGCTGTCCAGTCTGGGCACTTCATTATAGCAGCCTCGACTGACAAAGACACCCCAAACTCATATGTTGAAGCCCTGACCCCAATGTGACTGCTTTTGGAGATTTGGAGATAGAACCTATAAGCAGGTAACTGAGACGAAATGAAGGCCGGGCCCTATTTTGATAAGAACCGTTGCCTCACAAAAGAAGGAAAAGAGGGATTGTTCTCTCTGCACAGGCCGAGGAAAGGCCAGATGAGGACACAGGGACAAGGCAGGCACCGGCAAATCAGGAAGAAAGATCCCACCAACAAACTGAGCTCTGCTGGAACCTTGATCTTGGCCTTTGCAGCCTCCAGAGTTTTGATAAAAGAAATTTCTGTTGTTTAAGCCACCTAGTCTATGGTATTTTTAAATAGCCCAAACTACATGCGTGGGCATGCGCAGAGGATCCAAAGTCAAAAGCGGGCAGCCACAGAAGTGTCAGGAGCCATCGCCCGGGGGAACCGTGGCTGTTCGTGCACTGTGCTATCCTTACCTGTGGAGCTTATCATGGGCTCTCTGCGGACTTTGGGAAGCCAAGTCACGAGTCTGCGTCCCAGCCTCCTCATCTGATAGGTACAGTCGGCTTTAATGTTCTGTAATTATTTGGCCCTTGTATTCATTTCCTAGGATTGCCATTAACAAATTACCACAAACTTGGTGACTTAAGACAACAGAAGTTTATTGTCTCATGGTTCCGGAAATCAAGGGGCCACAGGCCATGCTGCCTCTGAGCCTCTGGGTAGAATCCTTTCTCGCGTTTCCTGGCACCTGGTGGTTGCAGGCAGTCCTTGGAGTTCCTTGGCTTATAGCTGCATCACCCCAACCTCTTCAAGTGGCTTTGTTCTCTGTGTGTGTATCCATGGGTCTTCAAATCTCCCTGTCCTTACAAGGACTGCACTCATTGAATTTATGGCCAACGCTAATCCTGATGACCTTACCTAGATTACATCTGCAAAGACCCTATTTCCAAAGACCAAAGGTCCCATTCGCAGTTCTGCCAGTTAGAACTTCAACGTATCTCTTTAGATGACGTGATTCAACCCACTACAGCCTTACCATAGATCGAGACAATCAACCTGCCCAAGGCTTGTTGAATCACCTTGTAGACCGTGTCATAAGCCAAAAAAGATGGATCATAATTGGCTGTGTTCACAAACGACGTGAAAACTGGAAACATGACATTCAGCTCCTGACTGGTCTCCTGTTAACAGGTCTCACACTCTTCTACCTATTCTGTTCTGTGCTCCGAGAACAATGGCAATAAAATACAAATCTAATCATGCCGTGTCCTTGTCCAAAATTCTTTGTGGCTTCATCTTGCCTAAAGCATAAACACTCTACTCCATTGTGGAACATGCCAGCCCTTCATGATTCGGTCCCTGTCCAGTCCAGCTTGGGTTCCTGTCCAACTCATCAGAGCATTGGGATGTCAAAAGACACAGTCAGGTGGAGAGAAGACAATGGTCAACAGTTGGGCCTGCAGAGGATAAATGGGATGGGGGCCGCGGATTGATGGAGGCTGCCCCAGAACGGGACAAAGAAGGACGCAGCAAGGGTTCTGTCAGAAGAATCATGAAAGTGACTAGTTGGTACCTAAGGTGTTATGAGGGATGAAAGGCTCGGCAGTGGCATTAGTGTGGCAGGCGTCCCACCATTGCCAAGTTTAGAACGTGGCTGGATTGGGGTGACAACTCTTGACATAGGACAACGACTTCACCACGGGCATTCGGAGAAGGAGGTGACTTGCCCCTCCCTCCTCCCGATGCTGGAAGGTGAGTGTCAGAGGGAGGGAGGCGTGGAACCTGTCCTGACCCACCCCTGCCCTAGCCCCAAACCGCAGTACCTATAGATCCAGTCAGTCAGCACTGGGGGGCTGGCAGGAGAGGAACTGGCACCCGTAAAAGAGCATCAAGTCCAACCACAGGAAACAAATAATGTAATGGCTAAAAGTGACAGAGCGTGGTTGCTCACAGTCACTAAAGAAACAAAACTGTGTCGTGTTTACGTCTGGCAAGTTAAGCCTCTTCGACAGTCTTTTTGATGGGGAAACCGAGGCAAAAAGATGTTAAGTAGATCTCATCTTCAGTTCTGAGGAAAATTAAATTGTGCATGGATCTGTGCATATTACCAAGGGCTCTGCAGATCTTAGCTCTTATTATTTCAAATGGAGAGAAAGACGTGTACAAAAAACCCTGGCATCAAAAGGAGGCTCTGCTCAACCTCGTGTTGCCTCCATTTTGGCAACTGTCAGCGTTGTGATCGTTGCTCTGCGTGTCTGCCTGCTTGACCCTGGGGACTGTGCCAGGCGCACCAGTGATGAATGACCGAACGAATCATGAACGAGTGAAGTTGATAAAGTGAATAGCCTTCCTATTGCAAACTGTAGGGGTTAAGCGGAGGCTTGGAGGGTAGGTGTAGCTAAAATCGTTAAGATGCTGAATAAAGGTGGTGATAAACCCAGGCTTTGGAGCATTTTCTTTGAGATGTGGGTTGTAATACACTTGGGTTTGTGAGAGAAGGTGACAAAAGTGGTCTGACACCTTTAATGCAAGTTTGACTGGGGGTGCAGGGTATGGACAGGGGTTGTCTCTGGTTCCCAGGGGGCCCTGGGCAGCCTGGATTCGATGGTGACCAGCGACAACAGAATGCACAGCTCTCCGTTTGCTGTTTTCCTATGACAAGCAGGTGGGCATTAGATTTGGTCTTTTCAAGAGATGAACGTTACACAGAAGAACGTGTTCACGTGAGCCAGTTCTGCTGCGATAATAAAAAAGAACCAGCGGGAACCCAGCTTCGTCAGGCAAAATCCTAACTGAAAAGGCAGTGCTGGCCCTATTCGCTGAAATTCAGCAAAGCTCTATGCTTATGTAGAGTTTTAGAGGGACATTCTCTCGATCCCAGAAGAAGCCATTATTCCCAAGCAGTTACTCTTGGAAGAGAAGCACTGCTGTTCTGCGAGAGCCTGTTTCCCGGGCTTTGCCAAATAAAGAGGGAAGGTGAGCTGTTGTGTGCCTGGCACTTCCAAGTCTGACACACAGTTGCTCGATGACAATGTGGGTACAATGGGATTGAATCTAGGGTCCCAAGGGAGAGAGTAGCTCACTTGTCCAGGGTGCAGCTTGTGGGAGCTCACGGGGCCAGGTCCTTAAATGGCTAAACAAGCGGTGGTGGATTGAGACCACAACCGTGCCGAGCTGAGAGAGTGTAGCCCATGCCACAGGAGATGCAGTCCATGGGCCTCAAGCTCAGCTTGGTTTCAGAGGATGTTAACCATCAATTCTGTCTTAAGGTGAAGGCTTCCTCCAGCCATCTCCTCTCTGGCCCTTTGATTTTAAAAGAGCTGAGTGCATTTCTGTAACGCCTCTGCCGTGCCACGTTCGGTGGTCGTTGTTAGACAGGACGCGGTTCCCATGCTTGCTGGGTGTGCTTGCTAGTGTGGGACACAGATACGTGAGCAAAAACAGGGCAATAGAGGATGCACAGAGAAGTGTGGCTGTTTTCATCGCCATCATCCAGGGTGGCGATCCTTGGCCACTCAGAATGCTGACAGCTTCACCGCAGCAATGCTCCCTCCATCCCACCTTAACAGATGCTCTGTGGCCACGCTGCTGTGGAGGGCACCATAAAAACCACTGCACAGTAGCCGAAATCGTTTCACGTATCTCACTAGGACCACTGCTTTGTTTACTCTGGTAACCCCAACAACCCTTGACTCCATGAGGACTCAACTCACGGACCCGGCCAATTTTTCAGTGACACCAACATCTTGGTGTTCTCAGAAGCTTTCCTATCCAGCTTGGAGTCTGTGGGGACAGCCCGTTCCCCTTCCTCCTTCTCCCTCTGTGGTACTGCCTGGTGAAACCTTGGCCTTGGTCATTTCTCACTCTCCTCCTCCTCTGTGCCTGCACCAAATAGCTCAGCCTGCCAGGACAGGATTCAAGGCTAACCCAAGGCTTTTGGTCTGAGCGCTGGAAGAATGGAGTTGCCATTTTTGGAGATGAGAGAAAGACTCTGGAAGGAATAGGTCTTTGGGGGAGAAAGTCTGAGTCCAGCTCTGGATCTGTGAGGTTTGACATGGCCACTGAAGAGCATGGATTTATGAATTTGCGGTTAAAGGAAGAGAGGTCCAGGCAGGAGATAGAAATTTGGAAGTCAGCAGCATATGGACATTTAAAACATGGAGATTGATTGAAATCATCCAGGGAGAGACTGTAGTTGAGAGAGGAGAAAAGGTCTGGTGACTGAAGCCTGGGACACAAACAGAATTCAGGGAGACGGTGAGGAAGCAGCAAACAAGGCAAAGAAGGAGTAGCTCGTGAGGGAAAGAAAGCCAGGGAGTGTGGTGTTCCAGAAGTCAGGTAAAGAAAGTGTGGAAGAGGGGGCATGATGATAGGGGGTAGGGGGGAGATACTATAGAGATACTATAGATACTATAGGGTCAGGCCAGGTGAGGGCTGAATAGGGGCTGAGTTAGAGACTTACGTGTCATCTGGAGACAGTTTCTGTGGGATGGTGGGACAGCGGTTATGACTGAGTGCATTGAGGAATAAATGAGAAGGGGGGAGTTGAAGACCTCAGGAAGCTTTGAACTACCTTGCTATAAAAGACAGAGTAGAGCAATGGGGCAGTAGACAAGGATGTGGGGTAAAGGGAGTTTTTTTATGGGAGAAATTCTATCTGTGTGCTAGTGGGAAAGTTCTAGGGAAGAGTTAAAAATGGACGATGCAGGAGAGAGGGATCAGCTGCTAGAAGGAGTGGCCTTGATGGACGAGAAGAGGCGCTCAGGAGGGGCAGTGTGGAGGGCAGCCACAGGAAGGCTCACTGGGCTGGGCGCAGGGAGGGGCAGGAGGTCTGCACCCCATGTGGTGGGGACATGCACGGAGGGCAAGATGTGACCCTGCTTTCTGGATCGGGTCCCTGTTCTCAGAGGATGGGGAAGCCGTGAGTGAGGATAGAAAGAGGTGTTTGAGGAGGTGTGTAGAAGGTTCATCTGTGAGATGAACGGTATGAGTGTCCAGGGAAGTGACCCTGCCCTGGCCTCGGGAAGGTTCTGACAAAGTATCAAGGCCAGAGAAGGAGGGAGGAGGAGCCCTGGAGGAGGGCAAGTGGAGCCTGCATCCCTGCCCCCCACTCCAGGTCTGGTTGTACTCCTAGGGGTGCAGGAGGGACACATGGCCCGAATCGAGAGCCCTCCGAGGGTGCCGTGCCCTGGGGACACGACCTTCAGGGAGAGCAGGGGGAGGCGGTTTGCTGCCCACGCACGAATGTAGCGGCCACCTGCCCCTCCATCCATCACCCTCTTCCACGCTCCACACTCTGTGCGGCTTCCTGAAACCACTGTCCATCAACTCGCCTGCCCTCCCACGGGAAGGGTCTTGTCCATCGCTCTGTTCCTGGAGCCCTGGGCACCGCCTGGTGCAGACTGGCCCAATGGTTCTCAACCTGTTTATTCTCAGGACTCTTCCACACTCTTAAACTTTGCTTTTTATGGGCTATGTCTTGTCAATACTTACCATCTTGAAAATTAAAGTACAACATTTTTAATACTGCCTTTAAAAAATGTATTAGTTCTTTAAAAAATATAATGAACCCGGGGTACCTGGGTGGCTCTGTCAGTTAAGCACCTGACTCTTGGTTTCGGCTCAGGTCGTGATCTGACTCTTGGTTTCGGCTCAGGTCGTGATCTCGTGGCTTTGTGAGTTCGAGCCCCACATCGGACTCTGCATTGACAGTGGAGAGCCTGCTTGGGACTCTCTCTCCCTCTCTCTGGCCCTGCCCTGCTAACGCTGTCTCTGTCTCTCTCAAAAATGAATTTAAAAAAAATTTAAAAAAAAAGAACCCATTGCATATTAACATAGAGAAGTTATTATTATGAAAACATGACTTGTATTTTCCCAAACCAAAAACTAAACTTTAGTGGGGAGGATGTCCTTGTTTTACCATTTTGCAAATCTCTTCCCATCTGACTTAATGAAAAGTGGAGGGGTTCCCATATCTGCTCAGGCCTTCAGTCTGCCATATGTAGACTCTGAAACCTCCACAGGTTATTTGCGGGGGAACGAATGTGAAGGAGATAAATGAGGTCTTGGTAGTATGCGGAAAATAGTTCTGACAACTTGCGTACCCCTGAAAGGGTCCTGGGGACCTTAGGTCCCACTCTGAACACTACTGCGAATATTTGCTGATTGACTGTCTGACCGACTGAATGAGTGAATGAACGAACAAATGAGTGAATGACTCTGTCAGTGCGACGTGCTGTCAGTTTTCTCCCTGGGCTTCCTGCCACCACCCAGGGCTCCCTTTCTAGGTCGCCTTCTGGATTGTTGCAGAGTCACCTTGCCATTGCACTGTCTGTCGCTTCAGGGTCAAGTGCAGTTCGATAGCATGGCACCTGTGGTCACCAGGGCCGGTCCCTGCCCACTTCTCGGGGCTCTTTTTATTCTCCCCACCCCAGCCTCCTGCCATACATGACCACTTCTCCCTTAATTCATGCTGTTCCCACCACCCAGAACATCTTTTCCTGCGTCCTCCTCTCTCCCCCACCCCCCACACTGTCTGGCAAGCTAATCCTATTAAAGATCAGCTCTCTGAAGCCTTGCCTGACTACTTGCCACTGAAGCCACTGATAGACCAAGAGGCGCTTCACCCAGACCTCACTACACAGAGCACTGAGACCTTCATAGTCATGGCCGATGACCTAAGTGGGTGCACACACCTTACCTGCCGTACGCCTTTCATCCTCACACAGGCTCTGGGAGTCAGCCACTGCAGCTGCCATGTGGCCACACTGGGATGGAAACCACACCCCTTTAGGTGGAGGCTCTGCAGTCAAGCAGCTCTGAACCGGATCCCGAGAAACCTAGTCTGAAATGCCCAGCTGTAACTTGCCTGGGCAAGTAACTGAATATTGCTAAGCCTTAGTACCTTCATCTGTGAAATGGGATGCTAACCGGACCTATCCCAAAGGGTTTGGTAAATCTTAAACACATTAGTACGTGACAATGGTTTAGTACAGACAGCCACTGGCACATAGTAAGTGTTCAGTAAGTACCAGTTCTTATTAGTTATTGTCACGTGTTCCTGCATTTTTCCACGTTCTAAGTGTAGGTAGATATTTATGCCACTGTCCTCTATTTGATGTTGAAGTCATGAAAGCAGGAACTATGTCCTGTAAATCTGTGTCTACCACACAAAACCCACCACCGTTCGTGGCACTTAGTAGCACCGTTCGTGCTACTAAGTTTGTGGCACTTAGTAGTAGTAGATAAATATCCCATGAATGAAGGAATGAATGAGTGGCCACGCTACAGGCTAAATCAAGTCCCTGTTTACTGGACTCTGTCCTGGGTAACTTACATCTGTCATGTCTGCTGAGCTGCACACTCAAGTCTGCATCTTGGGACGGGCCACAGGAATTTCCCCAGACGTCCTTGCCTCAGGGAACCTGCAAGGAGGCGTGACTGGAGGGAGAATGTTTGGTGAAGGCAGACGCTGAAACTGTCTTTGAGGCGTGCGCTTAGAGAGCATACACAGGTTCAAATGCCAAAGCAAAGCCATGGCACCCGCCGCGTGGCTTCCGGGGGCCGACCCTCTGGAAGTTGTGCTCCCAGCTGATGCAACCGTGCGTGTGCCCCTCTGTGGTGGACTCCGCTGACAGTGCTCTCCGACCGTGCTCTGTGGGAAGGAAGGCTGGGAGGTGGAGGCCCTGGCTGTCACATGGCTCTCACTTCTGAGCCTCTCCGAACTCCTCTTTGGGGAATTGCTGGGCTGGGTCTGACCTGGAGGAGGGACAGCAGCATTCTAGGCCCTCTGCTTGCTCACTGCCTGGCTTTGCATGCACGTTGTTGTCATTGTTGGGGGCGATGTCACTGAGAGCCCATCTCTGCTCAGCAAGCAAACAGCCTCTAGTGTGGGGTCATGCTTCTCATGCCGGAAGGCTGTAAATCGTAACGGTCAAGGGCACGAGTCTTGGGGGGCAAACAACTAGATACAAGCCCCAGTTTACATCTTTCCCCTGCGTGAGATTTCATGTAATCCCCTCAACCTCAGCTTCCTCGTCTGTGAAACGTGGATAAAGACAGTTCCCTCCTAGTGCAGGTGTGAGATTTAAGGGAATTAGGGCAGATAAAGCTCTAGGATGTTCCTCAGTACTTAGTAAATGCTCCAGAAATTCTACCTGTTATTAGGAGATAAGGCCACAGGATGAACCAGGTATATATATATATATATATATATATATATATATATATATATATTTTTTTTTTTTTTTTTTTTTTTTTTTTTTCCTGGAAAATCAGTTTTTCTCAGAGAGTTAGGGAGAGGTTTTGAATTTTGATTATGTCAACAGAGCAAGCACATGATATAAATATTTTATGAATTTTTAGATAAAATAGAACCTTTGGAGAAAATAAAATTGTGCTTTCAATGTTTGTTTTGCCCTTTCTGACCCTGGCTCCAGAGCCCCAGGCCTGGGGCCGGAAGAGCACCCTCTCCTGGTGTGGGGGTACATCGGGTCTACATAGAAGGCCCCCCTCCGCAGAGCTTTAACAAGCATAGTTCCGGACCTGACCTCACTCAGAGGGATTGCACCCAGGAAGGCTGTCCCCTTAGGCTAGGGCAAGGGGTGGGTTTGCCCTCTCTCTTGGGGACCCCTGAAGTGTCACAGATGAGTCAGCAACTGATCTGCCGCCTGAAGCCGGAGCAGAGCTGATCTAACAGAGAAGATAGAGAGAGTGGGGCAGGTTTATTCATTTCTCTACTCTGAAGTCCTGCAATACCATGAAATCTTTGTATCCCCAGAACCCTTGCTCTAATCATTTCCTCTGTGTTTGAACTCACTTCAGGGCTTTGCTCAGGATGTCTGGAAAGGTGGACGGGACCGTTAAGAATGTGGCAATTACCTCACCTGCCCCTTGGCTTTCAGCTTGCACTGGCGGTAAGGCCTGAATGTATGGTTTTCAGTGGCTCCTTCAGGGTAACTAGATCCTGAAAGACAACTAAAACATACAGATGCAGGCTGGGTAGCTGCTCCATTACATGTCTCTGCAGGGCTGTGCCACGGCTCGTGGCTTTAATACGTCGGGCACACGACTGCGTGAGGTCTCCACCTCCCTGGGTCATCGGAGGTCTATTTAAGGTCAATTACGACAAGTTCTGAACAAAGGATTAATAGAAATCTGACAAATCTGGTTGGGAAATGTACTTACTTTGTCAGATTTCTCGAGTTGTAGCGTTGCTCCGTTCAGGCTGAATGATGGCATTCAACGTGCCTCCTTACTCATCCTGACAGCTAACAAGATAAACCTGTCAGCATGTGATTTGCCGAGAAGTTCAGATAGAAGTTGCCAGTGGTGCACGCTTTGGAAAAGGGATGCGCGTCGCATTCAAGGCGGTGACTGTAAAACAAATCTGTTTCTGCCTGCTGTGCCCAGACGATTGCCTCCAATGGCCAGGCCAGCCGTGCCCGTGCTCAGGTGGTGAACTCAGCATAAAGCATCGTGGTATTGGAGGACCACTGGCAGAGAGCTGAGAGCCCGGTCAGGGGTGCCCTGCAGGTACAGGCCAAAGGCACAGCCGATTTGCATTATTTGGGCACTTGCTTCGTCTATGGCTCGTGCACAGCCACAGGTGTGCCAGGAGCTGTGGCACGGCCAAACTGCCTGAAGGGGTAAAAGGTTCCCTGGGAGGACCTCGTGGTCTCAGAAGGAAACTGATGGGTGTCTGGGGCTGGCCACACAGCAGACGGGGGGTTCCAATGTGGGATCCCTTGAGTTGCTCACCAGGGGTTGGCTGGTCAGGGACCACTGCATCAATCTCTCCGTTTCCCCCAGGGCCACACCGGCAAGACAGGGCAATTCTGGATTAATGCGGCCTCTTGTCCTCACTTCCGTTCCTGTTGATGGGTGCCAATGGACAACAGGATGCTCCCAAGTTCAAGGCACCGTGGATCTGAATTTGAAGACATGCTTTCACAAGAGGGTCATGCCAGTGCCACAGAAGCCTCACGCTCCCCAACCGTCTGGGTCAAGTTTACTTCTGGAACCAACATGATCTGACCTGGTCAAGATGGTTGAGCCTCAGCCCACCGGCCATGGCTCTGGACTTAGTCTTGGAGCTGAAGGCCTGGTGTTTAGGAGTGATGACCAGAGGTATGTCGTTACCAATGGGCTGGGACTACTGGTTCACCTTTTCCCCTTTAGGGCTGAATCCTGTCCCCAAGATTGAAGATGGGGCCCGACTCACTAAACTGTTCCATCTCCTCTCTGGGGTGGGAGGTGGTGGCTACTAGGTCTTGTCCTGCACAGGAGAGGAGTGGACCGATGGTCCAGTACCATAGAGTGCCACTTCTGAGTGTCACCCACCACCTGAATTCATGCCATTTTGTTTTCTTGAGTCAGGGCCAGGGGCAGGTCACCATACCTTTGAACAGCATAATAGCTCTGCATTGAGTCCAGACCAGGGGCTAGGCACACTCTGAGCTATAGACCTATCTCACAACAATCCTATGACAAAGGTTATATTATTCCCATTCATTCAACAAAACCATAAACTCATGTTGTGCTGGATTCTATCCACAGGTAGGGAAGCCTTCAAAGCTCAGAGAGGCTAAGTAATCTGCTGGCTGAAAGATCTAGTAAATGGCCAAGCAAGTAAGAACTCAAGCAGTTGGACTCAGGCACCTGGTGCTGAATGACCCACTGTGTCTGATCACCTTCTATGCTAGGCCATAGGCAGGGCTATGTGGGCAGCCCCAGAGCCCTTTCAATGCTTATAACTAACTCCCAGGCCTGCTGTCCTGCCCCCCTGGATTTAGCTGGAGTTACTCAGAGTTCCGAGGGTGGGGAAGGGGCTGGGGCCCCACACACCCCTTTGGTCTCGGTTATTTTCAGCCTCCTTTCCTAGACCACACTGGCCATACTTGATAGCGACCACAATTAGTTATTTTCAGTTAACACATTTTTTCTTTTTTTTTCAACGTTTTTTTTTATTTTTTTTTTTATTTTTTTTATTTTTTTATTTTTGGGACAGAGAGAGACAGAGCATGAACGGGGGAGGGGCAGAGAGAGAGGGAGGCACAGAAGCGGAAACAGGCTCCAGGCTCTGAGCCATCAGCCCAGAGCCTGACGCGGGGCTCGAACTCACGGACCGCGAGATCGTGACCTGGCTGAAGTCGGACGCTTAACCGACTGCGCCACCCAGGCGCCCCCACATTTTTTCTTAAAGTAGAATTTAATAAATATTTCTTTTTATGGAGGTAATTTTTATGGCTAATGGTTCTATCTTTTTATTTAAAAAATTTTTTGACGTTTATTTATTTTTGAGACAGAGGGAGACAGAGCATGAACGGGGGAGGGTCAGAGAGAGGGGGACACAGAATCTGAAACAGGCTCCAGGCTCGGAGCTGTCAGCACAGAGCCCAACGCGGGGCTCGAACTCACGGACCGCGAGATCATGACCTGAGCCGAAGTCAGCCGCTCAACCGACTGAGCCACCCAGGCGCCCCGATGTTTTTTAATTTTTAAAAATTTTTTTGTTTTTTAGTTAAAAAAAATTTTTTTAATGTTTATTTTTGAGACAGAGAGAGACAGAGCGTGAACAGGGGGAGGGTCAGAGAGAGAGGGAGACACAGAATCTGAAACAGGCTCCAGGTTCGGAGCTGTCAGCACAGAGCCCGACGCGGGGCTCGAACTCACAGACCGTGAGATCATGACCTGAGCCGAAGTCAGCCGCTTAACCGACTGAGCCACCCAGGCACCCCATAATGGTTCTATCTTTACAGTATTGATATAAAATTTGCTTTGTAAGTAAATGGATTTAAGCTTTTATTATTTTTTTGCATATACACAATGGAATACTACTTGGCAATGAGAAAGAATGAAATATGGCCTTTTGTAGCAACGTGGATGGAACTGGAGAGTGTTATGCTAAGTGAAATAAGTCATACAGAGAAAGACAGATACCATATGTCTTCACTCTTATGTGGATCCTGAAGAAACTTATAACAGAAGACCATGGGGGAGGGGAAGGGAAAAAAAAGTTAGAGAGGGAGGGAGCCAAAACATAAGAGACTCTTAAAAACTGAGAATAAACTGAGGGTTGATGGGGGGGTGGGAGGGAGGGGAAAGGGGGTGATGGGCACGGAGGAGGGCACCCATTGGGATGAGCACTGGGTGTTGTATGGAAACCAATTTGACAATAAATTTCATATTAAAAATAAGTAAATAAATAAATAGCATTTTGCCTTGGGAAAAAAATAAAATATTGTGGTAAAATACACATAACATAAAATGTGCCATCTTAACCCTTTTTAAGTGTACAGTTCAGGAGTGTTAAGTACATTCACATGTTCTGCTACCAATCTCCCAAACTCTGTAAAAATCTTGCAAAATTGAAACTCTGTACCCATTAGACAGCTCCCCATGCCTCCTTCCCTGAATTTCCTGGCAGCCACCGTTCTGACTTCTTTCTCTATGGATTTGCCTACTCTGGGTGCCTTCTCTAAGTGAAACAAGACAGTATTTGTCCTGTGACTGGATTATTTCACTTAGCATAATGTCCTTATGATTCAGTGATGTAGGATGTTTCAGAATTTCCTTCAAGGCTGAATAATATTCCATTGTATGGACATACCACATTTTGTTTATCCATTGATTCGTGGATGTTAATGGACACTTGGGTTGTTTCCATCTTTTGGTCACTGTGAATAAGGTTCCTATAAACATGGATGCACAATTATCTTTTTGAGACCCTGCTTCATTTTTTTTTTTACATAGATACCTAGAAGTGGAATTGCGGATCATATGATATTCTATTTTTAATTCTTTTCAGAAACACCATATTGTTTTTCACAGGGGCTGTGCCATTTTGCATTCTCGCTGGCAATGCACAAAGGTCTAATTTTTCCACATAGTCACCAACATTTGTTATTTTATGCTTTTTGATGGTAGCTATCCTAATGAGTGTGAGGTGGTAACTCACTGTGGCTTTGATTTGCATTTCCCCAATGATTAGTGGTGCTGAGCAGGTTTTCGTATGCTTGTTGACGATTTGCATACCTTCTTTGGAAAAATGTCTATTCATCAAGGGGCCCGTTTTTCAATAAGGTCATGAAGTTAATAAGTTTTTGAATCACAAATGCTTCTGGGAGAGGCAACAGACTTCATCAGTTTCACTGGTTCAACTGACAGAATTCATTAGTGTTTGCCTCAGAAGGAGGCTGTGCTGAGGACACTGAGAACATGTGGATTGGATGGTGTAGGTGGACAGGAAGATTATGGGGAAGTAGAGGTGGGTAAGATGGCAGGAGGCACTGGGCAGAGAAAGGTGCCCTGTGGGATCTAGGAGAGAAGCAACAAATGGGAAGCAGGAGGGAACCCAAAATAAATCTCACTGCCTTCTCAATTTTGTCAATGACTGATCAGGCTCTCGGGGATGCCCAGAGAGAAGTAGGGATGAGAGTCCTCTGGGTTATACATATATTCAGTCCCTTGTTAGATTTCAGGACAGACACAAAGAGGCCTCTAATGAATGAGAATTTTCCTGATTCGGCTCCCACCACCACCTGGAGGCCCCATCTATGGATGTGTGGGTCATGTGGCAGGAGGGGAGACTCAGAGCTGGGCTCCCAGATGAAGCATTCTGACTCTCTGGGTCTCTGTCAGGTAGTTTTCAAGAGGGCCATGTGGGGGTGTTGGAAATGTGTGGAGTGGTTTGAGCTGGAGAATGCTACCTACTTGGGATGTGGGTCAGAATGCTAATGGGTGGGCAGTACGATTAAGAGCAAATTGTTGTGCCTGAGTCGCAACAACGTCCCCATTGAGAAATGCTGCTCCATTCCTTGAAGGGACAGCAGATAGGGCAGAAAGGGCACAGTCTGCCCTAGTGACTGACAACCTGCATCGAAATCCCCACTGTGATACTTACATGCTAGGCTGCTTTGTGCTCATTCCTTAACCTCTCTGAGCTGTGTGCTACAATCTTCCCCAGGCGAACATGGGCTTGGCTGCTGCTTTGAACAAGGCTGATGGTTCCCCATCATTTGGTAGTGAAGAGGTGACCCTCCAGCTGTGTCTGAATGCTGCTATCTTCTGCTGGGAAGCGGGGCTGGCCTGCCAGGCCTTGGACGTGCGTGTGTCGGTGAGTTGCTTCCCAGCCGCAGTGGTGGGAAGGGAGCTGGCAGCCAGAAGGGCCACGTCAACAAAAGCAGGCAGTGCCCACCCACTTGTGTAGCACTCTGGCATCAGTTCCCTTGGCAGTGGCTTCCCTTTGCCCTGGAACAACCCCGCCTGGGTCGGATCAGCTGGTAATCACAGCCCTTTACCACCGCCCCCCCCCTCCCCCCGCCCCCCCCCCCCCCCCCCGACGAAGCTCTGTTTCCAGTGGGCCCAAGGCCCTGCGGATTCCACCTGTGCCTTTCCGGCTCAGAGAGAAGATTTTGGTGCTTTTGTTTGATGAGCTGCTGGCAGCACCCCTGGTGGCACTCAATTATAGCCCAGCTCAGCCGAACGCTTTTGGTCTCGGGTTATGAAACGAATACCTGCTGAGCCCTGGACACCCGAGCTCCGAGGCTGTTCAGATTTCACAACATCACTCTTGAAAAAAGCTCCTGTCTTACGCGGATCCTGTCACTCCCCTGTGTCATTGCATTCTTGCCTCCAGTTATGATTTTTGAATATTTCCTCACACCTTCCCCCACCTCCCAGCCACCTGTATGTTCTCCCCACACAACAGCACATGCAGCTGCACACCTCGGGGGTAAGAACACAGGCAGGAGCTGCAGCTTGGGGCAACGTGTGTCACGGGGTGCTGGCTGTACCCAGGATTTTAGTGGCGGGACATTTGTGTCTTTCTTCCTATGTAAAGGCCCATTTATCTACATTTCAGGCACCTGTGAATAAAGTTCTGTGATCTTGTTCATCTTACGGAGGCTCAGTTGAGTCAGGTTCAACTCTCCAGGGTGTTGGGGTAACCCCCTCTCTCTTTGCAGACACAGAAGAGGAGGCTGTGCCCTCTGAGGATATTGTCACTTGGTGGCTGTGCTCTCTACTCATTGGAAATATGTTGCAAGTTCGCTACAAATAGAAATCCCAAATTTTGGGAAAGGTGCATCGTTTTGTGACACTGATAAAAACATTGTTGGAGACTTGCTGGAATCCCATACAAAGCTATCGACAAATGTTGTTTGGTAGGGTCAGGTCAGTTAACGATGAAAGAAGGGAAACTTAGCAAGAGGAGGTTATGGGAGGTGGTTTAAAACGTAGAATATTAAAGGATAAAAAAGGCCTTTGGGGAAAATGACGATGACCTCAAATGTCTATGCCATGCTTTGCAAAAGCTCCATTATGATTGTGCTATAATTCAGAGGAGAATGCTTTTGTGCTGTGCTGTCACGTTGGGCACCTCTGACCGCCAGACTCACGTGCTCCTGGCCTCACCTTGACCACAGCCAGGGCTTCAGGATGGAGCTTCCACATTGATGGCTCCCATCCCTGCCTTCCTTCCTGGGCTTCTCTGATGCCGTAGACCCAGTGCTGATCTTCCAATGGACACAAGTAGCCCAGAGCGCTGGGAGCAACCCAGGAACAACCCACAAGCCAAGGGGAGCAAGGAGCTGACAGAGAAGTAGTCCTCACGGTCGGTGCCCGGAGCCACTCTGAGATGCCTTCTCTGCCATCCTCAGAAGGTTGCCGAGGTGGGTGAGATTATGTCCCAGTTGCCCTCGGGAGTGACTTTGACAATGCACCCTATATTGCATCCCTACCTTGCCTTTCTCTTTGCGGTCGCTCAGCCATGTTTCCCTGATGTTTCTCTGAAACAGGGAGCAGCACAGGGGTCCTTGACTCTGTCTCTGCCTGGGGGGGGGGACTCAAGTCGCCAGCGTGTAATTTGTCAGAAAGAATATATCCAACCCTCCTTTCAGTCTGGGTTCCAAGAATTCGCTCAAAATTTTAGTTATAACCTATATAGTGTTAAATACAAGAGAAAATAAAATTTTATACCTTTTGGCTTAACTTTTCAGATACAACTCTAATCGATTCTTTTCTTGCTATTCATTTCATAACACTTGTTTATGATCTAAGTGGATTCACTTTAAGTGGCCTTTTCCCATCAGATAATGGGAACCTTATATATATATTTCCCCCCAGAAAACTGTAACTGATCTTTTCCCCACTTATGTTGTATGTCTTTTTCCCTTTATCAAATACTCTTCTAAAACATAACATTTGACCATATGGCGGTTACCACCATTTATATACTCAATCCACTAGCACTATATTTTGAAGTTATTTCCATTTTTTACAGTATCATAAACAAAGGTGAGGAGAATAATCTCAATGTATGAACCCTGGGCAGTTTTCAACTCCTGTGCTTCAGTTTCCTTATCTGTCATAGGGGGACAAGAACAGCACCTACCTCAGAGAGCTGTCCTGAGGATTAAATGTATTATGACTTGTAAAGTGCTCAGAACAGTGCCTTCCCCACACTCAGTGATCTATGAAGGTTAGTGATGGTGATAAAGGTGATGACTGTTGTTCTCGTGAAGGCCATGGTCTGCCCAGTTATTCAGTCCAATCAATTCCCGAGACTTGTGAATTCTGACTGTTACTTGGTTTAATTACACAACCCTGTTGCTACCACACCCAGGTCACTCTCCCCTCTGCCTGGTGTCCTGTCCTCAAGTGGTCTCCTTGCTTTGAGTTTGCTCCTTCCAATCCATTCTGACTCCCACGGTCAAAGTGCTCTTTCCCAAAGACAAAACTCTGAAGAGGTGAACCAATTTATATTCCTTCTAGCACTGTGTGAGAGTACCTATTTCCCAAACCTTCACTAACCTTGTCTATAATTATTGAAAAAACATTTTTTGAAAAATGGTATCATTTTATATTTCATTTCCTTGCCATGGTTGAACTTTAAAAAACACATGCCTGCCATTTTTATTACTCCCATTCTATAATGCCTGTTCATGTCATTTGTTCTAAAAGGCCTTTGATATTATGACACAGTAAATGCTATCTGTGTTCAGAGGCTCAATTTTGGAGCCTGGCAACATTTGCCCTGGCCAGCCTTGGCTCTGGGCCTGGGGCCATCCAGAAAAGCCCCTTTTATAGTTGCTTCTGATGGTATAGTGTCACGTGCCCATCTGTTTTAACTTGGCCCAGCCCATGAGTGCTGGAGAACAGGACCCCTTGAAGCACACTATAATCGTTTACTCAAAGTGGCCTGTTCCTCGGCCCTGGATCACTTTTACATCAAGCTCCTTCTGGATGGCCATTTTTAGCTCAGATGACCACACCGTTTTGAAGCCTGCTGCTTTGGGGGGCTAAATATAATTTCTCTGGGAAAGGGGCCAACCGCGGCAGCTTATTTCCGTTTGGCCTGTGTCTTGAGGCAAGACTGAATATGAGAGGAAATGTGGAGCCAGCACGAAGAAACAGCGTGGCAGCAACCATCACTGCACACAGACCTTCCGGTGGCAAAGGCGGAGCCAATGGACAGGTGAGTGCACCCACTTTTGAGCCCCCTGAGGGTACTGGCAGCTCAGTCATGACATTCTTTTGTTCTGGAATGACAGGGGTGTTTGGATGTGTGCCTACTCAAACCTTACTGGAAGGTTCTGCCTGAATTCCATTTCTCATTCTGGTAGTTCATACTACTTGGGATAGCACAGAAAGCCTTCCGTGACTTAATCCCTAACTTCTCACTCTTGACACTCTCCAAATCCCAATGACCACACTCACCTCTCCAGCCATATTTAAAAAAATTTTTTTTTCTTAATGTTTGTTTATTTGTGTGAGAGAGACAGAGAGAGAGATAGAGACAGAGAGACAGAGTGTGAGCAGGGGAGGGGCAGAGAGAGAGAGGGAGACACAGAATCCGAAGCAGGCTCCAGGCTCTGGGCTGTCAGCACAGAGCCTGATGTGGGGCTCGAACTCACGAACCGTGAGATCATGATCTGAGCCAACGTCAGACGCTCAACCGACTGAGCCATCCAGGCGTCTGGACGTCTCCAGCCATATTGAACAACTACAGTTCCCCAAGCGCATCATCCCATTTTACACCTCTATACTTTCGCACATATTATTTTCTCTGCTTGGGTTACGACTGGAAAACCTTTACTCATTTTTTCAGATTCAAACCCAATGCCCCTTGACCCACTCAAGTAGAAGTAATCAGTCACTCCTTTGGTTCAGTATGGTTCCCAGTTTGTACCTTCATTGTAGCACTACTTTTTCCATGCTTATGTCTCCTCCATTGGAGTGTGAAAACATTGAAAGCGGGACTTCATTCATTCATTTATTAATTCATCCATCCATCCATCCATCCATCCAACAGACATTTGCTGAGCACCTGCAAACACAACGTGGCACTCTTCCTTATCTTTGCACAGCTTCTGCAGAGCATGGCTTTGGAACATACCTGCTCAGGAATGGGTGGTAAGTAGTATGAGTTATTGAGAATGGCTACATAACTCATTCCTGGCATTGGAGAATTGCCTTCAGGTGCAGCATATTTAATCATCCTGAGCTTTGTGATCTAATTGTGTGGGGGGAGATGCATCATTCCAGCACTCCACCCCACACTAGGACTCCTCATCACGTCCTGGCTGCCCAGTCTTCTTCTGTGTCCAGAGCCGCCAGATACATTCAGGAGCATCATCTGGGCTTACAACTTCTTCTCCCACCACTGACTTGCTTTCCCAGTGGAAATTATGTGTCATCTTGCACCCAGAAGAGCCAAAGTGTACCCTCATCATGGCCCAACTATGGCTCAAATAGTTGGAGCTGTGCTAGGACAGCATGATACCAATGCATAGCAGATAGCAGGAAGTGGGTGTTGGCAATAATCGCCATGTTTTTTAAAAAATTACTTAATTAATTAGAGACAAATGGTTTGAGTGACTCAAGTCCATATAGAATTTGAAAAGGCCTATAATGGAGTGATGTTGGGGGGAAGAGAGTGAGTGCGCATGTGGGACAAATAAATGAACGCCCATAAACCATTTATAGGAGTGTGGGCCGTGCTTTGTTTTTTGGATGCACCTGCCATTTGTGCCCTCCTATTTTTCTTCTTGGTTTCCCAGGTTCTGGACTCCCTGGATCCTCCCTCCTTTGAGTCTCTCTGCCCTCTGTCAGCCTGGTCTCAGCTATAAAAAAGCCTCACTAAAGGAAACTGTTTATCCTCAACCTGGTCTGTGATAGAACCTCACACTGACTGTAAGGCATAGACCAGCAACCTCTAACTATTCACTATAGTTAATTATTTGTTCTGTAGGGTTTTTTGTGTGTTTGTTTTGGGGGTCTTTTTTGATATTTGTGTTTGAAATATATTTTATGCTAATTCTTTTTAAAATAGATTAAACCCTCCCCTAATATCTAGTTCTAGACTTCATTTTTTTAAACGTTTGATGAGTTTTATAACATTAAAATATGCTGTTCATATTTTTACACAGAGCTTTCAGATGTATTTTTTGGAGTGTTTGTACTAAAAGATGACTTTCGGCGCTTCCAGACAGAATTCTTATCGGGATGTCCTAAGGACTCGGACTCTTGCTTTAAGTTGTTATCCAAAAACAACAATTTTCTTTTTAAAGCCCAGTATCTCATTTTGGATTCTTTGTAGGAATGTTGGAAAGATCCCTCTGTCCCCTCCTCTTGGCCCACCCATCCCCTATAATAGACAAGCTTCCTAAGTTCTCAGGCCGGCGGCGCAGGGGTCTGACCAAGCGGACAGCCAGGTCAGCATAGCTTGTTGGCAGGGTGATTGTCTGTAACAGGCCCTCTCACCCAACCTGAAGTTGCTACATGGCAGTCCGGGCTTGGTGATGCTTTTCCCTGTGTGGTGGTATCTCTAGGGCAAAAGTCACATCACAGTCCAATTTGGAGGGTCATTGAGCCACTCACTATTAGGTGTAAGTTTCCAAATCCCAAGTGTTGAGAAGTTAGTCCCTGGACATCCTGGGACATGTGGTGCACACTGGCAGATGTGAAATAGAGATCCAGTCAAGTAATTTACCGTCAGGTGTGATTACCCAACCGCACTAAAGACCCCACAACCACAGCATTGCATCCCGCTCCAAACACTTGGTTAAGTGAAAAACAGATGAGAGCTCAGACTTTACCTTAAAATATATATGCTTTTCTCTTCCATTTCTTAGAATGAAATTCATATGTGAGGTAGCAAAGTGTATTGGATAGGACCAAGGGCTCTTGAAGCCAGAAAAAAAACCCTAACTTAAAGCCTTCCCTCTATACTTCTTAGCTGGTGACCCTGGGCATATTGTTTATCTCTCTCGGTCTCAGTTACTCACCCGTAAGATAGGGATAATGATACTGAAACTCACAGAGCTATTGAGAAGATTCAAAGAGACCAATGTATTTAAGTGGCAGCTGGGGGATAGCACTCGATAAACAATGCAGAGGTAAAGAAATGAAAATGGACCAGGCTTTTGAAAGATCTGGAATATCAAAGACACATTTTTCTAATCTAATTTAGGTCTTGAGATCTCTTTTCTTACTTGGTGCCTCTTCACATTGCTGTCCTTAAGTCAATGGCGGGATTGGCCACAGCATGTGGAACTGGGGATTGGGCACCAGTGCAGGGTAGAAGGTTGAGTTATGCCAGCATCTTGCTTTATGATTGGCCCAGCTAATAGACTCTCATTAATGCTGAGATAACTTGAAGATGTTCTTGAAATAAAATGTTGATCTAGATCGGGGGTTAGAAAACTTTTTCTATAGAGGGTCAAATAGAAAACATTTTAGACTTTGTGGCCCATACGGTCTCTGCTGAGGTGACCCTTTGCAGTGTGAAAGCAGTCAAACACAGACAAACATGTAAGTGAATGCGGATGGCTGAGTTCTAATAAAACTTTGCTTATGGACATTGAAATTTGAATTTCATGCAATTTTAATGTGCGAAAAATATTCTTTTTTTCATTTTTTAAGTAATACGTTTTTTTAATGTAAAAAACGGCCCATATAAAAATGGGTATCAGGCTACATTTGTTCCATAGACCCCTGCTTTAGAATATTTTGTTACAGATGAAATTTGGATGTCTACTGGCATGCTTTAGCTTCCTTCCTATTAAGTGTGTGTGGTTATAAACTCTTGACTCCATGCCTATACTGTGTTAGGTTCTCTACGTGCGTTATCAGAACTTCAAGAAGGAATCATCAAATCCACCATGATAGTCAAAGTTTCAATACTCTTCTCCACAGACGACCCATAAATAAAACATGCATTACCTCTTTTAATCTTTACTCCACACTGCAAAGTAGATTTTATCATTTCTACTTTATACTTAAGGAAACCGAGGTTCAGAGTAGCTACTTGCGTAGGATCACAGGCTGCAGAAAAGATAGGACCGAGATATAAACCAGGATTGTGTGATTTTAAAGCCCAGGCACTGAGCACTGCCTTTCGTGGCTTCCCTCACCCACCAACCTTGTAATCATTTAGAAATTCGTGACAGAACAGAAGACCAGGGACTGTGTTAAACACTGACCTCACTTTTTAGAACCCAGGTCAAGGGGTTTTTTTCTGGGAATTTGGGTTCTATCGGGGTAACACTGAGGAAGTTGGATTAAGTGCCCAACAGCTGAAATACCTTTTTTATATTTGGTTTTGTTTTTTAATCACATGAGCAAGCATTACTATTAGCCAGGAGTCAATGGCCACACATGGGGAGAGACACCCAGCAGTGGAACAATAATTACTGAGGTCATAGATAACTTTGGGGTGAAGTTGACACAGGGTTCTTGTCACTGATGGAAGCAATGGCATGCAAGTCAATGAGGCCGAGCCACCCCGGATACAGTTCAAAAGGTTGTCTGCATTAAAATGATGTCAATTAAGTGGAAGGAATTCAGAGACCAAACAAGTAAATAATAACAGCTTTGGAAAGGGCTGATTCAGGAAGCCCAGTTTGATTTGACAGTGGTGTTGTGGTGGCGAGTGATGATAAATGGTTCCCTGGGAGAGCCATTTGGCTGTATTTGACTTGAGTGTAGAGCAAGGAGGTCAAGTGATCAACTTGAATTGTTCTAGGGGCCATTAACCAGTCTTAGAAGAAAAGGAGAAAGGGTTGGGGAGAGAATGGGGGAGGGAGGGAGAGAAACAGAAGGACAGAAGGGGGCAGAGAGAGAAATGGGTAAAAAATGAGAAACAAGCAAAATTGTCCAGAGGCAATTAGCTAGTCTTTTCTAAGGAGAGACAGAGAGAGAGAGAGAGAGAGAGAGAGAGAGAGAGGTAAAAAAAAAAAAAAAAAAAAAAAGAGAGAGAGAGAGAGAGAAACAAGCAAAATAGCAAGAAAAACTTGAGGTTTACTATAAGCCAGCCCTGGACTAGCTTCTGAAAGGAAGCATGTATGTGTTTGTTGTGGGAGAAGCTAAACTAGGGTGCAAAAGTGAGATAATAAGCAAGCAGGAGGGAATGGCCGTGTCTGATGAGAACAGTAAGGACACGTGGGTGACATCCGTTTTCTCACCCAGTGACCAAAGAGACAAGATTTCAGGGTGTGAACCTGTAATAGCGGATAGGAAAGTTACTCCTCCAAGGCATCACGCCTGAGGGCGTGTGGGGAACACAGGCGGCCCAAATAGATGACAGGAGGATATCCTGGCTTGGGTTTCTCCCAGAAGCAGACTCTGAGACAAGTATTTGAGTGCAAATAGTATCTTTGGGAGGTGATTACAGGAAGCAATCAGGGCGTGGGGAAGTGAGACAGAGATGGGAAGGCAGCCAGATAAAGGTTCATTATCAAGTAAGTACCACTGTGGACAAACAGAGTGGAATCCCACCAGGATCGCTGGGGCCTAGTGTAGAACATGGACCTTGGAGTTACCCTGCCCGAGGAGAGAGGAGCTGAGGCCCCAGCAGCTGGTCAAGGGCCTTTTCCCCCACAGTGTGTGACCATTGACTCCTGGTGGGCTCCAGGGGGCTTTGGCAGTCAGAGACAGCCGTTGGGCCAAGTGTGCCAGGGCTCGCTGGCAGTTGGAGTTGGGCTGGCGTTTATGGCAAAGGCGACTGCCAAGAGGCTATGGCCGGGATGCTGGCCGCATCTGCAGCGGGCACCCTCCAAAGAGCCATCTTGGAAGTGAGGCTCTGAGGGTTATGGTTTTTACATGTGTACACGCCTCCTGCTACACAAAAGGGGTGGGTGGGAGAAGAGAGAGAGAAGAGAGAGAGAGAAAGAGAGAGAGAGAGAGAGAGAGCAATAGAGAAGGAAGCAAGTCCACGAGGGACCAAAGGTGTCTGCGTGAGGACCAGAGCAAAGAGAGTGCAAGTCTGGACTGTTCTTGCCTGCCGCCCATTCCCGCGAGAAAGGAAAACTGGATATCAGGCTCAATAATTCAAGGACTCCATGTTCTCATGCTGAGTATCATGCTGGCGGATGTGAAGATGGGTGGTCTTCTCCTTCTTGAGAGAGGGGCTGGACATGGGAGAACAAGTTTGCCGTGGCAGAAAACTTAAGCCGCTTTCATTGGCATGGAAAACACCACAGATGAGGGAAAAAAGATCCTCTGAGTCTTCCTTTTAAGTGGTCTGGTAGTGAGACTGTTTTTCCCAGATGATTTCCTGGGCCAGTATAAACTTCTGCTGGGGCCGACTCTGACATTTCTCTCTCCACCCATTCCCCCTAAAGCATGAGCCCAGCCAAGGCTCTTTCCATACAAGCTCAGCTTTTGGAAGGTGTTCAAGCAGTCAGTCTTGTGCAGGGCTAGGGTGTCTCCATTACAGCAAACATGCCCATTCACCACCCACCCCACCCCGGTCTCAGAGTGGGCTCCCTCAGGTGTCCACGGGACAACCTCTCCCCTGATCAGTGGGGCTTTGGTTTTTGCTGTTACCCAGAGGATGATGGAACTCCTTTGAACTCAGGGCATCAGGGGAACTGAGCTGTGGGAAGCTGAAGAGTGCCCCCCCCCACAATACATCAGGGCCTGATTCCTAAAATGTGTGAATGTTACATGATTTGGAAAAAAGAGCTTTTGCAGCTGTCAATTAAGGATCTGGAGATGAGGAGATTATCCTGGGTTATGCAGACTTTAAATGCCATCACAGGTGTCCTTAGAGGAGAAAGGCAGAGGAGGATTTCACATACACAGAGAAGGGGATGCAAAGGTGGAGCAGAGATTGGAGTGGTGGGGTGTGGCCACTGGCCCAGGAATGCTGGGAGTCACCAGAACCTGGAGGCAGGAAATGGATTGTCCCCTAGATCCTCTGGAGGGAGCACCTGGAGTGCCCTGCTAACACTTGGATTCTGGACTTCCGACCTCCAGAACTGTGAGAACAAATTTGTGTGTGTGTGTGTGTGTGTGTGTGTGTGTGTGTTTAATTTGAAGGGCAGAGCGGGGGGCCTTTTTTCTTTCTTTCTTTGTTTCTTTGTTTCTTTCTTTGTTTCTTTCTTTTTTAATTTTATAAATTTGTGTTGTTTTAAACCAAGTTTGTGGTAATTTTCTGTAACAGCCACAGGAAACTCATTACACGAGTCCATAAAATTTCGGGTCACAAGCGGATCTGGTTACAGATGACCTGTGGATTGAGTTCGGTAATAACCTGAACAGCCCTTTCTTCTGGGTTTAGGTGAAGGCAGGGAGAGAAAAAGGGAGGCAGATGTTTGTTTCCAGCGGTAGCCTCCCGAGGGTTGTAAACTTGCTTCCAGAGACCTTGGGGAGACTGAGATCCTTGCTTTTTGTCTTCCAAGTGGCCAGGATGCTATCCAAGGGTGGGGTGACTCAATGAAAGAACGCGAGTGGTGTGGATCTGGGTCTGGGGTCCAGTTCCAGCTTTGCCAGGTCCTCAGCATGCAATGAGGTGACTGGCTTGGGTAGCACTGGGATTTGTACCGAGGTCTCCTGAATGCACCACACATTGCACAAGGACAGGAACACTTCCATCTGCCACCGGGCTGTGAGGAGGCTGATGATGTCGGATCCTGTTCATTGGGGAAACCAAGGTTCTCTTAGGGGTGACACTGAACACTTCTAGTGAACCTGGTACTCTCCTGAGGACCTCACAATATCTTTGTAAAGTAGAAATCCTTATTCCCTATCATACTTAGGGTTCCCCAGTGAAACAGAACCAAAAGGAGGTGTGTGGTGTGAGTGTGTGTGTGTGTGTATAGAGAGAAGGTGAGTGGGAGAGAGGAAGGGAGAGAGAGAGAGGGAGGAAGCGAGAGAGAGGAGGAGGGAGAGGGAGAAGAGAAGGATTTAATTCAAGAAATTGCCTCACATGATGGTGGAGCCTTGGTAAATCTAACATCTATTGGGTAGGCCTGCAGGCTGCAGACCCCAGGAATCGTTGATGTTGCAGCTCAAGTCTGGAAGCAGTTTGCTAACAGAATTCCTTCTTCCTTAGAGGAGGTCAGTCTTTTTATTCTTAAGGCCTTCAACTGATTGGATGAGGCCCACCTACATTATGAAGGATAATCAGCTTTACTCAAAGTCTACTAATACACAAAGTCTACCGATTTAAATATTAATCTCAAATAAACAATACCTTTACAGCAACATCCAGATGTGTTTGACCAAATATCTGGGTACCGTGGCCTAGCCAAATTGACACAAAAAATTAAACATCACTCCCTCTCCCAGCTCCAAGTCTTTTAACAGAAGAGGAAACTGAGGCTTAGGGAAGTAGAACAACCCACTCAAAGTCATGCACCTAGGGCATGGCTTGACTCAAAAGTCAAGGTTTCACTGCCAGGTTTAGATGTTTCAGCTGGCATTAGGCTGAAATCGGCCACGCAGCCACACCCAGTTCCTTGACTGGGTAGATCATGCCCAGTCTAGGCAACAAGCCAAGGTGACCTTAATCAGTTCAAGTTCTTTCTCTTCCTTACTACTCACCTTTGACCTTCTGACTCTCTCCTTCGGCCCTCATTCACTCTTCTCGGTTCCCTAGCTAAGTTTCCTTCAGCACATGCTTTTGCGATTTGTGTTTGATTTTTTTTAAGTTACTTCTAACATTTCATGCAGATTTCAGGTACCATATATCTACCATGAGAAAGCTCTCAGTCTCCAGCAACAAGTCAGCTTCTTGTTGGACACATGTAGTTGGGGCTAGTGAGGGGGTTTCTCTTCCTGGACCTCTCACTCACAGGGCAGTGAGGAGAGGAGACCTGAGTGTCCTTGCTCTTGAAGGGCAAGGGCTAGTCCTCAACTGACCTTGAAGATGGGGCCAACTCTTAGCCATCTTTGAACCCTGTGTCTGTCAGTGTCCAATCAGGAAAACTGAAATATACCGGAGATTTGAAGTGGAGAGAATTCCATTTGGGGAACTGATTGGAAAACCTGAATAGCAAAAAGGGAAGGATAAGGGAAACCAAGGATTCATAGTGACAGGGAGCTGCTCCCATTCCTCAGACTGGCCAGGGGAGGGGGAGGCACAAGGGAAAATGGCTCTTCCAGAGAGTTCCCTGGGTGAACTCTTGCAGCTTCTAGAAGCTAGGACACATGGCTTATCCTGGATTTGGGGATTGCTTTTTTAGGCAGATGCCTGAAGTTGATGCGGAGGAGTGAAGCTAAGGGTGTAGCTATGGTTACAAAGCTCTGTGGATATGTGTAGATTGGTGGGAACGTGTGATCTTTCACTACTTATTACCCAGGTTAGGTTGGGCCCCCATTTCATGCTAGCTACCATAGCCCACTGTCTTCCCTCACAGCATTTGGTACATAACAACTATTCCATTTATCATTAAACATTTTTTAAATGTTTATCTATTTTTGAGAGAGACAGAGAGACAGAGTATAAGCAGGGGGTGGGGCAGAGAGAGAGGGAGACACAGAATCTGAAGCAGGCTCCAGGCTCTGAGCTGTCAGCACAGCTGATCAACCGTGAGATCGTGCCCTGAGCCGAAGTCGGACACCCAACCGACTGAGCCACCCAGGTGCCCCTCCATTTACAATTTTATCTATCTGAACCAGCTTCCCAGCCAGGTTGTTAGTTCCATGAACTAAGGACCGCGCCCTCCTTGTTTTCTCTCGTATCTCCTTTGTGTCTGGGGCTCAGTGGCCACCGGTGCTCGTGTGTTAACTGAACACCTACTGGGACTTCAAGAGATACCCTTTTTTATTCTCATCGAGAACATTCAGGGAGAATCAAAGGGCCTCATGGGAGTGCTGTAGAAGAAAGCTGTATTTGAGGCAGTTTTCATTCAGCCGTGGCCCTATCGTTCAACTTCTCACAGAGAAAAGGCGGCAAGAACAAGGAGGCAAAGGGCAGTCCAGGTAGAGTAGGGGCGGGTACGCCCTCCCTCCCAGAGAGGCGCCTCTGAGCGGAGATTTGGTGGTTACTGGAGCAGGCGGATCCGGAGGTCCATAAGCCCGCCCGTCTACTGTCTCCTCACCCCCTCCTCCCTCAGCCATCATTTACAGCTGGCTGCCGTGATCCCACACGCTCATCTCTACTCCCTAAGGAAAAAGAAGGGAGATAGATTGATAGGATGCTTTCATCTGTAGGAGAATCTGTGTGTTTGCCCCTAAGCCCTGTGGGAGTCAGCATTCTGAGAGCAGCTATATTCTCCCCGCGAGGTGTCCCCATGGTCTGGGCGTGGACTCCCCCTGAGAAGTTGCTCTTTCTCTCCCCTGGCTGAAAGCCAGGATGCTGACTTCTATCCTTAGAGGTGTTCAAGCTCTAATACCGAGAGTTTATGAATGTGACAGTCAGACCTGACCGATGACCACAGCTTGGCTACCTCAGATGCATTTTAACCTTGTCCCAGGTAAATGCATTTAGCAGGCCTGGCACGAGTCCGAGAGGCTTCCGCCCGTCCACCATTTGACCACTACAGTACATCCTCGAGATGCCTGTAAGGTATACATATGTTTAAATATATATGGTGTATACATTTAAATGCCTTATACCTATAAATATATAAGGTATTTATATGTATAGGTGTGTGTGTGTGTGTGTGTGTGTGTGTGTGTGTGTACATTTTTTTTTTAAGACCCAAGAATTCTTCGCGGGGAGGGATAAAAAATGCATTCTATCTTGCATGTCCACTCTGATCATTTATTGGTGGCCACCTGGGGCATGTGTTGAGAAGGATTCTGAAGTGCTGTGATCGCTAAGTTATGGGCACCAGAAGACTTATGAGACCCTTCTATAAGAAATATGTTAAAACCCAAAAGGCTCCATAATTGCATTTCTAAGCTTCCTTGGGAGGAATTCTGCGGCTTTTCTTGAGTGCTGAAATATCTAAGGCCATTCCTCTCTTTCTTCTTTTTGTTAATAGCAAAATTTCCCTTCCTGTCACACGTGCCTATCACCACACATGATGTATTTCATGGTATCATCGAATGTTAGAGCTGGATGATTCTTTAGAGAGCATTTAGTCTAAGTGTCTTGTTTTACCGAGGGTGAAAATGAGGCATAGGAGTCTGATTTTCAAAAGGTCAAACAGCTAGTTAACACAGGTCCTCTGCCTCCCATTTGTCTTCTTTGGACCCTCTGCTTCCAAGGCAAAAATATCTGTCATCACCTTGACTCTCTGCAAGTAAAAATGCAGGGTTGCTTAGGATTGTGCCAGCTGCATATCTTGAACCAGAGAGATCATCTTTGAGCTGTATGGTCTGGCTCTCTCACTTGCTAGTTGAATAAAAAGTAACTAGTAAATGGCTTAATCTTGCTAAGCCTCAGTTCCTTCATCAGTGAACTGGAGGTGAGGAGTGCGTGGATAAAATGAAGTGATGAACACAAAGTGTGTAGCACTGGGTCTGGCTCAATAAATGCTGACTGTTTTTATCATCTGTACAATGATCTGGTTGGACTCAATGATTCCTTGTTGTTCTGAAGGCCTGTGATTCAGAACATCAGCTGATAACCCACGAGATTGCCTCTGAACTACCTGTGGTGGACTTCATGTTTCTATCGGGACTGCTCTATTCAAGTAAGATGATACGTGGCAAGTGAGTTGTTTGCTAACTAGCAAGCATTATTCATTGTTTATTTCAGCTAACATACTTATCATCATCTTTATAACTACTAGTACTAACTACTTTCAAGTAATATTCTAGGAAAATGGCTCCAATTCCGATGGCAAGTTTTAAATCCACAAAGGATTCTGTTAAATTCTCACCCCCGCCCCCGCCAAATACAACCTGGTTTTGCCAACCTTTATATTCTGACTTGTGTCTTTAAACTGACTATTCTCCACAAGGTGGTGTTTTAGGTTGATCTTTATATCCTGCTACAGTTTTAATTAGTATCATTTTATATTTGCTTTTTACTGATACCTTATTCCTGGGCTTGCATCCATAGTCATTTCCTAAAGGGCATGGTTTTTAAAAACCTAATAAATAAATTACAAGTGTGTGTGTGTGTGTGTGTGTGTGTGTGTGCGCGCACACATGTGTATGCATGTGTGTGTCTAGGCTGAAGCCAGCACCAGCATCTGAAGAGTGACCATTAGGTGTTTGTGAAGGGGAATGTTGTCTTGATGCAGAATTCTCTCTTGTGTCTCCGGATGTTGTCTGGTCACAAGTCCCAAAATATATCATTCCTCTGCTAAACTCCACAGTGACAGCATGGGCTCCATCCTGATCCTGTAGTCTGGATCCACACCATGTGTTCCAGGAATCATCTGGGAAGATGCTGTTGACATGAATTCAACTGCTGGCCCGTCATCGGGCATCTTAAAGCTCCAGCAAGCATCCCAGGCCTGAGCACCAACTTCCTGGACATGGGCTCCACGTACAAAATCCACGAGTGGGGCGTGGCAACATTCTGACAAGGCCTAGGGAATCTGAAGTGTCCTTTATGGCTGGAGTTCAAGGCTCTATCAGGAAAAACTCACTGAACTGTGGGCCTATTATTTTTCCACAAAAAGAAGGCATGAAGACTGTGATCGGAGTGCCTGGGTTGGAATCCTGGTTGGGCCCTGCCGTGGTGTTGGCTGACTCCAGGGCTATATCTTAATCTTTTCAAGGGTCAGTTTCCCATCCATGAAGTGGAGGAGGATTTACTTCCACTGCTGATTTATGGGTTGTTGAGAGGATCATAGGAGATAATAGATACAGAAGGACTTGTAAATTCTGAAGTCACTTTCAAGAGAAAATTCTTACAATAATCATAAAAGTATAATGATGGAAGGAAAGCCCTGCCCTGCATTAAAGTCCCAAGAGCAGACAGTAGGATCTATCAGGAGAGGTAGAGAAAGAATAGAGGACATAATCCCTGCTCTTAAAAGCTGAAGCCCAGAAACACCAGTGAAGCCTGGAGGCAAGGGACTGCTCAGGCAGGTCTCCTCCAGCCATGAGGGGCAGAGATCCACATCGGCATGGCTTCAACACACAGGAATTTATTGTCTCTGGTCGTGGACAAGACCGCAGGACTCGGTTGCCCTCACTCCATCTCTTGGTTCCACTTTTCCTCTTTGTTAGTTTTATTTTCAAGCAAAATCACCCTACTCCCATCAAGAAAAGGAACTTCTCATTCCCAACGAAAGCCCCAGAACTTGAATCAGGTCTCACACTGAATGGCTAGTGTCATGTTAGTCATGTTTCCTAAACCAGGCACCCATCAGCAAGGGCGTGTGATATACTGATTCATTCATTTATTTGACACATATTTATTTAGCATCTAAATTCCTATGACTTTCCTGGGGGCTGAAGATAGAGAAGTGAAGAACAACAACAACAACAACAAAGAAAATGCATACATAAAAAGATAATTTTAGACACAGATTCAAAGTCAGACATTCTGGGTGGGAAGCCAGGACTCAGTATGTAACAAGGTCCCTAGTGAGTCTGATGTCAGTGGTCTGTGTTCCACATTTTATTGGATGGTTGAAACACAGAATAAAGAATATGCTCCAAAGGCAGGGGAGCAGTGTTTAGCTGTAAGTCCCCCTTCCTTAGGTCAGGGAAGTTCTTAGAAGTGAACAGAGTAGACAACGAGATATCAATGATAATAGCTTCAGGATGGGCAGGAAAGCAGTCTGCTTGCTTGTAGAGCAAGAATGGCGCTATAATTGTTCAAGGCATCATTTCTGACCCTTGAAGGCCCTCTCATTACTTCCCAAGCCAAGATTCAGATACTTCTCACAAATATAAAAATTAAGAGTTGTTTGCTTCCTTTCTTCCCAGCTTAAATATCTGTAAAGATTCAGTCTCTGTGGGAACTAATAATCTTGTGCTCGAGATGTAGGTCTATCTGTTTAGAGTCCAGTATTTTTATTTTGGTTGATTATCATTCCACTAGCTGTCCCTCCTTCCTCCCTCTCTGCTTTCCTTCAGAATAGCCTGTTCTATCTCGTTTCCTTCCCTTTCCCCAGAAAGTAAATTCTTGCCAAAAATGGCTCTATGTGTGGAGGTCTAGAGACTTGTTTCTTGGAGGCAAATAGGGAGAGATGCTTTGAAATCTGGTTTTATAAGCTGTTTTACCAGTTTTACCAGAGGTGAGAAACCAAAGCTGAGGCAGAGCAATGCCAGATAGCACTTCCAGAACTTTTTCATGGCAAGCCATCCTCAGGTTATTTCTGGGAGCATCTCTTACTCCTTTCCTTATTCCTCCTGTTTGCTTCCTGGGGAAAAAAAAATCCTTATGCCATGTGACTTCCTTTTCCTCTGAAATTATCTTGCATTCCAGCCTTTGGTCACTATCTTACTGCTGCCTGAAGGTCAGAAATCAGGTCCTTCCCTTTCCGTGTTTGTGGAAGTGCTCAGTGGAAGTTTATCAAGCAGATGAATGATTGTCACAGTAAGGTGTGGGAAGGGGAAGGCAATTATAATGAAACAAAAGGAAGGCAGGGAGTGGTACCCAACAGAAGGAATAGGCAAGTAGGTGAATCCTTGATGGATGCATTAAGTATCATATGTAGAAGAGGCATCTGTTAGAATACCACTTCTGGATAACAAGGTGGGAGAAGGTTAGAACCATTCCTTTAGAACCCTCCTTCTTGACTGTTCACAGATCATCACTTCAATAGAAACATGGATTACAACTGCAGGCTTAGAACTATAAGAAGGCAGAGTGGAAATGCCAGAACTTACCCTGTCTGGGTTCATTGTATAGAAGAGGGAAGTGAGGCCAGCAAAGGTGGGTGACGTGACCATGGTCAGCCAGGATCTTTCAATAACAAAGCATTGCAAGTCATAGGCAGAAGCCAGGGAGGCCACTCACTGGGTGGCTGAGATTCACCCAGGAGCACAATTCTTAAAAAGTCTATCAAGTTATATAATGAAGAAAAACCTGCTATCATTTAGTCATTTTTGGATAAAGGAATGATGAGTCAAATTTTGACTTTTCTCACAAATTCTTCTCTTCGTAGTGAGATGCTTGGTAAAGTGTGGACAGCTCCATTTGTAGAGAAGAATAGCTGGAAATCTAATGGCAGCTCCTGATTTTCCTCTGCAACTGAAAAGCCTCCTGACTGATGATATCTGGTTCTTCTGGGTCTGGCAATTTCCTCTCTTTTTAAAGAGCAGATTGAGTAGAATTTGAATCTTAATTTAAAAAATAATAATAATAAAATAAAAAGATGAGAACACATTCAAATCACATGTCACTTCCTGCTTCCAACTCTCCTATCCAAACTTCTTAGCAAAGATTTAGTCCTTTACCAGGCTTCCCTGCCCATCCTTTCACTTTGTCACAAGTCTGAGCTCCTGGCTTTATTATTTCTAAGACTAAGTTATGTGTCAAGTCTGGGAAAGTGAGCTATCTGTTTCGGTATGTGTGAAATTATCTCCTTTTAAAAAATTTATTTTAAATAGTCAGATGAATTGTCAGTATTAATGCCTGGACTTTGAGAATTGAATCTAAATGACATGGCGTGTGTTTGTGTGTCAGGGGGGGAAGAAATACAACCATGCATTCACTTTAAAAACGTTAGTTTAACCTTATATACTAAGATGAATGGGGGAAGAATTTCCTGAAGTCAAGTTCAGATGTGACATCCTTTCTAAAAGATGCCCAATTAAGATCACATATCAAGTCACCCCCCAGATTTGGATGTGAAAAGGCACAGGTATGGGGGCAGCAGTCTGTTTGCACTGCAAATTATAAGGAGATTTTTCTTCCTCTGTCATCAAGACATCATTTCAGCCATTTCTGTATAATTTTTGTGGGCTGGAAAATCCTTGTTGCCATTAATTATCTGTGTTCAAAACTGGAACGTGTGGAGAAAGGTTGGTAATAAAATAGGATGAAGCAGAAAATCATGCCAAATACCTCGTCAGCCGATAGTGTTGGGACAAGCAGGTTCAGAACTATCTGTGAGAGAATTCAGCCCACCACAGGACAGGAGATAGAGGTTGTCTGTCAGATACACCTGTCCCTGTGTCCTCTCCTCTTCCTCCTACATGGCAGGCTCATCAGAGTCAGCTTCATAGCACTGAGAGCCATGCCCCAACCCCCACTATCTACCTGTTTTCTTGGTTCACTTGGGCTCACAACACACTCAGGTTGGGCCATTGGTCTGGGTGGCCCAGATTCATTTCTGGGGGGGTTTGCTTTGTTTTTTATCTTTCCCCATTCTGATGGATGGCCATAGTGAAAACTTGTGGCAACTTAACTGCATTTGAGAAAGCATAAACACTTCAGGGAAGCTGTTGCTTTTTCTTCATTGTGTTTGGTTCAGCCCAGAGCCCTTAGACCTGAAAAGCATGCTGGATGGAGGAGGCCTGACTTCTGGGTTCATTACGTCCACTGGCCAAATGCCTCAACCTGGCTGGGCTCGGGTTCCTCTTAGATTAAATTAGGAGGGTGGGCTGAGTCTCCATTTCCTCCCAGTCTCCTGGAGGTGACACTGTGACTCCTGTGGCACTTCTGTTCCTTTGCCTCTGGGTATAGTTACAAAACTAGCCCTCTCATTTTGTGCCTCATTTAACCCAATTTGTAAAAGAGACCTCACTTTTCTCTCAGATTTCAGTTTTGATATACCTTTATGTTGGTGAATCATATTTTATAACCAAAACATTTTCTTACATTCCGCCCTAATTGGTTTGAGATGGCATCATAAGGCCTAGTGCAGGAGGAAAGGGTCAGGATGTTAGGTCCCACGTGTCAAGGAAACTGTTCCCTATTAGAGCTGAATGGATGAAGCATCATAACTGAGAAAACACATTGGACTTGAGCTCTCTAGCCTGGCAGCCCTCATGCCCTGGACACTTAGAAACTTCTGGGTTGAAAAAGAAACTTCAATCTCTTAGAGGCAAAAAACTTTCCACAAAATCCTGGTTTAAACACAAAAGACGTAAATGTCTACTTAACCGTAGAAGATTAGAGTTGTCACATAAGAGCAGCCATATGAGCTAGAGGGCCAAATTTTGGTGCAGGTGAATCAGAAATATGCAGGTGACATTTTTTTCTGAAATGGAGCACATGGTGAAAAAGTAAGGGTTTTGGGCTGAAATATGCTGAGCACTCACTGAACCGCAGCTGTGCAAAAAAAGCAGTTCAAGGTGCTTATGTATGGGAGTGTGTACGTGGTTCTCTTTTTTCTTTCCTGAACCCACTGCTGGAATCTATCGTCCTGTCCTCTTTCATAACCTTCTCTGCAGAGTAGACACACTCTCCCAACTGGGGCTCCATTTGCCCTGCCAAATCCCATTCTGAAAATCAACTCTTGAAATGGCAGCTTTAAGGGAACACAAATGGGGTAACTAGGGAGCAGCCAAAAGGAATGGCTTGAAATCAGAAGTTAAAGAGGATCGAGAAGCCCTGTGGAGCGAACTTATATTTCCTAAGGATCCTGCTGTCTTGTGCCATTTGAGGTGACCAGTGTCTCCAGATGGGATGTGCAACTTTGTGCGCTGGGCTGTAACTGCCTGTGATGATTGCAGTCTTCTCACTGCACCAAGAAAAAGAGCTACACCAACAAAAGCGCCAACCAGAAACCCACACTGTTTGAGGCAGATGTCCTATTAAAACTGTAATTGTCTCCATTACAGAAATTCCTCCCCATGTTCTCATTCTTTGTTTCATGTACCTATTTTTCAGTAGTCTTCCTCCAACCGCTTCCCTCAAATCTCCCAGTGTCTCTTTTGTGAGAGAGAACGAAAAGAATTGCTAACTTTGACTTTCTTTCACTGTTAGGATGGATATATAAGAATGTATTTTTCTTGTAAGTTTCTCATAGCGCTTCCTGCCTTGGGCATTGATTTTTGTATCCATCCATCTATCCATCCATCTACCCACCCCATAGTCATGCATTTACTGAACCTTGTGAGAATGTTGTTTGTTTTGGCCTGCCCAGAACTGTTCTCTCTTCCTCTTGGCAACAACTCTATTTTCCTTTGGGAAAATGCCTTCATTCATTTTCCTTTTTTGGTTTTTTAAATTTTTTTAAGCTTATTTATTTTGAGGGACAAAGAGAGTGGAAGAGGGGCAGAGAGAGAGGGAGAGAGAGAATCCCAGGCAGGTTCTGTGCTGTCAGCATGTCACTCACCTGGGGCTCGAAGTCACGAACCATAAGATCATGACCTGAGCCAAAACCAAGAGTCAGATGCTTAACTGACTAAGCCACCCAGGTGCGCTGCCTTCATTCATTTTTAATCCACTTCATTTTTGGCCACTGCCCTGCCTCAGCGACTGGATTAATTGGGCAAGTCAGAGTCAGTCTGACTCCTTGGTCTGTGACTGGAACTCTTGGGAAAGACAATCTCTTGTTCAGCTAGATTGCCAAGCCATAGGAATGTCAATGTGGAGTTCCCAATAGCTATGAGGGAAGGAAGAGTGAGGCCAGCAGAGAAGAAACAGAAACAGAGATGGTGAGTGAATGAGCAGCCACGTCCTGATAGCCCAGTGAAGCCCCTCGATCCGACTGCTGCAGTTCTGTTCCCTGAAGTTTTCAGTTTTGTGCATGAATAAGTATCCATTTTGCTTAGGTCATTTTGAGTTGGGTTTCTGTCACTTGCAAATGAAGAGTTCTATCTATTCTGTGCCAGGTCCTGAGACCAAGACAAACCCATTTCAGAACCCAAGCAGCCTAGCGGAGTGCTTAAGGGTGTGAACTCTGTCATCTGCGTATGAATTCTGGCTTCGCTACTGACAAAGTACGTGACTTCACACAAGTTCCTTTGTGCCTCGGTTTACTCATCTAGAAAATGGTGAAGGTAAACAGAGTACCTATCTCACAGGCTATTGTGAGGATAAGCTAATTCATCTAGAGTGTTTAGTATGGTGTCTGATCTGTAGTGAGCATTCGATAAGTATGAGCTAGAGGCAAATTGTGGTCAGCGGTGGCTAGACCCAATCAACAAGGTAACAGCCATACCAATATTCTCACGAATCTCCTTTGTTACCTTGTTCCTCCTCTCTATCCCACCTGTATAGATTGCATTATTGTTCCTAATTCATAACACCATGGTTGTTGTAAGCACTGGTGTTGTTTGCTCCTGTAGTATATCTGCAGCAGCTGGCTGACCCATCACCTGTCCACCCGCCCCAACAAATGATGAAGCGAGGACATGCCATGTGGGAAATTGTCTCCAAGTAAAACAGTTGCCTCTAAATACACTATTGAACAAGTTGTTCCAGAAAGACTCACAGAACAAATTAAAATACTTAAATCACAAGGCTTATTAAATATATTTAAAACACACAACAGTAAGCAAGGGGGGAAAGATGGGGTCAGTTCATACACTTGGGATAGGGAGCAATTGGAGGACTCCACTACGTGAATCCTGGGGTACACAATGTCCATATGCCCCATTTCTCTCTGCCACTTCAGCTCTCCCTGCTCATAGTGTGGTTACTAGGACTAGAGTTGAGGTTTGTGCAAGAGGACTGTATAGGAAAGAATTAGCTTAGCAGGCTTAGGGTGCTCAAACTCTGTACATTCCAAAGAAAGGATGGTCCTTTCTATGACTACCTCTTGGGAGATAATCCTTGAGCCCTTGAAATAGATGGTCTGATAAGAGTATCTTTGTTTACCAGGGGCCTTGGGCCCTGCCAGATAGTTTATGCTAACAATGTGATTTATGGTAAGAGACTTGGGCCACATGTTATCAGTTGGACCTCTAGGGAACTGGGTCTGAGTAGTTAAGGTCAGTCACATAGGCATTCCAATAAAAATTCTGGACACTAAGGCTTGTTTGAACTTCCTGCTTGGCAATGCTTTGCAAGTGGTGTCATGCATCCTTGCTGGGAGAATTAAGTGTCATCCATATAATTCTACTTGGAGAGGACAACTAAGAGCCTATACCTAGTCTCTCCTAAACTCTGTGATATGCACCTTTTTCTTTTGCTGATTTCTATCTGTATCCTTTCGCTGTAATAAATTGTAACCATGAATTTAACTGCTTTTCTGAGTTCTGTGATTCTTAGCAAATCATTGAAACTGAGGGTGATCTTGGGTATCCCTGACACAGGACCCCCAGATGGAAGGTGCCCTAGGCCAACATCACATACATGTGCTACTACAGAGATGTAGGAACAAGTATGCTCTAGCTTGCTGATTAGATAGCTGAGCACCTATGAGTTCTATTTGAGTTACTTGGGCACAGCACACGTGGGCCCTGAAGGATATAACCAACTGGTTGCCCAATTAGGAGATCATGAATATCAAATGCTCACATATATTTAATGCTTCTTGATATTTAGCCTTACATATATTTAGTACACTCTGAATATTTGGTGCTCAGATGCATCATAAATATCAGGTATTTCTTGGTCCTTTCATCCTTCTCTCCATGCGATTAACATGCACATGTTCCACTCGCCAACTACTTATCTTATATTTATACTTAACATATCCCATAGGTTCTGCCTATGATAACCACACTTTTTGCTTACTAGCTACTCATTTAGACTTACACACCTTCAGATAGTTTGCCTATGTTTGTAAACCACAAGCTTACTCACTTACTAGAATTGAGTATTCTCAAAACCATGCACATCACAGGACACAACCTGCTTGCTAAGTGAGTTAGGAGAGGAGAGTCACAAGCATATCACTGAATCTTTAGTCCTTCAAGTATTTCTTATGGAATAATGATAATAGTGATGACAGTGGAACTCATATATTCAGAGCTACTACTATGTTCCAGGCATTTTTCTAAGTACTTTATATAAAATAATGCTTCATAGGAACCCTATGAGGTAGAGGACATTCTAATCTCATTTTCACAGAAGAGAACATAAGACACAGGCGAGTGAAGAGATTTGCTCAAAATCAATGGCAGAAGTGATGGTGGAGCCAGGAGTCACAGGAGAGCTGGCTCCAGAAACCATGCTCCCAGACACCGCATTCCGCTCACTTCCAGAACAGTGCCCCGGCTGAGCTCAAGTTCAGGCCTTGTAAACATTGCCGAATGTAAAATATTTGAAAATGCTTAGGCTGAATGTTCATAAGAAATTAGAGTGAGTGAAGGTGGAGGCACATTAATTTATATTAACCTGTGACAAGACCATCTTTCAGAAGGAGCTCTTAGAACTTCCTTCTTCGAAAGATGACCGCGACGAACAGAAGTTCAATGTGGTAAAATTTCGCCCAGGGCTGGCACAGGGAAGTAGATATTCATAAGAGAGAATTCGACTTGGAAGTGTTATGGGAAAAGAAATTACTTACCTATATACATATTGAAAATGTATCATAAAAATGGAAAATCAACATCCACACCCACTTCAGATCTACCGGGTATTTGTCACAAAGTTCACCTGCCTACTTGCATACTCCAGAGTTGGGAAGGCTAACAAAAAAGGGGGTCCAGAAGCATACACAGGGTGGGTGAGATCAGAGGGTGTCACACTCAGGAGCAGACATTTTAACATTTCTTCCTTTAAGCTACATACTTTTGAGTGGTTATGACAAGGGTTACAAACAGTAACTGTTTGGGTTATTTTGTGGAGGCAGGGCTAAAGAGTGGAAAATGACAGCAGTCTGTCAAAGGATTTGAATACTGATGCTTGCTCTGCTCTCTTTGTGTGGCCCTTGGTGGACCTGTGAGCCTAATTCTTGGTGTGTGCATTTGCAGAACTAGTGACCACACACCTGTGCTGGGGAGTCACATATTCTGTGGTATAGTGAAACAAGGCAAGAAAAATGTACTGTTGGTGCCTGGCATACAGTAGGTACTCAGTTAACGACAGCAAGGTCTGAAGCATGTATACATTTTGTCAAAATATCCCTTTCGGAGATGAGCTCCGAAATTTTGCCCAGCCTGGATTTCTATTTGTCCTCAGAATGTTGGCAGGGGCCAGACTGGGAATTGGATTCCTCACTTGAAATAAAATTTTCATGACAAAACACAACATTTTATCTTTGAGTCCTTCTAAAAGGAAAAAAAAAATTCATGCGGTTTCTTGGAAACCAAGTGCTTCTTTACATGAGCATGTCTTAAGGCATAGTGGGAAGCCGAATCTTCTAGAATGGATGAGAGTAAGGAGTAGGATTACTAAACCTGACAAAGTCTTTTTGAAGTTTCACAAGATCCTAATTTTATAGAATGAGAAATTTTGCTAAGTCTCCCCACTCCTCTTGCTCCTTCCCCCTTCTCCTCCCATAGGCAGGAGATCACATAGGCAATAACCCCCACAGCTAATGAACCCAACACAAACTGGCCCAAGCATTGCTCCTGGTATCAGCCTCCAGATTCAGCCTTTGTCCAGGAGAGGGCGTTGCCATCAAACGTGGCCTCCTGATCAGCCCCCTCCCTGCAAGTCACTATAACTCCCTCAGCTTCGGCCACACAGTTCTCCTCATAATTAACCTCTCTTTTT
Organism: Neofelis nebulosa; assembly: GCF_028018385.1. Classification (NCBI taxonomy): domain Eukaryota; kingdom Metazoa; phylum Chordata; class Mammalia; order Carnivora; family Felidae; genus Neofelis; species Neofelis nebulosa. The sequence goes on along the minus strand of NC_080795.1, from coordinate 43,699,737 downwards.
ATAGCTAATGGTTCTTACAGCGAGGCCTCTAATGTAGAGCAGCCAGTAATTCACCCTGAGGGTTTATTTCCCTGTATGAAACCAAAGCATTTTAAAAAAGAGTCTTTCTATGCACAGCAGCCGTCTAAAAGTTGCTTAGAAAGCTAATAGGAAAGGCCTTCATCATTCTGAGGGTAGCCCCACCGGACCTGTGTTTGATTTCCTTGTTCTTCTTCCCCTTCACTTTTTTTTTTTTCAACAAAGAAGATCAAATTCATTCCCATTTAGGCATGTTCTGTGATTATAAATGGTGCCCCCTGGTATTCCTGGGAATATCTGACTATGGGTTGCTGCTAGCTGGCACTTCAGAGAACTTCTAATCTGAGAATGATATTGTCCTTAGGAAGCCTTCAAAGATAGACAAGCTGTACTGCACACCTGTGAGTTCAAGGGCACATTTGTTGAGGTTAAAAAGACTAGGACCTTCTATCAGATAACCTGCTAACAAATAGTTCCCACCAGAATACCAAGTAAATAAATAAAGCCAAAAAACAAATATACAGATGCAGAAACAAAAACTCCAAGATCCTGAAACAGGAAAGAAAACGAGTGGCATCTTCCGACTCTATTTGTAAGTAAGAGTAATCAGTTGCATGGTGGTCATTCTAAGGAAAGCTAACATTTATGACTGATTGAGGTCATTCCAGACACTGTTCTAAGCACTTGGTAATTGTTCCCTCACATAATCCTTGGGACAATCGTATAGGGTAGATGGTATTAGTCCTATTGTACAGACGAGGTCACTGAGGCGAACACACAGGAGGCCAGAAAGTGTTGGCACATGGCCATGAGCTGGCTCTTAGCCATGCTCTGGCCAAGTTCATAAAGCTGCCTATGTAAGGATGTCCTCTGGGAGCTGCTCTTGGGTGACCTGCTGGCCTTCCTGGCTGTATGTAGCAGCTGACACTATATTTTCTATTGCCCAGCATTATAGCTCCAGGAAAGTTCTCCCTTCTAAAGCCACATCTCCAGGCTACTCTATCTGAGCCTCTTCTCAACCCAGTTCATTTCTAGATACCAATACTGCAGCCATGTCAAACCACAGAGTGAGTAAGAGAGAGCAACATCCAATGAACCTGCATTGGGTTCTTGCAACGTGTGAGGTTCTGAGACACAGAGATGGAAAAGCCAAGGGTTTCATAATCTGGTGGTGGAATAGACAAGTAAATAGACCATTCTGATACATGCAACAAATATTACAGTAGTTATAATAGCACTTCATTTGTATCAGGCACTGTTCTTAGCACATTTCATAGATTTTTCTCATTTAATCTTCACAATAATCCCATGGGTAGCTGTGGCTAACATTTTGCATATGAGGAAGAGGAGGTACCTACAGGCTATATGACTTAGCTATAAATGGAAGAGATGGGATTCTGAGTCCAGGCAGTGTGGCCCCAATCCTGTACTTTAAACCAAGGTGCTCTATGGCCTCTGTCCTGATGGAAGCAAGCTCAGAGGAAAGTGCAAGCACAGAGGAGGAACACTCCCCCAGGCAGAGGGGTCTTCCCAGATGAGGGGATCCCAAGTTGAGTGGGGTGGTCTATACAACCCAGTAGTACATGACTGGTACAAGACATGGGTTGAGTGGTGCAGGCATACCCTAGAGTATATGCTGTGGTCAGAAGCAATGGGCTAGCAACATGGCAACGTGGATATATCTTATGAACGTAAGACTGAGTGGCAAAAGGGAGACAAGAATGGGGCTTGTAGCACCATGTCATATATGTTACTTAAAAATGCATACACATGAAACAACAATATATGTATATAAGAACATATATAGGTAAAATGATTCCTATCAAACAAAGTAGAATGGTGGCCTTTTGGGATTGAGATGGAATTCTAGTGTGGAGAGGAATAAGATTAAATAAAGAGAAGCATCGTGATTGTAGTGTACTATGAAAGGAGAAGAATATATCAGTTAACCCTGGGTCCCTGAGAGAAGAGGAGGGTGGGGAGGAAGAGGATCCTTATTAGTGTTGGTCAAACATTTCTTTGCCAGGATTTGCCCCCTTTCCCTCCTTCCACAGGGTGTAGCATGAGGACCAAGTTGCTTTCTCTAGTGTGATCCCACCCCCTTCTCATCATCGATTGGTCCTCAGATGGGTACCTGACTCAAACCTGGTCAATCAGTTCACTTCCTTTTAAGAAAGCTTTAGTGTCTGATAGAGACAGTATAACTGAGGGTTAATGCCAAACTAGATTCAGGGCCAAAGTAGATTTAAACCCTGCCTGCACCATGAGCCATGTGACCTTGAGTATATAGCTTAGACTCCAAATACTTGGGTTTTCTTATATGTAAAAGAGGAAAATATAATACCTAACTTGTGTGAAGATTTAATGAGTGAATAAAATGCATGTGTAATGCTTAGAGCAGTGTCTGCCATACAACAGGGGCTCAAGAAATGTTGGCCATGATTGTTTCCTAAGAACTTGGGAAGTGGGAGACTAAAGAAAGGTCTTTATCTGGGTGGCTGATCAGTATGCCAAGGAGTAAGTCGCTTTTGATTTCACGAAGCAGCCTCATTATTTTATCCCCATGGGCCATGAAAATATCATCATTTTATGTAATATTTGTGAGGTGAAAGAGTTTGGGAAGGACTGTTAATCAGGAATCAGTCTCTGGTTTAATTTCTAAAGCCTGGAAATACCCAAGTGGAGTTCACAGGATACTTCAGTATTTTTCCATTCTATCTCTCTCTCATTTTTTCTGCAGTTAGTTTACATGTATTCTTGTGACTTCCCTTTAGAATCCTAATTGAGGTCATAATGATAGTGAAGACGCCACTGCTCAGCCCCTTAGCTCATCTCCATACATGGCAACTTCCATGCTGTCTTCCTCACAGGGAGGGTCACCCTCAGGTGCTGATTACTGAGTTGGAAATTGTTGAGAAACAAGTACAAAATCATGTATCTCTTCTACTGCCATGATCAAGCCCCAGTTCACACAAATGATAACGCAATAAACTGGAGCACACTGGATTTTATGTGGAATCTTCTGGTGTAATAACACGTTTCTGATTTCATGAGGTTTAAATATGTTGGTAAAAGAATCAGTTCTGGGGGCGCCTGGGTGGCGCAGTCGGTTAAGCGTCCGACTTCAGCTCAGGTCACGATCTCGCGGTCCGCGAGTTCGAGCCCCGCGTCAGGCTCTGGGCTGATGGCTCGGAGCCTGGAGCCTGTTTCCGATTCTGTGTCTCCCTCTCTCTCTGCCCCTCCCCCGTTCATGCTCTGTCTCTCTCTCTGTCCCAAAAATAAATAAATTAAAAAAAAAAAAAAAGAATCAGTTCTGCACTTACTCATTTACCTCCATGCTGGTAAGTTCTATTTACCATTTCCTAATAGGATGTTTATACAACTATTTCAAAAATAGCCATTTTTGGTCCTCAGAAAAGTTGGCCAAGTCTTTATTGGAAATTCAAAGTTGCATAAAAAACAAATAAATGATTGACTTAATTTTTTTTTAGAACCAAAGTACTTACAAGAGAATGTGAAAGTGAATCAGAAGGGACGAACACACACAGAAAACCTTCCCTGACCTTTGGAAGTCAGAGAATAGTCAACAAACTGATTTAAGCAATTTCACTGCTTTGAAGGTTTCAAAGAAGACTGATTTCTGTTTGTTCAGCCACCATTTGGAAGTGCAAAGATCAAGGACATCAAAAGTGTTATCTGAACTTTTGAATGTGTTTGTGAAATTGCTAATATGTCATGGAGGCATTTTTCACAGATCTGCATTGTGGCACTCTTTATCTGTGTCAGTTTGGCAGGTGCCATCTGATCAAGTGAGTGGCCCTTCCAGCACACCAAATGCCTTCCAAACTCCTTCCAAAGGCATACAAGAGAGAAAAGAAAACCAGTCATTTCCTGTGATTGGGAGTTAGAGTCAACCAAAGGGCCTATGATGACTTCCTGAGGATGTTTAGTTGGTCACTACCGTGGCTGACAGCTGGTGCATGAAGCTTGTAGTCTACACTTCACAAGCAGCAGTATTAAGTCTTCAAAATCATAAAGAAGTGCAGTTACGCTTTGCAGGAAGAACTACTTCAATAAAGTTTATCTGAGGGAGTCAGTCCAGGGCGATATGGTACTCCCCATCATCAGGGACCCATACTCCTTCCTGTTTGCTTCTCTGCTGTGTGTGACTTGCATTCTCAAGTTCACTTCATGGTCCAAGTTGGCTGTTGATGCTTCAACCTTCTGAAAGGAAAGAGGATGGAAGGAGAAGAGCATGCCCATCTCCCTTGCTCCCTTTAAGGAGACTTACTGGAAGTTTCTTGGGCCACTTCCAGTTATAACCCATTAGCCAGAACTTAGTCTCATGGTTACACCTAATTATAAAGCAAGGTAGAGACTACAACCTAGCTAAAATTTAGGGGGTCTGTTACCATAAAAAAAGTAGAATGCATTCTTAGGGACAATTAGCTAGTTCTGCCCCATCATCCTTCAGGACTCAGCTCAAATGTCCCCTTTTTAGAGACCATCAGAGCCCATCCTGTCAATAGCAGGCCTTCCATACTTATTATTCACCACATAATCAGCTCAGTTCCATAGAAGTGATCTTTGTTTATTTGCTTACTTCTACATTTTATGTTCTTGCTCCTCCACTATGACAAAGTTCTTTAAGTGTAGGGACCTTTTTTTGTCTTGCTGCTCACCTCCATACCCCAGTACTTTACAGTGCCTGCCACATGGTAGAAACTTGATAAACATGTGGAATAAATGAACAAATCATGAATGAGGGCCCTTAACAGAGAAAATCAATGAGGTATTAGGACTAAATACATAAGCTCTGGGATTAGATAACCTTGATTAAAATCTTGACTCCACCTCTTATTAGTAATGTGACCAGGGGCAGTGACTTAAGCTGTCTAAATCTTGACTTCTTCATTTGTAAAAATGGAGAGGAGGGCTTTTGGGAGAATGACATGAGTGAATACATGTGAAATGCTTATCTCATTGCCTACCGGATAGGTAAAAACAAATGTTAATCTTTATACATGACCATAAAAATAATTATAGTTTTTGTTATTATTGGGATCTCTCTAGTCCCAAGATTTAAAGGAGGCATGCCAGAGGAAGAGACCTTAGAGATGAGCCCAGGAGATAGGCAGGAGTTGAACAGACAAAGAAAAAGGGTAAGGGGAGAACATTCTAGGAAGAAACCACATGTGCACAGGTCTTGGGGGCAGGAAGTGATGTTAGAACTAGAAAAAAAGTCAATGTGGGCAGAGTGAAGACAGGAAGAGTGGCATGTAAACTGAGGCCAGAAAGGAAGACAAGGTTAGAACATTCAGGACTTTGTATTATGAACTTTATCCCAAGTGCAAAGAGAAGCTACTGAAGGGCTCCAAGCAGGAGTGCATAATCAGATTTGTAATGTAAATTATGGGATTATTGCTCTTTAAAAAGTGGAAGAGACATGAGCTCTCCAATGAACACACACTAACAAAAAATCATGTGCATGCACACAGTGAAGGTGATTGTATACAAGTCAGGAAGAGGGTCTTCACTAAGAACTTAATCTGTGAGCACCTTGATCTTGGACTTTCCAGCATCCAAAACTGTGAGAAATAAATGTCTGTTGTGTAAGATATCAGTCTATGGTATTTTGTTAGAGTAGCCTGAGCTAAAACAACATCCCTTACTTGTGGATTAGAAGACTTAATGCTGTTAGGATATCGATGTTACCCAAAGTGATCTATAGATTCAGTGCAATTCCCATCAAAATTTCAATAGTGTTTTTTTTTTATGGAAATAAAAAATCCATCTTAAAGTTCACATAGAATCACAAGGGGCCCCAAATTGTCAAAACAATTTTGAAAAAGAACAAAGTTTGAGGTCTTACACTTACTGTTTTCAAAATGTATAAAGTTACAGTAAATAAAACAGTGTGGTACTAGCATAAAGACAAACACTTAGAACACCGGAATAGAATAAAGAATCCAGAAACAAACCTTCTGTTAGAGATGGTTGAATGATTTTTGACCAGGGTGCCCAGACCATTCAATGAAGAAAAGATGGTCTATTCAACAATTGTTGTTGGGAAAACTGGATATTCATACTCAAAAGAATAAAGTTGGACCCTTACATTATGCTATATATAAAAGAATAAAGTTGAACCTTTATATTATACCATATATAAAATTGACCCCAAATGGATCAAAGACCTAAATGTGAAAGCTAACACTATAAAACTTTTTTTGAAAAAAACCATAGGGGAAAAGCTTTATGACAACACATGTGGCAATGGTTTCTTGGAGAAGACATCAAAGGAACAGGCAACAAAAGAAAATAATAAAGTGGACTATATCAAAATTTAAAAATTCTCTGCATCAACTGATAACAATCATCAGAGTGAAAAGGTAACCCCCAGACTGAGAGAAAATATTTGCAAATCATCTCTCTGATAAGGTTATACACAGAATATATAAAGAACTCTTACAACTCTATTACAACAACAACAACAATAAACCCAAACACCTTGATTAAAAATTGGGCAAAAGACTTAAACAGATATTTCTTCAAAGACATATGCAAATGACCAATAAGCACATAAAAAGATGCTCAGCATTACCAATCATTAAGGAACTGAACTCAAAACTACAATAAGATACCATCTCACACCCATTAGAATGGCTACAAAACAAAAACAAACACAAAACAGAAAAACAAAAGCATGGGGAAAGAAAAGGGAAAATAACAAGTGTTGGTGAGGATGTGGAGAAATCAGAGCCCTTGTGCACTGTTGCTGGGAATGTAAGATGGTGCAGCCACTGTGGAAAACAGTATCGTGGTTCCTCAAAAAATTAGAAATGGAATTACAATGTGATCCAGCAATTCCACTGCTGGGGTTAAGCAGGATCTAGAAGAGATATTTATATACTAGTGTTCATGGCAGCATTACTCACAATGGTCCCAAGGTGTAAAAAACCCAAGTCAATATTGACGAATAAACACAATGTGCTTTAAGCATACAATGTAGTATTATTCAGTTTTAGAAAGGGAGGAAATTCTGATACATCCTACAACATCGATGAACCTTGAGGATGTTACATTAAGTGAAATGCCAGTCACTGGAAAACTATGGTATGATTTCACTTATATAAGGTACTTGGAGTAGTCAGATTCACAGAGACAGAAAGTAGACAGGTGGTTGCGAGAGGCTGGGGACCCTGGGGACAATGGGGTGTTCTTGTTTAATTGGGACAGGGTTTCAGTTTTGTAAGAGGAAAAGGATTCTGGAGATAGATGGTGCTGATGGTTGCACAAAAATGTGGGTGTACTTAATGCCACTGAACTGTATTCTTAAAAATGGTTAACATGGTAAATTTTAGCTTATGTGTGTTTTTTTTTTTTTTTTAATTTTTTTTTCAACGTTTTTTATTTATTTTTGGGACAGAGAGAGACAGAGCATGAACAGGGGAGGTGCAGAGAGAGGGAGACACAGAATCGGAAACAGGCTCCAGGCTCCGAGCCATCAGCCCAGAGCCTGACGCGGGGCTCAAACTCACGGACCGCGAGATCGTGACCTGGCTGAAGTCGGACGCTTAACCGACTGCGCCACCCAGGCGCCCCAGCTTATGTGTGTTTTACAATTAGAAATAATAAACAACTATTGAATTAAAAAGAAACACAAATTGGGAGGAGCCAAGATGGCAGAACAGCATGGAAGTTTTTTGTGTGTCTCGCGTCCATGATACAGAGCCAGACCAACACTAAACCCTCCTACACACCTAGAAAACTGATTGGGGGATTAACACAACAATCTGCACAACCTGATTCACAGAATTCAGCAGGTACACGGCACAAAGAGCTGACATGGGGAGCGAGAAGCTGCAGCAGGCAGGGAGGTGCTTTTGCGGGTGGAGAGAGGATGGAGACGGGGGAAGGAGGGAGAATACGGGAGAAGCACCCCTCCCCAAAAGGAGCTGGAGAGAAAGTGGAAAATTGGAAACAGCTACAGGGACTAAACTAAAAAGGGAGAAAGGAGAAAGGAGAGGGTTTAAATTCCATTAAGACTGTAAACAAGGGGAGCGCTAAGTCTGCAACTCCACAGCTCCATACCTGGTGGTGCTCTGGTGGGAAGGGCGAATCCCCAGGAGCAGAGTGGGGTCCGGGAGGTTCTTGGGCCACACAGGGAAAAGTGGTTCCACTGCTGGAAGGACATTTGGTAGAGACTGTTGAAGCCACCTGGTCCCAGCAGACCCCAGAGAATGGCCACATTTGCTGGTGCTGGGGCAAGGTCATTAAGGGTGAAGCCTGGTGCCAGATGTGTGTTGTGATTTTTCATAATCCCTGAAAAGCTGCTACTACACTATTTCACGACATTTTTCTGGGGTGGGCTGGCACCTGGCTGCAGTCTCGGGACACCAGCAGCAGCAGGGTCCAACAGAAAGCGTTCCTGGGTGCAGCCAACATTCGGCCGTTGCTCATTTGGCCATTGCTCATTTGGCCATTGCTTGGTGAGACCCTCCCGCAGAAGGGCGGAGTGGGTCAAAGCTGCAGTCCTTCGGAAGTAAGGAGCCAGGGAAAACAGCTGTATTTGAGACAAAACTCGGGAGAGAGGTACTGCCTGGGGCCTGGTCACAGACAGTGAAAAAGCAGGGAGTGGACGAGAGCTGAAGACAGAGGATGGGTGCGTGATTGCTGATCGGGGAGAACAGAGTTCTGATACTAGAGACTGGGTAGCTGGGCGACGCCATTTTCACTGCTCCTGCGCATGCGCATGCGCATACACACCTAGAGTGCCACGATACTCCACCCCAGTAGGCTAGCAGTGCCATCTAGGGGAGAACGGAACCATTACACTGAGCCCCGTCCAACTGGACCAACCTCGCTCTTCAAGAACACAAGTCTCACTACCTGCTTAGTTGATGGACTATAAAGCACTTCATAGTATGACTTCTAAGAAAAAATGAAGTAATTTCAGTCCTATTTCAATCTGTTAGCAGGTCCATCTATTCAATTTTCTTTCTTTTCTTTCTCTTTTTCACTTCTTTTCTTTTTCTTGAATACAGAAAGAGAAAAAACTCATTTTTATTTTCAATTTTTATTAAAAATATTTTTCTTTATATTTTTTACTATATTTTTTACTTTTGTGTAACTTTTTTCAAATTCTATTTTACTTTCATCATTTTATTTTAGCCTACTTCAGTGTATTCACTTTTTCAAATTTTCAAATGATTTCTTTTTAAAAATATTTTTTTAAACTTTTTCATTTCTTTTCTTTTTCTTGAATGCAAAAAGAGAAAAACTTCATTTTTACTTTAAATTTCTATTAAAATATTTTTAATTTTTTTACTATTTTTTTACATTTATGTAAATTTTTTCAAATTCTATTTTACTTCCATCATTTTATTCCAGTCTACTACAGTGTATTCACTTTCTCAAATTTTCAAAAAATTTCCTTTTTTTCTTCTCTTTTTTCTCTTTTTTGTTTCTTTTCTTATTCTTGAAAACAGAAAGAGAAAAAAATCATTTTTATTTTTAATTTTTATTAATAATATTTCTCTTTAATTTTTTTCTACTATATTCTTTACTTTTGTGTAAATTTTTTCAAATTCTATGTTACTCCCATCATCTCATTTTAGTCTACTTCAGTGTATTCATTTTTTCAAATTCTCGAACAATTTCCTTCCCCCCCCCTCTTTTTTTCTCTAATCTGGCAAACCACTTTCAACACTCAGACCAAAACACAACTAGGATCGAGCATCATTTATTCACTTTTTGTATGTGTGTGTACTTTTAATTTTTTAATTTTAATATTTTTTAATTTTAGTTTTTTAATTTTAATTTTTCTACCTCAGTAATTCCTTTTCTCCCTTCAAAATGACAAAAGGAAGGAATTCACCCCAAAAGAATGAGCATGAAGAAATGACAGCCAGGGATGTAACCAACACATACAAGCAAGATGTCTGAACTAGAATTTAGAATCACAATAAGAAGAATACTAACTGGAGTCAAAAATAGACTAGAATCCTTTTCTGCAGAGATAAAAGAAGTAAAAAATAGCCAGAATGAAATTAAAAATGCCATAACTGAGCTGCAATCACGGATGGATGCAGTGGCGGCAAGGATGGACGAGGCAGAACAGAGAATCAGCGATATAGAGAACAAACTTATAGAGAATAACAAAGCAGAAAAAAAAGAGGGAGATTAAGGCAAAAGAGCACGATTTAAGAATGAGAGAAATCAGTTACTCATTAAAAAGAAACAATATCAGAATCATAGGGGTCCCAGAGGAGGAAGAGAGAGAAATAGGGGTAGAAGGGTTATGTGAGCAAATCATAGCAGAAAACTTTCCTAACCTGGGGAAAGACACAGACATCAAAATCCAGGAAGCACAGAGGACCCCCATTAGATTCAACAAAAACCGACCATCAACAAGCCGTATCATAGTCAAATTCACAACATACTTAGGCAAGGAGAGAATCATGAAAGCAGCAAGGGAAAAAAAGTCCCTAACCTACAAGGGAAGACAGATCAGGTTTGCAGCAGACCTATCCACAGAAACTTGGCAGGCCAGAAAGGAGTGGCGGGATATATTCAGTGTGCTGAATCAGAAAACTATGCAGCCAAGAATTCTTTATCCAGCAAGGCTGTCATTCAAAATAGAAGGAGAGATTAAAAGGTTCCAAGACAAATAAAAATTAAAGGAGTTTGTAAGCACTCAACCAGCCCTGCAAGAAATTTTAAGAGGGACTTTCTGAGGGAAGAAAAGATGAAAAAAAAAATATATATATATATAAATACCAAAAGCAACAAAGGATTAAAAAGGACCAGAGAACACCACCAGAAACTCCAACTCTACAAGAAACATAATGACAATAAATTCATATCTTTCAGTACTCACTCTAAACATCAGTGGACTCAATGCTCCAATCAAAAGACATAGGGTAACAGAATGGATAAGAAAACAAGATCCTGTTTACAAGAGACCTGCTTTAGACCTAAAGACACCTTCAGATTGACAGTAAGGGGATGGAGAACCATCTCTCATGCTAATGGTCAACAAAAGAAAGCCAGAGTAGCCGTACTTATATCAGAAAATCTAGACTTTAAGGTAGACTGTATCAAGAGATGCAGAAGGGCATTATAGCATAATCAAGGGGTCTATCCACCAAGAAGACCTAACAATTGTACACATTTATGCACCAAAATGTGAGAGCACCAAAATATATAAATCAATTAATCACAAACATAAAGTAACTCATTGACAGTAATACTATAATAGTAGGAGACTTCAACATCCCACTCACAGCAATGGACAGATCATCTAATCAAAAATCAACAAGGAAACAATGGCTTTGAATGACACACTGGACCAGATGGACTTAACAGATATATTCAGAACATTTCATCCTAAAGCAGCAGGATACACATTCTTCTCCAGTGCACATGGAACGTTCTCCAGTATAGACCATATACTGGGACACAAATCAGCCTTAAGTAAATAGAAAAAGATTGAGATCATACTGTGCATATTTTCAGACCACAATGCTATGAAACTTGAAATCAACCACAAGAAAAAATTTGGAAAGGTAACAAATACTTGGAGACTGAAGAACATCCTACTAAAGAATGAATGGGCTAACCAAGAAGTTAAAGAGGAAATTAAAAAATTCATGGAAGCCAATGAAAATGATAACACCAAAACCCAAAACCTCTAGGACGCAGCAAAGGGGGTCATAAGAGGAAAGTATATAGCAATCCAAGCCTTTCTAAAGAAGGAAGAAAGATCTCAGATACATAACCTAACCTTATGCCTTAAGGAGCTGGAAAAAGAACAGCAAATATAACCCAAAACCAGCAGAAGACAGGAAATAATAAAGATTAGAGCAGAAATAATGCTATTGAAAAAAACAAACAAACAAAAAAACCCAGTAGAACAGATCAATGAAACCAGAAGCTGGTTCTTTGAAAGAATTAACAAAATTGATAAGCCACTAGCCAGTTTGATCAAAAAGAAAAAGGAAAAGACTCAAATAAAAAAAAATCAAGAATTAAAGAGGAGAGATCACAACCAATACAGCAGAAATAAAAACACTAATAAGATAATATTAAGAGCAATTATATGCCAATAAAATGGGCAATCTGGAAGAAATGGACAAATTCCTAGAAACATATACACTACCAAAACTGAAACAGGAGGAAATAGAAAATTTGAACAGACCTATCACCAGTAAGGAAATCAAATTAGTAATCAAAAATCTCCCAAAAAACAAGAATCCAGGGCCAGATGGATTTCCAGGGGAATTCTACCAAGCATTTAAGGAAGAGTTAACACCTATTTATTCTCTTGAAGGTATTCCAAAAAATAGAAATGGAAGGAAGACTTCCAAACTCTTTCTAGGAAGCCAGCATTACCTTGATTCCAAAACCAGACAGAGACCACACTAAAAAGAACTATAGACCAATTTCCCTGATGAACATGGATACAAAAATCCTCAACAAGGTATTAGCCAACCGGATCCAACAATACATTAAAAAAATTATTCACCATGACCAAGCGGGATTTATACCTGGGATGCAGGGCTGGTTCAATATCCGCAAAACAATTAACATGATTCATCACATCAATAAAAGAAAGGACAAGAACCATATGATCCTCTCAATAGATGCAGAGAGAGCACTTGACAAAAATACAGCATCCTTTCTTGATAAAGACCCTCAAGAAAATAGGGATAGAAGGAGCATACCTTGAGATCATAAACGCTGTATATGAATAACACAACGCTAATATCATCCTCAATGGGGAAAAACTGACAGCTTTCCTCCTAAGGTCAGGAACAATACAGGGATGTCCACTCTTGCCACTGCTATTCAACATAGTATTGGAAGTCTTAGCCTCAGCAATCAGACAACACCAAGAAATAAAAGGCATCTAAATTGGCCAGGAGGAGGTCAAACTTTCATTCTTCACAGATGACATGATACTCTATATGGAAAACCCAAAAAGATCTACCAAAAAACTGCTAGAATTGATTCATGAATTCAGTAAAGTTGCAGGATATAAAATCAACGCACAGAAATCAGTTGCATTCCTATACACCAACGATGAAGTGACAGAAAGAGAAATCAAGGAATTGATCCCATTTACAGTTTCACCAAAACCCATAAAATATCTAGGAATAAAACTAACTAAAGAGGTGAAAAATCTATACACTGAAAACTATAGAAAGCTTATGAAAGAAATTGAAGAAGACACACACACACACACACACACACACACACACACAAACGGAAAAAGATTCCATGCTCCTGGATAGGAAGAACAAATATTATTAAAATGTTGATACTACCCAAAGCCATCTACATATTCAATGAAATCCCTATCAAAATAACACCAGCATTCTTCACAGAGCTAGAACAAATAATCCTAAAATTTGTATGGAACCACAAAAACCCTGAAAAGCCAAAGCAATCTTGAAAAAGAAAACCAAAGCAGGAGGCATCACAATACCAGACTTCAAGCTATACTACAAAGTTGTAATCATCAAGACAGTATGGTACTGGCACAAGAACAGGCACTCAGATCAATGGAACAGAATAGAGAAATATAGCCAGAAATATAGCCAACTAATCTTTGACAAAGCAGGAAAGAATATCCAATGGAATAAAGACAGTCTCTTTAGCAAGTGGTGCTGGGAAAACTGAACAGCGACATGAAGAATGAGCCTGGACCACTTTCTTACACCATTCACAAAAGAAACTGAAAATGGATGAAAGACCTAAATGTAAGACAGGAAGCCACCAAAATCCTCGAGGAGAAAGCAGGCAAAAATCTCTTTGATCTTGTCTGCAGCAACTTCTTACTCAACACGTCTCCGGAGGCCAGGGAAACAAAAGCAAAAATGAACTACTGGGACCTCATCAAAATAAAAAGCTTCTGCACAGCGAAGGAAACAATCAACAAAACTAAAAGGCAAGTGACAGAATGGGAGAAGATATTTGCAAATGACATTATCAGATAAAGGGCTAGTATCCAAAATCTATAAAGAACTTATCAAACTCAACATCCAAAAAACAAATTATCCAGTGAAGAAATGGGCAAAAGACATGAATAGACACTTCTCCAAAGAAGACATCCAGATGGCCAACTGACACATGAAAAAATGCTCAACATTGCTTATCATCAGGGAAATACAAATCAAAACCACAATGAGATACCACCTTACATCTGTCAGAATGGCTTGCATTAACAACTCAGGCAACAACAGATGTTGGCGAGGATGCGGAGAAAGAGGATCTCTTTTACATTGTTGGTGGCAATGCAAGATGGTGCAGCCACTCTGGAAAACAGTATGGAGGTTCCTCAAAAAACTAAAAATAGAACTACCCTACGACCCAGCAATTGCACTACTAGGCATTTATCCACGGGATACAGGTGTGTTGTTTCGAAGGGACACATGCACCACCATGTTTATAGCAGCACCAAAAACAATAGCCAAAGTATGGAAAGAGCCCAAATGTTCATCGATGGATGAACAGGTAAAGAAGATGTGGCATATATATATACACAATGGAGTTTTACTCGGCAATCAAAAAGAATGAAATCTTGCCATTTGCAACTGCATGGATGGAACTGGAGGGTATTATGCGAAGCGAAATTAGTCAGAGAAAGACAAAAATCATATGACCTCACTCATTTGAGGACTTCAAGAGACAAAACAGATGAACAGAAGGGAAAGGAGACAAAAATAATATAAAAACATGGAGGGGGACAAAACAGAAGAGACTCAGAAATATGGAGAACAAACTGAAGGTTACTGGAGGGGTTGTGGGAGGGGGGATGGGCTAAATGGGTAAGGGGCATTAAGGAATCTACTCCTGATATCATTGTTGCACTATATGCTAACTAATTTGGATGTAAATTTAACAAAAATTAATAAAAGAAACACAAATTATAATTAATGAATAAATTTTTAAATAAAAATATTTAAATAAAGTGAACTTAAAATTTAAATTTAAAAATGTTAAATATTTTTACAAAAATAAAACAATTTGCATTTAACATTGAGTGTCCATCTAGTCGCCAATTTAAATTATGGATATTAGATTTCAAAAGTGTTATGCCTAAATAAATAGTTACTCAAATTTATGAGGAATACGTATTATTTAATATCGCAGATATAAAATAATGTAGCGTGTCACCATGTACAACTCTTGCAAATGCCATGCTTTATTCACAGGTACGTTCAGGGCCACAAACTGGGACACGATGAGAATCAAGAAAAAATGCTCAACACTTCTGGGGAATAATAGCTCATTAATGCAAGAATCTATTGCATTCTTGATCTCTGAGAGGAAAGATTTGACAAGTTAATGAATTTGTCTTTTTTTCTTGAGTACTTCTGTTCCTCAAGTCTTCATGCTCTTAGGTAGTGTCTATGTTCACAACATTCAGATACAGTCTTCTCTCAAAGGCAAGACCTGAGGAGCAGTGCATCCTTGGAGCCTGGGAGTGGAGGCTTAGAGTCATCGGTCACGCTGTGCAAGCCCGAGCACCAGATCCCTGGTGACAGAAGCAACCATATATCCCTCACGAAATTTGCTGTTGGTGTGTGTTTGTGATATGTGTAGCCCTCTAAAAGCACAAGGCCCCTCTTTCTCGGGCCAAAGCATGGCACTGTTGAAGCCCCACCTGCTATTCGTTGAAATGAAAATGCGCCAGTTAGACTCAATCCATCCACACGGTGAAAGCTAGAAAGGTTTGCTGTTCAGAGAATTTGTTTGTCTGGGGTAATATTTGGCTTGAATTTTCTAGATTTCAGCTACATTTTATCAGCTCCATGATCTTGAAAAAGTGATTTATGAGTTGTATACCCAGGTTTTCTCATCTCTAAAATGGGGGTTAAAATAGGACTAGCATCGATGCATCAAGTGAAGATTAAATGAGAAGATGCATATAAAGTTCTTAGCAGTATAACTGGCCCAGGGTGGGTGTTAGTGATAATGGTGATGATGATCTGGATGGCAAGTCAGAGCTTGGTGGAAATTCACGTTCCATTACAATTTCTGGGATAGACTGGCTGGTACTTAGAGTTAAGAGAACTAATTAGACTAGGGTGTGACTTTTATATCATGAAGATGTAAGGCACAGCTAATGTTCTTTCAATCTGGAAAATAGAACAAGGCTCTCTGAGGTACCGTCCAACCCAGAGATACTGCTTGAGGAGACCCAGAATAACCACCAGTGATATTAAGAATGTCAGGTTCTCTGAAGAGCTTGAGTGCTCTTAGGATATGCTGCAAATATATGAGTGGTTACCTGCCAAGTTTCAGGATCGCAGGGAGGCCTTAATATCCAGGGAAAAGGTCTTTGCCTGATTTGAGTAACTGATTGATTGGAAGACCTGCTTTGAGGAGAACTGAGTTGACTTATCTCATTTCGTGTACAAAACTCCATTAACAATTGCTTTCCACCATTCCTTTGCTGAACTATGGACCATTTAAGGGAGAGAGAAGAAAAAAACTTCAAAGGTAATTTCTTTCAGCTCCAAAAATGGTCTTGGGTTTTCTGGTTTAACACAGAATTGAGAAGTAAGCATGCATCATTTATTTCTATGCAAAAAACATTCTTCACTTCAAACGGCAATTAGTGATAACATTTCTATCTGGTGTCGTGATGAGATTTTTATGCTAATCATCACATAGCAGTAAATTAATCATTTGGGCACAGTTAGAGAGAATGTATATTTCATGAGACAGATATAGATATCAAGATCTGTTTGATATTTACTCAAGGTAAATGGGAAGCATCTCGAATTATTATGAAGGAAGCATACTGAGCAAATAGAACTGCGTGGCAATGAAATGGATGTGGTGTAGAAGCATGAGGATTTTCAAAACACTCTTGGTGTCATTAGTGTAATTATTGTGAGGAAGGTGGAACACTCTGGGGAACCTAAACTCCAAATCATTCGCAGACACATCAGAACCCTCAAAGCCACATCTTAACGAAGTCAAGGGCAAAATCAGCAATCGACCTCCTTTCCCTGAATCCCCTCCTTTTTCTTTTTTTTTTTTATTTTTTTTTTATTTTTTTTTTATTATTTTTTTTTATTTTTGGGACAGAGAGAGACAGAGCATGAACGGGGGAGGGGCAGAGAGAGAGGGAGACACAGAATCGGAAACAGGCTCCAGGCTCCGAGCCATCAGCCCAGAGCCTGATGCGGGGCTCGAACTCATGGACCGCGAGATCGTGACCTGGCTGAAGTCGGATGCTTAACCGACTGCGCCACCCAGGCGCCCCTCCCCTCCTTTTTCTGTTGCAGAATTCACCTTCTTCACATTATACAGTATTTAAATGGTTTCTCTTCTCAATTTGCACTTAAGTCTACTCAACCAAATGAATCAGAAAAGCAACTTGACCCTGAAGTCAAATTGGAAAGCTGCTGTATGCAGAGGAAATAGGCCACCACTCAAATGATACACCATTTCTTAGCAGATGAACAGTTCCTTTTACAACAATTTATGGAAAATAAGAGAATTCTACCTAAAAATGTCTATAGCTATAGTTATTCAATAGCATGTGCCAGGCCCCACAACTATCTAGTAGACCTAAGCAGTTAGGATGTGCATGTTCTTGTGAGTTTTTTTTTCATATTCCTTCTTCCACCCTTCTATTTTTCCAACTCCCATGTACTTCTCCATATCTCCTATATTACTAGTGCTACTGATAACCACATTCACCAACACACTCCCCTGCCCACAATATTCACAATGTCCCCCAACCTAGCTCCTCTAATACTTCTCCAGTAAAGCAGCAGTAAGGGGGTCAGTTAGGAAATGGGCCAATTCCGCTATCGTTTGGTCCTGTATAATTCTTTCCCCCGCCCCCAGGGAAATATACAGCTCTCTGGGGAAAGGCAAAGAGATGAAATAAGATCTATTTCCTAAGAGCCATTTCCAGGATATAGGCAATGGGTTCTGATAATTCATAGATGCTGCTTATTTTTAATCTCAGTCTTTGGGCAGTTCATGAAATCCCTGAGATCCACATTCCCAAATTAGAATCAAGTAGTGAGAAAGGAATGAACCAAAATGTACAAAACATAAAATGAATATGGTTGTATACACTGGACAAAAATTAGTGATTTGACACTCACTTCTGGCCAAACAGAAGTAAAAAGGACCAAACTTGTCTTTCAATATTAAACAAAAATCCAAATAAAATGTATGAAACAAGACAGTGGACATCAGGAAATGAAGGACATAGGTGCCCAAGAGACAGAAACAAATAGGGTGAGCTCTATGCTGGCCCTAGATTACTGCCTTGAGAGTTGCAGTTGCAGTTCAGAGAAGGAAAACCCAAACAGAGAGCAGCCAACCGAGTTAAGGAGAGGGATCTGAGTGTTCACAGAGGAGGCCAAGGCAGCTAGAGTTCATAAGATACACTCTCAGAGAGGGGAGAGTTTCACAGAGTGAGAATGTTAGAGACCTGCAGAGGGTCTCCTCACCCCTCCCCTAAATCTGAGTTCTGAAAGTTTTGATATGGAGGTGGTTGTGTGTGTGTGTGTGTGTGCGTGTGTGCATGTGTGCGTGTGTGTTATTATTCAGTTGTGGAAGTGTTTTAATTTCAATTATGATTTCTTCTGTGGCACATGGGTCACTTCTTCATTTCATTAAGTCACTTATTTTCCAAACATATTTTTTTAGTTGATTAGTCCATTGCGGTAGTAAATTTATTGAGTTTTTTCTTCTTATTCCATTTTTGGAGATGTTGTTCTGTTGTTTTACACTCTACCTCTATTTTTTTTGTGGTTACCCTAGAAAATTTAACATTTACATTTAACTTGGTAAAGCCTAAGTTTAGACAGTACCTCTATTATCTTCTAGAGCAAGACAAGGACCTTAGGACACCAATTCCTGTAACTTCTCTTTTCATTTATATGCTATTCTAGCCAATTATCTTCTTTCTTTTCAAATTATAGATATTATTTTATTTAGTTCATGTTTGTTTAAAATATTTACCAACTTCTTTGCTCTTAATTTCTAGTGAGCTGCCAGACTGAGGTGATCAATTAGGACAAGGAACCAAAATGAAATTAACAATCATGCTTTTATTACTTATGCAGATAACATATGCAAGATGTAAGAATAGGCACCAGTTCCCCAATGTTCCATTTTCCTTGCACCAGGCAAGGGTCAGGTGAATCAGCACAGATGGAGAGGAATCTTACTGCCAAAGAGTTCTGAACAAAAGACTCCTGCCATTTTATGGATTGGGATGGGGCTAGGAAGAAGGGAGGGGAAATGGCTAGAAGTGAAAAGAACCAAGTCAGAGTAGACAAAAGTGTCTTAGTCAAGATCCCCAATAGGGAGGCCTCTGAATGGAGTTGTTGGGCTTGAAATGCAGATTATGTATGAGTCTGGCTGGCCAGTAGGTCCTAAGTCCTTGACTGCAACTCTCTTCAGAAAAATATAAGGTACCAGTTGTGTACTAAGTCTTGTGTGAGGATAGCTTTCCTCCATGAGGCCTGCTGGGCTGGTCTGCCCTGCCCCCTTGTAATTGCCTGTAGATGAGTCTAAATGATCACACATAGATTTTTGGTGTGGAGCCAGACTTTTCACTTCTTGTCTATTAGTCTTCACTCTAGGGCCATTTAATTTTTCCAGGAGTAGACATTTTCATATTTCCTTTATCAAAGGTCTGTTGCTGGTAAACTCTCTCAATTTCTGTTTACCTGAAAACATCCTTATTTTGTTCTCGTTCTTGTATGCTATTTTTGCTGAGCATAGAATTTTTAGGTTGGTAATTGTCTCCTAGCATGTTGAAGGTATCTTTCCAGTGTCTTCTGGCTTGCATTGTTGTTGTTATTAAGAAGTTAGCTATTATTGATTTTTGCTCCTTTTAAAATAATCCCTTCTCTCTTGTTTCAAAGATCTTTTCTGTGGTCTGTAGTTTCTCTATAACATGTCCTAGTGTAGATTTCTTTGCATTTATTCTGTTTGGGATTCACTGGGCTTCTTGACTGTGTGAACTGATATATTTCATTATTTCTGGAAGTTTTTCATTTATTATTTCTTCTTATTCTTGTAGTCTTATTTCTTTTATTATTGTTTGTCTTATTTTCTCTTTTATGCAACCCTGATTAAATATGTATTAGATGATAACTCTATCCTTCATATTTCTTAACCTCTCATTCATATTTTCTGTGTTTTTTCTTTCTGTGCTAAATTCTCATTAATTTTTTCACTATTCTTTCAGTTCATGAATTCTCCTATCTGCAATTAAACTGGTCCCCTAAGTTTAAATTTTTACTTATAATTGTTTACATTTCTTTAAGTTCTATTTTTTTTTTTTTTACAATATGCCTGGTCACTTGTACTCTCATATTGAATTTTCAATCTCTTCTTTTGCTTCTTTAAACACAATAGATATAGTTTAGAAAATTCTCAGTCTAATAATTCCAATATCAGAAGACATTGTGGTTTAATTATGTTTTGTATTCTTAGTTTGTTCTTGCTCAGAATGCTACGGTTCTGTATTTGCTTTTGTTTTTTAAATTTTTTTGCATTTGACTGTGGGTTAATATTTATTGTAACTTTATCGATGGGAATTTCTTTGGGCCTTCTACTCAGCACTTATTCAATAATGGTAATTTTCCTTGCAGTATTGAAATTTATTTTTAGTTCACTATTGTATTGAGGTATAATCCTTTGAGATCTCAGTTTTATTGGGGGTTCTCTAGTATCCCTAATATGTCTTTGAGATTTGTCTACAGTTCCCTGAGCCCTGAAAAGCAGTGAAATGGAATTGAAGTTTACCACCTTCTGCAAATTTTCTCATAGAGAAAGCTGATTTAATGTGCTATGTATCTCTTTTGGTTCATGCCTTCACTTAGTTTTTTGTTTAATATTTTTTTTTTTAATTTTTTTTTTTTTCAACGTTTTTTATTTATTTTTGGGACAGAGAGAGACAGAGCATGAACGGGGGAGGGGCAGAGAGAGAGGGAGACACAGAATCGGAAACAGGCTCCAGGCTCCGAGCCATCAGCCCAGAGCCCGACGCGGGGCTCGAACTCACGGACCGCGAGATCGTGACCTGGCTGAAGTCGGACGCTTAACCGACTGCGCCACCCAGGCGCCCCTTGTTTAATATTTTTTTAACTTTTAACCAGTATTTATATATTTAAGAGAGTGTTTCTCAGGTGGTATCCAGAATTTTTAGTGTAAGGGTCAAAGTATCACTTTGCTGCCTTGCCAGAAATGAAAGACCTACTCTATCCATCAATCTTTTTAATTATTACCATTAATAAAACTGTTACTTTGTCTTTTCCTTCTGGAAATTCAATTACATGTATGTTAGACCATTTGCTATCCAATTACATGTATATTAAATCACATATGTATTAGATTACAACTCGTGGAAGATCATTTTGGTGTTTGTTTGTTTTCCTTCACTATTTCTTTCCTTAGTGTTTCAGTTTGGGTACTTTTTATTGGCCTAATTTCAAGTTCATTCTTTCCTCAGCCTTGTTCAGTCTGCTGAGGTACCGAATTCTTCATCTCTGATATTATATTTTTTATTTTAGCATTGGCATTTGACTCTGTTTTATAGTTTTCATCTCTCTGTTAAAATTCTCCTTCTGTTCATGTATGTAGTCCTAGATCTTTAATGTATCCACCAAAGTTATGTCAGATCCCTCTCTGATAGTTCCAGCATCTAGGTTATCTTTTAGTCTGGCTCTCTCATTTGCTTTAACTCTTGACAATGAGTTTACTTTTTCTTGCAGTTTTAAAAATTATTAAAAAATTTTTTAAAATAATTTTTAAAGTTTATTTATTTTGTAAGAGAGAGAGTGACAGAGCAAGCAAGGGACGGGTAGAGAGAGAGAATCTCAAGCAGGCCCTGTACTGCTAGCACGGAGCGCAGTGTGGAGCTCAAACCCATGAACCATGAGATCATGACCTGAGCTGAAACCAAGAGTTGGTTGCTTAACCAACTGAGCATCCAGGAGCTCCATTAAATTATTTTTTTAAATTGAATACTGGACATTGTGTGTAGAAGAACAGTAGATATTGTTCCCAGAGTGGATGAGGATCAATGATTTTCTCTGTTAGAGCCTATGAGTATTATTTGGCCTTGCTGAGTCTCAACCTTGTCAACAGCAAAATGGGAATATGCCCCAACTTCATAGAAATCTTTTGTGAAATATATAAAACATAAACAGTATATTTATATTATTGTTTACCTGGTGATAGACCTTATTTTGTATCTTGAGTAAGGCAACTAGATTATACATACTTAGTTTTTATCTCCAAATGGTGACATTTTTTTCTTTTAGTTAAAAAATCATATTTCATTAAAAAATTCTAATGACAGGGGCGCCTGGGTGGCTTGGTCGGTTAAGCGTCTGACTTCGGCTCAGGTCATGATCTCACGGTCCGTGAGTTTGAGCCCCGCGTCGGGCTCTGTGCTGACAGCTCAGAGCCTGGAGCCTGTTTCAGTTTCTGTGTCTCCCTCTCTCTCTGCTCCTCCCCTGTTCATGCTCTGTCTCTCTCTGTCTCAAAAATAAAAAAACGTTAAAAAAAATTAAAAAAAAATTCTAATGACATAAAAATGTAGAAATTAGAAAGCCAAATGTCTCCATACATTCAATGAAGATGATATTACAATTGTGTATTCCTCTACTCCTTCGATAAATAGCATAAAAAACTGGTGTCATTGTATTTGACTTAATGTTCATCAATACACACATGAAAACCAGAGATCTTCCAAATATTTATCCAGTATTTACTTTCAAAATAGAAACAATATTTTTTACAGGTGGTATAATGAAATGTCCCAACTGTGCTCTCTACCATATGCGGATTCTATGTTGGGTGGGGGTCATTTATTCCTCTAGAAACAGAATTTGGAAAGTATCAAGAGAGACGGTAATAGAAAGTATGAAAAAGTACTGTGCTTTGAAAATGGACTAGGTCAGATGAAACTGTTAGTTGAAGAAGGACTTCCTGGAGCTGCAGACTCAGGATTCCTGGCCAGAAAGGACAAGCATGCTTTCTTTCTTGCTCTTGCTAAGACCTGGGCAGCATTTCCTCCATGTCTGCAATGACGTAAGAGACAACAGCCCAAACAGCGGCAGCAACATTCATCTGCTTTGGATCCATGATAGTCATGGTGTCTCCACGGGAGTGATGGAAGGAGAAATATTTATATAGGTCATCAAGTAGACTGGCTCCTGGGGAGAAAAGAGGAAGAATTCTTAGTGAAATATTTTGACAGAGATTTCTGATTAGCTGTTCAGAAACCATTGCTACTCACTCTTCCTGCTCCTACGATGCAGGCCACAGTGGCAAAATCATTGCTTTCCCAGCTTCTCTTGCAGTAAGAAATGGCCATGTGGCACCATTCTTACTACTAGGATGAGTGGCAGGCTATGGAGAGTTCTAGGAAAGCCTTTACTTTGCTGACAAGAGTCAGGAAAATGCCCTAGTGCTGCATTAAAGAAGATGAAAAGTTTGGAGCTGAATGGGGCAAAAAGCCCACACACTAAAAATGTCAGAGTTGAAAGAGAAAAGGAGCTAGGAGTTAGAAAATACTGGTAGCCCGTTGAACATTGCCTACTTCTGGACTATCTGCTACATCAAAATAAATAAATAAATAAATAAATAAATAAATAAATAAATAAATAAATAAATAAACAAACCTTCACTTGTTTAAGTAACTGATACAAATGTCCTATTTATTTATGAAAAGATAATATCTTCTTCTGTATCTTCAAGCGTGAAAATTATGTACCTTCCTAGATGCAAAGAAAGCCCACACTTTTTTTCTCAAGTTTTTCTTCTCCAATGATTCATATACTTCCCATGAGATTTCCCAGCAACCTCCAAGGGCACCAGCAGGCATCTCTACCCAGTTAAGAGCTTTCTTCTCTCTCTAGAGAGGCTTTTGTCTGGCTTCAGCCATGAACCACAGCTTTGGTGAGGCTTCACTGTCCCTTTGTCATCCTTCAGAAGATCTTGGACCCAGTTTGTAGATTCCAACTGCAGTTTTTTAGCCTCTGGTCTTATGTGTGTATGTATGTATGTATGTTTGTATGTATGTAATTATTGTTAACTATACATACATAAGATTTCAAAGAACAGAAATGCATATCATGATGGATGACAATATAAAAAGTAGGAATATGTTCACAATCCAATGCAAGAAAGACATTACAAGTACCTTTGAAGCCCATTTTATGAGCTCCCTGCCCCTTGTAGATCCTTTTCTCCCTCCGGGGGTACCCACTTTCCTGTTCTGCTTGTATGTGAATCACTCTTTGCTTTTTTTAAAAAACAGTTTTACCATATACTTATATGGCATTACAAATGAATGAATGAATGAATGAATGAAGTATTTATTGTTTAACACTGTCTGCCTTTGAAACATATACACCAGATATGTTTCTGTGACTTGTTTTTTCTGCTCATTGTGTATAGCTGCAGTATTTTCATTTTTTATTGCTGTACATTGCATTTATTGCATTGCATTTATTTATCCATTTTCCTGATGATGGACATTTAGGTTGTTTCCAGTTTTTATTATTAAATGTTGCCATCAACATTCTCTAGTGTCTAAATAGAGGAATGAAATTGCTGGGCTATAGAGCAGATGTGTGTTTAACTGTATTGTGTAATTCCAAAATGTTGCCTTTTTCAATGTGCACTGCCACTGTCAGTATATGAGTCTTCCTCTTGTTTCATATCCTCTCTAGCATTTGGTAATATTAAACTAACATTGCTAATCTGGTGGGTATGAAATATTATCTCATTATGATTTTAACTTTATTTTTTAAAATTATTAATGAGACTAAGCAAGTTTTCATATATTTTTTTATTTATGTTTTCTCTTTTGTGAAATGCTTGTTCATGCCTTTTGCCCATTATAAATTGATTTGTGTTTTCCTATTGATTTGTAGGAATTCTTGAAATATTGTAGATACTAATATTTTCTTGGTAGAAGTTTATACAAATCATTTCCCAGCTTGTGACTCTTTTCACTCTGTTTATCATGTACTTTGCTGAATAGATTTTTGTATTTCTTCTTGATTTAACTTTGGAAATTATATTTTTATGTGTGAATTTTGCCCAAATATTCAAAATAATCTGCATACAGCTATCAGTTTTATCCTGTTTTTATCTCTGTTTATGTCTGCATGTATAGGAATGCACTTCTTTTCATTCTTCATATTAGTTATTTAATAACTTCTCTCTCTTTTGTTCATCAGTCTTGCCAGCAGTTTATCAGTTGTATTAGTCTTTTGGGAAAAAAAGAGACATTTTTTTTAATATATGAAATTTATTGTCAAATTGGTTTCCATACAACACCCAGTGCTCATCCCAAAAGATGCCCTCTTCAATGCCCATCACCCACCCTCCCCTCCCTCCCACCCCCCATCAACCCTCAGTTTGTTCTCAGTTTTTAAGAGTCTCTTATGCTTTGGCTCTCTTCCACTCTAACCTCTTTTTTTTTTTTTCCTTCCCCTCCCCCATGGGTTTCTGTTAAGTTTCTCAGGATCCACATAAGAGTGAACACACATGGTATCTGTCTTTCTCTGTATGGCTTATTTCACTTAGCATCACACTCTCCAGTTGCATCCACATTGCTACAAAGGACCATATTTCATTCTTTCTCATTGCCACGTAGTACTCCATTGTGTATATAAACCACAATTTCTTTATCCATTCATCAGTTGATGGACGTTTAGGCTTTTCCCACAATTTGGCTATTGTTGAGAGTGCTGCTATAAACACTGGGGTACAAGTGCCCCTATGCATCAGCACTCCTGTATCCCTGGGGTAAACTCCTAGCAGTGCTACTGCTGGGTCATAGGGTAGGTCTATTTTTAATTTTCTGAGGAACCTCCACACTGTTTTCCAGAGCGGCTGTACCAATTTGCATTCCCACCAACAGTGCAAGAGGGTTCCCGTTTCTCCACATCCTCTCCAGCATCTATAGAAGAGACATTTCTTTTTAACACTCTCTACCATATAGTGGTTTTTCTTCCATTGATTTCTATTTCTATTTATTATTTTCCTCCTTCCTTCTTTGGCTTTATTCGCTTTTCTTTTTCTAACATCTTGAGTTGAGTGTTATGTTCATTGCTTCGCTGCTTTCTCTGTCTCCAGCACATACAGTAAGGTTACCATCCTTCCTATTGTTGCCTTGGCGATCTATATCCCACCAGTTCTGATGAGTATTTTCACCATCGCTCAGTTCTAAATATTTACCAATTTTTAGTTTGAGTTTTCTCTTTGACTCATGAGTTAGAATGTGTTTTGTAATTATTAAAAGTATGCGGATTTCCCTAGTTATTTTTTCATTATTGATTTCTAATCCAGCTTATAGAGAATGCAGGCTGTATGATACAGATTCTTGTAATTCTATTGAGATTTTCTCTGTAGTCTAATGTATGATCCATTTTTATAAATGTTCCATGTGTGGAAAAGAATGTGCTTCCAGTGTGTGCTATATATGCATGAGATCAAGCTTGTTAGTTGTGTTCTTTAAATCTTTTAACACCTAACTGATTTATTATCTATTCAGTCTATCAATTTTGAGAGGTTTATGTGGAAATGTCCCTCTGTGATTTTAGATGTTTTTTTTTCTTGTAGTTCTAGCAATTTCTTTGTTATATATTTCAAACTTATACTATTAGGGGCATGCAAATTTAGAATTACAGCTTGCTGATAAATTGAACATCTTTATTAATGTCATCCTCTTTATTTTTAGTAATGCTTTTTGTCTTGAAGTTAGTTTTTCTTAATATTTAATATAGCCATATCTTCTTTATTTTCCCTCATATGTCTTCTTTCATCATTTTACTTGCATTCTTCCTCGCTCCTTGTTTTTAGAGGTTTCTCTTATAAAGACTTTAAAGTTGAATTAAAAATTTTTTTTTAACGTTTATTTTTGAGACAGAGAGAGACAGAGCATGAATGGGGGAGGGTCAGAGAGAGAGGGAGACACAGAATCCGAAACAGGCTCCAGGCTCTGAGTGGTCATCACAGAGCCCGACGCGGGGCTCGAACTCAAGGACCGCAAGATCATGACCTGAGCTGAAGTCGGACGCTTAACCGACTGAGCCACCCAGGCGTCCCTAAAGTTGAATTTTAAAAATGTAGTCTAACAATCTGAATTTTAACTGGACAGTATAACTCACTTGTGTAGATTGTGAATATTGTTAAATTGAATTCATTTATACCATCTTAGTTTTTTTTATTTTTTTAATGTTTATTTATTTTTGAGAGAGAGAGAAAAAGAGAACAGGGGAGGGGCAGAGGGAGAGGGAGACACAAAATCTGAAGCAGGCTCCAGGCTCTGAGCTGTCAGCACAGAGCCTAACGCTGGGCTTGAATCTACAAACTGAAATCATGACCTGAGCCAAAGTTGGACACTTAACTGACTGAGCCACCCAGGTGCCCTTATATCATCTTAGTTTTTGCTTTCTATCTGTTAATTTTGTTTTCTACGTTTGTTCCCCCCCCCCCCCCGCCTTTCTTTCTTGCCTTCCTTTGTGTTGATTTTTTTCCCTTTTATCATTCCTTTTATCCCTTCCACTCTACTAGTTTGGAGATTACACACTTTATTTCAATTCTGTCAGTGGAGACCTTAGAAATCATAGCTCACATATTTAATTAAAGTCAATCAATATCTTATAAGAGGACACTAGGGCCTCTTTTGTCTCCTGTCCCAGATGTACCCACTGCTCATTAAAAATCATGATTCAAAAAAACAGACATTGCCAGATACCCTCAAACAAATGCCAGGCTCCAGAGGTTTTTTTCTATAGATTCTCGTTTATAATTTTTCTCCTCTGAGAAATTCCCTTACTTTGCCTTACTAAGCCATGCATTATAGAAAGACAATTATTGTTGTACCCAACAATTATTTTTGGGGGGAAGAAATCTGTCTACAAACTTCTGATCTACATGTTGGCAGAGTTGTCTTCCCCCAGTCCTCTACTTCCTACCCTGTGAACTGGACCCTGTTCTTGTTCCTGAGAACTTTCTGGTCTCAGGTTGCTGTTTAGATTTTCTCTATCCCAACCCAAGTTTTAAAAGCTTTGTCCTGAGGAGCGCCTGGGTGGCTTAGTTGGTTCAGCCTCTGACTCTTGATTTTGACTCAGGTCATGATCTCAAGGCTCATTCAGAAGATTGAGCTCCATGTCAGGTTCTATGCCGACAGCTTAGGGTCTGCTTGGGATTCTCTCTCCCACTCTTTCTGCTCCTATCCTGCTTGTACACTCTCTCTCGCTCTCTCTCTCAAAATAAATAAACATTAAAACTTTGTGCCAAGGTTTTCCTCTACCTATCTCCCCTAACTCCTTGCTCTGAAGTAGGCTGTGGATTTATCTCCATGCATATTTCACTTTGAGTTTAGCTATGATGCTATTAAACATAACACAAGCCAGTTAGGGAAAAAATAAGTATAAAAGAAAACTCAGCTCTCACCTTTGATGACTCACCAACTAATGACTCCAGTGCCTGCCAGGAAATATCCAAAACAGGGTGTATTAAGTTGACAATTCCTCTAAAACCCTTCACCTGAGTTGGGGAGGCGTTCTTCCAATACAGTGATTTTTCTTTCTAAAACTAGTAAATCATGTTTTCTATTAGCCCAGTGGCTCTGAAAAAGTGGAATCTCACCATCATCCAGCCTAATAATGTAAAACCTTCAGTGGGTGGGCTGGAGTGGGGGTCCATAAATATTCAGAAGGCTCAATCCAATTCAATTAGATGAATACTTGAGTTCCTACTATATTCTAGGCAGTGGTCTAAGGACTAAGACAGAAATAAAGGTGAAAAAGACAGCCTCTACTCTCAAAAGACAGCTTTTGAGGCAGAGTTCCACAAGGAAAGGACAAAGAAATAGTGGATGGCTCATATAGCTGAATGACCTTTTTTGACCCCTAGACTTGGTCCCCTGGTTGTGTGAACTCCATACTTCCATTATCATTATCTCCACTTTCTTTTGTCATAATTGCTTGTTTCACATCTAATTTCCCACTATTTTGTAAGCTCTCTGAAGGCAAGTCCTCTGTTTTGTTCTCTACTCTGTCACCAATACCTGTAACATAGCATCAAATAGAAGATGAATGTATATTTGTTGAGTGATTCAATGAAATTGGTGAATTTTATGACTGAACTGGGCCTTGAGGACGCTGTACCAGTCAGAGTCCCCATAGGAAACAGATGGGATGCTCTAAGAAGGTAGTTTGGAGAATTTGGTGAAAGGATTATTTACAGAGAGTGGTCAGGGTTAAATAAAACCCATAAGGGATGCTGACCTAGGACTGGCAACAAAGAGAGCCATTACCACTCCTAGGCCTAAAAGGCAAAGAAGAAAGCAGCTATAGCTGCCGGAAAGGGTCACTGGAAGAGCTGTGGCTATTTGTGGAAGCCAGGGAATCAGCTTCTTGCTGGTGCCTCTCATATCCTATTGGGCCTCCCTATGGCCAAACCCAATCATAGGCTAGAGGGAAGGTGTGATTTGTTAATGTAGTCCATAACAGCCTTCAGGGCCACAGTATAGGGTAGAGAAAGGTGAAGATTTATGTGGACTGGTAAAAGAGAATTTTAATGTAAGTACTCAAGATGTCAACAGGCAGAGATGCAGTGCAGACATTCCAGGTGAAAGAGGATGTGAGCACTCCAGTTTGGGTGGCGTGTGTGTGTGTGTGTGTGTGTGTGTGTGTGTATGTGTGTAACTTAAGTTAATTATTGGCAGATAAAGTTGGCAACCAACTGGGGAAGGTCCTAAATATAAGGACGAAAAGAGACTGAATGTAGTTCATAAATGGGGATGCCTTGGGAACCAATGGGCAGGAAAGCAGGGAGACTGGAGTTGCGCCTTAGGGAGATGCTCCAGAAAAATGTAGAGGTGGACTTGTATAAAAACCACTGTGGTGAAGAGAAGGCTGGGGAAGAGGTGTAGTCCCGGGGACAGGTGACAAAGATCATGGCCACATGATGATATCCCAGTCTCTGAAATTCTCTGGAAAGCATATGGTGGATGAAGACAAGCAAAATTCCCAGTGAAAAGGCCAGAGGTCCATTTTAAAACCAGAAGATTCTTTATGTCATGATCTCACAGCACACCCAGGGGAGACAAATCTGTGTGTTTACTTTGGTAGGAGCGAGAAGCATGTTAACAGAAACCATGACATTTTAGAACCAGCTGAAGCTGGTGAGGAGCACATGCTCTGAGAGCATCAGGTGGATGTCAAACTCATGGATTAAGGACAAAATCAAGGAGTTGAAAGAATTAAAGTCACCAATGGTGGATGGAAGATGAATTAGAGTTGTGTACATTAAGAAACAGGAAAGGACATTTAGTTCCAGCAGACAGAGTATGGCTCACTTGGGGCTGTTTTCCTCAAATCCAGGGCTTCTTAAAGACACTACATGATGCCTGACAGGAAAGATTCCAAATTCCACATTGCAAAAATAGAAGCAAGATATACTTATGGATGCCCTCTCCAGGCCTCCAAAATTCCCTCTCAGTCTCAGACTAAAAGAACTTGCCTGCCAGATGGGTGGGAATTTGGCTGCCTCCTCTTAGAGCTACAGCATTAGGGAAGGCATTTCCTCAGAGGTCATCGAAGTTCCCACGAACATTTTACAAAACTAAAACAGCTCCAGAAAATCCGATATTACCAATAAGAATGCTGATAACCACAAGGAGATATGAGGTGGGCCTGTTGGCTGCCTTGCAGCTTTGTCTCTGCAATTCCAAGGAGACATTTTATCAGTGACAGCTACTAATCTAAAAGACCAGCACTGAGGGAGAGCCTGGATTTCAATTTCTGAGAGCACCTGACATACTCTCATGGGTGGAGGGAATGTTAACTATCCCCAGGGATAAATTGCAGTCTCTTTTGACAGGTGTATGAGCTCTGAACAGGGAATCATCAAATGCTTTTTAGAAATAGAAAGCTGGTAGGAAGGAGCCTGCTCTGAAGGCCAACATTCACCCCCTGGAAATAAACTACAGCATTATTAGGCCAGTTCACTGTTAGGAAATTATTTCTAAGGGAGGTTTGGAATTTAAGGATGCGAAGACACATCCTGGAGTATGCCAGCCAAGCAATTGGACCTATGTAGGGAGATACAGCCGAGAACATAGGGATTAGGGTCAGATAGGCCTGGGTTCAAATTCAAACTCTTCTGCTTAACAAATGGGTGACTTTGGGTGAATCACATAAGGCTTTTCAGCCTTAGTTTTCTCACTCATGAAATGGGGCTACTGAGATATGACTTTCAAAATTCTGGTGAAAATTAGTAAGCATTCAATTAATACTTTATTATAGATGTTATATACCCATCATAAAGATGACCCAATATATACACAGCAGTTTGATCAATTAAATGCAACTTGGAGCGATTAAAATTCTAATTTAATAAAGTTCTGGCAATTGTTCTTAAAGATGAAATTGCTGGACTCTGATGTCTATTCTATATGACCCTACCTTAACTTGGTTTGGATTATTTTTCCTTCTCCTCCCTCCTATCCCCTTCTTTCTACTCCTCTCTGAATCTTTTCTATAAACATTCATCTCAGAAAATATTTTCCAGCTGTGTGACTGGGTGAAGATGGTCCAATGAATATTGTAAGAAATACCCAACCTGCCCCATACTGTTCCCAGCAGATTCCAATCTTCACAGAGAGATCTCAGTAATGACTGTGGTCTGTGCAGGATATTGGAACAAGATTGAATACCTGCTAATTCCTGAAAAGATGGGTGGGCAAATACACACAGATTCTCAAAGCCCCCTCTTATTTTAGGTTGACTCTCATTCATATGTAATCAGTGGATTTTCATGTACACAAATTAAGCAATTCATGTAATGGGAAGTTTTTAAAAGACATTTGAAAGCTTTGGAAGTTCAAGTCTGTTATTTCAGTGACTACGCTGGCTGCCGCAA
This sequence comes from Neofelis nebulosa, assembly GCF_028018385.1. Classification (NCBI taxonomy): domain Eukaryota; kingdom Metazoa; phylum Chordata; class Mammalia; order Carnivora; family Felidae; genus Neofelis; species Neofelis nebulosa. The sequence goes on along the minus strand of NC_080795.1, from coordinate 43,667,769 downwards.
TGTTGCATGAAGGATGCACTAACAGGCAAGCAGCTGTGGAAAATCCATTCCTCCTTTATAAACAGATCTTGAACAGTCTGGGGTATGCAATTTAATTGCAATGGAATGTATTACAGACATTCCTCTGATCATAATTGTGGGGTTAGAAAAGAATGTTATGGTCTTAAACTTATTCCCTGCAAGAAAATGGTCTCCCTAGAATCTATAAAATCTAAAAATAGATTTAAAATTTAATTAAAATTATTTCTTTGAGCAACATTATTAATAAAAAAACATTATTGCCAAACAATTAAAAAATCAGTTCATGGAATTTGCAGACATTTAATTTTTGTTTTCAAAAGGGGCAGCTTTATCTCTACCGTATTAAATCTCATTGAAAATTAGGGTGAGAAGCAGCTAATTAATAGCTTCCTAACTCATAGCTCTCCAGAAGAGAAAGCAACTTATAAACAGGAAAGGAAAAAAAAAAACAGTAAAAGAAAGGAAAGGACTGAGCAAGGCAAGAAAGAGAAGGGAAAAACGTCTCCAATCAAAACCCCATCAAAAGTATTATAATTTTAGTTTCTACATTCTTAATTTATCCAAGAATCGCCAAGTCTGTGCTAAAAAATTACAGGTATAAGCCTGCACCTTCCATCTCTTTGTAAAACTTGGACTGGCTGCTGGAACAACTTTGACCACATAGCTTAAGTCAATACCAACAGACCTGGTGAACCTCCAGTTCACATATAGCTAAACTCTGTGATAACGATTCATCTTTCCATCAAGTTGAAGAACTATATAGCAATAGCAAGACTAATTAATCACTGCTGCATTAAGCTGATACTACAGGCTTTCCCAAAGTGGGAATAATAAGGATACCATTTTGTTGAGTGCTTCCTGTGTGCCTTAGGCTTTATGGAGATTATTTCATTTAATTCTCCCAGTGACCCCAGGAGGGAATGATCATCATATGTCATTAGAGTCAGGATTCAAATCCGGGTGTCTCTGTTCTAAAACCCATGCTCCTAACCAGTTTTCTGTACCTTCTCTCACTGCCCTATCCCAGGTATCTGTAACTACTTTCTCCCCAGTGAGAAACTACTTGCACAATTTACTCCATTCACTGCTCTGGTCCCCCCAGTACTCATTTCTACCTCATGACATGGAGATAGAAATTCAAACTGGAGGTATCCTTGACCATGAAACAGAGTGAAGACTTGAATTATGTTAATACAGTGGCAGCGACTATCTACCAGAAGATGAACAGCAGAGCCCCATCTGTTACCAAGTCCCCTGCTGTATCTGGACGATACTCTCACAGCTGGCCAATCCTCCTGAGAGTTCCCCGACCATTCTGCCTAAAACTCACACCTTCCCTCTGATCACTCATTATCCTCCTTTCTATTATCTGAAAGTATATTATTCTTATAATGGTTTTATTATTTGCTGCCTGTCTTTTCCATTGGAATATAAGTTCCCCAAGAGCAGGACCTTTGTCTTTTTGTTCCAATTCCCAATGCCTGGCATATAGTAGATGCTCATTAAATATTTGTTGACTCACTAGGGGCGCCTGGGTGGCGCAGTCGGTTAAGCGTCCGACTTCAGCCAGGTCACGATCTCGCGGTCTGTGAGTTCGAGCCCCGCGTCAGGCTCTGGGCTGATGGCTCGGAGCCTGGAGCCTGTTTCCGATTCTGTGTCTCCCTCTCTCTCTGCCCCTCCCCCGTTCATGCTCTGTCTCTCTCTGTCCCAAAAATAAATAAAAAACGTTGAAAAAAAAATTAAAAAAAATATTTGTTAACTCACTAAATGGATAAATGAAAGAATTATTAAATATCAAATTGGACAAAAGCTGAGATGAATACCGGCTTCACCCTCCTTTTCTACAGCAACTTTTGGTAAGGCAATCCTACTTTCTGGGGATTCTACTATCAGCTCTTTCCAAGCAGGTTCTCATTGTCAAAGACATATGATATTTCATACACAGGCTGAGATCTAAATGTCCTATTATGGATTACACAATATGCTCCTATACCTTTCACCACTGTTACAGAAATTAACCACAACTTGAAAAAAGGCAAAAAGATGGGCAGCACATCTTTTCAATGTCATTCAGGAGCAAAGTCCACCTAAGAACTGTCTAGGAAAATGTTCTTAGTTTGACTCACTGTTTACTATTGATTAAAGGTCACAGACTTAAGTGAGTTTATATTTTAAATTGTAGATTTTGTCTAGTAGAGATGAAAATGATTTCTGTCCCAAAGAATAGATAATCCCAAACATTACAATTTATTGGCCACTAGGATATTAACCGGTTTTAAAAATCTAACCTAGCAATCTTATCCTAATATTTCTTTATTAAATTGCACACATTTAGTTTCTCATATGCTCTGTAAATTGGTATTAATATCTTACTGATTTCCTCATTAACTAATTGAATCAAATCTTTGACATGTGTTTATTTTGTATTTGCATGAAAATTATAATTTTTACCTTTTAGAAAATTATAGCTTAATACCACCCATCTATAAATCTTAAAAGAACAATTGCATCGTCATGTCTCAAAGGATAAGTTTCTCACAAAGTCATCATCTGTAATTTTATCCATGAGTACTTTAATATGCAAGAGCATTGAGCAAAGTGGTTACCAACACAAGACCTGGCCTTCTGTCTTCTCCCCGTGTGGTAGCAGATGGTCTCCGGGTATGAGCAGATCATGGGGAGAATAAGTATAAATCTTACACACATAAACACACAAACATACATATAAATGTAGGTGTATATATAGATGTATACATATATAAAATATACAGAGAGTCTATATCTATATCTATATCTGTATCTATATCTATATCTGTATCTGTATCTATATCTATCTATATCTACGTATCTGTGTGTACAATATTGGGCTTGTCCTTAACACCTCCTGACCCCTTAATATCCTTATTTCTTGCTTGAACTGCCTTCCAACTTTCACATGACAGTCACGATTTTACCATTTAGAAAATTATAATTTAATACCATCTACCTAAAAACCTTCAAAGAACAATCACATTCACATGTGATAAGGTCCTTATCTTTGAGTTTATGATTTTAGGTGTGTGCATGTGTATTTATATCTTCATATATAGCTATAAAGAAAAACCCACACCACCGTCCTTCTATCTGGTTTTGGAACACAAAATGACATTGACACTTCTTTGGAGAGGGGTAATTTTGAATCTTACTCATTTTTACATATTGGTCCCAATTTATTATTCTCCCTTTGTCCATACAGAACTTATCGTCCACTCTTCTTTCATGGCCTGATGTCAGTAAAATTCCCACCTATTTGAGCTAATGTGACTCCGTGTAATTGCTCTTCTGCAGTTCTCTCCACACTTGGGGAATGATGCTCACTAAGAAAACATCAGTAAAAATTGTTTCTGACAGAGCACACTGTGAGAACATTCAATGTATATGGGTCTTTGACTTGAAAAGACTCTGAAGATTGTTTCCAGTGTGGTGTTTATAATGAAGGTCTTAAAATCATCACAGGTTTTCTATGTGCTCAAATGAACAGATTATGATTTGTGGCTACAGAAACAAAGAGGTTACAAATCCACTGTGCAGTAGAAGGCAGGTGTTGAGATATACACCTGTGTTTCTGCTCATCACCTCCCATTCTGTTGGCAAACAGAGGAAAAGGAATGAGACAAATTGGAAGTATTACATGGACATGCTGTTGTAGACCTACTTCCCTTACTGAATATTGATAATTCTGTAAGGCTGGTTGACAGGAGTACTGCAGGAATGCCTGGGTGACATGAGGGAGCTAGAACCACAATTCTGTCACCCACTATTCAATGATCATGATATTGAAAGCCAACTGGTTGATAAAAATATGTCCATTCATGAGAAAGATCATAAGGAAGACTCTATGAACCTCTGACCAATGATTCTCACTTCTGCATGGCCAGGATAACGCATTTATAAAATCCAAGGTTTATTATTAAGGACTTAAACACATAGTTGATAGGTTGAAAAAGAAATGATGACTTTTGTAAGAGGAAGCCTTGGCCTGTTTTTACAATCTTTACAATCTTTAAAAAGGTACCAAAAAAAAAGTTGTAAGCAAAGGAAAAGGAGGTATTTTACCTATTCAAAGAACCTTTGATTAAACTATGCTACAACCAAAAAGGTTGAGTTGCTGTAGAATTGAAGGCAATGTTTTGCTGTGCATAGAGAACTAACTGGCCATGAGACAAACACCAGAAGCAACAGGTATTTCTATACAAGGAAGCCCACCTGAGAATTGGTATCATTATTTGGAATTGGAATCAGTCTTGAAAACCTGCAAAGACCCTTCCAGCTACGCTGTGGATCTCCATTATCTACCCCTCCTCCCAATAAGGAGGACAGTCTAAAATTGTCCCTTTTAGGTTACCTAATATAAATTCACAGCTGATTAAGCCATACTGATATACAGAAATCAGACTACTTGAGAGGGTATACCTATTAATTTTAGGTCATGTCAGGGTGGGCAGCCAAGGCCTCCACAAAATTCCTCTGGGGGCCTTTGTCAGAAGCAGAATTATGGGCTGGATGGACCAAGAGTCTACACTGAGATGGGCTCTTTCCATTTCCAGATAACCATAGTGTCAAAGTCACAAGAAGCTATGCGATGGAAAATAGGAAATAAATACATAAAAGAAAGTGTTACTACTAAAAGCAATCCCATCTGAAAACAGGCTATATTAAAAACATAATAAAATTTAGTACTAATGAATAACATGCATCATGTCCAGAAACCAGGGGGCAGGTTTGGAGGTAGCTTAGGCCAATGAAGAAAATTGATCTGGGAATGAGAGTCTTTTGGTTTCTTTCTATTCTTCATATTCATTTATACATCAGACAGCACAAATTTATCCAAAATAGGTGTGTCCATGATTTTGTGTAAGGCAGGTGGTTACAAAAAGACGACAAACTACTTGGCTAACGCTGCAAAATATCAGTGAAACTTCTTCCACCTTAGCTTCTGAGGGAAGGACAAGGAGAACAGGCATATGGTGAATAATTCTGGCCTTAAGCCATAATCCTTGAAAACAGAGCAAAATTAGATGTTGGTAAAAATTTTGGTGAATATTGGCTCAGTTATTGAGCTTTTATTTTATTTATGCAAATAGGCTTTTTCATTCTTGGTCACCTGAGAGGTTCACATTTGGCAGCTAAATGCAGTCCCTTTAGTTGACTATCTGCTAAAAGGACGAATTTTTTTTTACATAAAACCTTCTAAAATATAACCTTCTAAAAATTATTATTCAGTGAATAAGAAAAAATAGGCCAAACATGAAAAGCTTTCTGAATTCCAAAACAAAAGAAACAAATGTTTAAGAAGGAGTCTGGAAATGAATATGCTTTTAATGCAAACACATTTCACTTAAAGTAAAACATCAGTTCAAGGCACATCCATTAAATGCCAACACTCATGATAAGATTCTGGCCCATGGCAATCCACTAATAGGGAATCTACAAGGCTGAGGTACAAATTTTACATTTAAATGTAGCTAAATTTCCAATGCTATTATGGTTGACCCTCATTAATGTAATTTTTAGGACAATCCTCATAATGAAGAAATAGTGATTATTCTCAGTAGCCACCCAAAATATAATTACAGCACATTTGATTAAATGCTTCTGTGGTGAGATAAACTGCAATTTACACATTTCTGTGTTCTTTAAAAAAAAAAAAGGCTGATGATGATAAAGGAAGCTAATGCTACTTTGTGGGGTAACATGTTATTAGCTGTTCCATCATTCATACTCAAACTCCAGAATTATCGGGTAAGGTAAATGGTGCTTGAGATTTGCTGCTACAGACCCTGAAACAGTTCCCAGCACAAACTTTATAAATAACACCAGGAGTCCTGCTGTTTCATCTCCTGAGTCATTTTTCCGAAAGCAGCTAGAATTCTTGACAAAGGTGTAAGTATGCTGTCCTTTACTAACTAATTGAACTGGTAAGAAGACGGATTCTGAAGGCTATGGAACATGAAGCATGAATTTTTTCTTGCTTAATTTCATACAGAAGATGTAACGATCGTCCAGTTATTGTAACTAGTGGAGTGACTACTCGAGGTGATCACAACATTTACAGTGCACTCAGCGCTGCAGAGCAAGGCAGACACTAGGGATTCTGCCAAACATGACTTGGATATAAGGTTTTGAAAAGGAGATCATATTCACTCATCTGGTATCTACTGAGCTCCTACTGAGGTCCAAGTACCTTGCTAAGCCCCGGGCAAACGATGTCGGGCATAACTTAAATGTGTCTGCTCTCATGGAATTTCATGGAACCTTCAATCTAGGAGAGTACATCTGCAGAAATGAGAATAACGAACATAAGATTATATCCCAAACTGCTTGGGATTCCACAGATGAAGCTTAAAAAGGAAAAAGCCTCATTCTCCCCAAGTTACTGATTTTAATGTGGTAAAGACTATTTAGAAGCATGTTGGAGGGTGACAGAGGCTCTTTCACTACGGGCATGGTGCAGACTGGGAAATGGTATTCTTCCTTACTGTCTCTGGGATTTTGGTTCTTTACAATGACATATCATTTAATGATGAAAAAGGTAAAAAAAAAATCATAACCATAATTGTAGCCAGGATTTACTAAGTGCCATGGCCTTAACTAAACATTTGACATTCATTATCTTATCAAATCATCGTAATGCTTCTGTAATTATTATTATCCTCATTTTATAGATGAAAAAACTTGGGCTTAAAGGTTATGATGATGATTAGAAGTGTAAGAGTCTGGTGAAAGGATCTGTAGACTTTTGTACCTTGTGCTGAATTCATCCCTTCATCTTAAAGATGAAGACCACAGGTCGGGGAGTCTTGGCTGCATGGAGTGATGTGATAGGGCAAGTCTATGAATCTGCCTCCCTCAGAGTATCCATGCCCACATGACCACCCATCTTTTTTCCCCAGGGAACGTCTACTATGAACATGTGTTTTTTGAAATTCCTTCTATTAGATTCAATAATAGAATGTCTGACGCGTACATCTCTAAAATTATATCCTTCCCTTGCTTCTAATTCAACCTTGCATGTGTGGTAACAGACCTCTAATCCCATTTTACTTATTTAGGGTGCAACCCACTCTGTCTGTGGTCAGTGGATTGTCAGTGGAATAGCTACTGTTCATCCCTCTTAGCTTTTAAGATCACTTCTGTCTGTGGAGAAATACCTCATCTCATTGAAAGCTTTCTTTTCACATAAATCAGGGCTGGGATGGAACTTCTCTAGTCCAACAGTCAAATGAGCCACATACCCAACAAGTTTGCCCCATTTTGGCTGACTGGAATTAAAAATTTCCCCAGCCCTGTGGGCTCTGGGAATTGTTCAACCTCCAGCTCCCTGATAGCTGTTCTTTGCTGAGTGTTATAGAATTTTACCCTATACATGCTCAGCTCAGTATGTAATAAAAGACTCAAAGAGAACCTCATGAAGATTTCTGGATCTTTTTTCTGTTTATCTCCCTCTTCTCTGGTACTCCATCCCGTAAACATAGCTGCCTCAGACTCCCCGAACTCTAGTCTCTGCCTTTGCAATTTAGCAAGACTACTGTGTTATGCTTGGGTTTCCTCTCCCTGCTCCATGGCCTGAAATGTGTCTCCAGTCAGAAAACTGGGGCAATCATAGGAGTCATCTTTTGTTTTCTTTACCTCAGGGATCATAGACCTCATTTTCCTTTGTCCAATGTCTGAAATTAGCTGTTTAATATATCGTGCACAGTTTTCTAGTTTGTTTGTTTTTTTTAACAGCAAAGGACAAGTCTAATACCAGTTTCTCTCTAATGGACTGAGGCATCTATTAGCTTCTTTTCAAAAATTAAACACAAGTCATTTATTTTTTGTTTTTTAAATTGAGATATAATTGGCATACTTACCAGCTTCTTGAAGGTAGAAAATATGTCAGGTACTGCTGTTGCTCCTACATTTCAGCACCCGATAGTTGCTTTACTTCTCAATATAGCAGACAAGTATTATATATGGCAGGCAAGTTAGTAGCACAAATTATAGAGCCAACTGCACTAAGTTTGAATCCTGATCTTGCATGTATCAGCTTGTAGTATATGGAAGGATATTTTACCTCTCTGTGCTTTGATATACCCATCTGTAATATAGGAATAATAATAATCGTAACTATCTTTTTGGCTTGTTTGAGCTTCAATGAGCTAATGAGGTAGAATGCTGCTTGGCATATGGTAACGCTCAGTACAGTTGCTATTATTAATATTACTATGAGTCATTGCCAAAAGGCCAGTTAGCATATTCCTGTATGACTGATCCTTTGTTGCTTTGAAATTTCATGCAGATAATCAGAGTGAGTTAGTCAACGAAATCACATGATATTGTTTCATTGTTATAATAAGGAATTATGCACCCCATTCTTCCCAGCCAATCGTAAGTAAGTAACATTAAGTTCCTAGGCTGAGAACAAAAGATGTTCACAAAAGCCACATTTTAGGATACAAGGGGATTATAAATGCACGTTGCTTTTCATCTTTCCATCCAGATTAGCAATGAAAAGGCATATGTGTTCTGCATTTCTAACAATTAGATTTTACTGGAGCTGCACTAGTGGCAATAGATCAGTAAAAGAACATGGCAGTGAATTGGATTGTAAAGTGAAGTCTCCTTTTATAGAGCAAATGATGGCCCACTGATTTATCTATGCCATAAATCTGGAGTTTCGGATGTAGGGTCTGTAAAAGGGCTGTACCTTGGTCAGCGTTACTTTCAAACATCAGGCTTGGCCTCTTTAGACAGCTGCTTTCAGACACATTAAGAGCTATTCCTTTGGGGAGATTCTCCCTGGAGCTTTGATGGGGTTCTTAGGAAAGAGGAGGTCCCAGTATTTACACTTGCTAGGCAAAGATTTGAAAATCACTTGTGTGTATGCTTAACTAGCCTGGATATCAGTCATGCGTCCAAGAATCAAATACAAATTAAAGTTTTAACATAAACAAATATCCTTGGTATTTGCTCTGCAAACCAGTCCATGTGCTACCACCATGACTGTTCTTCTGCCTTGGGAATAGTCCTTCCTTATGTGCCTGAAGGCCCCCCCCCCCCCCCCATCTTGGTCCTGGATTAAAATGGCCAGTTGTCAGGTGACCTCAGCAGAGATGTTGGCATCATCTGAAGTTCATGTCTTATAAATATTTAATGGTAGTGTTCAGAGGATAAAGGGATAAAGAAGCAATTAAAACTCACACTCCTGACTGGATACTGTGATTAAATTCAATTCTGGTGCATTATTTTAGTTTGATGTAGTACCATGGTGCAGGGGTCTGTATGCTATCACTGATCTAAATAATCTCCCACTGATGTACATGAGAGATCTAATATCAGAGAATAACAACACATCAGTCATCATTTCTGAATTATCTAACAGCATACACCTTATGAATAATACTTTGAATTTAAATAATCTTCCTTTCATAAAAGATCAAAGCCTTTGTTTTCTTATCTCTCTTAACAGCATTTCTGTGAGGAAAGAAGGGGATGGATTTGTATTCCCCTGTTTTTAGAGTATGAGAAACAGAGAACCAGACAGAGTAAATCATGTGCTCGGGATCATATACTAATACAGAACTTAAGAGAAGCCTTAGATATTGGAGTACCAATCTGTAACCTTTCTGCGGGATCAGGGTTGGTAAAGTATTTTTGTAAGGGGCTAGAGACTAAGCATTGTAGATTTGGCAGGTCATATAGTCTCTGTTGCAACTTAACTATTCAACTCTGCTGTTGTAGCATAAAAGCAATCATAGACAGTGTGTAAATGTAAATGAATGAGCATGACTGGTTATGATGACTTTGTGTGTGTGTGTTATGTGTCTGTGTGTGTGTGTATTTTACAAAAGTAGGTGGTGGGGCAGATTTAGGTATAGGCCATAGTTTATTAACACCGATACTAAATCATGGCCCATGTTAAATACTGTCTCAAGCTTAGGGGCCACTGTATACGACAGCAGAAAGTGACATTTGTACATGCTTCCTCCAGTATCTTCACAAGATGAATCTTGATCGTCACAAGATGCATGCTCTACAGGCTGTAAACAACTCTCCATTTTATATACGAGGAAACTGAGAGGCTAACTCATTTATCCGAGGCTGCATGGTTGTAAATGAAGCATGAAGACTATAGCATGAGTCTCCTGACTTCCAATCTTTCTCTTCTGCTAGCTGTCCCATGGGAAATTCTTGCTTCTACCTGCATTTTCAGGTGAGGAAATTCTAGGATCTGGGAGGTTGAATGACTTGTCTGGGGTCTGTTAGTAACTGCCAAGACTGGACACACCATCTGTTGGCTTCCAGACTAGTCTTCATTTGTGAACATTTACATTATTTTGAACATTATTGTGAACATTTTCCAGGAAAAAAAGGTTTAACTAGAGAGAATGATGGTATGTCCATTGTATTTTATTTTTTTAAACTTCCTGAAATGAAACTATTTTATAAACAATTTCTTTGATGTACCAAATAGCATCCAGACACTGAATAATATTTTTTGATTCACTTTATGTTTTTGACTATTTTTTAATGCTTATTTATCTTATTTTGAGAAATATATATATATATTTGGAGAGATATATATATATCTCTCCATATATGAGAGATATATATATATATATGGAGAGAGAGAGAGAGAGACAGCGCAGAGCCTGTTTGGGATTTTCTCTTTCCCTTGACAAAAATAAATCAGTCTGGATTATTATTTCTACTCATTAGTGACAATAGTGTAATCTATCAATTAACCTAAGACACATATGAGTAAAGAGGGCTTTTAGCTTCCAGTGTAACAGAAGGCATCTGTTCAACACAGAAAAGTATCCACAAGCTACCAGTGATCATCAGTTCCTAGACTCAACAGAGCATCCAGTTGCCAGCAGGGGATCCAAGCCTGGGAGGTACTGCCATGTTTCCAGACTCTGGATCTGGACCATAGGCCAAATGACACCTTCCCGAGATTTCTTAAGCCTCCTGCCATTTCTACCTTCCTCTGACAACTCTGGTTTTGCAAATTTGTGCTGACTGAGAAGACCTGCTCTGGATTTCCCAGCTTTGGGGGGAAGGAGTTTCTGGTGGTCCCATTAAGAATCCAAGTCCCTCAAAGGTTCTTTTGTTATCGATAGAATTAACATTCCTGCCAGGGGCTTCGCTTACATCACAGGTGTCAGCCACTCTCCCTGCCCTGCGGAATGTTAAAAAGTAAATACTAGAAGGATTCACATAGTCCAGCAATGGAACAGTTGCTAACACACTAGCCAGGGCTAAAAACCGCAAATGACTAAAAACTTTGGAAAAAGCAACATGAAGGGTTTTCAGACTTTTCCTACAGGAACACTCACGACTGAAAGCCTTATTCTAATTTTCAGTTACATCTGGTGACTGTTTATTTAAGACCTTGGTTAGAAAATTCAGTTTAAATATGCATCAGTGAATTCTGTTGCCATTACAGGCTGGCAAAACCCAGTAATGAGTCTGGCTGGCTTTTATTTTAAAGTCTGAATTAGCATATGCAGGGGACAGTTTCCCTAATTGTCAGATCATCCTAAGGAATTCAACACCCAACTTCCTTAGGGATAGATCTACCCCTGTCTACACTCCCCTAGGTCACCAATAATCTGCAATTCTGGAGACGTTGATGTCTCTCTTTTTCTCCATAATTCTTACTCTGGCCTTCACTTATTCTATTTCCTTGGTTGAGTCCATTACTCAAGTACATGTCATTGCTTTTCCTGTCTCCTTTCTTCCTTTCTGCTTCTTCCTTGACCCTTTCTCCCTTTCCAATTTATCTCCTGTCAACCTCACCCACTTTTCTTTGTTATTCTCCTTTTAATTGCCCTTGTCTTAATTGCCTAATTTCTTTTCCTCTTTTGCAACTTGTTTCCTTTTTTCCACTTGGAACTTCTTTAAGCATTTTAAAAACCAATTATCACCATGTTGCTTCATTTTTAATAAACTTGATTTTTAAAGTGGAAACTCCATTTCCTTAGTGTGCTATGGCAGAGAGGTAGACATAAATTAATTAGAGCTGGCTGAGATGGGGAACAGAAAGCCAGTCTGAGTTCTGTGCCAGAATGAATATGAAGCAGGTAGCAAGGAGTATGAACACATACCTATATCCAGTTTAGCACACACTATACTCACCAAATATATACAGCCTGTCTGTGCCCAGAGAAAAATAAGTTTCTTTTCATTGAATGCCAAATGAAGGCTGTTAAGTCAGGTCCTGGTGAACCGTTTTTCTAAAATTTTTTTATTGAGGTCTAATTGACATATAACATTATACTGGTTTCATGTTTACAACATAATGCTTCAATATTTGTATACATTGCAAAATGATCACTGCAATAAGTCTAGTTACCATCTGTCACCATATGAAGTTAACTTTTAGGATTTACTCTCCTGGCAACTTTGAAGTCTGCTCTACAGTATTATTGATTATAGCTACAATGCTGTATACTACATGCCCATGACTTATTTATTTTATAACTGGAAGTCTGTACCTCTTGACCCCTTTACCCATTCACCTACTCCCCAAACCTCCTTCCCTCTGGCAACCACCATTCTGTTCTCTCTATCTATGAGTTTTGTCTTGTCTTGTTTCTTTGCTTTGTTTTTTAGATTCCACATATAAGTGAAACCATATGGTACTTGTCTTTCCCTGTCTGACTTGTTTTGCTTAGTATAAGTCCCTCAAGGTTCATCTATGTTGTCACAAATGGTGGTATTTCATTCTTTTTTATGGCTGAGTAGTATTCATTACATATAAATATATGTATATATATATATATATATATATATCTCACATATTTTATATAAATATATATGTATCTCATATCTTCTGTATCCATTCGTCCTTAAGTGGACAATTAGGTTGTTTTCATATTGGCTGTTGAAAATAATGCTACAATGAACATAAGGGTACATATATCTTTTAAAATTAGTGTTTTCATTTTCTTCAGATAAATATCAGAAGTGGAATTGCTAGATTACATGGTAGTTCTATTTTAAAATTTTTGAGGAACCTCGATACTGTCTTCCATAATGAATGCACCAATTTATACTCCCAGCAACAAGGCATGAGGGTCCTCTTTTTTCCACATCCTCACCAACACTTGTTATTTCTTGTCTTTTTGATAACAGCCATTCTAACAGGTAGTGAGGTGATATCTCACGGTTTTGATTTGCATTTCCCTGACGATTAGTGGTATAGAGCATGTTTTCACGTGCCTGTTGGCCATCTACCTGTATGTCTTCTTTGGAAAAGTGTCTATTCAGATCCTCTTCTCATTTTAAAAGTCAGATTGTTTTTTTTAAAATGAGTTCTTTCTATAAAAACATAGAAACCCTTATTAACCCCTTATTGGATGTGTGATTTGCAAATATTTTCTCCCATTCAAGGGTGTCTTTTCATTTTGTTAATGGTTTCCTTTGCTGTGCGGTTTTCTCAGTTTGATGTAGTCCCACTTATTTATTTTTTGCTTTTGTTGCCTTTGCTTTTGGAGTCAGATCCAAAAATTTATCACCATGACCAATATTAAGTAGCTTGCTGCCCATGTTTTCTTCTAGAAATGTTATGGTTCAGGTCTTACATTCAAGTCTTTAATCTATTTATGAGTTAATTTTTGTGTATGGCATAAGATAGTGGTCTAATTTCATTCTTTTGCATGTGGCTATGTGGTTTTCTTAACACTGTTACCTCTTTTTTCATAAGTTAATTGACCATATATGCAAGGATTTATCTTTCGGTTCTCTATTCTGTGTTACTGACGTATGTCTATTTTTATGCCAAATCATACTGTTTTGATTACTACAGCTTTGCAATATAGTTTAAAATCAGGGGGCATCTGCTTCCAGCTTTGTTCTTTCTTAAGATCTGATAAACTATTTAAAGAGAACAAATTCAAAAATGGTACAGAGCTTTTTGCAATTGCTATGAAGTCCTGTTTCAGAAATATGAGTAGTTAAGTCAGCTGAAGATAGTCCTACAGGGACAGTGATGTCTGTGCATTGGCTGAAGTACTCAGGTATATTCTCTAGATACCCAAACATTCTGCTAATATAAAATCTGAGTAACACAGACCCACTAGCTAAAACAAAATTTAGTTTCCCTAAATTTTGGGCCTTCAATAGCCTCCCTGAGTTTTCAGAAGGCTTGGAGTCACATCTGCTAATATAGCTTTTGATTACAAAACACAACAGTTGGGCAGTGCAGGTAACAATAATTATCTCAGTAATTATATTCTGTTATGCATCGTATACCCAGGGCCTTGGGCTTTTGTGGAAACACAAGAGGCACCCAGAGTATCTTTAGAGCACGTGCTCTCTTCCAGTGAGCAGGTTGATAATAAGCTCTACCTGAAACAATGAGAAGGCAGATTGCTTCCCCTTTCATACCTTCTTCCTCCCCTTTCTGGCTCAGCAAATTTCAGTTGTGTTGCAGAGTGGAAAAGAAGGGAGAAAGCTGTACGTGAGGAGGGAGGATGGAAACTGTTCAGGAAGAAATCCAATTTCTGTCTTGTGCTCTGTGTATTTCAAAATGGAAATGATACACTTATTAAAGTGCCCATTAAGCCAACAATACAGGGAAGCATAATGGGGTTTAGGAGCCCGGGAAGGAGAAGAGGCAGGTCAGAGAGAGGAAACAAGATGAGGGCAGTATTTTTAAGGGAGACTGCAAAATGTTCAACCAGGGAAAACAAAATGCCTACACACACTTCATTGAAGAGTGAAGAAGTACATCATCTCATACTGGCAACTGGCAATAATATCTCTCTTGCAGCCACAGAAAGATCTATTGGTGTCTAATAAGACAGTGGAGAATCTAGGTAGTGGTGTGAATTCCACAAAATGAGTTTAATGCATCAGGGTAAGGTTTATTAAATACTTGATATATTGACTTGATGTGAAGAATTATATCAGATTTGTGAGAGCAAATATGGTTACCTACTAGTCAAAACAGGGACACAGAGAAGGGAGGAGAAAAAACACAGAATCCCAACTGTGTGCTAGATGTTTCCATATATGTTGTCTCATTTAATCCCCCAAAGATACTGGTACAGTGGGTATTATCAGGCTTCATTTACAGATGAGGAAAAAAGGCTCAAGAAGGTATGTAAATAACCTAAGTTCATACAGCTGGTCAACGGTAGAGCCAAAATTTGAGGGCAAATCCCATATGGCTTCCACCCTGTCATGCTGCCTTATGAGAACAAATCTTAGTACCTTCCAGAAAGGAAACAAACCTTAGGGATCACCAACCATGTGCTAGCTACTTTGGAACATACTTGCACATTCTTCATCTCCTATAATTTCAGCTCTACCGACATGCAGACGATTTGACAGACAAACAGTGTGCAGCCTCTTCAAAAGATCATTCAAGTCTCCACCACTGCAATTACATAAATCTGGTGCCTACAGTTGGGAATATTATGAAATCCCCAGCATTTGGCACCCCTCCTGAACAGGGAAATCTCATTTGAAAGCCAGAAGAAAGGCTTTGGAAAGAAACAGGGTAGGAACGCACAAGAGATTTCTCAACTGTGCATGCACTGCCTTGGTGATGGATGCTTCTGCTGTCCCTACTGGGGCCAAGCAACACAAACATTAAGTGTTTCTGCAGACAAAATGGGCCTGGCTCTGGAGGACAGGTCTGACTTTCAACAATTGAGAAAACAATGGCACAAGGACATGTTTTTTAGTCGTTAGCAGCCTGGGTGAGAAGCCACTGGATAAATTCTTTTCCCAGGAATTTGGGCATCAGCAGATGATTGTAGCTAGTATTTATTGAGTACTTGCCTAGGGTGTACCAGGCGCTGTTCTAAGCACCGTTCTACTACTTTAGGTGGAGATATTAGAAAACTTTCCCAAGGCCACTCGCAGCTGGGAATGGACCACAGACAGGGGTTTGCTCCAAGATCTGCCCACTTTGCTACTTCTACCACACGGAACTGGTAGAATTTTGTCATTATCAAGAGAAGACACTGCTGATATTCTCCCATCTGTTATTTGCTTTATATTCTACAACTGCTTCTCACTACAGATTTCATTCATTCATCTTCCTGTCTCCCTCTAAAAGTATATTAAAGTCCTGTTTATGTTTCTCCCACTGAAAAACAACAACAGCAATGTTCTTTTACCCCATACCCTCTCTAGCTACTGCTTTTTCTATCTCCTCCCTTTATGGCTAAACCTCTTGGGAGAGTTTCCTTTCTTGCCATCTGTATTCCCTCATCTCCCACTCCCTTCCCAATCTATTTCACCCTCACTATTCCCCTGAAGTTTCACTTGCCAACCCCACCCTTCTGGTTGTTAAATCCAATGGGTATAAAAGTGTTTTTCTAGGACATTGGACCTGATTGACCATCTGTTCTTCTTGAGACTCTTCCCTTGGCTTCTGTCAGGGGGACACCTTCTCTTGGTTTGCCCCATCCCTGGATGTCTCTTTTCAGTTTTCTCTATACATTTCTCTTCCTCTGCCCATTCTTTAGTGTTCTCAGCCCTCCTCTTTGCCCGGACTGTCCACCCTACTCCCGTAGCAGCATGACCATTGAGTACTAATGACTTACTTCCCCACTGACCCAGCCCTTTCCTGAGACCCAGACACATATCAAACTATGTAAAGGACATCCTGCCCCCACCTTCTAACCTAAAGCTCTTTGCTCCCTGCTTCTGTAAATGCACCACCGTTCTCCAAGCCTAAAACCTGGCCTCATCCTTTACCTTTTCTTCTCCTTCACCTCTCATATCATATCACCAGGCCACAGCATTGCCAGTCCACCCACCTTCTCCATCCACTCTACCACTGCTCTTGCTGGGGACATCAGCACCCTTTGTCTGGTCTTCTTACCTGTCCCAACTTTGTCCCCATGATCCACGCTATCAAAACTATTGCCAGAGTGACCTTTCCAAATACAAAGCTCTCCTACTCTTTACTTGAGCTCCCCTTTGCTATGAGAGGTCCCTACTCATCAGAACTTACATGAAAGGTGTGTTGTGATAATGCCCCTGCTTATCTTTTCATTTTCAGTTTTCACCACTCTCTTGCCTCCTAATTCTCAAACACACCAAACTTCTTTCAATTCCTTACTGTGCCAGGCTCCTGGTTTCTGGGTGTTCCCACATACATCCTTTATACGAACCACCCACCCCTCACCATCATGTCTTTCAGCTGACTGCTGGGTAACTCCCACTAGCTCAAATGTCACTTCTTCTTTGAAGCCTTCCCAGACCTCCAGAGCCTGGACTTGGTGCTCCTTACATGTGTTCCTACAGTCCCCTGTACTTCTAATAAGATGGCAGTCAGGACACTGTTTGGTGGTTGTCTCTTTGTGTACCTATATCTTCTAGTAAACATAGGCTCCGGAAGTAAGCACTGACTCTATCTTGACTATAGTTGGACTTCTAATTCCTACCATAGTGTCTAGTGAATAAATTTAAAAAAATAATTTATAAAATACATATAAAAAGAAATATAAAAGGTGTTAAATATTTTTGAATTAATATCTTCTAGGGGCTAGGAAGTGAGGAGAAAGTGGAGTAGCATAACCAGGTGAAGGGATGACCAGAAGGCAAAATAAAGAAGCATGGGATGGTAACATTCCTAGGTACTCTAGCTCACATTTTCCAGTATTGTAGATGAAGGATTCTTCTGGAGTCCAATGAAGGCAATGAAAATTGAAAGAGAAGACTCTGCTTTCCAGGATGTCTTTCAGGAAGACACCCGGGATAATTGCCCAGAGTATATGATGAAACAGACAAGATGTTGGTTTGTTTTGATACAGAGCAAGAGAAAACAGAGTGAAGGAAACCTATAGGGTTGTTAGTCCCCCCCTTTTTGTCTTGTTCAAGATATTTGTCAAATTTAAGCTGACCGTTTCTTTGTCTCCCATGGAAAATGAGCAGGCTGTACTGATGGCATGAGGGAGAGCCATGTTTCTCAGTGCTTTCCCACACACCCAGAGGACTGAATACTTTAACATGGGCTCTTGAATGCAGCTCAAGCTCTCAACTGACTGGTGAGTGGTGAAACATGGTCTGAAGCAATTTATTGCTTCAAGATGATGGCAGGAGGTAGATCTGGTTAGAAGTAGCGTGGCTCATTTTGAACAAGGGATGTCAAAACAGAGGCTCTGCACAGCAGCTGGCCCTTTGGAACATGGCCACAGACATCTGAGGATACACTTGCCATTTAGGGGCTCTCTTCTGCCCTGGGATACCCCTATTAATCTAGAAGGCCTGGAAACTAGGATGGGGGCCATTACTCTATTCTAGGAAGGTTATAATAATTCATAGGAGAGAATAGGTACTGAAGGATGAAGCAGTTGGGAAAGCTTCATAGAGATATTGGCATTTGTGCCAGGCCTTGAAGTTCTAGCTTCTAGGAGGGAAAAAGGGGAGACATTCCAAGTAAGAATTTTCCACATACTGTAGGGGAAAGGCATAGAGGAGGATTTGAACAGGGTATGCCCAGGGAATAAGGATTAGACAAGCTTGGCTGGAGGGGCAGGCTCTGGTCATAGAATATTGGAAGTTGAGACAGAACAAAAATACCCTGCAGTGTTCTACAGGTAAGATCAATGGGGCTCATTTACCCAGCTTCAAAAGGCTGCAAATAACTATTTTTTATGTTGAAAAAGAAATCCAATAATTTGTATCACTTGCTGCTATGAATCTGATAAAAAGCTTTTCCTGATGACTGTAACAAATGGCCACAGGAGCCCTGTATTCAGCTGTAATATTATAATACACCCCAGGAGAGTCAGGTCATATTGATTTCATTGGGCCACTAGGCTGTCTGTACAGTATTCCCAGAGCTCAAGCACCTTCACTGGGTTCCATTTTATTGTTCTATGTAGATTTAGAGAGAGCCAGATCTAGGGAAGGCTAGACTATGGGTGTGCAGAGAAGATGGAAGCACAACTACAGTCTTTAAGAAGTTCATATGGAGGAGGAGATAAAATAAGATGCTCCAATAATGTAGGGCAACATGTCAAAGAAAAGCATGAATGAGGACACAAAAGTAAGAGATAGATACGGAGCAACTGGAACTCTCATACTCTGCTGGGTGGGAATGTAGACAGTGAAAAACGGTAAAGCCACTTTGGAAAATAGTTTGGCAGTTCTTTAAAAGTTAAACATACCTCTACCCTATAACCCAGCAATTCTACTCCTAGATATTTTCCCAAGAGAAAAAAATCCACAAAAACTTGTATCAGAAAGTACACAGTAGCTTTAGACATAAATATGAAAAAAAAACCCAAAAATAAGCTAAATGAGTATTTAATAGGAAAATGACTAAACGAATCATGGTATATTCACATAATGGAAAATACCCAGCAATAGAAAAGAAGGAACTGATAAGGGAGACAACATTGATGAATCTCAAAGAGAGGATGTAGTACTAAAGAAATATGATATCCTGTGTTTTATTCCATTTACATAAAAGTTCAAGCACAGAGGCAAAACTAACCTCTGGTGATAGAAATCAGAATGGTGGATGTCTCCGGAGATGGGGGTGAGTTTGGGAGTTGACTGGAAAGAAGAATAAGGAAACTGGGATGATGGAAATATTATATCTTCATGTGGGTGGTGGTTACACAGGTGTAAATGATTACCAAAACTTACCAAACTGGGTGGCAATTCATTGTATGTCAATTCTATCTCAGTAAAACCATGAAAAAAATATAGGAGTTGGGTAAAGAACAGCTTCAGGGAAATGCTGCCTTGAGCAGGCTTCATAGAGAGGCTAGGGGAAAGGTGATTCAGGTGGATAAAACAGATAAAAGGTCAGGAGGTGGGAAAGTGTATTGTGAGTCTCAGAAAGGGCTATGTTGGCCATGAAAGGTAGGCTGAGGTCGTTACAGTGAGTGGGGAGGTAGGAGCAGAAAACACTGGTTATATATTCTATAAGATTCACCAAGAAAGAGAAGGCAGGAAGAATAATAACTTGAAGGGATTAAAATGCCTAAGGAATTTTTTTTTTAATTTGTTCGTAGCTTGTTTGTAGGCCAAAGGGCAGAATCACTGAGGAGGAAACATTGAAAAGAGGAGATAATTTATAGAGCAAGGTTCTGATAGACATGGATGGTTCACACTTAGAAAGATGGAGGAACCTGTGGACTCTCTGTCAGGAGGGAAGGTGAAGGACTGAGTAAAACTCTGAAGGGCTGGGGAGAAGCAAATCATGAGAGCTCACAATGTTGCCCTCTATTGTCTTAATATGGTGGGAGGAGAGATCTTCACTGGAAGTGACAGAGGTATGGCTGGAGCTTGGGGAGCTTAGGGTGCTATAGAGAATATTCCTGGGATGAATGGAAAATTCTGAGAATTATACAGCATGGATTGATAACGGAGATAACTGCCCAGGCTTGGGACTGGAAAGCATGGAGAATGAAAGCATATGGTGGCTACTGAGAACATGCTTGAAATGGGTCATGGCTAGAAGTGTAGGTTAGATAGGGCAGGACCCATGGGGATTACAAAAAGGTCAAGGGTCTGGAAGTCAGGAAGAAGAGGAAAAGGTTCAGGAGGCATAAGAACTTTGGTAAGTTTAAGGTAGTGTTCATCAGTGAAGGTTGTTTCACTACTCAAGATGTTTGAAGGAGAGCAGTTCCCAACGATAATGAGTTCCAAGGTATGCTGATGGATGGGTTGAATGGTGATGACATTCAGCAATGGAAGTTGGATTCACTATAGATGATGGCAGAAGACGTGTAGAAAGGGACTGAGGAAAAGGCTGAAGTCCTTGAGAAAATGTGGCAGAGTGTCCCCACTAACACATTTCTCTTTCTCCCTAGGTGAACAGGAAGTTGATCTGAACTTTTGTTACAAAGTACTATTTTAAATACTATATTATTTACTGTATTTAACTTCTTTTATTCTATGAAGGTAAAAATGCTTGAGGTGTATTTTAAAGTTGATCTTAATCAAATCTTTATGAGTAACACATAAGTGGTTTCATCTTCATTTTACAAACAAGGAACTTTACATCAGTGCCCTCCCACAGCCTTCCTTCCAATTGGGGTAGGATTTGGTGCACAAAAGTAATTGCTGAAATCACTTGACTATTCAGAAAATGATTGCATTAGACAGAGGGCACAACATGTTATAAGTTTCAATATCTGAAAAGAAGGTGCACATTTTGACACTTAAAAAATAAAATTTAGAAGTGCCTGGGTGGCTCAGTCAGTTAAATGTCCAACTCTTGATTTTGGCTCAGGTCATGATCTCACAGTAGTGAGATCAAGCCCTGTGTGGGGCTCTGTTTGGCATGGGGTCTGCTTAAGATTCTCTCTTTCCCTCTCCCTCTGCCCACCCCCACTCCCCTAAAAAAACAAAAAACAAAAAACAAAAAAACTTCAATTTATGAGAAGAAAGGAAGTTTTTGTTCTTATTCATCTTTTTACTTCTTTCATTGATTTTTTTTTATTGGAATAATTTCTTCAAGATTTTAAAAATCAAAATTCTTATTTTAGGACTCCCAGATTCCTATATCAAAAAATATATTCAAAAGGCCAGGGGAGCATTTTGGTGTATCATGAATCAGAAGGAAATGTCAGCAGAACTGTTTCTACCACTTATTGATTGTGTGTCTCTTGGCAAAATACTGCCTATCTGTGCCTCGATTTCCTCATGAAAAAGAAATTATGCAAGCGAAGAGCTATGCAATGTGGAATGTAAGTACTTAATGTACTAAAAAAACAGTGAATTGCTAGCAAGATTTTAAATAGAAATTAAATTAACAGAGGTGGCTGGGTGGCTCAATTGGTTAAGTGTCTGACTCTTGGCTTCAGCTCAGGTCATGATCTCACAGTTTGTGAGTTCAAGCCCTGAATTGGGCTCTGTGCTGCTGCTGCAGAGCCTGCTTAGGATTCTCTCTTTCCCTCTCTCTTTGTCCCTCTCCCCACTCGTGCTCTCTCTTTCAAAATTAATTAATTAATTAAACTTAAAAAAATTTAAATTAACAAAAGAAAGTCAACTTTGACCTGAAATAGCATGCTGGCAAGGTATTCCTAATCAGGCATCTTCTAGAAATGAGTACTGATCAATGAGATGAGAACTTCCACACCTTCCCACCACATCTAACTTCTTCATCAGCATCCACATACGCTGCCTTCCTAACTATGACCATAGAAGAACTTTTCAAGCTTATCCCAAAGCCTATTTCCATACTTGTGCATTAGATCCTTTCCCCTTTTGCCTACTGGGAGAATTGCTTTGGTCATTCTTTTCTCTTCCACATCATCAATTTTTCCCCTCTTCACTGGACTGTTCTCACAAGCAAATAAACACATTATTTCTCTATCTGAAAAATCTTTTTCTCTACTCCATTTCTCCACAAGATCAGAGAGCCAGTGAGAGGATCCTTGTCCTTGGCTCTGTGCCTTCAAAGGCCACATTCTAGTCATTCTCCAGCCATGAAGTTTCCTATGGGGTAAGGCGTCCATTGGGACAAGAAGTGCTTACCCAGAGCTGATGGTCCCTGCATTGTAGACCATTCTCTGGATACCTCATACCCCAGAGTTCTCTGTCCACCTGGCCCTTAGACCCTTACAGGGTGCTCACAGTCCTCTGAACTGGGTCTGTTTTCCCTAGAGTGGACCATGTTGCTAATTTACTCACTCCTAGGCTTGACTGATATTCAAGGGACGGCCACTTATGGGTGTGTGGCCAGAGCTTGGACATGAAGGCTGAGGTGTCTCCACCCAAGCAGACAAAGCCCCTCATAGTATGGGATGGAGCTGGGAAGGGAAGGGGTTTAGACCACAGTCCCTTTCCTTGTGCCACCAAGTTATGACATGAACTCCAAAGCCCACGAATTCTATATCTGAACTTGATTTTCCAGGTCCTTATGAAAGTATATTTGTCAGTGTAATGGAAGGAACACATTTTATTTAATAGTTTTTTTAGCTTAATTTATCCATTTTACATGCTGAAAATATTGAATTACATCTCCATTTATTCTTTTCCCCCATAAATATTAAGGGTGCACCCTAATAACCAAGAAAGGATTACTTAAAAAAATGTTTCCCTTTGTGGCAAAATTCCACTAAAGAATGGTCTATAGTCAAGAGCTCAATTTCTCTCCTCCTGTTCTCTCTTAAACACATTTGTGTCATCACTATCTATTGCACCATGTATTTGCTTTCACCATCTAATAAAACTGCTCTTGTCAAGGTCACCAATACTTCACCTTGTTAAATCTACCAATTGGTTCTCAATCCTCTTACTTGGTGTTCCAGCAGCATGTGACATAGGGATCATTCCCTCCTCCTCCTCAACATACTTTCTTTCATTGTATTCAAAGATTCCACTCTCTCTGGTTAAATCTCAATGTCTTCTTTTTCACCTCTTTGCTGATTCCTCCTTTTATCTTATCACCAACCTCCTAATGCTAGAACTGCCAGGGCTCAGTCCTTATGATCCATCCAATGCATGGCTATGTTGCTGATGATTTCCAAATGATTTCTCCAGCCTGTACCTCTTTAGCTTCGTACTCTCTACCTGACATTTCCACTTGGATGTCTAGTAGGTATCTCAGATTTCACATGTCCCCAGAGGAACTCCTTCTTTTCCAAAGCTGCTCTAATCACAGGCTTCCACATCCCAGTTTATGTCAACTCCAACTCCCAACTGCTTAAACCAAAAAACTTGAAAGTTCATTGGAATGATCTTTTATTCTTGTAACTTATCAAGAAATCATATTGGCTCTACATTCAAAATATATCCTAAACATGACCGTTACTCACTACTTCCATTGCTAGTGCACCCTGGTCCAAGCTCCAATCACCTCTTGCCTGGACTACTCCAATAGCCTTCTCATGGCTCTCGCTTTTGGACTATTCTCAATACCAGTGTGACACCATTCAAATATGACAGACCAGGGGCTCCTGGGTGGCTCAGTCGGTTAAGCGTCCGACTTCAGCTCAGGTCACGATCTCGCCGTCCGTGAGTTCGAGCCCCGTGTCGGGCTCTGGGCTGATGGCTCAGAGCCTGGAGCCTGCTTCCAATTCTGTGTCTCCCTCTCTCTCTGCCCCTCCCCGATTCATGCTCTGTCTCTCTCTGTCTCAAAAATAAATAAACGTTAAAAAAAAATTAAAAAAAAATATGACAGACCATGTCATTCTGCTCAAGACTCTGCAGTGGTTTCCCTATTTCACTCAGAGTCAAAGCCAAAGTCATATCTAGCCCTATATTCTCTAGTCCTTGATCTTACTCACATTCTCTCCCATGCTCCCTCAGCTCCAGCCACACTGGTCTCCTTGTAGTACCTGGAATATGTCAAGCATGTTCCTGAGTTGGCACGTTGTGCTGACTGTTCAATCCACTAGAATGCTCCTCTCCTAGTTATATGTTTAACTAATATCCCGACTTCTTTCAAATCTGTTTAAATCTCATCTTCTTAGAAATACTTATCCTGACAACCCTGTTTAATACCACAGCCTATCTCTAACTACCTCTGGCACTCCTAATTCCCCTTACTCTTCTCTACTTTTCTCTTTTCCATAGCACTTGCCACCTTCTAATATTTTATAGTTTGCTTATTTATTATTTGTCCTTCCCCTATCATCATCCAATAGAACTTTCCTCAATGATGGGAATGTTCTATATCTACATTGTCTAATATAGTAGCACTTGATCTGTTGAGCAATTTAAATGTGGCTAGTGCACACTTGTTGGGATGAGCACTGGGTGTTGTACGTAAGTGATGAATCATGGGAATCTACTCCCAAAGCCAAGAGCACCTTGTACACACTGCATGTTAGCTAATTTGACAATAAAGTATAAGAAAAAAATGTGGCTAGTGAAACTAAAGAACTGAATTTTTAATTTTAATTAATTTTAATTTATATTTTAATTTAAATAACCACATGCAGCTAGTGGCTATCATATCAAGAACAGCTCTAGAATCTGAGTGCCATGAGAGCAGGGAACTTTGTCTCATTCACCAAGATCTCCTAAACACCAGGCAGAGTGCCTGATGTACAGGTGCTCAATATAAATATGTTAATGAATGCATGATCAAAAGTCCAAGGCCAACTTTTCCAAGGCCTTGAAGTTTATCACTGGAAGAGATAGGGGCAGAACCCAGGAACTCATCACTTAGGAAAACCACCTCTTTCCCAGCATACCAAGGAAAGATCCAGAAGTCTGGACAGGTGCCTTCTGGCAGGTGTACCCTGTAAAGAAGCACAATGCCTAATCCTTGGCATCCTTGATTTTATAAACGCATATACACATGCATATAAATTGGGGAAATAAGCAATCTCTCCTGCATAAAATCTAAACCTCCAGTCCCTGCTGATACGTAACCAACTCAGTTCATTTGTGGCTACCATCAGAATTCAGGACAGACACTCTCCACCCTCATGGTCTCGCAGAAGAAGGCTAATGAAATATAAACTATTTCACTGTTCCAATGGTGAGGAAGATGAGGGAATGTTTTATCATTCACAGATGAAAAGGTTGAGGTCACAAAATATAAGGTTTTATGCAACTGCATCCTGGAAACCGAACAAAATTACCGAATAGCTGTGGAAATTCATGTGGTTTTGGCAGAATAAAAGTACAATATAGGAAATTAAATAACCATAGAGTGAATGATATTTTAAAAGCTATTTTGGAAATGAAATATAAAATCAGTCTTATGATACCAAATCAGGAGTTTCAAAGTGTTTTCTTCCAAAATCTTATTTTGAAGATTCATAAAACCAATGTTTTCTGTTGTACTAGGGTAGTGAAGAAGTTACAAGTGCTTTACTAAACTGCAATAAAACTAAGGATTAGCCAATACTCTGCTCATGTTATATGCTTAATTTCTTAGGTTCCTGACAAAAGTAGCAGATTGTTATGTCTGTACTTTCCTTTAAAATACTTCAGAATAGGTTTGTCCATCAATGTTCATAGCAGCATTATTCATAATAGCCAAAAGGTGGAACCAACTCAAATGTCCATTGAGGGATAAATAGATAAACAAAGTGTGGTATATACATACAATGGAGTATTATTCAGCCTTCAAAAGAAATGAAAGTCTTACACATACTACAAGATACATGAAGCTTGAAGACATTATGCCAAGTAAAATAAGGCAGACACAAAAAGAAAAACATTACATGACTCCACTTACATGAAGGACCTGGAGTAGTCAACTTCACAGAGAAAATAGAATGGGGAGTTATTGTTATTCTTTTATGGGTACCTAGTTTGGGAAGATGTAAACGTTGTGGAGATGGATGGTGGTGATGGATAACAACATAAATTCTAAAGAATAGCACACTTAAAAATGGTTAAAAAGGTAAGTTTTACATTATGTATATTTTACTACAATAAAAGAATAGGTCAATATGTGCAGTGTGATCCTATGTGTCTGTTACTTAGGTTAGGCTATAACCAGGTACTGGGTTCATTCTAATCAAGAAAGCACAACATACGGGTGGTCTTTCCAGTTAGCTACACAGGTTTGTCTTTTTATTTCAATCCATAAGCAATGCTTTGCTAATTAACATAACTGGAAGTCACTAATGGGTTTTTTCATTGATGAAATTAATAGTCTGTCATGTAGCTTGGTGAATGTTAGAAATGGGCTCTCATTAGTGAAATTGAAACTCTTCATTTTATTTATATGTGGATTGGCAGAAATATTTTAGGGACACTCCCCACACTTGCTCCACAAAGGCATAAGAATTCATTTATGCCTGTGGCCTTTAGCCTGAGGGATGATGGTCCTGGCTAAATCTCTCAATAGTCTTATGCCCAGCAACGAGCACCGGAAGATCCTGGATTTCTGATGATACTGGCCACAAGGGTGTCCAGATCCTGCCCCTGGAATCTTCATGATGGCCTCAGTGAATAATCTGTGCAAATTTGGGGTCAGAACACCAAAACTATAGAGTGCTAGAACAGACTCAAGTCTATAGAAATGGTCACATGAACTCTGTGTGTGGGTTTATTTGTTAATAAGTGTTTACTGAGTAGATGTTTTATATGTGTTTATATATTTGCCTGAGATTTCTGTTCGTTGTGACCTAGTAGTGAAGTTATCAGCTAAGTAGGAAACCCTTACCTCAAAACTTCTTCAGAGGCTACCAAGATTTACCAAGAAGAAACTGAGGGTCATCCATGACCAAATCAGTCCAGGTCAGTTGACAATCACAAACACAGAGGCCAGAGGGAAATTCTAGTGTCAAAGGACAAGGAAAACCAAACCAGAATCAGATTACTAATCCTGGGAATATGCAATGGATGGTAAACTATAACATTTACCTTCCTCTCTGATTTTAGAGATAAAAATCTGAGGCTCAGAAGTCATTGAGGGATCTTTCCAAGTGCAAATGAATTTTATAAGCAGAAACTAAAGGGAAACCTTTGTTATTATCATTATTTAAGAGTTACCAGTTGTTGAGCCATTATCATGTGTGACACACTACTAGGTACTTTAACGCAGGATTGCTAATTTTCACAGAATCCTTGCAGTCAGTAGCATTGTCCCTAGTTTTCAGAGCAGGGACTAAAGTTCAGAGAAGTCATGTCAGCAGATGTGGTCAGTGCCCCATTTGTGGCCCCATGACACTCAGCATTCTTCACTAGGTGTCGGCATCCTACTACAAACAATCTCTCAGGGAGTGGAGCAGGCTAGAAGTCCTGGAGATGATGGCCCTTGGATCAGCCCTTGGCTAATGATGAAAGCTTCGTCCTCCAAACTGGCTACCTCTGAGGCATGTTCTACTGTCTCCCAGATCCCAGAGTTCACTCAGAGGCTTACAGGAGTCGCCTGCTCAATAACATACTGTTTATTAGCTTCCTTCCATTTTCTGACTCATTTCCTCAGTCCCCATCAGCGCTTCTTGGAATCACCTTTCAAATAAACTACCTATCTCAAATCCTTGTCTCAGAGAATATTTTGGGGGAATGTACCCCAAGGTAACCCAGCCAGCTACCAGGTTGTGGAATTAGACAAATGAACCCAGGTATATCTGCATTTGAGGATCGTACTGTTCTCCTACTTTACATATTTGAATTGCATCTTCCTTTTTTCCTAAGTAGAAAGAAAAGGAGAGAGTGGATATTACAGAAAAAACTCTTAAGTTTTCTAAACAGTTTGTTTGGTTAATATCTCAAGCTCTCATGTCCTCAAGAGTTTATACTCACGACTCTGCACCATAGCAATATGAAACAAATTATCCCAATGATGTTTAGTAATCTGATTAGTCAATGTGGCAGGTTGCAAAACAGCCCTCAAAGATGTCTACATTCTAGTCTCCAGAACCTATGAATGTTACTCTATATGGCAAAAGGGAATTTTGCAGATGTGATGAAGTTAAGAATCTTGAGATTGGGAGATTATACTGGATTATCTGGGTGGATCTAATGTAAGCACAAAGGTCCTTATAAGAAGGATATAGGAGTCAGGGAAGAAGGTGATATAATGGGAGGGCGGAGATTATACTGATGCGATTTGCAGATGGAGGAAGGGTCACGAGGTAATAGGAGCCACAAAAGGTAAGGAAATGTGTTTTCTCCTCAGATCCCCCCCAGAAGGAAACATCCCTGCTAATGCCTTAATTTTATCCCAGTGAAAACTGATTTCTGATATGTAATGTATACAACTGTAAGAGAAGAAATCTGTGTTGTTTTAAGCCACTAAATTTGTGGTAATATGTTACAGAGGGGACAGGAAACAGTCAGCTAAGCAGTACTGGTGATAATAATAGTATGTAAATTAGGTAATATTCATTCAGCCCTTACGATGTCTAAGCATGGTGCTGGGAATTCTATCGGATCTTCTAGCCTAATCCTCCCCAGAAGTCCTTTTGAGGGACTATTTTTAAATTATTTTTTAAATGTTCATTTTTGAGAGAGAGAGAGAGAGAGGGAGTGAGTAGGGAAGGGACAGAGAGAGAGGGAGATACAAAATCCAAAGCAGGCTCCAGGCTCTGAGCTGTCAGCACAGAGCCCAACGGGGGGTCAAACCCATGAGCTCTGAGATCATGACTCAAGTTGAAATTGGATACTTCACTGACTGAGCCACCCAGGTGCCCCTTAAGGGACTATTTTTAATCTACTCATTTTCTGGACAAGGAAGCTGAGATTTAGAGAGGTTTAGAACTTCAAATCATAGCTAATACCTGAACTCGGGTACTTCTGGGCCTGAAATCAGGTTCTGACTAAAAACACCAGAGTCTTAATTCTTGGGATGGTGAGTGGAAGGAGGTAAGTGAAAGGACATGTGTCACCAGTGTCGCAGAGCAGCTGTCCCTCAATTATATGTTGAACAGAGGGGAACAGCCACACGCAGGATACTGAGGTTGAACCTTGGCCTCACCCACTTTTCCTATCACAGAACCTCTTCCCTCTTCCCCTCTGTGCTTCTGGAAAAGGGCAACTTAACTCAAACAGGACTGCTGGTTGGACGAGGATAATTTAGGAATTAGGTGTTTCACTTTTAAGGTCTTCTTAGCTTCTAACTTCTATCAGAATTGAGACAACAAGAAATTCCTCCAGCAGCTTTCTTGAAATTGGGAGTGGCTTTGAAAACCCAGAAAGAAACACATCCTTCTTAGTTTTTTTCAGTTTGAGTGCAGTTTAATTTTCAAAACAAACAAAAAGCTCAAATGGTCACACTGATTCTAAAACAGAACAGGATTTAAGGGGCGCCTGCGTGGCTCAGTCGCTTAAGCGACCGACTTCAGCTCAGGTCATGATCTCGCAGTTCATGAGTTTGAGCCCTGCGTTGGGCTCTGTGCTGACAGCTCGGAGCCTGGAGCCTGTTTCTGATTCTGTGTCTCCCTGTCTCTCTGCCCCTCCCCCGATTGTGCGTGGTCTCTCTCTCTCCCTCCCTCTCTCTCTCTCTCTCAAAAATAAATAAAAACACTAAAGAAAGTAAAAAAATAAATAAATAAAAGGGAACAGGATTTGACTGATTCACACAGCTAGATGAGAAAAGCAGGAAGTAGGTTTATATACCTTTCCCCCTGTTTAACATCCAATATCTGAGAGAGAGAGAGACAGAGAGAGAGAGAGAGAGAGAGAGAGAGAGAGAGAGAGAGAGAGAATCACCAGTCAAATGAATAAATAGGGCCACATAAATGAAGAAAGCAATATGTGGGAAGGAAGGCTAAGACAGTACTTTCATCTAAGGCTTGCATCTGTGTATTTTAATCACGTGCACTAATACCCACTTACATACTTGCAGGCCATTAGCAGTGATAAGGGGGCTTCTTTCTTTGAAACTTTGTAAAGCCAACCTTTACTCCAGGATAGTAAGTTTTCATTTTGCCTGTGCCAACTTTGACCTCCTGGAACTGACTTCTAGAACCCTAGATGGCAGAGAATTAATGGCCAAATCAAGACTCAGCTGGAAAGAATGTGTGATTGATTAAGTGATGTCAGCTTTGGACTCAGAATAGGGGAGTTGCAGGAGTGCTGTGCATTTGCTGAAAACTTCAAAACAATTAGCTGTGGGAAGAGCACACTGCCCAGATTGAAGACCATGCCATCATCTCTGAAACTATATGCTATGAATATGCAGTTTTCACTTCTGCTTCTTCCATAGTTTTCCTAACTGACAACCAGCAAATCTTACTTTTTGCTTCTAAGCATACTGAAAAACAATGACTTTAAGAATGTATTTGACAAGAAGTTCAAATCAAATGTCCATCAAGTTCTCTGAAGATAAGGAATATTATATGCACCAAGAATCATTAAAGACAATAAAGCTCTAACATTCCTTAACACAAGTGTTGTTGGGTATTACTCTAATAAAGTTCTTTGTCAGCTCAGTGAATGAATGGACCTTTACTTCCCACATAATAATTCTGTGAAATGAATGCATACAATTCATAATAATTTAAATCAATTACAAATTTAACTTTAAAATCACCTCTAAAACTTACTTAGGAATGTTAAAAGAATTTTCTCACTTGTTTTGAAAGTATCCAATAGGCAATCACTAGGTTTTATCTTTTTACCTATTCTTCCCAGTCACATATGGTGGTGTCATTCTATCAATCAAGTTTCCCATTATAAGAAAACCAGCAGAATCAAAAGGCTACCCAGAATATTGTTTTCATCAATAATAATAATAATAATAATAATAATACCATCTTTTACATAGCTCAAGTTTGCAACTGTTTAATCTATCATATCTACTTGATTTCTTAAAATGTTTATTTACTTTGAGAGAGAGAAAAAGCGTGAATGAGCAGGGGATGGGCAGAGAGAGAGAGACAGAGGGAGAGAGAACCCCAAGTAGACTCCATGCTGTCAGTACAGAGCCCAACAGGGGGCTTGAGCTTATGAATCATGAGATCATAACCTGGGCCAAAATCAAGAGTCAGATGCTTAATGGACTGGGCCACCCAGGCACCCCTACTTGACTTAAAATAATTTTTTAAATTCTCTTATTTGAGAGAGAGAGAGAGAGAGAGAGAGAGAGAGAGAGAGCACAATTGGGGGAGGGGAAGAGAGGGAGGGATAAAGAGAGAATCCTAAGCAGGGTCCATGCCCAGGGCACAGCCCCACATGGAGCTCAGTCTCACAACAGCAAGATCGTGACCTGAGCCAAAGTCAAGAATAGGACGCTTACCCGACTAAGCCACCCAAGTGCCCCTTGATTTTTATTTAATATATGTTCTACAGCATTATTCCCAAATTATAGATATTAAGTGAGGTTACTGAATAAATGGCAGAGCTAGGACACAAACCCCAAACACTGTGACTAAGTCCATACTCCCATGCCTGATCTGCCTGGTTTCTATTACATCACCATGTGATTCTCTGGCCTGAGATAAACCCATTTCCCTACTGCCCCATGAGAATTCCCCCCCTCTGCTACTTCTCTCTTCTTTTTTCCTAGCTCAGACTGCCTCCCCTTCACCTCCACCTATTTGAGGTCTACAACTCCTCATGGCTCTCCTCATCTCTGCCATCTTTATACATTTTTGCTATTCTTGCTGAACTCCTTCCAAGCTTACGTTTTCAATACTTATTGATATATTCCTCCATGCTGTTTGATGTCCATTCATTAAACAACTAATTCTTGAAGGTCTACAATATGCCAAGTACTACCTAGGCACTAGAGATTCCTCAGTGAATAAGGCTTCTTCTTGTGGAGTTTATGTTACAGCTGGGGTTCCTGCTTTTAGTATTTACATCTAGATTTTTAAGATCCTTTGCAATGGTAACTCCACTTGTGATTTCTCTGTCTATGGAGGAGCAATGTAATTTCAATGTTGTGTAGCTTATCACTAAATTAATGAATGGTGCCCTGGTGGTGTAAGTATATAGGTAGCTAATATCAGGTGACTAGACAGGTAAACTTACTTGAGATACCAACTCACTCCATTCTCCTCTAATTTTTTTAACACTGGGAAATCTACATTACCATTGAGTAAGGTACTTTTGGAATTCTCTAAGCGAGAACTTGTAAAGGAATTGTAAGGGGGAAATGCCTGGGGATTGGTTTCCTGTATATGCTAAAATCAAGATCCAAAATATCCATTTCTCAGAGATATGCCCGGAAAGACCCACTACACATGGGAACAACATTTTAAGAGGTTTTGAATTATTGTGCTCATTAATATGTTTTTTCCTTCCTTTGATCTTTTCCTTGAGGACAACTGGAGCTGTACTTACAACATTTCAAGGGTGGTGAGAATTTAGAACTAGGAAAAATCACTTGCTCAGAAAAACATATTTTAAGACTTTTTATTATAACCAAAATGAACAAGGGTGGAGTTGAACTCACCAAAACAAAACACCTTTCCCTTCCAAGTCGGATAGGAAGTGATCAGAGAACGAGCTTTAGGACTTCTTCCAGAGAATTCATCATAGGAAATTTAGTGTCTCGGGTGTTTTAAAAACTTGGTTTAAAAAATACTTGGTTTCTGTGTTAAATTAAACTTATATATTTAATGTGCCTAAGGCAGTTTCCTCCATAAAGTTTCTCCTTGAATTTTGCAAACACACACACACACACACACACACACACACACCTCATGTTATTATAGAGTTAGTTTGCATGTCTCCCTTGAAGAATCATGAGATACCAATGGCTGTTTTAGGACCTGATTTGCATAAATATCCCTTTTCCCTATTTGAGGACAGGTGAAGGGACTCTTGCCAACTCTTCTAGCTACTTAAGATCAAACTTCCTCCAGAGGACAGCCAGATGCACTCAGATAGTATAGGAGCTCACCTTGTGCCAAGGAACACAGTGAATTTGTGTCATGCCTTAGGACACAATCTAAAGAGAATCTTAGTACTAAGCAGGGGTATAACACTGGGTAATGCTATCTAGACTTATCTCTCAAAATTAATTCTAGAGATGTTTCTCAAAGATCTTTAAAAACATAATGACCCTGGAGGAACAAGAAAAATTTTCTATAGAGAGCTAATGTCTAGAGCTGGTGTGGAGAGGGAAATACACCTTCTCTCTCAAGAACCCAGAAGCAGTCTGGGAGGGAAAAAGGCATTGGAGAAGGCCTCTTAAAATTGATGTTATGACTGGCCCCACTACACTAAGCTTCTTGAGAGCACAGACTGTCTTGTCCATGACTGACTCCCTAGGACCTAGGACAGTGATTGCCTCATTAATGTTTTATAGCCGAATTGAATGGAAAGCAGCTGCAGAAAATGATAAAATAAAAAAGTGGGCAGTGCAAAGTTGGGAAGACTGTATTATTTGTGTATTCCAAGTTCTCTCCACCAATCTATTATGAGGCCCCAGTGATATCTGAGAGAGAAGAGTAGAGAAACTTTAAAAATACAATAACTGGAATAATGAAGAGGATAAAGGCTGTGATAGAGTCAATGCTATGTGTTCACCAAACCATTTTTCTCCTGGAGACACAAGAAGCCTCCATTTCCTAGCTTCCTTACACCTAGACAGGGCTATGCAACTAGTCCTGGACAATGGCTTTTGGGAAGGGGTCACATGTGCTACTTCAAAGCCTGGCTGTAAAAACCTCTCTTATAATCTTCCAAGTTCTCTCCTTCTCTCCCTCCTTCCCTCCCTCCCTCCCTCCTTCTCTCTCTCTCTCCCCCTTCATTGTTTGACCAAATACAGAGGTACAGAGGTGTCATTTGAAGACTTTAAGTGTCTAAGGTCTTAGGGCACATCAAGGCCAGTAGATGGAAAAAGTCTGATTACCTGAATAACTGTGTAGTATACAACATCCCCTCCCAAACACTGATCCCCACTGGCCTGTGTCATGAGCGAGAACTAATGTTTATTTGTTAAGTCATTGTGATGGGGCTGTTTGTTATAGCTGCCAACATTACATATGCTAACTAATACAGAAACCATTGGATTCTGTGTTAGTTATAGGGACATTGAACCCTCTGATTCCTGAAGGAGAGCAGGACTGGAAAATGGGGATTGCTAGAAAATGTGGGTGCACATTTGTATATGTATATACTAAATCAAATGCAATTTATGAAGCATTTCCACATGCAAGATATCAAATAAATAGCAAGTTATTTTCGATTTCCATAGCACTTGTCAGTTTTATCATTTATCATATTTTGTCTACTTATTTTTTTAATATGAAATTTATTATCAAATTTGTTTCCATACAACACCCAGTGCTCATCCCAAAAGGTGCCCTCCTCAATACCCATCACCCACCTTGTCTACTTATTAAGGTATGTTCATACCTTATTTCCCTTTCTAGGTGGTAAACTTAAAGGAAGGGCTATATTTTATTCAAAGGCCTAATTCAATCACAAAGTCCAGTTCACTCTTGAACAATGAGGGGTGGGGGTTTGGGGTTCCAAACCCCCTGCAGCTGAAAATCTGCATACAACTTTTGCTGCCTCAAAAATTTTACCACTAATAACCTACTATTGACTGGAAGCCTTGCCAATAATGTAAATGGTCAACTAACACATAATTTGTATGTTATTCAGATTATGTACAGTATTCTTACAATAAAGTAAGCTAGAAAAAAGAAAATGATATTAAGAAAATCATAAGGAAAATATATTTATGGTGTTTTATAATCTACTGTATTTATGGGAAGAAACTCATGTATAAATGGATCCACACAGCTCAAACATGTGTGGTTCAAGGATCAATTGGAGATATATAATAAGTATTTTGAATTGATTTCCCAGGCTTTCTCTCTCAAAGAGTAATAAATGGAATAAGGTTGATGAAGTACGTGGAAAGTATTTACCCTGCCTTTTTTGTACTCTAGGCTAGTACTCCATGTGTTCAAATCCTGACTCCAATACTTATACGCTATATGACTTGGCTAAGGTAATTACCTCTCTCATTATCAGTTTCCTCATCCATTAAATGAGATTAAAGTAAGATAATATATGTGAAACATTTAGAAAGTGCCTACCATATAGTAAGTATTCAATAAATATAATCATCATCACTACAACCCCCACCATAATTTCACTAGAAAATTGTTGATAATATTTGTTATTTTAAACAGGTATAGTAAACCCAAATGCCTTTAGGGTCCAGGTTGGTAATGTAAGTGAGATAAAGTAAAAGCAAAATGGCTGGAGTTCAGAACTAGGTGGTAAGAAAACTAAGAGGCCTATTACTATATATTACTATATATATATAGGAATATATACACACACAGTAATATATAGTAATATATATGGTGTATATATAATATATATAGTATATATATATGGTGTATATAGCAATATATAGGAATATGTATGGTGTATATATATTCCTAAATATATAGTAATATGTTATATTACTATATATATTCCTAAATATATAGTAATATGTTATATTACTATATATATTCCTAAATATATAGTAATATGTTATATTACTATATATATAGTAATATATAGTAAATATTTAGTAGTATATTTATGAATATATATGTATATATATCATATATACAGATAGTATGATTAACACTATGTTAAAGGTTTGCTAGGAGAATATAAAGAATGGGTGCCAATCAGCCATAATGATTACTAACATTTCCTGAATGAGCACGTTAAGATGTTAGTATATGAACTAAGCTTTAAAAGATAAGAAGTCAGTCACAAGGATTAGAAAGAAGTAATGTTAGAAGCAGAGGGAACAGCATATGAAAGGAAGAATTGTGAGATAATTTGGTGTTTTGAAGGAACTTCTGGTAGGGTGTTATGCTGGAGTAAACGTCCACATGGAAATCTGGTCGGAGAGCAGGCTGCAGAGTTTGGCAGGTGGCAGGTTATGAAGGACATTATATGCCATGCTCAGAAGTTTGCCTAGAAAGCAATGGGAAGCCACATTTTAAGAAGATAACTAGAAGCAATGTACTAATGAGAAAGTTTTAGTGCCTTAACTAAAGTAATAGCACAATGAATAGAGAAAAGGCTACATTCTGAAAGTAGAATTAGCATATCTTGGGAATCAATTGAGTGGAAAGGGCTGAATGAGGAAGAAAGGTCTAAGTCAATGCAAAGCTTTTAGGTTTGTGTGACTAGGATGATAATTTTCTTTCTTTTTTTTTTTTTTTTTAAATTTTTTAACGTTTATTTTATTTTTGAGACAGAGAGAGACAGAGCATGAACGGGGGAGGGTCAGAGAGAGAGGGAGACACAGAATCTGAAACAGGCTCCGGGCTCTGAGCTGTCAGCACAGAGCCCGACGCGGGGCTCGAACTCACAGACTGCGAGATCATGACCCGAGCTGAAGTCGGACACTCAACCGACTAAGCCACCCAGGCGCCCCTAGGATGATAATTTTCTATTCCTAGAGGTGGACTGGAACAAGAACGGGATCAAAGTTCAGCTCTGGTCATGTTGAGTTTAAGTACCTACTGACCATCCACATGGTAATGTTGACTACATGGATTTTAACACGCAGAGATATAGACTTGGGAACTTCCAGAGCTATCTTTTAGGGACACTGAGTTCAATAAGAAGAGAAGAATCCAAGCATGATACCCTATCACATACTAACACTTAAGAGACCAGCACACAGAGAGGAACCTGAAAAGGAAAGGGAAGAAGGCGGTGCAAAATCAGGGAACAGAAGTGCATCAAAGCTAAAGAAGTAAAGAGTTTTAAAATGTGCATGGGGCTCACCTGTGTCAATGCTTCAGGAAAATCAAGTAAGGAAAGGACCCATTTGATTTGGCCAAAAACCAAATGAGTCCTTGGATGGGTAGTCTTGGTGGACTGCTTCAGGTGCAATTCAGACTGCAGTTGAGAAAAGGAGTCAGTGGTTGGTGACATGCTTGGCTGCAAAGAAAAAGACCTGGAGGGCCATGGAGTTATGTGAAGGTGCTCACATTTTTTTTAAATGGAAAAGACTTGAGAATATTCTATATTCTAAAGGGAAAATATTAGTGAAGAGAATTGAAACTATAGAAAAGAAATAATTGCCAGTTTGAGGGGCTTGAGAGTGTAGAAGTTAGAGGACCCAGAACATAATCCTGGAGAAGAAAAGGAATATAGATCCTATTGTACCCAAAAGGGAGAGTGGGAATGGATGGATAATGGACTGCCTTTTGCTGAGCAAGGAAGGAAATGGAGGGTGGCAGAGAGTTTAGTGGTGGTAGTTTGGGAGAGGAACTGACTGAGGACATACAGAAGGGGGCCTTACTGAGGTCCCAGCTAAGGTTGGAGGCCATGAATTTGCACCAAGTTAGTGGTGTATGTGACTTTTTCAAGCAGCCTTGTTTTCGAGTATAGATGAGGCAAAGAAGGCAGATGAATGATTTGATCCAAGATGTCCGGACATCAGAGGAAAAAGCTTATGCTCAGGAGCTGTTTAGTGATTTCCTCAGCCTGAGATTTCATTATGAGTCTGAACAATTTGCAAAACTGCAAATCATCTGAGATTTTCCCAAAGCCATGTTGAATACTAATTCATCTAGATAGACAGTGTAACCTGCAAGGGAATTGGAGCCTTTAAACTCAATTCTCTCTTGACACTTGAGAAATGAATGGAGAATTATGTGTCCAATTCTTAATCCTTGGAGGGCCAAGCACAAAAGTGTTTTATAAGAGTTATCAGAGAAGAGTTTTGTTCTCAGAATGCTCATTCTGAAAAAAAGTAGAAATTAAAAAAAAAAAAGGAGCAAGGAGGCTTTCACATACTTCTAAGAGGAAAAGGAGGGGGCATTCCCTACCTTTATGAAGCCTCATACCTTATGGAACTCTAGGTACTGGCTATGACAAGCCTTTACATTTAAAGTAGAAGGCAAAGAAAAAGCAGACAAATGGCTTCCCTTAAAGATTTCATATTCTATTTTTTTAAGTTATTTTCCTTTTCTTGTTCCACTGAAGGATTATGTACAAATCTATACCCAGTAGAAGCAAAGTGGGTTTTTTTTAATGTCTTATTTTATTTTTGAGAGAGAGAGAGTGAGAGAATGAGCAGGGGAGGGGCAGAGAGAGAGGGGGGAGACAGAGGATCTGAAGTGGGCTCTGTGCTGACAGCAGACAGCCCGATGCAGGGCTCGAACACATGAATAGCGAGATCATGATCTGAGCTGAAGCTGGATGTTTAACCAACTGAGCCACCCAGGTGCCTCTAAAGATTTCATATTCTAACTGGTGGCTTAACCTCTCAGGAAGCTTAGTCCTTACAAAGAATACAGATAGGAGTCCCTCCTCTTATCTCTGCCCAGGGTAATAAGCATCGAGTGTAAGTTCAATCTCCATAGTTGTCTATGCCACTCATGGGGCACAACTGGATTCCTTCCCACACCTCTTGAGGAAGGATCCCTCTCTACTATTTCTGCAGAAGCACCTGTTGGACAGGAATTCCCCCCACCATACCCTGACACCATTTCATGTTTATGTGAAAATGAACATTTCATAGGCTTTAAAAACCTTATGATTCTGAGGATAGCCACAGCTGACAAGAGATTTCTGACAGATTTAAAAGGTAATGGGTTTTCTACTAGTTTCAGCCTGCCTATATTCCCTTTTGTTATGAATGAATAAAACTTTCTGGACCATTAACTGCCTTTCTTCATAATTTTAGCAGCCCATAATTTCAATATTATGTGTCAATATAGGTGTAATACATACATAAACAAATCATAAAATGGTAGGAATCATGTGTTTTGTTGATTTTGGTTCCAGAGGTATTCAGGATAACTGCAGATTATCTGGGAAGGTAGTAAGTTCAGATGGGCCTGATATTTTATATCCATCCATCTATCCATCCATCCATGCATTCCACCCATTTCTCACTTGAGTAGACTTTGGAAAACCATTTCATTCCCCTTGCTCTTCCTTATAATTCCCCTACTGACCCACTGCTTCATGGAGAGGAATCTCTACTCACCCTTCTCACTGTTTCTAAATCCCTACTTCCCAAGTTCATAAATGATAGGGGCATGCAACTCGAGATCAGAGGAACTAATCATAAACAAACAATGGCAAAGCAGAAAATTAATCTTAAAAAAAAAAAACACAGCACCTACAAAGAGAACCTGAAATGTTCATGGCAAAAAACCATACTCTTCCTGGTTTGCCCTTCCTGCATATAAGATTAAGATATCCAGCCACAGAATTGTACCTCTTCCTGAGAACACCCAATCTAGAGCAAATCCTTGGTTCCTTGGACCCCACCTCAAACTCTGTCCTAATGCAAACCCAAATGTCTCAAGTCCTTTTTAACATCTTTGACTGAGAAGCCCCATGATTTCTCATGGTGTATGTCCTCTCCCACTGCAATGAGTAATAAACCTGCCTTGTTCAACTGCATACGCCTTCTGGTCTTTGACAAAGCAGAAGTTATAGGGACTCTTGGGGCACTCTGGTCTGATGTGAAGTGTACACAGTGTTTGAAAAGAATGAGGTGGGTAAAGAAATGAAAGAGGTGACTCTAGTGAGGGTGGACAAGGATGTTTCCTTTCAAAAATCCTAATTCCAAAGAATCTCTTGAGAACTTTCCCGCACTCAGCTCCTTTCTCTTGCATGAAGTCTAATATGGAGGCACCCACACACTGACTCATGATTGGGAAGGCTTTTGTGGTTAAACCTTTTTATCCCATACATTATTCTAGGCCAGCTCAGCAGCTGTTTGTTATTTTCAGTGAGTCAAATATGGTTGACCTTCTAGGTTCTGAGTGTGGGAAATGTAAGATCTCCAAGGGTACCAGTTAGAGGGTGGTTTAGAAATGTGACATGTAATATAGCATCTCAATATCTTTATAGAAATGAATTGAGACGGGATGAAGGTAAAGTAGAAAGTTAAGGAGAAAGTCTCTGAGGAGATGGTTTTACAAACCATCATTTAAAACCAAGGGAAATTATTAGAAAACATAAGGAAAATGCTGGGTTTTCTATGGGTGTTTGGTTTCTGGAAATCTGTTACTTATATAACTACAGGACCATGTAGAAATTAGTTTATTTTTACAAGTTGTGCCTCTGTATTTGTCAGAGTCTTGGTATTATGGGGGTAGAAGGCAAAGATGATTATCTCTACTCATACACTAGAAAACTGAGTCATGGTAATAAGTCTCTCAACACTGCAAAAGCTTCATCAACAGGGCTCTGGAACTCACCCAGATCTTCCCACTCTAGAGTGCTCTCAGCATCACCAAACTGCTATTCATCCCAAGTAGCCCAGTTGTTATTCCTTTGGTTCTGAATCTGATAACATTATTAAATCTGGGAAAACACTGACTAGATCATGCAATTCTTAGGTAGTTACAGTAAGTCGATGCTGTTTGAACACATGAGCAAGGACCCAGAACCCCTGCCTTTCCTCAAAGGATGGTTCCTGGACACCCTACATCTTAGTCATAAGGGGACTTATGGGGAACTTAAGAAAAATGAAGATTCTGGGTCCCAACCCAGATTTACTACATTAGTGTTTCTTAGTATGGGACTCAGGAATCTGTACTTTTAACAGGCTTTACAAGAGATTCTTAATTATATTATTTGAATACCATTGGTCCAGGGTAAGTAAGTGTTTGCAAAAGGCCAAAGTTAAAGAAAGGATCAACACCCCCAAACCCTACTGATGTTGAGTTCAATACACATAAGGGTTAGGGTAGTGTTGAGAAGGAAAAAAGTGGCAAATGTTTCATTCAGGAATCATCATGCAAAAATTTGAGAAGGAGCCCTCTTAGCTTTTAATGACTACAAAATAAATACATCTACAGCAGTAAGGGATTCATTGTGGTTTTTTTTCCAGATCTTGTAACAAAACTGCTATTCTTATGCTCATGGGGGATGAGGGGATACCCCTGTACTAACAGCAAATGAAAAGGATCTAGTAGACCATTCTGATGTTAGAATCAATGGCTTTAGGTCTGGTCTTGTTTAAGGGGAAAACTAAGGATTATATCATGGATCATTAAAATTGCTTCTAGGACTGTGGTTTTAGGAAAGAAGCAGACATACAGCAAGTGTAGACAGAATCAATGTGATTCTCTTAATAGCAATGGCTGTCTACGTATCTTGGGGGTGGTAATATTACAAATTATTATCTTTAAAATTTTTTAATGTTTATTTATTTTTGAGAGAGAGAGAGAAGACAGACAGA
Organism: Neofelis nebulosa; assembly: GCF_028018385.1. NCBI lineage: Eukaryota > Metazoa > Chordata > Mammalia > Carnivora > Felidae > Neofelis > Neofelis nebulosa. The sequence goes on along the minus strand of NC_080795.1, from coordinate 43,626,248 downwards.
GAGAGAGGGGGGCAGAAGATCCGAAGCCAGCTTTGTCAGCACAGAGCCCAATGTGGGGCTCAAACTCATGAACCTTGAGATCATGACCCAAGCTGAAGTCAGACATTCAACCCACTGAGCTGCCTAGACACCTCATACTATCTTTTTCCATAGAAGGGTTACCTTTAAAAGTTATTTCACGCATAGCTTGGACTTTATATTTTATGGCTAAGCTACATGCAATATATTCCTTTTCTAATAGTTTTAATCAAGCTGTTCTTTTAAGTGATCTATGGCTAAAATTAATCAAGTTGGATGAAAATAATGCTAAAAACCAGTCTGTTACTCAAAGTAGTATTGTTTTAAAGATTTTTTTTTGTTTTTTTTTTTTGTTTTTAGCAATCTCTACACCCAATGTGGGGCTAGAACTGAAGATCAAGAGTCGCTTGCTTTACTGACTAAGCCAACCAGGCACCCCCGCAACCCCAAGGAGCATTTTTAAAACTAGGTCTTATGTTCTGAACGCAAAAATCTCTTGCAAACTAATAAATGCAACACAAGGGAGTGAAGGGCTCCTGTGGTAACAGAGTTAAGAGAACCATCAGCCTCTAGCGCTTGATCTCAATTATTCTAATTTTCACTGTTGGAACCGATGTTTAAGTTCTTCAACAGTTACATAACATTTGAAAAGTCAGTAAAATCACATGCTGGCTTGTAAAAAGCCATCCTAGGTTATTCACTCTATAATAAGTAAGCAAACTGCATACAATTTCTCTTTACAAAATCTCATTTGGGACTTGAATGCAGTACAGAGAACCAGACAACAGGTATTAAGTGAAGCCAGCGAACCTTTTGCTTCCTTTTCCCAAATGGTCGTCTTAGACACAGATGTTTAAAATGTGCTACAGATGTGTAAATCAAGGTAGATGGCTATTTATAAAATTAAAATGCCACTGACCAAAAATGAAATATGTACCATTTTTACCCCACTACCAGCTTGGCAACTAGTTTGGTGAAAATTAACTAGACTTGCGTGAAATTTATTACCACTGTGTTCATTAGTACCATTTCTTTTTTACCACTAGTATTTTTACCACAAATACACAGTAATGAGATATTGTCAAAGGAGTAAATACTTTCTTTTCTGAAATCATATTTTGAAAAGAATGGATGGGGGTGGAGCTCATTTTCTCTTTCTTTTTCTTTGTTTTTAACTTCTGTTTGGATGTAAAATGTTTAATAAATGGAAATCAAATACCCTTTGATGACAAAGAAATTTCCAATATGATCTTATAAACTGTGCTTACGTATCACCAGGACAAAATAATAACTATAGGTATTTCAATTTAAAATTTGATCAAGTGCTCTAAATGTATCACTTCTTTTTAAACCAGGTACTGCAAAGGGGCACTTTTTAAAACCAGGTACAGACTATGAATATAAAATATCCCACGTTAGCAATAAACTTTTGTATTTTTTAGTGAGATCTTTTCAAATTAATCTTTCAACACTCATACTGAGAAATCCCAGTTCTTGTCAGTTCTCAAATTTAATGACAGCCTTTTGCATTTGTGATGTTGAGGATTAGACTAAGGTAATGAATTCACACACTCAGCTAATTCAGTTTACCTTCAGTCCACAAAATTAATGCAACTGGATTCCTAGTGGGAAAGCCTTTTAAATTTAAAATTCTGTTTTGGATTTCTTAATTTACTACTCAAGGTGTAATGCTAATTACCATTACAACAAAGAGAAAAGACTGCTCAACTCTTCCTCCGGGTGGTGAGGACTGTGGTTAAGCAGGGGTGAACACCCTAGCCCTCAGCTGTAAGGCAGGGTTGAAAGGCAGCAACCTCAGTGAACAGCGCCTGGGAAAGGTGTTCTCAGCCAGGCAGCTGACTACTGCAGCTAGGAGCCACAGGCTGTCTTGATTTCCCTTCGTTTTTTCACAGTGCAAGACCATTCCTTCTGTCCCATGTAATTTGCAGCCATTATCATAGATATTAGATGTGGAAAGACTTGGCAGGTCACCTAATTCCCCAGCCCTTCGCACAGAATGCCCCTGTTGAATATTTATGAGGCAGTTGTTAGCTGGTGGAAACCAGCCTATTAGCAATCATGGTCATTTACCACTACCTGGGGGCAAACAACATCAAAAGAGCCTTTAAACAAAACCATAAGTGGAAAAAAATAATGAAGGAATGTCATATTCTAGGCATTTGACTAATGGTCAGATAATGAGATTTATTAAAAACTTCCAGAGAAGCTAGATTCCTCTTACGTTTGGGGATCAGTTGAAAAGGCTCTCAACAATACCTGATGGTGGCTCTTTACTTTTGTGTAGGAAAATCTTAAAATAGGCTCTTCCCATGCCAGAGACAGAGCATGCTTCAAAAGCCAACCCGAAGGATTCTTGATTTAGGTACCATAAATTTAATTAATACGAGACAGTACAGTGTATACTTGATTAACATAAGACAACATTCTTAGTATTGCTCTGAACAGTGGGAGTTTTGAGACATTTTAAGCTGGCTACCAGGCAGAAATTGGAGAGAGTATCTAGCATTATTTGATATATGGGATAATTTAGACACAAATCCAGATAAATCAGGCCCCAAGTGGATTTGTGTGTATGAAGCTGGGTGTGTGTCTTCGATGAATCAGGCTGCACTGATTGCAAAGCCTACGTGAATTAAGAAGCTGCCACTCTTCACTGTTTTCAGCATCACCCCAGGGATGTAAAGACAGCTGAGAAGGAAAACAGGCTTGCAGTCAAACAGAGCTGGGGCGGGTCTGCACTGCACTTCATACAAGTTAGGTAGGGGCTCCTAGTGGGTCTTAGCCTCAGTTTCCTCCTCTGTAAAATAGAAATAGCAGCATCTACTCATATGGATATTAAGAAGAGAGGATAAAATAGTGAATGTAATGCATTTAGTACCATGCAGGTCATCAATAAATACTGGCCTCCCTTTCCCTTCTGAGCATTCTATAGTTGCATTTATATGTTCATTTCTAGAAGACAGATTATTTAGGCATACACCAGAAATTTATTACAGGTAAATTTGCATGGCTGTAAATGCAATCAAATTTTCAAAATATTTCTAACCCACTGAACAGTAGAACAGGTTTTTAAAGTGCCAAGCAATTAAAATTGCTTCCTTCACATACCCTTGAGTTTAATAGCAAACCAACTCAAAATTTAATGTTGGAGAAGAGGCACGCTCATGCATCCTGTTTTCTTCATTTGAAGGAAATGGGAGCCTAGGATCTAACAACTTCCTCTCTCCTGTAGAATTCTCCAAGCTCCTCAAGCTGCTCCTTCCTCTTCCAGAAACACTAAAGAATTTGTAGGTCACTTCCTCTTTTCTTCAATATGGTGGTGATTCATTTAGATATTAAGGATAATTAAGCATTACAACACACTTGATATTTAAATATTAAGAAACACCATTAACCACCATGGATGAAACTACCATTGACTTTAACCTCGTTCTCAACTTCTTTCTCTCTTAGTTCTTCTTTTAGCCATTAAGTAACTCCCTTAAGGTAGCTCTTCTAGAATTCATTTGATTATTCATAATATTAATAAAATATGCTCACAATGTCCAAAAGCAGTACCCCTCTCTTATTTTATTTTTTAAAATGTTTATTTATAATTTTGAGAGAAAGAGAGAGATGCAGAGAGAGAAGGAGAGAGAGAGAGAAAAATTCCAAGCAGGCTCCACACTGTCAGCGCGGAGCCCGAGGAGGGGCTCAATCCTACAAACCACGAGATCACAATCTGAGTCAAAATCAAGAGTCAGATGCTCAACCAACTGAGCCACCCAGGCATTCCAGTACCTCTCTTTTAAATGAAAAACAAAAAACAAAACCCAACCAAACAAACAAAAAACACCCTCAAACTATGTTACTATGATCATGCATACCCAATATTAAATACTTAAGTAAAAACAGGAGAAAATGTCAACATTTTGGATATTGCCAACTATTCCAGGAGATAAAATACCTGGGTAGATGACTTATAGATTCAGCTTTTTGAGGTTCTAAATACTTCCTTAGAAATATGGATTATAGAATGAAACATGCTTATAGGTCAGGAAGAGACCCAAAAGAAAGAGGGCATAACTTCAGAGAGGGTCCCAGTGACTTGTAATTGCAGACATATATTGAAAAAATCTGATCCAAATCTTGACCAAGAACATGAGGAAATAAAACCAGAATTAAGTAGTATTAAAAAAAAACATACAAAATCCAAGAGAAGCCAAGAAATATGGTACTAACAAAAGAATGAATAAAAATCCAAAGCAGCAATTTACAAGGAAGGTTGGTGGGTATGTAAAAGAAAGTCTTTGTGCTTATTACCTGGCATGGTTTTTCTTTGGTGTGGGTGCGCACGTACACACACACACACACACACACACACACACACACACACACACAAACACACACACACCCCGCGTAGTAAGGAAAAGCAAAAAAGAATGACTAGTTCCTTTACAAGGTGCATAAACACATTCTCAGGCAAAATTAAACTCTTTAGTTCCAGGACAGTGAAAAAGCACACACTTTGTAAATGTCCCTGAGGGCCTGTGACCCAAGGCACAGGGAAGCACATACCACGATATGAATGGCGTCGTACGCACCTCTGTAATTGTCAACAGATGTGGCATGCCAACAGACTAGAAACAGTTGCCACTTAACACATGCTTTTTGGTGACTGATAGGATGGAAGTCTTAGAAAAATGAAGGTTTGATGAATGAGGCATCCTGCTTAATTGTGCTAAGCTGTTTAGTTCAAATTTTCATAAATAGATTCAACAGAGAAGAAACAGAAAACCTTTTCCTGATTCTCTCAAGAAATAAATAGGGGAGGGCTAGGAAGGAAATGAAAGAGAGAAACACAAGATCACGTTGCTATGGGATACTTAAACTGTATAAATCAGGCATTTGTGTGGTTATATTAACAAAAATTGAAATAAAATTAGTATGAAGACCAGATGTTTAAAAAAATTGAGAAAATATATTCTTTCTCTTCCAAGATATTCTCATCAATTTGCTCCCTACATTTTAGTGATGTTGAATTACCAATCTTTTGAACAATTTAAAATTCATAGCTGACCTTTATTCATGTTTGTTTGATATAGGCAATTCTGTGCTTACCTAAAAGGTAAAGGTTCATGAGTAGACTGCTCCTTTGTTCAAAACACCACTGTTTTACACTGAAAGCAATTTTAACTTATGGAAATATATGGGATTTTGATTATGGAGTATTGACACTATAGAAGGCTTAGACAGGTAATTCCTCCATTTTCAGGTCAGAAAAGGTGCATACTAAATATATATTTTTGATGCGTACTATTTTAATATCACTGTCTGGAATGAGGTTCCTTGCCAATAGAGAATACATAGCTGGTCCATAGCATATAATCTGGAACTTGATTTTGCCCATAAGAGTCAGAGTGCCATCTGTGTCCTTGGCCATGAGCCAGTTGGCTTTTACACCTTCATTCCTATAATCCTCTCACCAACTCTCATCAACCCATAATCAATTTACTTTGGCTGAATAGGAACTATAAAGAAGCCTCAAAATCCCCAGAAGCATCATTTGACATCGAAGAGCTAGTACTGCTATTAATAGTTGGCTTTTTTCTTCTTTACTTCCTTATCTAAAGTGTTATTCTATGTTAACAGTGAAGTGAGTGGGTGCTTTTCTAAATAATGCCCTTGAACCAGTAAAGTAGCAAGGTGACTTACAGTGAATGCCAGCAGCTCCATCACTCATTTATGTAACCACAAAGTAAGTGTGCTAAGACCCAAAGGTCAGTGAATATCAATAATACTTGTGCATCTTTTGCAGTGTTTCCTAGGATATTCAAGTATATGCCCAGCCATTCTCTCTACTGGGTCTAAATACATGAGAGCATGTTCATAGCAAGGCCTCTTCAGTTAATTTTGTAAATATAAAGCTATTCCCCAAACCCTGAAACCACTTATTGGAGATCCAATATCTAGAGTGTAATTGACTTTCAAAGACCTTATTGCTTAGCAAATATATTCAACTCTTACAACAGTCCTGTGAAATATTATTGCCCTTATTTTACAAATTAGGAAACTGAAGCTCTGAGAAGTTAAATAACCTGTCCAAAGCACACTTGCTATAAAGCGATGAATCTTGTTCCTCTGTCATGACACTTGCTCCTTCACCACCACAAGGGGTAGATAAGTGGCTAGAACAAGTTAAATGTTAAAGGGGGTCTTTGGGTCTTTGTGATTGTTCTTGCACAGTGTCTTATTCTTGGGTAACATGCACAGTAAAGTAGCTGTAGAGTGTGTTCCTAATAACTGCTAAATTTCCCCACTCCCATAGGTAAGGAGAGACTGTCGGGTGGGGATGGGAGGGGAGAGCACTCAGGTATTAGACAATGCAGATGTGACTAGGTGTTTTATTTTTATTTTTTAAATGTTTGCTCATTTTTGAGAGAGAGACAGACAGACAGACAGAGCACGAGTGGGGGAGGAGCAGAGAGAGACGGGGACACAGAATCCGAAGCAGGCTTTAGGCTCTGGCTGTCAGCACAGTGCCCGATGTGGGGCTCGAACCCACAAACCATTAGATCATGAACCTGAGCAGAAGTTGGATGCTTAACTGACTGGGCCACACAGGTGGCCAGAGACTAGGTGTTTTAAACTGGGGGTACTTTGTGACTGCTTCTGGGACCTTACTGCTGCTCTTCCTTAGATCCTACGATGGCAGAGGTTTTGTGCATTTTATATTATTTGAATTCAATTATTTGAATAGTGGAAATGAAGGTGGTTACTGTGTTCATTTGCACATTATCCTTCTCTCCATTTTAAGGACTATACATCTTGACCATGGGGGTGGATATAAGAGCCAGCCCGGGTCACTGTGATCTTCTCAACTGAGTTGAATATAATTAGTTACTCTTCTGTGCATAAGAAGCTATAGAGATATAAAAGGCTTGAGTTGCCTATGGTCATAGGCTAGCCTCTCCAGGGACAGCTGGCTTCAGAGAATGAAGGCACCATGAAAGAAATTGGAATAAGCACAAGAGAGAATATGTGTCCTAACAGCATTCAAATGCTGGAACCCAACAGCCCAAATCCAACCCTACCCTTCTTGTGGCTTGCTTGAATTTCCCATATTTTGCTTCAGGTTGTCCACATTTGATTTCTGTCAGTACTGAAGAAGTCTAGAATAATACAGAAATTTTACTTTAATAACTGAAATAAAAATAGTGGATTCTTGAGAATGAACTTTGTGCCAAGCATTTCACTTAGACTGTATTTTTTTTTCAGTATAATCACACGAAGCAGGTATTATTTTTTTTTAATCTTTTTAACGTTTATTTATTTTTGAGAGAGAGAGACAGAGACAGAGACAGAGCATGAGTGGGGGAGGGGCAGAGAGAGAGGGAGACACAGAATCTGAAGCAGGCTCCAGGCTCCGAGCTGTCAGCACAGAGCCCGACGTGGGGCTCGCACCCACAAACTGTGTGATCATGGGCTGAGCTGAAGTCCAACGCTCAACTGACTGAGCCACCCAGAAGCCCTGAGGCAGGTATTATTCTTCTCATTTTGTTTATGAAGAAATTGAGGCTCCACTAGGTTAAATGACTTTCCTAAGGTTCCACAGCTAAAGAATGGTAGAGCAAGATTTGAATCCATTTCTACTTGGCTCCTAAATACATGCTGTTATTGTCTCGTGCTATTTTATACCTTTCCATGGTTCTCAGTTCTGGCTGCCTTGTGGAATCACCTGGGGAGCTTCTAAAAACAGGTGTGCTCATGCCCCCTCTTTAGGCTTCCAAGTTTGTACAAGGACAGCAGGTACCATTCACACAGAACACAGTGGACTTGTGCTCCGGGAAGTTCGGGGGCCCTGGGGATGAATATGTTCTCAATAAATGATGCTTCCTGGACTTGTGCAACTGATGTGGTACTGCAGCCAGACCAATTAAATCTGAATCTTTGGGAGTGGGGTCCCAGGTTGATATGATTTTAAAAGCCCTCCAGGTGATTTTAAAGTGCAGTCAAGGGTGTGAAGCACAACCGTAACCTAAACACAGATCTTGGATTTATATTGGCTATGACTACACTAGCACAAAATGAAAACTTAAAGCTTATGGTGGGGCAATTAAAACTAATATGCCATGTGACTACAATTATCGGGATATCTCAGATAAAATCTTCTGCCAGGAATAGTGAGTGTGAAATCACTGGACAACAGATCTATTTATGTATTGAACTCTGCAGTACAGTGCTGACTAAAAATATTAAAACGGTATCTATAAATATCTTCATTCTTAAATATGACATCAACAAAAATTAATAGACTACATCTTCAAAAATGTAGATTTTGTAAAAATGGGTCCAGCAAACATTTTCATGTGGGTTTATATTTTCCATAACCGGATAGTTTTGGGTATTGATGAAGGCCATGCCCTTTCTCTACATAAGATTCTTTTCTCTCACCTGCCAGGAGACTATCTCAATTATTATGACAAGAAGGAAGGAAGGAAGGAAGGAAGGAAGGAAGGAAGGAAGGAAAGAAAGAAAGAAAGAAAGAAAGAAAGAAAGAAAGAAAGAAAGAAAGAAAGAAAGAAAGAAAGAAAGAAAAAGGGAGGGAGAGAGAGAGAGAGAAAGAAAAAGAAAGAGAAAGACAGAAAGAATGAAAGAAAAGAAGGAAGGGGGAATACTAAGGACATTTTTCATAACTTGTCCTAAATAGGCAATAGCTCACTCAGATCTCAAAAGATCCATAACTAATAGATTTTACAGAGCTCAACTTTATTTGATTTATGCATTATGAACTGGAAGGACAATTAAGATAGCAAATGTCATATGGTAAAAGAAAGTTTAGTTACCATGAATTATGCAATCTCACACTTTGTTATAAAAACAGGATGATGGGGAGACTTAATTCACTGTTAGAAATCCCCATGAGGGGAATGTATGAGAATATTAGGTTAAGTGGTTGTTGTGTTTTGTTTTTTTTTAACTTTAATACTGAGCAAAGGAAGGATCTTAAGCCAAAGTTACCTGAACTAAAGAGTCTACTATATATATCATTGAAATATAACTCATTTCTAGAGTAAAAAGTCTTTATCCAAATCCGAACTCAATTTTATCCAAATCTCTCTCTCTTTCTTTTTTAATTTTAGAGAGTGAGAGAGAGAGAGAGAGTGAGAGAGCATGTGCACGAGAGTGAGGGAGGGGCAGAGGGAGAGAGAATCCTAAGCAGGCTCCGTGCTCATTATGAGGTTGGACACAGAGCTCAATCCCATGACCCTGGAGTCAAGAGTTGAAATCAAGAGTTGGAGGCTCAACTGACAGCCACCAAGGTGTCCCATTACCCAAATCTCTTGCATTATGATATTTTTTCTGTTGCTTCCATAATCCCATACTTATTAAAGTAATCAAATTGATAAATACACTTTAGCAGATTTTTTATAAGAAATTGATGAGCTATCACAGTACTCTAAGGCTTATTTGACTCCAAATATATCCAATTACAGTCAGACTTCATTGTTGACACTGAGAATTCCAGTGCAACCAGTGTCGACCACTGTGCAATGTTTCATGGGACTACTCTATGTCTAACTAGAAGGTTTAATTTGGCAAAACTTCAAGCAGCAAAACATAAAAAATAATTTCAGCTTTAGCAAGAAACTGCTAGAAGACAGGCAGACCAATCTGTTAGGTGTGTGATCTATAAAGCTAGGTTTTGCCTTGAGTCTCCGAAAGGAGGAAGATGTGGGTTAGATGGAACCTACCCAATGGCTGGGATTGAGCTCTATCATGCCTCACTTCTGGCTGTCCTAAGTCCTCAGACTGGCATTCAGGTCCCAGCTGGGGTCCTAGGCACCTTTTCAGCTTTAGTTTATTTCCCTATATTAAAATAAACTCCAGCCAAACCAGACTATTCATCCTTTCAAGAACCCATTGCGTGTTTTAACCTATGCAATTTTGTTATTTCCATCATTTCATATGGAATGCACTCCTTCTCTATCCAACAAAACTCTGTTTTTTCTTGAGATTCAGGCAAATTGTCACCTCTTCTGTGATGCCCCTCACAATTTAATTCTTCTTTTGCCTGAACTTCTATTGTACTTTGTTCTTCCTGTGTCTAAACCCTCCAGTAACTCCTTGAGGATAGGGAGTGTACCTTATATATGACATTGGAATAAAATGGACCGATATATTAATTCTGGTTTTTCCACTTAACAGCTCTGTTACTTTGGACAAAGGAAGCCCCTTGAGCCCCAACTGTCTCATCTGAAAATTGGTTACAGAATAATAATGTATACTTCAAAAGATTCTTATAAAATTTTGAGATAATGTATGTAAAACAGCTAGAATAACACTTGAGACATAGCAGACACTCAATACATGTTAAATTCCCTCTTTATTCCTCTTGTCTGAATGTCATATAATATTTATTAGGTATCTCTTGAATGAATGAATGAACGAATGAATGAATGAAATTGTGAAACTGTCTGAGTCAGGTCTAAGAAGAAAGAGTACGCAGTAGTATATCCTGAGAATTCAATGATGACACTCAAGGTAATTATTTTAATAAGTCTCATAATCATTCCTATCTGTAACCTCTTTTTTGATTTATAAAGAAAAATTATAAATAGGCATTTAAACATTTTGAAAATTAGTAGTTTTGGGTTTTAAGACAAAAATATGAAAAACGGCAATGATATCACATTAAGGGTAATTTGTATTGTAGGTTAACAGAAATTTGTATATCTCTAGAGGAATATACATACTAAAGACAAATAATCCTATAATAAACAAACTGCTTTCAATAATCATGCTGTTACTGGTTGTGTGGTATTGTTATTCTGAAACTACTATGTGTGTGTTGTGGGATAAGGCAAATGAGTGGCTATGTTGTTGCATTACGAACCAGGAATTTTGGCAAGGGAAAAGGAAATGCAGATATAACATCAGTGAGGTAAGGTACAACTTTGTAATCCTGAGATTTAATTGGAAATATACTTCATAATATACTTTTCCTTTGAGAAAAAATATACATATTTCCTAGTTCTATCCACTGAAATGACCTAGAAACATTGACCAAGTCACTAGCAATAAGCACACTTAATGTTCAGACTGTGGCCTCTAAATACCATGACATTCTAGAAGAAACTGGGCTCTTTGGAGAAATAGCTAATTCCAGATCTGGGGAAGGAAATATACAAGATGGTCTGGAACATTTTGTCACATCACAAAGCTAGAATACTATCAATAACTACAAGAGTCATGTCAAAAGGACTCAGGGACCAGCTTTAAAAGGCTCTCACTGGCCAGAGATAGGATAATTTGAGCATAAAATAAACATACTGCAACAGAATGAAGCACATGTATATTTTTAAATCTAATAGTAAACAGCAATAGCAAAAAATAATCCAATTAGTTATTTTTGGAGGATACTAAGGAACCAACTAGTACATTTTAAAATAGGTAAGTAAAGGGAAAGAATGAAATATTTATCTTACCTTTATTAAATGAAAGTACCTAAGGGTGATCAGACAGTCAATAAGGGGAAAGCTCTTTTTTATAGAATTGTTTCAACTAATAATCAAAATTATCATTTGCAACCCCAATGAAATAACCTTCAATGACTGTTAACATCAAAAAAAGAGAGGCAAGTATATACTACTCCTGATGGAAGTAAAAAGCAGCACCTAAGAAGTATTCTTGCCAAAAAAAAAAAAAAAGTAAAGAAAAATCAAACTTGCATCAGATGAAGCCTCTAGCTTCAACCACCAATTCACAGGAAATATATGGGAGAGTGAAAACATGTTAAATGGTTCCATGGGAATGGAATTAGCTAAATCCAGACTATAAAGAAATCCCAAGGGACAAATTACTTGGTTTCTGTAACAAACAAGCAGCAAGAAAGAAGAAAGATGAAGGTAAAACCTATGGATTAAAAAAGACTTAAGAGATACCAACCACATCAACTGATTACATTGTTTAAACCTTATTCGAATCCTGGTTTTTTTTGTTTTTGTTTTTTTTTTTAATTTTTTTTAACGTTTATTTATTTTTGAGACAGAGAGAGACAGAGCATGAACGGGGGAGGGGCAGAGAGAGAGGGAGACACAGAATCGGAAGCAGGCTCCAGGCTCTGAGCCATCAGCCCAGAGCCCGACGCAGGGCTCGAACTCACAGACCGCGAGATCGTGACCTGAGCTGAAGTCGGACGCTTAACCGACTGAGCCACCCAGGCGCCCCCGAATCCTGGTTTAACAAAGAAAACTGTGGAGGGGGGAAACAGTTTGCACACAATTGAAAACATTTGAAATCTGGCCCTATATTTGGTATGATATTAAGAAATGATTGTAAAATATTTTTAGGAGGAATAATAGATTGTAGTTACACACATACACACATACACACACACACACACACACACACACACACACACGAGTCCTTACCTTTTAGAGATACAAATTAAAATATTTACAAATGAAATAATATAAAGGTGGGCATTTGCTTCAAAATAATCTCTGTGTAGGAGAGTGATTAAGGTATGGATGAAATATAATTGCCCACGAATGAAGAATTCCTGAAGTGATGAATACATGGGGATTCATTAATTATTCTACTTTTGTATCCACTTGAAATTTTCTGTAATAAATTTTTAAATTCATAATTTAAAATAATCTTGTATGCCAGGCCATTCTGAATTTTACAATCTAACACTTAAAGTAGGGATATACAAAGTTTATGTAGCTGGCAAGGAGGATACATATTTTGAGGTCCTACTTCCTTCGACTCTACTGGCCTTCATATAATTTTAAGGGTTTTTTCCTCAGAAACTTTCAATGTAGCTTTATTTAGTTTTCCATGATGAAGTCTTCCTCCTTATTTTTGTGATTATTAAGTAAACTAACTCACAGTCAGTCTTTGCTGGTGAACTCCTAGAGAAAAGGGGTCTCCTCTTATTTTTGTATCCTCCATAATTTATTTATAATATAGCTACCTGTTGAATGAAGTGTTACATAAGAAGTTAATTTGAGTATCTGTAAAGTATTAGGCGAAACTGACAGAAATTCAAATGCATAGGATGGGGAATCCAGAAGAACTAACCTTGAGACCCTGATAGGGGCAATTAGAGAAATGAAATTTTTCTAGGCTACATCGTTGGAAGGCATGGAAAACAGCTGAGAGAGAAATTTAAGTCATAGTGTTTTGAGAGTCATTATAACACAGAAAGTGGAGGAATAATTTCATGTTTTCCTCTGATTTTCTACAGCAATTGTCTTTGCAATTCCTCAATCTGCCTTCTCACTCCCAGTCCTCTCACTGAGTCTCCTGCCTGACTGTGATGGGGTATCCACTGGTATGAACTTTATGGACTCCCTTCTAAAACACTGTTCTCGTCAAGTCCCTCTTCTGCTGAAGATTTCTGGTGACTCTGCATCAGCTACAAGAGTTTTCCACCCGAAATTTATGCCTCTTCTTCATCTGGCCCAGAGATACTCAACTGTTCTTACCACCCACTGCTCTCCAAGATGAATCCTCTGCTCAGTGACGTTATTCCCCTAACCATTCCCAGTGGGGACACCTGCTTTTTGTTCATCCTATTTCTGTCACCAGAACTGCCCTTCTCTACCCTTTCTGTCCATTCTGATACTAGTCTTCAATAGCCAACGTAAGCTCTCCTTTTCCAGGTCTTTCCTGTCTCCCATCTTATGAGCTCCTACAGTTATTCTGCATGTAGTATTTATCTTGGTGCTATACCAAAAGCTTCCTTTTACTGTGATGTAGCTTTTCTTGTGTTCCTCTTCAAATCGATACATCTAATCAGCAACCATTTGCTGTATATCTATCATGTGCCAGGTAATAGTGAGTATCGTGGGTATATAAGTATGAATGAAATACTCTCTTGCTCCTTGATTCAGTTAAGAAGATAAAATACAAAGTATATTAACTTTAAAGTGAAAATATGTGCTTTAAAAACAGTTCCAGGTAACAACAGAAGAGACTTCATAAAGCAGTGTGTGACTAACTGCCCAATAGTGTAAAAAATGCCTTCTTCTGGCCCTACGCTGTAGTCAGTCATACCAGAGGCATGAGCCAGGTCTGCTTTGGTCAAAATACTCAATGGCTTCTGTGGAGTTGAAGCAGGTCGACTGCAAGGGGGAAAACTATTATTAGTTATTTTGATGAGCAATTTCCAATAGTGTACTATTGATGTGGATGGTATACATATCTATCTAGCATATAGCAGTCATGGAATATTAAAGCAAGAGCTCTGACTCACTTGAGCTGGAGATAAGAGGCAGCCACCTGCTATAATTTCCTGTGTTACCCTTCTCTCTTTCTAATATTTCTTCTCATTCTTGATTTCTTTGTTGTAGTCTGCCTCTTCTCCTTCCTCTTTCCCTCTCCCACCCCCTACAATGTAAACTCTACAAGAGCAGAGACATACTAAATCTTTTTCATGTCTGTCCTACGTGTCTAGAGCACCTGGTTTACACTTGAGACATGCTTGAGGATGGAATGAAACTGCCCACCTGTTTAAATGAAGGCTAGAGTCACAAACCAGAGATTGCTCTTTTCATGTACCCAGTGGGGCGAGGTCTGCTCACCAACCAGGAATGATCTCTCTAGACATTATTGGCAGAGAGCGTTTCCACCACAAAGGAGGAATCTCTTAATCAGGAACAGAAAGGGGCATAGAGATGCAGTGTTGGATTACTCCATCTGGGGACTAGGAGACGTACGAGTCCTGGGTTCAGAGGTTGGACCTTCAATTTATTTTACATTACCATTCCTGCTTGTGTCCTGACCTTCTCCTTTCTTGGAACATATTAGAAGAGAGGCCTTTGGAAATGTAGAAATGGAAAGTTTTGTTTAGTTCTGTTTAATGTCATATGAGGTATTAGAAACAAACAAGATGGAAAATATGTGAAATTCTGAGTATTCTGCATATTTGGTACTTCAATATGGAGTCTGAACTTTTTAATCATAAAATGATGAAAGAAATTGTGATTTTAAAAACAATACAATATGTGAAGAAAGAGGACAGCTCAATGAAGCAAAGCTGTCCCTAAAGTAATCACAGCTTATAGTTATGGCATTAGAGTTTATAAACCTCTTTCACATTATCCTACTCTTTCTACAAACCTAAACCCTACCTACTCAGCATTTGATTCATGGACACTTTGTCGAGGGCCAGGCACTTCTCAGGTACTTGGAACTCTGAGGAATTCACAATCAATCACCTCACAGTGAAAAGAGTAAACACCGCAAGGAGAGGGCATTATGGGGGCATACCCAAGGTACGCTTGTCCAGATCAGTAGGAGTAAAGAAGGCTTGTGAGAGGAGAACAAGTTGCTGAACCATAGATGAATAGGAGTTAGCTGCTGAAGAAAACAAAACCAACTGGGTCCAATGGCAAGGAAATGGGAGAGCACAGGTGTACCAGGAACTTCGGGGAATGAGATTTGTACAGGAGATTAACAGAAAGGGGTGGGGAGCCATGACACCAGACATGGCTGGTGTGGTGGCCGCACACCAGAGAGTGGAACAAGAAACACTTTGAATTCCATGCTAGGTAAAGATTATACTCTGAAGACAACGGGGAGATGTTGAAAGATTTTAAGCAAGAAGCAGAGACAAACAGATATTGCAGCTTTTCTTAGTTGCTTACCAGAGGAAATCCTCATCTTCTTCCTAAGGAATCCCAATTTTTCTTGTATATCAGGAGGCTACATTTTCAGTGGTGACTGGGCCCCACTCTAGGCCCAGAAAGTAAAATTTGATCAAAATAAACCAGTGTTGGTAATTCCACTCCATCGCCTCTGCCTAATTTAGCCACAGGCATGTTTTACAATTTTGGCCAATGAGACTAGGGAAAAAATCTGGTTTGCGGCTTCTGGGTGAGATTGCCTCACGATTAAAAAGAGATATCCATTATGGACATTCTCTCTTCCACTGTTGCACAGTGTGTGAGAATTTGTTGCTTAGAACAACTGCTGCTATCTTTGGAACATGGTGTGGGGTGGGGGGACTAGTCTGAAGACAAAAGTCAACATGCTGAGGATGGCAAAATGGAAAGATGTAAAGAACCAAGGTCCTTGATGTGGTAGTGGACTAAATCAAGTGTTGTATAACCTCTCATTCCTGAGCTCTTTTTAAGTGAATTTAAAATTCTCTTTTCTTCTGTTTTATTTTTCAAGGAAAAGCAACCCAACTAATAGATTGATTTTCAATTTAGAATGTTCATTTTGGAAGCAGTGAGCCAATTAGATGGAAGGGGTCTAAGAACGCAGGCTGGGGTGTTAGTAGGAAGCTGCCATAGGAAACTCAGTGAATACTGATGAGACAGGTCTGTGTGGTGGAGAGAAGTGAACAGGTTTAAGAAATAAATGAAATTCAGAGTAAGTGGGACTTGGAGACCATTCTGTTGTATGTAATGGATGATGACTCTGTGGTTTCTGGATGGTGGTGCCAGTCAGTGAGATAGGGGACAGAGGAGGAGGAGTACATATTGTGGCTTGGTGGTTACCATACTTGTTTTGCATATAAGATAACCAAGTCTCACTCAATAGAATGTATAGTTTGTGAGAGCACAGATCTTATCTATCTTCTTGACTACTGATTCCCTAGTGCCATACAGTAGATAACTAGTAAGAATGCTTAATAATAAATGAGTACAGACATACAGATGGCCAACGGATACAAAAAGATGCTCAGCATCACTAATCATCAGGGAAAAGCACATCAAAACCACAATGAGACATCACCTTACACCTTTCAGAATGGCAAGTATTAAAAGGACAAAAAATAACAAGTGTTGAGGAGGATATGGGGGAAAAAGTGTGGATGAGGATGTGCACTTTTGGTGAGAATGTAAATTGGTGCAACCACTGTGGAAAACAGTACGGAGTTTTCTCTAAAAAGTAAAAATAGAAATACCACATGATCCAGTAACTCTGTTTCTGGGTGTTTACCCAAAGAAAACTAAAACATGAATTCAAAAAGATATATGTACCCTTATGTTTATTGCAGCATTATTTATAATAGTCAAGATATGGATGCAACCTAAGTGCCCATCAATAGATGAATGGAATAGGAAGATGTGATATATGTACGTGTGTACGTGTATATATCTATATGTGTATGTGTATATGTGTATATATATGTGTGTATATATGTATGTGTGTGTATATATATGTATATATGTATATATGTATATACATGAATGTAATATTATCCAGCCACAAAAAAGAATGAGATATTGCCATTCATAACAACATGTATGAACCTAGAGGGTATTATGCTAAATGAAATAAATCAGATAAAGAAAGACAAATATCATATGGTTTCATTTATATGTGAAATCTAGAAAACAAAGCAAATGAAGAAACAAAGCAGAAACAGACCTATAAATACAGAGAACAAATGTAGTTGCCAGAGGGAAGGGCGCTGGAGGGATGAGCAAAATGAGTGAAGGGGAGTGGGAGGAACAGGCTTCCAGTTATGGAATGAGTAAATCATGGAGATGAAAGGCAAAGCATAGGAAATATAGTCAATGGTATTATAATAGGATTGTATGGTGACAGATTGTGGTGGTAGCTACATTGTGGTGAGTACAGCATAACATATAGACTTGTTAAATCATTATGTTGTGCACCTAAAACCAATGCAACATGTGTCAGCTATACTTCAATTTAAAAAATACAAAGAAAAAAATGAGCGTGGCTGAGAAAAATGACATCATTTGCCTAAGACAGCCCATGCAGTTAGACACTATAAAGCCAGAAAACACACTCTAATTCTTTCCAGCGCACTGTCTACCACATGCCAACAATATTAGAAAAAGGTTGACTCAGAGTTTGAAGCAGAGGAAACTCTTATTGGTAGGTATGGAATAGGGTAGGCTCACTCCCTCAGGTCACATTAAGAGAGTATCTAATTTTTTCATTAATGTATATTTCATAGAAGAGTTTCTAAAGAAAGAAGATGTCTGAGAAGGATGCATGCAAGGACACTTGGAAAACGTGGATTATATCTCATTACTGACATATTCCGAATGAAATAGACTCCTCTTGTTCTAACCTGGAGCTTGTAATTAGAGAATCAGGTAAAAAAAAAATTAAGATGGAAAGTCTCTCTGCTCTCTAGAGTTTTTGAATAGAGACTAACCAAAATCTCTCTTAGACCACTCTAAGCCATGCTCTTGTGTTGTGTTTGAAAGAGTCAGAGAACTATTTACCATTAATGTATGAGAATCATTAAAAGACTAGAAGATATTATTCTGCATTTCCTTTCAGTCTTTATTCCTTTAAGGGAAATAATCCTAA
Source organism: Neofelis nebulosa (assembly GCF_028018385.1). NCBI lineage: Eukaryota > Metazoa > Chordata > Mammalia > Carnivora > Felidae > Neofelis > Neofelis nebulosa. Next base: position 43,607,915 of record NC_080795.1, on the reverse strand, counting down.
CTGTTGTAGCCTCCCTAATTTATGCCAATCTTCTACTATTTTTTCTACCTTTATATCTCTTTTCTCAGCACCCTTCATTTTCTCCACAGTCTTAAGATGAGGGACCCGAAGCGTGTTGAGAAAATAATTGTTTCTGTGGTTTTGTTTTCTCCTCTCATGTCAGATTTATAAGAGTTTAAATGTTTCCCAAAATTAAGCTAAGAACTACAGAAGAAGAAAAGTAGAAACCATTGACTCTAACTTCAAAGAATTGATCACTGGGTACTCCTAGTAATCCAAGAACAATATTAGTGTGTAATTCAAATGCCAGATTGTGGGACACAAAAGTATTTTGGAAATTTAGAAAAGCAATAGAGTGCCATGGGCTGTTGTGGAAGGATTCATGGATACTGATGAAAACAGAGTGAACCTTAAAGAGCATCTAGGATTTGGAAGGGAAGAATAGGAAGGAGTATAGAAGGAAGTAGCAATGGGAGTAGGTTGGAGTGTAAAAATATCTAGAATAGTCAGTTTATGTGGAAAACACATCTAAGATACTTTAAAAAAACAAACTTCCTCCCTCCAAAGCCTTATCTTTATGTTGATAGTTATTATGTCCATTATGGATATCATATAGATGGATGAAGGACAGCATCTCTCTTCTCCAAAGATGAACCTTTCTTTCATCAATCAATCTACTTGGCTTCTATAATTAATGAAAATCATGTTGAATTTTAATTCTATCTGTGTTCTTAATTAGTATTTCACTATTGAGTACACAAGGAACATGAAAAAAAATGGGGCCCGCCATCAGACTACAGAAATTTGATAGGCATAGGACATGGTAGGGGCTCAATAAATACTTATTGAGTCAGTGGAGCAAAGAAAAGAAAAAGAGAAAGAAGAAAGATGGTGTTTGGGATATTATTTCTCATTAATTTTTCAAAAGTTAGGTGAGCAGTTATTTAAATCATAATTAATATTTCGAATGCCATCTTTAGGTTTAAGTTACTGCAACTTGCCAGGTTTTCATGAATAGAGGGTATACATACAGCTGGCATATTTTTATTTCTTTTTCTGATTAACTATGGTTCTTCATCTTTTTCTAAAATTCCAGAATTTTCAGTAGGTAAAAAGAGACACAATATAAGCAGTTCCATCATTTCTTCCAGAAATAGACCAAATTTGAAATATCAAAAGATAGCTTAATGGTAATAGGGGAAGACAGAAATAATTTGGTTCCATCTTACAGTATTCTGAAGGAAATTAAAAAGAATTCCAGGAAACATTAGCTGCAGTCTAAATGAACCACTGACGTTTTATAAGCCTTCCTGATCCACCGAGGTAGAGAGGGGAGTGGAACAAAGAATGTTAGAAGAAATAAGTAGTTATTTACAATAACAAACTCCTTTCCCCAGGGGTAAAATTTTCTAGAGCAGGAATGAACTGAAATCCTTTGCATAAGTAAGAGCTGAGTAAGACAAACATTTCAGACACTGCCATAGATTTGGAAGGCCATCTCAGCATTCCAGACTCCCCTGTGTTGCTGCACATTGTGGGAAAAGGGCCACCAGCCTTGAAAACAAAGTGGCCTGGTCTCAGGATAACTTTTGCCCTTAAGAGCAGGATAGCCTTGGCTAAGTTATTTAGTCCCTCTGAATCTGATTCTTTAATTGCAAAATAGGGATGACTGTACCTTCCCCTTAGCATGGTTGTATGGATAAAAAAGAGTGTCTACAAAAGCTTCATAGAGTGCCTGGTCAGTAACAAGAGCTCAAGAAATTGTAACTTGTATTAATTCTCAAGAAACCATAATGGAGCTCAAATTCCCCACTCCACTCCATTAGTTGGTGATCAAATCTGACCTCAGGTTGGCAAGAGGAAAAGGCCTCCTTACCTTTGTGAAGACAATCAAACCAACCTGTTAATTGCAAACAGAACCATTCTTATGAACATCTACATGGAAGGAATAAAGCTAGAGCAAATTCTCAATTATCCAGTGCAACGAAAGCAAGCGACCCTGGGAGCAGAGATTTTACAAGTTTCTTTGTTCTACTTCTGGTTTTGGTTTCAGCTCCTCCCCTGCCCTCCACACACCCCCGGTCTCCACTTCAATTCACCCACAGTCTGTCAGTCTTTTCCTCACATTTACCACCCCACAAACTTACTCAGGCTTTCTCAATTTTTGAGAACATCCCTATGAAAAAAGTTCAGCCTTGGGAAAAATCTAAAATTCAAACAAATTATTCCATATAGCTTAAAAGGGCAAATTGCCTTCCCTTAGACCTTGATCATAATTAGAACTGACAGAAATGTGAGGAGTCTCAGATCTGTCCAGATGATGCACAGCCCCATCAATGCAAATGATATTTCAAAATATGGTTAAAATGTACACATGCCATGAAACAGAATCTAGGTCCTCGTATTAGAATAAAGGAAAGCTCCTTCTATTTTTAGTTATGAAAGATTATTATAAACCTTCAAACTTAAAATATGCTTTAAAAATATACAATATCTTAAGGATAAGCTTTTAAAAAATCTTAAATCCATGCAGCATGCTATTGGTGAAGTCTATTTTGCACCTATGAATGCTCTGTAGCAACAGAAATAGTTCTGGAAACAGTAACATTAAAACTACTGAATGGCATAATATAAATAGATCCTTTAACAATGTTTTTGATTATGGATATAAGGAGGGAACAACTTCAGTTCATAGATGCTTAATATCATCAATAACCCTTTCCGATGGCCAGTCTAGGGCAAATTTGAGAAGCAGTATACAAAGACTGTTTCACGTTCTAGTTCTGTGACCTCTTGAGGCCAACTCCTATTTTGTAAGTTTATCCTTCCCCAGGACTTGTCTTAAAAATATCAACCTGATAAATCACTGATCATGTGAGATTAGTTTATGTCCAAGAGTTTTCATTAAGAAAAAAAGATGAGTAGGAAGTACCTTACCCTCAAAAAATAAAGCTCTACTGGTAAAATTTCAGATTCCATGGTATTTGGGTAGGGAATTATTTGGGTCAGAAAAGATTTCCTAGCACAGAGCTAGAACTAGAAGCATATTAATAGTAATAATTGCTTTGTACTCGATTTCTCAAATTTTGGTCATGAGATCACCATTTAGATACCTGTTTTAAAAAATAACCAAAAAAAAAAAAAAAACGTATTTGTAGGTGCAATCCAGGAATCAGTAAAGCAGAATTTCTGGGAGTGAGGAACTTATAATTTAGAAAAAAAATACAAATGAGTATTATTATTCCAAGTCTGGAAGTCATCAGATTATGGACAAAGCTTAGAGTTTCCGTGTATTAACTGGCCTATCAGTATCCTCTGTGGCATGTTTGAATAGCAATTTTATTTTAAATCAGTAGCAGAACCTAAGGAACACCAACTTCATCGTTTGGTCTTACCAGGCACTCCAGCTTGGATCCAGAAGTTAATGTCTGTCCCTTCTCCAGCCCTAAAGACCTGTGTGATGTTGACAGGCTGCAGCAGGCTCATGACCTCCTCCACGATGGTCCTGGCCTTTTCGCTCCCAGTGAATTGGAGCCCAGAGGGTAAGAAGGTTCCCAGATCAGACTCCATCACCAGGCTGTAGTTGGAAATATTTGCCTAAACAGAAGAGAAAAGTGTTTGGTTCGTTATCTGTTGCCTCTGTGCTTTCTCCTTAGGAACTATCAAACAATAATAATCAAATGCTTTATCTCCTCGGCAGTTCTTACCAAAACACACGCTTCTCTGCCTGACCTCCGGTCTGGTCTGCATGTTAGTTAAGTGCTCTGAGATGTACAATTACTCATTTTGGGATTTGCCAAACACAAGTTGACTTGGAAGGATTAAAAAATATAATGAAAGGAAATATAAGGCTTAATATTGAAGTTACTCAATTATTTCTGCTAGCAATAATAGTCTTTCCACCAATTTTCTTAAATGCCTAGTGTGTACCAGGATACGATTCCTCCTACATGGTAGGTACCTCCAGATAGTGTGAGTCATGCTCAGACGAAAGAAGGTATGCCCTGCGGACCTATTTCTCCATTTTTCTTTCCTCTAAATGAATATTTGATCTTATTTTAATTGTGAGTTCTGCTGAAGCTTAAAGGCATCAAACCGACAGGTCTGTCTTGGATTTCTGATGTTGTTGTTCCATTTGTTGAATCCCCAGGGAGGGAGCTAATAGGACAACACATGAAGCACTGCTCTCTCTGGTGTACAACCAGAGCACTTGAAACCCTGGCAACTGTGTCAGGCCACTAGTTTGTAAGCTCTTTCCAAATAAAGTCTGCTAAGAAAGCCCACAGTGGTTTCATGCAGGCTGTATTGTCACTGCAAGGGCTTAGAATATAAGACGCTGTCGCCAGGTTGCACAACTAAATTGCCACACAGCCCTAAGACTCACAAGTTTAAGGACCTAAAAACTAGCCTGACCTTCTGTTTCTCAGGAGCCATTCACTTCTCCAAGACTGGTCTACTACCAACAACTACCTGGTTGAGTTATTCCCACGCTATCCTTGGATGGCACCGCTAACCATTCCTTAATACTCACCCAGTAAAAGTCAATTAATAACATTTGCACAGGGCTTCCAGAGAGGTTTCACATTTGCAATCTCCTTTTATCTGCTTCTATGACCCATAAAGTAGACGAAGCAGCTTTCTAAGGTTGCTGCTGTTTTACAGAAAAGGAAACGAGGATTATAGAGGTCAAGTGATTTGCTCAACGTCACACAGTTGCAAATGGTAGAGCTGAGTCTGGAGTCCTACACTTGCCAGGACTCCACACTGCCATCACTAGCATAGGATGGAGGGATAAGTAAGGCTTGTTCTGAATTAGAATGCTTTCTCACTTACATAACAGTCTGAGGGCTGCATGTTTTTTTGTCTAGAACAGATTCCTTTTTACGATGATCTCCTAACTTGCCATGGAAGCGTACTATTGTTACAAGGGCAAGAACAGGAACGGTGGATTCTAAAGGAGGGTCTTGCAGGCAATTATAGGACTGAATGGGGTGGCCCGTGGGATTAGCAACATGCTTTGTTGCTAATGATTGATAAAGTTAACAAAGCAGAAGTCTTCTCACATTTCCACCCTCGTTTCTAGGAGGTTTCTGTCTTCATGGTGATTTTCAGAGAAGGACCTGAGGCACTCATAATCAAATGTGTCATCTCAGCTTTCAGCTGTGGCTACTGCACAACAGCAGCATCATTAGAGTTAATAATATGCACAATATTTGCATTAATGTCTCACATTCAGGGCTTGTTTAGCTAGCACACTGATGCTAGGTCAGCAAGTTGACATGTTATTTGGCAGTCCTAACCTTCTCCCCTCATATGTCCTGCTACTTCTTACCCCAAACTCTACCCTCTGTAAAAAAGAGAATAGAAACATCACAATAATCTGTAAATGAAAACATAATCGGATAATCTTATATGTGAGGGTTCCCACACTACAGGCAGATCCCATCCTTCCAACAAGAAAATTAGACAGAGTGCTCCTAGTGTCGCACTATTTAGGTTAAAGTGGGGCTAGGCAGCAGTTTGGCTGTGAGACCCAACACTATGGAGCAGCCTGGTGAGGCGACACAGCCCTGGACCCACGCTATTCTATTCCATGCTGGACTACCAAGGGGGTCACTGGCTTTCTCTCTCTGTCCCCAAGTCTTGTCATCTTGGCTTCTGGCTTCTCCATCGGTAGGGTGGGAGAAATGCTCTTTTTCAAAGCTTGAATAATGAGCCAGTGCACGTGGAGCTTTGAGCACCTTCAAAGGTAAGACCTTCGTGGATCACAGTGAGAGTGGCTGCGTGAGTTGAACTTGCCAGAGCTCTTCACAAAATGTGCATTAAGAACTTCTTGGCCCTCTGATTCGGCTGCAAATGAACAGACGTCCTAGGGACAGGGACTCCACAGTTTGTGAATGCCCCTGTACAATGTCACAGGATGTTGCTAGGAACATAAAGAAATAATGTATATAATGAAGTTTTTAACGGTATGTGTGGCAGCCAGTTTAGCAGAGAGATAAAAGAGTATGGGCTTTGGAATTACTCAGACTGGGTTCAATTCTCAGATGAATCAGTCATTGGCTGTGTGACTTCATGCCGTCTATGTAACCTCTCAGTTTCTTCCTCTGTGAAATGGGCATGACAATGGCAGCCAGTTCACGGAGTTGTAAGGAAGAGTTCATGGTGAAGCCTGGTGCAGAATTTGCACTTAATAAGGTTGTCCTCACTGGTCTTACTACTGAGCATCTATACTTCTCAAACTTCCAAGGATGGTCTCCCCATAAACCATTCAGTTAGCTGTTACAAAGATGACAGGTGGCATTTTTCAGGGCTGCCTATTACCAGATATTGTAGGAAATGCTTTCCAGCTTATGCCAGGTAATTCTCACAACCACTCTGTGAGACAAGCGGTACTGTAGTTCTCATTTCACAGAGGAAGCAATGGAGGTTTAGTAACATTACCTAACTTTTCCAAGGTTACCCTGTCAGTCAGTGGAGCAGCCAGAATTCAGATGCAGAGGTCTGCTTTCCAAAGCTCTCCACCCTCCACCACCCTGTCTGCTGAAGCTTTCTCCCAAGTGTCAGGCCACAAGTCCTCGGTTTTAATTTAAAAATACGGGGACTGTAGTTAAACAAATGCATAGAGTTTAAAGTTATTTTTCATGATCATAATAAAAGGTCTGCTTGGGCAGAATTTATCATCCCTGCTAATAAAGTAATTTGATTAAGCAAAGGAAAGAGTAAACAAAACAAAAACTAAACTAAACAAAACAAAAATCCCCAAAAAGCAAACAAGTCTTGCCCCACAATTTCCTCCCAACTAGAAATAAAAAGCCTAAAATAATAAAACATCTTTTCAAGCTGAATTACACAGGATATTCAGATGTCAGTAAACCAGAATTCTGGCGTAGGTAGAGACATGTTTAATTTCTATTCATGTAGAATTTTATTAGCTGCTGCTAACATGATGGCAGCATTCTATTGTTTTCTATTTATATATAAACATCTCCATATGTTTTTAATAAAGAACTAAGAAAACACATCACCCACCATCCATGGCATTCATTTATGGAGTCACTGTCTAATTGTTAGCACATGGCGAAGGACTCGGGAAAATAAAAGGTCTCTGCACAAAGAAACTGGAATGAGTAAGCTAGGTCACTAGGCTGTTAGAACTGCTGCTTCGTGGGAATGCGTCATTACAAACATCCGTGTTCCTCACTACGCCACGAGTTGCTGGGAATGCACTCCATGTAGATTTGAAAAGCTGATCACAGTTAGTGACAGGCCAGGAGTCATGCTCGTTCCACTCAACCATCTTAGTGCACATAACAAGATCTTTGTCCTTCTGTTTTCAGGCTGTAGGAAGAAATCTGTTTCTAGAGACTGAAAACTTTATTCCTGAGATAACCAGCACCAGTTGAGAGAAGCTGTGGCACGTAGATGAGGAGGCTGAGCAGCTCAAAGATAAGCTCAGATATTATCTGTAAGCCCCCACTTTGCTCTCGTAATAAAGAGAAAAGTCTCATTATTAGGAGCCATGGAAACTGTTGTTCATTGCTGTGTAATGTACATAACGCAATGAGGGGAGATGCTCCTGGGTAACTTAGTTTGGCATCATTGGATTAGGTAATATCTGCTCAGGGTTGAGGACCCATAATTTTGTCTTGTGCTACAATCACATCCTATCACACTTCCTTTCTTTTTTCTTTTCTGAGAGGACCAGGTTACTCTGCCAAAGAACAATTTGGTAACTATTAGCATTCTTTAGGTGCAATGAAAGATTAAAAAGAAAAAAATGTTTAAAATACATACTGCACGCTTTAAAATGCTTACTCCCTAATATAAACACAAAGATGATGTTTGTGTTCTTTGCTTTTATAAAATTCCAGGCGATTCTTCTTCAGAAATATAGATTCAAGTTCAACAACATCTCCTCTCCCCTCAAATTTGGCTTTCTTCTTTCTTTGTTTTTTAATTTTATTTTTTTAATATAATTTATTGTCCAGTTAGCTAACACACAGTGTATACAGTGTGCTCTTGGGAGTAGATTCCCATGATTCATTGCTTACATACAACACCCAATGCTCACCCCAACAAGTGACGTCCTCAATGCCCATCACCCATTTTCCCTTCTCCCCGGCATCCCCCACCAACCCTGTTTGTTCTCTGTATTTAAAAGTCTCTTATGGTTTGTCTCCCTCTCTGTTTGAAACTATTTTTTCCCCTTCCCTTTCCCCCTGGTCTTCTGTTAAGTTTCTCAAATTCCACATATGAGTGAAAACATATGATTTCTGTTTTTGACTGACTTATTTCACTTAGCATAATACCCTCCAGTTCCATCCACATTGTTGCAAATGGCAAGATTTCATTCTTTCTCATTGCCAAGTAGTATTCCATTGTATATATAAACCACATCTTCTTTATCCATTCATCAGTTGATAGACATTTGGGCTCTTACCATAATTTGGCTTTTGTTGAAAGCGCTGCTGTAAACATTGGGGTACATGTGCCCCTATGAATCAGCACTTTTATATCCGTTGGATAAATTCCTAGTAGTGCTATTGCTGGGTTGTAGGGTAATTCTACTTTTAATTTTTTGAGGAACCTCCACACTGTTTTCCAGAGTGGCTGCACCAGTTTGCATTCCCATCAACAATGCCAGAGGGTTCCCGTTTCTCCACATCCTTGCCAATGGAAAAACATTCCATGCTCATGGATTGGAAGAACAAATATTGTTAAAATGTCAATACTAACCAAAGCAATCTATGCTTAAATTACATTCCAATTAAAATTACTCCAGCATTCTTCTCAGAGCTAGAACAAATAATCCTAAAATTTGTATGGAACCACAAAAGACCCTGAATAGCCAAAGTAATGTTGAAAAAGAAAACCAAAGCAGGAGGCATCACAATATTTGACTTTAGCTTCTACTACAAAGCTGTAACCATCAAGACAGTATGGTATTGGCACAAAAACAGAGACATAGACCAATGGAATAGAATAGAGAACCCAGAATTGGACCCACAAATGTATGGCCAACTAATCTTTGACAAAGCAGGAAAGAATATCTAATGGAAAAAAGACAGTCTCTTTAGCAAATGGTACTGGGAGAACTGGACAGCAACATGTAGAAGAATGAAACGGACCATTTTCTTACACCATACACAAAAATAAACTCAAAATGGATGAAAGACCTAAATGTGAGACAAGAAACCATCAAAACCCTAGAGGAGAAAACAGGCAACAATCTCTTCGACGTCAGCCACAGCAACTTCTTACTCGACATGTCTCCAAAGGCAAGGGAAATAAAAGCAAAAATGAACTATTGGGACCTTATGAAGATAAAAAGCTTCTGCACAGCAAAAGCAACAATCAACAAAACTAAAAGGCAACTGACAGAATGGGAGAAGATATTTGCAAATGACATATCAGATAAAGGGTTAGTATCCAAAATCTATAAAGAACTTACCAAACTCCACACCCAAAAAGCAAATAATCCAGTGAAGAAATGGGCAGAAGACATGAACAGACACTTTTCCAAAGAAGACATCCAGATGGCCAACAGACACATGAAAGGATGCTCAACATCACTCATCATTAGGGAAATACAAATCAAAACCACACTGAGGTACCACCTCACACCAGTCAGAGTGGCTTCTTCTTTGTTTAAAAGCTTTTATTTTCTCATGATGTAGGTGACATATCTTTGGTTTTTACCTAAAGTGGCACTGCAATCCCAAGATCAAATGAAGAAGTAAAGAGACTCCTCTAATTATTCAAATTAATCATGTAGCCTCTCCAATTCAATCTTCAAAGAAGTAAACTTCACCCTGGCACAGACCAGTATGTCTCAGTATCACTTTCCTGCACCATAAATGTTAGTATTTTATAAATGATGGTGGTGATGCTGTTTGGTCAGTGGAAGGCCCAAAACAAGTTCTCAGAAGCACATCGTCTTATGATACCGTGGGCTGAGTTGATGCAATCATCTTTTCCAGCCATGCCAGTGACCTTGGAATTCCCAGTTCACGGAGTGGAGCAGTGGTTTCTTCACAGAGCTCCAGCTCAAACAGCTGTCATGACTGAATAATAGGTAAAGCAGTTTCTCCCTGCTGTGCAAAGCCAAGAATAGGTTTTACTTTCTGGTCAGGTCTACCCTGAAGTTCAGCCTTTTATGTCTGTGGTCACCAGTATTCAGTTTTGAACATCCTTGAGTACCCAAGGGAGAGCCAGGAAAGGGATGATGACAAAGTGGAAGGCCATAGGTTATTTCTATTTGACAGATAAACTGGCTGGGGGAATGGGCAGTCTAGGGTAAGTTACGTTACTACTAAAAGTGCAGACACCTATTGTGGTTCAGTTGCCATTCTGCCTGGAGACGGTACAGAATAAATGGCTTCTGAGGATCCCTTTCCAGCCCTATCATTCTCTATGTATGCACAGAAGGCTTCTGTTGTGAGACAAACCCGTGTTTTCAGGCAATCCAATTTTTACAATGTCATCCAAAGCACTCTAGATCTCAGTGAATTCTCCTCTTGAGGTGGTTAAGGTCCATAGATAGCCTTTAAACTTACTGAAAACACATGATCCCTCCATAAATGTCACTATGGTAACAATAGTGAGCAGAGAAGGCTGAAAATATGGCATAAACGTAGGCTAAAAGAAATAGGAATTTTATTTATATCATAAGAGGAAATGTAACTGACTATATTCACATTTCCTTTAGGAACAAAAAGAATACGTTATCTAGAGTATGTGGTAGACTTAAAAAAAAAGTTTACATGGCAAGCTAATGTCAATCTCAGTTTTAAATTTTATTCCTGCATGTCAAAGCAACATAATCAATACTCAGAATCGGTGGGACTCGAGATCTCCACCATTTTGATTCTTTTAAAACAATACATCGCTCAGGTGTGTCGTGCTACCAGTTGCATATACACTTCAATATGCAGGTGCAGAAGAGAAGTCTCCAATACAGCCAGGTCTGTGAAAGCAGCCTTCTCCACCTTCTCTCTATCCTTCTCAACCCCTGCTTCTCATGGCGTCTCCCCATCAGCGTTTCCTCTTGTACCCATCACACTCCCCCTCTTCCCCAGGCCCAAACAGAATAACTGAACTGCCTAAATGAGGTAGCCATCCTTCAGCTGACCTTCCTTACTCAACACTGTTACCTGCTAAATAAACATAAAGACATGTTTCTTGTTTTTGATGACGGGGTTTTACCAGCCAAAACGGTGCCTTCCTGTTGACTTCTAATCCCTTTCTCCTGACTGGGAAGACTACAGCGGCTTCTTTTTTTTTTTTTTTTTTTTTTTTTTTAACGTTTATTTATTTTTGAGACAGAGAGAGACAGAGCATGAATGGGGGAGGGTCAGAGAGAGAGGGAGACACAGAATCGGAAGCAGGCTCCAGGCTCTGAGCCGTCAGCACAGAGCCCGACGTGGGGCTCGAACTCACGGACCGTGAGATCATGACCTGAGCCGAAGTCGGACGCTTAACCGACTGAGCCACCCAGGCGCCCCTACAGCGGCTTCTTTAAGCCTTCCTCTAAGACCAACAGCCGACTTCACCTTCTATAAGTGGACAGGTTATTTGTTTTAAAAAATATAGTACTTATTTTCTTGTCCTGCAAACACAGACTACTCTATATTCTAGAACTCAAATATTCATTCAATGCTGGGGGATATCATATTAAAACACAATAGTTAAGTCTACTTTCTCTACAGCCTGTAGACAAGCACAGTATTTTTGGATTATGACAATACTCTCATATGCTTTCTTTGATCAAGCAGTCTTTACTAATGTTAGTAAAGATGCTAAATACAGTTTTAGAAGTAATTTTGTTTTTGTAAGCATGCCGTTTTTTTTTCCTCAAAAGCAAAATATTGGGTCTGAAACCTCACCCCCCCTGCTCCCCCCCCCCCAACAAACCCACAATAATATGCAAATATGAGCTTTAGGGCTCTTGGTCTACTCAAGTGACTTCATGCTCTACCTCTCCTCTTGCCTTCCCTGCCTAAAACGCCACACTCCCATCTAATATGCTGGGTTACTGATCTTGATTTGATTTGTATTTTTATACCTACCTTCTCCAGAAAGGATTCAAGACTTCTTATAAGAAAAGGGCCTAATGCCATATTTTTAAAAAGTATCCAAACTCTCAAGAACCAAGAAAATGCCATGAAAGCAAATATCAAATCTGTGTGGATCTCTGTTATATTTCCAACTTACATAACAGAGCTCAGCACATAGTGGGTGCTCAATAAATGTCAGAGGAAAAAGAAAGTCACAACCAGGAAACCTGACATGATACCCTAACCGCAATTTGAGGATACAATTTAGCCCTAGCTTAAGCTGCCAGGGTAAGAGGGAAGATTGATGTATTACAGAGCTCTCATTATCTAGGAAAAGAAAGCATACCACCATCTCCTTGAAAAAAGCAACAATTTTTCCACCGTTCAGTTCTAAGAGTTATTATTATGTGTCTCTTTATATGAGGAACATTGAAGAAAATAACAGAGTCTCCAATAACAGTTTTACAAAAGAGGCAGAAACACTTTTCCGAACATCATTTCCTATATATTGATCCTCAATTAAAGCAAAAAGGAAAATATTAAGTCATATTTCAGTAAAGGTGTTTATTCAACAGTTACTGAGATAGTAACAGAGCATAGGGTGACCATACATCCATGTTTGCCCTTGGCAGTCACAGATTATATCCTTTGTCTTGGCATGATTATTAACAGTGCCCCCTTTATCTCACAAATGTTTCCCAGATTTAGTAATAGACCATATTGCCAATCTATTTATTTGTATATACAAATACAATTTATTTGTATATAAAGATGACAAAATAGGCTTGCTTCCTTGTAAGAGGGCAGAGTTTCCCAGCAGAGGCAATAACTGGCTGTGATATTAAAAATGTGTTGAGTTTTAGGAAAGAGACATGCACAAATAAGGGAGAGTAACTACTGGAAAACATTGGGGAGAGCCTGGGAGAGGAGGTGATGTTTGGCCTGAGCAAAGCCCCTCAGCTGAAGTGCTCCTGTTAGAACAGGGATCTTGTTAGTTCATTACTGCACCTCCAGGGCCTGCCAAGTGGCATTTGATGATACTCGTCAAATGAGTAAATGAAGAAATGATACTGTTGTAAGTATCCAAATAATGTTGTCCAGACATGTAGCTTTCTTTGTTTTTAATTTTATTTATTTATTTTATTTATTTTTTATTTTTTAAAATTTACATCCAAATTATTTAGCATATAGTGCAACAATGATTTCAGGAGTAGATTCCCTAGTGCCCCTTCCCCATTTAGCCCATTCCCCCCTGCCACCACCCCTCCAGCAACCCTCTGTTTGTTCTCTAAGAGTCTCTTATGTCTTGTCCCCCTCCCTATTTTTATATTATTTTTGTTTCCCTTCCCTTATGTTCATCTGTTTTGTTTCTTAAAGTCCTCAAATGAGTGAAGTCATATGATTTTTTGTCTTTTTTGTATGGAAAGAGCCCCAATGTCCATCGATGGATGAATGGATAAAGAAGATGTGGTGTATATATACATTGGAGTATTACTCGGCAATCAAAAAGAATGAAATCTTGCCATTTGCAACTACGTGGATGGAACTGGCGGGTATTATGCTAAGTGAAACTAGTCACTCAGACATGTAGCTTTCTAAGAGAGAAGTGGAGAGAAGACAGAAGTAGAACTTAGGCAATCTCTAAAAGAATAAATATAAACATATCCACATAGCTTGGTTCTTTGTCTTCTTCAGATCTTTACTCAAACGTGACCATCTTGATGAAGACTTCCTGGCTCTCCCGCAACACAAACTCAGACTACTTCCTCCCCACATACCCTGTCTCTGTTCCTTATCTTAGTTTACTCCTCAGCTGTCCCCTTCATCTAACATACAACTTTACCTCTTTATCCAGTTTGTTATCAGTCCTGATGCCTGGAATGGAGGCAAGATGAGGGCAGAGTTCAAAGTGGTACCCGGAATTTAGAAGGTTCTCAGTCAACATGTGCTGAGTGAATGACTAAATATATGTATTTATGTGTTTAAAAACGCACACGTGTGTATATATATGTACCTGCAAACTCTGCAAACCCATAACTAGATGCTATTATGGGTGACAGTGGTGGTGGTGAAGATGATGATGATGATGTGGCTGCTAGTGTTGGTGATAAGGCAACAGCAGTTTTTCAGATTCTGTTCTTTTCTTTTTTTAACCTTCACAAGCAAGCACAGGTTCAACAACTAAAGTTGTAAGCTGAATCTGTAGTGACTATTTTATAAAGCTCTTAAAAATATACAAATTTTTTACAAGATTCATTATAAATGCCACAAATAAATACATCTAGGAAGGCTATCTAGAGCGACAGCAATATAAAATGGCATTAAATACGAGTGAAACTTCTCAGGCTCCTTCAATAATGGAATAATAAGCTACTCTTACCCTGGAAGCCATGCAGCAAAAGCTGTTTCCTTCTCAAGTGAAAAAGGGCTGAATACATCTCTAGCAGACCCTACGTCATCATCATTTGACCACCAAAGATGAGAACCCTCAACACTCAAGACTCACTAGAATAAAATGGCCATCATTCATAGCAGGAGCAGAGGATGAGGAAAAACAACTGAATCACCAAGTGGGTATTTAAATAGCATTCTTCAAATGCGAAATAATTTTTATTGACTTTTAAATGTTTATTTATTTATTAATTTTTTTTTTTAATTTTTTTTTTTAATTTTTTTTTAAATTTTTTTTTCAACGTTTTTTATTTATTTTTGGGACAGAGAGAGACAGAGCATGAACGGGGGAGGGGCAGAGAGAGAGGGAGACACAGAATCGGAAACAGGCTCCAGGCTCCGAGCCATCAGCCCAGAGCCTGACGCGGGGCTCGAACTCACGGAGTGCGAGATCGTGACCTGGCTGAAGTCGGACACTTAACCGACTGCGCCACCCAGGCGCCCCTATTTATTTATTTTGAGAGAGAGAGAAAGAGGAAGAGAGAGAGTGCAACAGGGGAGGGACAGAGAGAGGGGGAGAGAGAGAATCCCAAGCAGGCTCCACACTGTCAGCACAGAGCCTGATGCAGGGTTTGATTTCATGAACTGCGAGATCATGGCCTGAGCCAAAATCAAGGGTCGGATGTTTAACCAACTGAGCCACCCACGTGCCCCTCAAATATTAAATATTTTTTAAAGGAATCCTTAAGGTTTGGTATGCTTTAGTACAACATAAGGATAATAACAGACGGTGTAATCAGTAAGACTCAATTATAGAAACTAATAAATGCATCCTGGGACTACTTAGAGCTTTAACAATTGCTTTGCATACTTTGTAAGTTTTTAAGTATTCAGACAAAATGAAGGAAAATCATAAACAGATGAGGCAATTTAGCTTTGAGAAGAGTTAAGAAAATTTAATAGGTATAGTTTAGATAAAAGGAGGCTAAGGAATTATAGTGATTACAGAAAAGTATCCAAATAGGTACCTGTATTGAGCTAAGGGAGGTATAGAAAAACAATTTTCCTCATGTGAGAATAGTAATAAGCATCCCCAGTAATCACCTAAAGGTAGAAGAGGAAAATAGCTACGGTAGAAATAGCACCAAATATGTTGGAAATAATTATCATTCTGGGAAGCCACCTGAGGACCACGTTGGGAAGACTGAGCATGAGAAAAGGCAAGTTGAATGAAACCAGTCAGGTGCACAGCCCTCACCTCAAATTTCTCTTTGGATATCTGCAATCTTGATCAGGGTATCACTGGTTTTTGAAGGAGATACATGTGATCGGGATAACAGTCCTGCGGGTGTTGTCAGTCTCAAAGTGGGATGGATACTATAATCCCCACTTCAATGGTGGTTGCCACTGGGGAACTGGAGGAGGTGAATACAGACACTAAAATGTCACTTGACACATTTCCTGGTTGTTAGGTGAGAGATCTTAGGCAAACCATTTAATTACTCTCGGCTTCAGAGTAGTCATTTGTAAAACAGGGGTGATAACAGCTATTTTGCAGGTTTATTCTAAGGTAGGAGTTCATAATCTGGCAAATTTGGCGGGTTCATAAATTTGGAGGTGGTCTATGAACTTAAATGGGAAAAAATTGCATCTTTAGTTTTATTAACCTCCAACTGAAATTTAGAATTTCCTGCAATTATGAATGAAAGTAACAAACCACACTAGTTAGCAGAAACTGTCACCTTGTTGCCAATAGAAATCACAGGTACTTTCATATCACATTAGACTTGTAGAAATCTCAAAATAATCTTTATGTTCATCACTACTTTGGGATTACAGTAATAATTAGATAATACTGTAAGATCTTATTTTATACATTTTTAAAAAACATGGCCATATCATATTTAGTTTTAACTTTTTGATAACTGTGCTGATAAAATTCATATCTTTATAATATTATACATTTCATTTATGCACTAAAAAATATTTGAGAAGATGTCCATAGGCTTCACCAGACTGCCAAAGTGCTCCATGGAACAAACAGTTGTCACCAACCTCTGTTGGATAAATGGTAGCTTTATGATTAAGGTGATGATGATGATGATGATGATGATGATGGTGATTCCTATTGCTATTATTATGATTATTAAGCTCACTAGAATTTATTTGCCCTGGACATCTGCACTGCAGTCCTGGTACTCTCACATACTAGCTGTATGTTCTTGGCAGGCCATTTAATCTCAGTGAGTTTCATATCCTCTTCAACAAAGGAAAGACCTCTCTAATAGGGCTTTTCTGAACATTACATGAATTTATTACATGCATTCTAAGATATACTATATATCAAACTTTCAATTCTCTTGAGACTTATTACTGTTATTGTCACCAACAACAGTGTCCTATAAGTAGAATAGCCGTATAAATTATCACTCAAGCCAGGATGCCTTTGCGATGAAAGATCAATAATGATGGCAGGACAATGGGTGGAAACTGGACTATCTCAGGTAGATCAGAAGCCAGTAAGCTATTTCAATACTACTTTTCTGATGTTTTTGTGTCTCCAATTCAGCACTATAAAATCCAATAGATAAATGCTGATTTCCCCCATTGTAATGATCACATTTTTCTCCTATTTTAACATTTTTTGGAAATGAGAAGGCATCTTGCTATTGACACATTCCATAAGATACTTCCCAAATACCAAGCAAACAACAAATCGTGCCATATATTAATTAGTTATCATTGCTTGTCCACATGCAAACTTCATCATACATCACCAGAAAGGGCTCTGGTAATTCATTTTACACCGTAGCCAAGTTATTTGCATTGCTATCAACACGGATCACTAAATTTTAAATATGCATCCCTAATTATGGCTTAAAATTCTTCATAAAGTTTTGATGTATGCAAAAGATTGATTTTTCACATGAGGCAAAACAAAGGCAGTAGAAATCACCAAATTTTCAGATTAGATCCTAGAATGTTCAAGGTTAGCAAAGACTGGTGTAACCAAACATGCATCCGGAGGCCTCCAAGCAGGTCCTGAACAATTTGTGAAAAGCTTCCTTAGACTTTCAGGAAAAGCTGTATGCTTTTAAAAATATTAAGTTGGAAGTAAAATGGAAAACAAAGTAGCCAGATTGGAAATACAGAGAAAAGCCTGTATTCAATATACTTCTTAATCAGGTGGTCAACTCTAAAGGCACATCTTTAGCAGATCCTTGTCAAAATGATGAGCAAAACTTACACAAAGTGGCCTCTCACCCTGACTTGGAGACCTCACTGCTGATGACCAAAAGGTATTTAATCCAATGCCATCTTTAGACTTGGACAGACTTTGACTATAACTACAAAAGTGTAAGTTATTGTATGCTACCATCAGTGTAAAAATGCACACTTAATGTAGTTTTATTTTTCCTTTAAAGTTTTATAAATCCTAACTGCACCCCCTATGACTGATAAGCCTTAAATCAAAGAAGTAGAGATTGCATTTCTTGCAACCAATCTCAGAGTCACTCTTGAGTTCCTTCTCCCCTCCCTCAGGCTCCACCATGATTTCCTAGTTTAAATTTGAAAATATAATATTTGGAATTCTGTTGTTCTAGTTGAAGAGGTGTAAGTGATTGTGTTTTTTAAAAATTAAAGGAAGTTTCCTTCATTATGATTCACGCATGTACTGCTTGAGCCATGTTTAAGAAAAGAGGCATAGTTTTTCGGGTGGGGAGTTTAGTGAGTTCTTTATAGATTTTGGATACTAGCCCTTTATTCGATATGTCATTTGCAAATATCTTTTCCCATTCCATCAGTTGCCTTTTAGTTTTGTTGATTGCTTCATTTGCAGTGCAGAAGCTTTTTATCTTGAGGATGTCCCAATAGTTCGTTTTTGCTTTTAATTCCCTTGCCTTTGGAGATGTGTCGAGTAAGAAATTGCTGCAGCTGAGGTCAGAGAGGTTTTTTCCTGCTTTCTCCTCTAGGGTTTTGATGGTTTCCTGTCTCACATTCAGGTCCTTCATCCATTTTGAGTTTATTTTTGTGAATGGTGTAAGAAAGTGGTCTAGTTTCATCCTTCTGCATGTTGCTGTCCAGTTCTCCCAGCACCATTTGTTAAAGACACTGTCTTTTTTTCTATTGGATATTCTTTCCTGCTTTGTCAAAGATTAGATGGCCATACATTTGTGGGTCCAATTCTGGAGTCTGTAGATGCTGAAGAGGATGTAGAGAAACGGGAACCCTCTTGCACTGTTGGTGGGAATGCAAACTGGTGCAACCGCTTTGGAAAACAGTGTGGAGGTTCCTCAAAAAATTAAAAACAGATCTACTCTATGACTCAGCAATAGCACTGCTAGGAATTTACCCAAGAGATACCCAAGGAGTGATGATGCATAGGGGCACTTGTACGCCAATGTTTATAGCAGCACTTTCAACAATAGCCGAATTATGGAAAGAGCCTAAATGTCCATCAACTGACTAATGGATAAAGAAGATGTGGTTTATATATACAATGGAGTACTACTTGGCAATGAGAAAGAATGAAATCTGGCCATTTGTAGCAACGTGGATGGAACTGGAGAGTATTATGCTAAGTGATATAAGTCAGGCAGAGAAAGACAGATACCATATGTTTTCACTCATATGTGGATCCTGAGAAACTTAACAGAAGACCATGGGGAAGGGGAAGGGGGGGGAAAAGTTAGAGAGGGAAGGAGGCAAACCATAAGAGACTCTTAAGTACTGAGAAGAAACTGAGGGTTGATGGGGGGTAGGGGAGAGGGGAAAGTGGGTGATGGGCATTGAGGACGTCATTTGTTGGGATAAGCACCGGGTGTCATATGGAAACCTTTTGACAATAAATTAGATTTAATATAAAAAAAATTTTTTAAATTAAAAAAATAAAGAAAAGAGGCATAGTCTAGACTGTTGTAGCTGCTGGTAGCCATCCCCTTGACATCTCTTGGGTTTCTCTGTCAGTAATAATTTACTCACATGCATCTCACTACCCTACATCAGTGGCAAAGATCTGCTAAAAGAAGGTGGTATTTTACTCATAAATATAGAAAGCATTTTTCATTTAATCAGAATAGTCATGAGAGAAGTGTACTTCATCCCACTTGAAAATTTAAATATGAAAGTCCACAATTACTGGCTCTTATGAAGACAATGTTAATTTATTACTCCACACATGTCACTTCCATATAATGCAATAATTAGCTGGGAAATTATATTTGCATTCTCAATATTTTTGTACAGTAGGAGTGTCAGTATAATTAGGCATTAACTACAGTGTCAGAGAACTGAAGAAAGAAGCTTTGTGTACAAGTGAATATTTTTTCCATCTTTATTTGCTCCATTCTTGACTTGGTGATTCAGAAAAAGTCGTTTAAATAGAGACTATCAATGGAAGCCATCACCATAGTATGCCCTATTAAGGAAATTGCCTAAAAGACGAAAAGATAATAATCACATGGGTGGTCAAAGCCTTTCTGGCAGACTCTTGTGGAAGCCAACAGGCTTAGTGCCTTAGGATCCAACTCTTTGTTACACTCTTGAATCTGTCTTTCATTTCTATTCTCCTTTCCATTTCTGTTGTACTAGACTCTGGCAGGCTGAACTTGCCACAACGGGCAGCTCTTGATCATAGCCACCTTACACTGAAGAAGAGCAAACACCAATCCATTTTGGCAGGTACAGTTTTCCAACCCACTCAGCAAACAGTTGGCCGATTAAAGTACCAACAAACTGGGCTCTCAGTTATGAAGAAAAGAACATGCTAAAAGGTTATTTTATCTCCTAATCAAGGAAAGAATAAGTTAGAGTCTACTTTCTTAAAGACAAAACAAACAAACAAACAAAAACCTGGAACAAATGTTGAATCATTTGTTCTTTGAGTTTAGTTTGCAGATAATATTTAAATGTCTCTTTTGCAATTCACAATTCATCTCTTGCCCCCAACTCACCTATCTCTCCTCAGTGCGCTCACACTGAAACCTCTAAGGCAGATAGGATTAAGGGACACCACCTTTTGGAGACCTCACAGCTACTTTCTTTTATAATTGCTCCTGCAGTATCCTCAGTACCCTAAGCTGCATCCTTAAATTAAGACACTGCTAAGTGGACGTGGCCTGGAATATCCTTATTATCTAATAAAGTTAAAAAATACTGACATTAGTGAAAGCCTGTCCTTGGAAATCTTTAAAACTAGCACTAGCAGGGACCCACCCTAGTGTCTTTGGTGTATCAGGCACAGTACCTGGAAGTAGAAAGCTGAAATTGATATGTGGAGGGCCCTGATATATTTTTCTAGGTGTCTAAGCTATACACATGTAGAGAATATGTAAACAGATAAATATATCCGCTATTTCCATCTCTCAAGGATTAGAATTTTTCTCTCATTTTTCTCTTCTTTTAAGATTAGAGGCACTGGGAAATGTCCTGAGGTGGTATCCTGGGGTGCCTCTGATCTGAAGACACTCTTTCAAATAGTGGAATGATCTTAACATTATTAGCTTGAGAAGGTGTTTCATATCACTGAAAGTTCTCTTTGGATGGTTTTTGATTTTATCTATTGTCCAGCTAAAACTTTACTTAGAAAATGCCCCAAGCTAAGAGAATATTACAGCAAAGATTAAAAAGTTTTTTAATCATTGTAGCAAGATGTAGAGAGTTAACTTCAGGAACAAATAAATATATTTATTTTTATACTCTCCAGAGCAAGTACCAATATAAAACATTGAGAATTACTGGTGTAGCTGATGTCTGCATGATTATATAGTGTTATTTAGCCTTATCCCCTAAAATGTTGTAGAATATTATTCTGTGCTATATGTATTTTAAACTAAGCATTTTGAAGTGCCTTCTCCATTCATCCATTCATATGTTACTTAACCACCATGCCTGATTTTATTAGTGTGTATGTACTTCAGCCTATGAGAAGTGGAGATATATATATATATATATATATATATATATATATATATATATCCTACATATATATATGTATCTCCTATATTTAAGATGGGTGGCAGAGAAGTACATGGTCATAGAAGTTATTATGGCTGAAATCTTGAGATAGAAAAGCTAGGTTCAAGTTCACATTCTATACCTCATGGTTGTGCTGTGCAGCTTGGGGAGCAACATTCCTTACTTCTCCGGGCTTCTTCATTTTCATGTATGAAATAAGGAAAACAGTACATTGAATGGCAACTACCAGAGTTATTACTATTATCAAAGTCTATGAAAGAGTACTCTTATTTATAAATGATCACACTGGTGCAAGAGATTATTACAATATCTTATAAATAGTAACAACTTGCTACATATTTATTTGGGAAATGGGATCTTTTAAAATTCTTGATGGTTTCTTTTCTCTCTGTGTCTATCCAAAAAAAGTCTCTACTACTGGATTTTCAGATCTATTAAAAGGAACAAATTACTTTCCCTTACATGGAAAAAAATGGACAATTTTCACAAAGAACTTTTCCCTCCATCTACTATTACATTCTCCTCCCTTTGACCTTTCCTAATTCAAATGACAAAACAGCTTGATTGCTTCCCATTTGGCTCTGCAGGGTACAATAAAGTATTTTCCAGAGCTTTGGAGGGGGAAAAAGCCATCCAGTTATGCCAGTGAGGGGGAAAGGATGCATGCCATACATTCTCCCAGCCCTCAGTTAATGCCAGGAGACTTTTTTCTGAAAGTTTTTTTCTGAAACATATTTACAAGTATTTACTATAGCATTGCCTGTGATTTCATGGGGTGGTGCATCTCATTGGATGAGTTTTATTAAATGAAACTATAGAAATCAATAAAAGCAAATTATACTCCTGTTTTAACTAGTAATGGAAATTCTGTCTAATCTCAAAGTAACTCATGCTATGAAACCATTTTAAACCTTTGTTGAAAGACCTTGTTAAGCTGTTAAAATCTGAACTGTTGTATATATATGTTTTGCTGTGTGGCATATAAAAGGCCTTTAGAAATTGATCCTGAGAACTCTCCTTTAAGAGAACTCTGCAACCAAACCAAAACTCTGAAACTGCTGGTTGCTAGGGTAACCTCAGGTTATAGAATGAATAATTGCCAATGCAGGACAAGCACTTGATAAGAGTATGCAAGAATGAGGTTTTCTGAAAGAAAAAAAAAAGGAATAAAAGCCCTAATCTTTTGGTTAGGAAAAAAAAAATTATTCCAAGATCAACTCTATCAGGGGACAAGTGGCACATTTAAGATACTACCGGACTTGGGTTACTACTTATAGGATGGCCCATTAGAATGAGTTCCATAGAGAAGGATAAAGGACTATAGAAAGTACTCAGGTTGTAGTCACAATGGTATCCCATGATTCTGCTTCTCAATTCCCTGTTTGATCTTCAGTCCTGAAAGTAACATAGTTTTAGTCCTGATTGTGGCTTCTGGACACTATTTCTCAGAGAACAAAGTGAACTCACCACCCAGTAGCTGCTTTCTAGCATTGACCTTGATGCCAGTTTTATTCTGCCCATTCGTTCCTCAAGCCATCTTTGACAGACCATTCTTTAATGGCTATACATTTATTACTCTAGCAGAAGTACACAAAAACCACAGCAGCCAGAAGTAGGGGACAAACTTCCAGAGGGGCTACTGATTATCAAAGGATATGATGTTCTGGGCATCTCCTGGGAAGAACCTCTCTCCTAGACAATAAATCATGTTTAAAAATGAAATACTGTAGGCAAATCTGTGGATAAAACTAGGATGTGGTTATAAAACATGAATGACAACTGTTAGGGATTAGGAAGAAAGTTGCTAGGTGTATTGGGGTGTTCATTTCTTGAAAAGACCCTTCTATATGTATAGACTTTTTAAAAAATATGCCCTTTAAAATATATTTTTGAACACTATTGTATTTAGTTATCTTAATAAAGGGTTCTGTTCTTGTAGTGGGAAAGTATGCTTACCCCTTCCTCTAGCCAGGTTCCCTTGCCTGTTGTGTGGTTCCTTGGCTGGCTATCACTAAGACAATAGACTGACCTGGTGATGATGTGTTTTGTTAGCAAAATACCTAAGGGGAAACAATTGTCAC
The DNA here is from genome assembly GCF_028018385.1 of Neofelis nebulosa. NCBI lineage: Eukaryota > Metazoa > Chordata > Mammalia > Carnivora > Felidae > Neofelis > Neofelis nebulosa. The sequence goes on along the minus strand of NC_080795.1, from coordinate 43,584,406 downwards.
CTCTTGAGAGCTGAGCTTACAAACAGTCCTACTAAAGCCCACCAAGACACAACTAAATGTTAGATACAAGATACCCTAAATGCTAGAATTTCACTATGTACTACAAGCCTCTTCCACCAAAAGGTAAGACTGTGAGACTGGAAAAGGCTTCAGAAGAAAGTTTCCTAAACTTGTTCCAAATAAGGGTATAAAACAGGAGTCAACAAAAGTAACCAGCACGCCAAATCTGACCTGCTGCTTATTGGTGGTGTTTTTTAAAAAAGGTTTTATTGAAAGGCAGCCATGCTCATTGTCTAGTATTGTCTATGACTGCTTTTGCACTACAATATCAGAGTTAAGTAGAGAGACGGTAGGGCTTGAAAGCCTAAAATATTTACTACTTGGACCTTTAAGAACAAGTTGGCCAGTCTTTGTTTAGAAGACGAAGAGAAGAAGACAGCCCCGGGCAAATTAACATAGTGCCGGTGATTCAAAAGTGGTTTGCTGATTCTGTACCTTAGTACATCTGCAGCACATGTAAGGGGATAATTTAGTTCAAAGGCTCTGACCCATAGGTCACTTGGGAGCCTAAGGCATGATACTTCAGATTTGTGTGTCCTGATGTGCCAACCTGATTTCCTTAGAAAGTTCATGCACCAAATATGCTATGGGTCCTTACGGGTCAGATCATGACCCAGCTGGCAATAGGGAGGCACTGAGGCAGAAACTATTTGTACCTCGTTGGCAACCTCTAGTAAGCTGGTAAAATAGTCTGGATGCAAACTGAAGTCCTTCACAGTTTCAGGAATGCAGAATAAATGAGATAAGATGCCAGCCATGAGAAGTCACAATAGACCTCAGTGTTTTGGCATAATGTTCTCCGAACAACCTTAAAAGTGTAGTTGCCTTATTTGGGTTACCAATGGTAGTGAATAAGTCAGAATACTGTTCTTTACATGTATAGAGCTACAACCAATACTCAAGCCAAACTTCACTGTGATCCGAAACCATAAGGTGTTATATGGTAAATATTGCCCCACAACTGTAGGCAAAGTCCTGCCGTCCAAAGAATATGGGGAGAGTCAGTCCTAGTTGGCACAGCCAGTCTTTCTACTTTAAACTATTCCTTTTCTTTCCTTTCCTTTAATAAAAACCAGCTAAGAAGGATCCTTTCTAAAGAAATAAAGGAAAGAGGTGAGTCAAAGCCTACTCATGTTCATTCACAAGGTGACATAATGAGATTCCCTAATATCAAAGGGAATATTTTGATATTTCTGCCTAGGCTGACATACATCTATATATAAATACTACACATAGTATTCAGAGGATTCTGAAACCCCATAGTCATAATGGAATCTACACAGGAGAGAGCAAACAAATATAAAAGACAGCCCTTTCACTTTACTAAAAAAAAATGATTCATAAATTCTAGTAAGACCCCAAAGAGCTCCCAGGTGTGCTGTAGAAATTATGTGAATGTTGGAACTATGAGGGGCTCCAGACCAACAACACACTGAGATAAATGAAATTTAAACCAATTTTGTGGTGTGCTTGACTGACTAATGCAAACACATAGGCACTGGAAGAAAAACACAGGATGCATAAAAGCCCAGCAGTAACGATTGAGACAATAACCTGTGATTAGTACGTCTATACTGCATGGAACATTAACGATGTAAGGAAGGCCGCGCTGGAGACACGGTCCAGACACAATTATGCTGAGTGGGTATATAAAGTCTATTATTTTTATAACCAGACCTGCAGATGAGCACAAAACTGTTCCCACTCTGGCAGTGTCACCCAAGCTATATTCACATTAAATAGAGGTGATAGGGTTGGTGAAATAAAATTGCCTAAGTAAACCCATTTGCACAGCTACCATAAAGAAGTCTCACAAGCATTTCTACCATATCCCTTTACTTTAGAATGAAACATGAATCTAATTAGGGTTGAGAAGTTGGCAAGAACTCCATGACTACAAGAAGCTAGGATTTTTGTATTTTTACATAGGAGGAAATTTTGTTCCTTGGCATTGGCAACACAAGAAATTCTGACAAAATACCATACACATTCATTCCAAATTTTTCTGCTTTAGAGTTGGCGAGAGTCAGGGTAAAATGCTGTATTTAGAATGATCATACATCCCCTCCCTCATTTAATAAAGCCTACTTAAAATATAGCCCTAATTAATGACTACCAGAACACAGCAGTGTTCATAATCCCTATAATTCAATTGCCAGTAGTTTGTGCAATAAATCAGGAAAAGGTTAAAATATTTTTTATGCCAGAATAGAACATATCAATCTATTTTATTTGATTACCTTGTGTAATGAGGCTTTTTCAAGGCTAGATTACCTTACTCATTATAATTATGACAGATATTTTTGCTTAAAATGGAAAAGATTAAAAAATGCCAGAAATCTAGTTGAAACTATTCTAGGATGTTTTTTTTTCCTCTTTTGTACGTTTCAGGACATGAGAAGTGACATTATGCTCTCCTTCTAAGAGTAGAGAAGAAAGTAACATGGTTCCCATGAAAGGCAGATTAGGCAAATGGCATCGGGACAACACTCATTTTATTCACTGATTTGAAGGTTAAATAAAATCATCTATAATATTTTCTAATTCCAAAGTTGATCGGAAAGGGAAGCTTCCTAAGGTAATGGGAATGCTCTATATCCATCTGGGTGATGGTTACACAGGGGTATACATTTGCTAAATATATTGTGTTATGTACTTAAGATCTGTGCATTTTATTACTGAATGCTAATTTTACCTCAGTAAAACACTGTTAGCATGAAAAACATGTTAGTTTCAAAAATCAATTACAGGGGCGCCTGGGTGGCGCAGTCGGTTAAGCGTCCGACTTCAGCCAGGTCACGATCTCGCGGTCCGTGAGTTCGAGCCCCGCGTCAGGCTCTGGGCTGATGGCTAGGAGCCTGGAGCCTGTTTCCGATTCTGTGTCTCCCTCTCTCTCTGCCCCTCCCCCGTTCATGCTCTGTCTTTCTCTGTCCCAAAAATAAATAAAAAACGTTGAAAAAAAAATAAAAAAAAAATAAAATAAAAATAAAAAAAATTTAAAAAAATCAATTACATAAAGCACAAGCAATATGCATATAAATAATCCTCATGTTCCTTTACTAATGTGAAGAAAGAAAGTGGAAGAAACATTAGATCTGGAAGAGAACATTTTACAACTTATCAAAATATGTGAAGTAGCATTTTTTTAATAAGAGAAGAATATGTAGATGTCCTTTATAGGACTTTCTGCTATGAATTGTTATGGGCATGCTGGATGAACCCTCAGGATTATTTCTATTCTAGATGACTCCAAAATATAGTAAAAAATTCATTTCCTGGTTGAAGTACTTTAGTTACCTCCTCCAAAATGCTTATAGACCTTTTTGAGCCAAAGTTTTTCTTGAGTGTTTTAGACATTGTAATAGAGTTGCACATGAATTTCAAAATCTATACACGAACCACAAATAGCCTCACATATTTCACAGCAATTTAGTAACGTTAGCAATTATTACAATTTAGCTAATATTTCATAAGAAAGTAAACTATGAAGTAAAGGTAACTATTAATCTGATTAAAATTTTGAAAATTAGTTTGGCAATAAGTTTCACCATATAATTTTAAATCACTTTAATTTTATATTTTCTATGAGTATATGATAAAAGTACATTGTAAACCAAGATGTATTTCCTAAGAAAAGGATAGTTAATATTAATTTTACTTTCATTGTACAAAAGTTTAGCTACATGTGTCCATTAAAACAGCTTTTATAGGGGCGCCTGGGTGGCTCAGTCAGTTAAGTGTCTGACTTGGTCTTAGGTCATGATCTCATGGTTCATGAGCCCCATGTAGGGCTCAGTGCTGACAGCTCAGAGCCTGAAGCCTGCCTTGGATTCTGTCTCCCTTTCTCTCTCTCTTCCCCTCCCCTGCTTGTGCTCTGTCTCTCTGTCTCTCTCTATCTCAAAAATAAATAAACATTTAAAAAAAGAGCCTTTGGGGCGCCTGGGTGGCGCAGTCGGTTAAGCGTCCGACTTCAGCCAGGTCACGATCTCGCGGCCTGTGAGTTCGAGCCCCGCGTCAGGCTCTGTGCTGACAGCTCAGAGCCTGGAACCTGTTTCCGATTCCGTGTCTCCCTCTCTCTCTGCCCCTCCCCCGTTCATGCTCTGTCTCTCTCTGTCCCAAAAATAAATAAAAAACGTTGGAAAAAAAATTTTTTTAAAAAATAGCCTTTATAGAACTTTCACTGTTAAAAAGATTATATGAAGAGGAAGAAGGAATTCTTCTGAGTAACAAAAAGAAGGAAAAATAATTTTCTGCATTCTATTTTTATCCATAAGTGATGCTACATAGCCAACTTTACTATCAAATAAATACCTAAAAAGAGTGCATAGAACAAAGGACAGAACCTGTAAATTTATAGTATTATAATAATGTCTTCTTGAAGAATACTTAATTGTTTCCAAGTAAAATTAATAAAATTATCTTTTAGGTCATAAAAAGCCATACATAAATTGTTGTTTGGAAATAATAATATAAAATCTTTTATATTTTTTATCATATAGATTAAGGGTCAGCAAACTTTTTCTGTAAAGGGTTAGAAATTTAATATTTTAGGTTTTACAGGCCATGTATAGTCTCTGTCACGTAGTCGGCTAATGGGGTAAAAAACAGTCTGAGGTCTGTACATAAACAGGTGGCGGGCTGGATTTGGCCTGCAGCCACAGATTTTTGGTCCCTTACTGATAATGATCACTAATAACCATAACTACACCATAAAAGGAAAATTATTTTAGAAGTTCAAATCTTTTATTTTGCAATTACCAAAATAGGTCCTCCCCAAATAAACGCTCCACTCCTCTTTGATATCACCTACACTGGAGCCAAAGACATGCCTTGGGTCTTAGTCGTCACCAATATAAAGGAGAGTAGGGTTCCAATTTTCCTCTTCCTGATTACTCACTCAAACCCACATATTCCTCAAGGAGCCTTCTTCATGACCAACAAGTCATAGCCATTTCTCCCTTTTCTTAACTCCTTTCCATCCATCCAAGTGCTAAGCCTTTATAGCACTCAGCACCCTGTCAGGGATAGAATTCTTTGTAAAAGCAAGATACTTTTAGTACATAAATTAGAACCTCATTATATATTGTTTGTTATACTAAATTTTTTATGTGTGAGTTTAAAATTAATATTTAAGTAGAATGCAAGGCCCTTATGGCCAAAGACTCTGACTTCTTTTGTTTTTTACCTCCCTTTCTTGCATTTTTCTCTCCCTCCCTCCCTCCCTCCCTGCTTCCTTCCTTCCTTCCTTCCTTCCTTCCTTCCTTCCTTCCTTCCTTCCTTCCTTCCTTCTTTCCTGTAGATTAGAAATTATTCCACATTCTTAGAAATGTCTAGGTCAGGTGTTATATTTATTTCAAGGATAGAAAGATTATATTCAATCAGGGGTTGAAGAGTTAGTCAGAAAATGCTCTTTTTTTAATTAATTTTTTTTTTTACCATTTGTTTATTTTTGAAAGAGAGAGAGAGACAGAGTGCAAGTGGGATAGGGGCAGAGACAGAGGGAGACACAGAATCCGAAGTTGGCTTAGGCTCTCAGCTGTCAGCACAGAGCCCAGTGCAGGGCTAGAACCCACAAACTGTAAGATCATGACCCGAGTCGAAGTTGGACGCTCAGCTGACTGAGCCACACAGGCGCTCCATTTAATTTTTTAAATTTATTTTTATTTTTTGAGAGCGAGAGAGCGTGCACACATGTGTGAGCACAAGTGGGGGAGGGGCAGAGAGAGAGGGAGGGAGAGAATGCCAAGCAGGCTCCATGTGGGGCAGGGCTCGATCTCAGGGTCATGAGATCATGCCCTGAGCAAAATCAAGAGTCAAAGCTTAACTGACTGAGCCACCCAGGCGCCCCTAGGCAGAGAATGTGCTGTGGGAAAGAGGGCCTTTGAGTTCATCCTTGTAAAACATGTAAGAGATGGGAGGAAGAGAATTAAAGGCAGAAAAACTGTATGATTACTGATATGAAGAAAGGCCAGTGTGGGATGTGTAAGGAACCACTCCTTTTTGTCAGACTAGAGGACACTGGAGAAGACTGGTGGGAAACCATGGCATGGAGAACCACAAAGACCAAAAAGCTAAACAATTTAGGCTAGATTCTTTTTTTTTTAATGTTTTAATGTTTATTTATTTTTGAGAAATAGACAGACTCGACCAAGGGAGGAGCAGAGAGAGGGAGACACAGAATCTGAAGCAGGCTCCAGGCTGTGAACTGTCAGCACAGAGTCCAATGTGGGGCTCAAACCCACAAACTATGAGATCACGACCTGAGCCGAAGTCGATGCTTAACCAACTAAGACTCAGGAGCCCCAATTTGGGCTAGATTCTATTAGTGCTGGGGAACAACTGAAGGTTTGGAGACAGAGGGTTTGTCTCAATTGAGCTGGGCTTCTGGAAGATTATCTTGGTTTGGCGGGTATCATGGAAAGCCTGAACTAGAGAAAAGGCAGGGGGCATAGAAATGAGGGATTCATCAAAAGTGACAAAATGTAGGATGAATGGGGCTTTACTGTTTATTAGATATGGACCACAAGGAAGAGGAAGGAAGGAAAGGTGTCAGTGACATTTTGATACTTGGCAGTGGGGAGGATGACACTGTCATTAATAGAAACAATAATGAAGGAGGAACAAGTGTGACAGGGATGATGGTTAAACTTCCTTCAGGCTAGAGTGTCTGTTGTAGGATAAATTTTCAATAATAGAAGTTTACTGATCTCCAACTGTGCTGCTGAAGGTAACACTGCCTTTGTTTTCTCACAGACAATAACACTAGATCTTATAAGGGCATGCCTAATTGTACATTTTAATTGTAAATAATACTTTGTTCTCAATAGAGCAAAGCATAATTATGATACGAGAGCCTCTCTACATTGTGAGGGTTGAGAAGGGAAGATAAACTTCAACAAGTTGAGTTGAGGAAACTGAGTCTCCGAGAGGCTAAAGGACTCATTATTCAGGTCTCATGTTCAGTTAGTGGCAGAACAAAGACTAGAAGCAGTTCTCCTGAAGGCCAGTAGTGGATTGAGTTTCTTATTGGAAGGGAGAAGGCAAGAACAAGGCCTCAGAAAGTTGAGCTGTGGTGACCATTCTATGCTCATACTTCCAGTGTTTTGGTGGGTTTAATGTGGGAGGAAGAAGGCTATGTTCCCTTGTCTGCCAGTTGTGGTTTATAGGATATAGCATTCTCTTTAATATAAAACAGAAACTTTTGTCAAGTAATTGTTTACTGATATCCTTGTTCTTTTACTTGTTTTCTTTCATTATTTTTACTTCACAAGAATTAAAGCAACACAGTTATATAACTTACTATATCCAACTAGTCCTAGCTTTCTCTTAGACAGAACCATGTTAAGTGGAGGATAAAGATCTTTTCAGACTTCAGTTAAGCAAACATAAACTCTCTGCTTTTCCACATCCATTTTCAGAACTGTCCTATAAAACCTATCCACTCTCCGTCTGACTGCCAGCTGGATATATATTGATGCTCAAGGCAATATTGAGAGCCATGTTGTTGAAGAGTCTCTGAGCCTGGATCCTTGAATGACTACGTGAAGAGGAACCCTCCTGTAGATTGGATGTTAAATGAGCAAGAAATAAATCTTCATTATGTTAAGGCACTGAAATTATAGGGCTTATTTATTTCAGCAGCTATCATAACCTTAGTTAGAACAGAGGATCTCTCTGTTACAGCTGGAGTGAATCGGACATTGTTTGACTATTTTCTGGTATTAAAAAATGCCATAGAAAAGTTTAAAGACAATGTCATTTGTCCTCTCTGATTTGTGACTTCCTTATTCTATTTATTTAAAGTTAAACTCAGCCACCCCAGAAATGATAATGCTGTTGGCAACGCCTCATTCAATATGTTAATCATGAGAATACAGAATAAGTCCTTTGAAATTGGCTGTATCATATAAACATGCAGAATGTTTTTTAAAGGTGAGATAAAGAGATATCTATAAATAAAACACCTATGTCTCCCTTTCTGGAATTTCTTTTCATCCCTGAAAATGCAAAGCAGACCAGCCACCAATATATAGACTTTTGTAGAGAGGCAACATGGATACTGTCAAGATAAACCAGTTCTGTTAATGTGATTTCATACCCTCTGGAAAAAAAATGTGTGTGTGTATATATATATATATATATATATATATATATATATATATATATATATGTGTGTGTGTGTATATGTATATATATATATATATTTTATTGCCAACCTCCTAAAAGCTTATTTTTTTTTTTTTTTTTTCAACGTTTTTAATTTATTTTTGGGACAGAGAGAGACAGAGCATGAACAGGGGAGGGGCAGAGAGAGAGGGAGACACAGAATCGGAAGCAGGCTCCAGGCTCCGAGCCATCAGCCCAGAGCCCGACGCGGGGCTCGAACTCACGGACCGCGAGATCGTGACCTGGCTGAAGTCGGATGCTTAACCGACTGCGCCACCCAGGCGCCCCCCTCCTAAAAGCTTAGAATCAAGTCATTTCTGATTTTATCCATGTATTTTAGTAGGCTACAGTGAAACTCAAAACCTTACAGAGAAATAAACCTTATTTCAGATTGAAGGAATTTCAGCGGTTGAGGAAAGTTCAAGCCAGATCCACTGCAGTTTAAATCCAATTTTTTTTCCTTTGAGTAGAATATATTATCGAGAATAAATGTGCTTCAAACCAGTTCTTAGGTATTATGTTGCTTATAGAGTCCAAGGCGTATAGAAGGTGTATAGAAGCTAAAAGCTCCTCCTTAAAAATAATTCAGTTACTCTTGTCGCCTCAAGGTAATCATTGTCGCACTATATGCTAACTAATTTGGATGTAAATTAAAAAAATAAAATTGAAAAACAAAGATAAAGTGCGAACTTGTAAACATGATGTATACGTCCTTCTTGTTCAGGCCCCTGTTTCCCTCTCTACTGTGTGCTCTGACCACTGCAGCTTCCATTCCGTGCACCAGCCACTCTGAGTCCCTTCCCCTTCTTCAGTGTGCATGTGGTGCTGTCTTTGCCTCCAGCCTCGGCACATACGGTTCCCACTGCCAAGTACCCACCTCACCCCTACCAACTCCTTTTCCTTAGCTTACTTGTATTCAGTCCTGAAGTCTCTGGTTAGATGTCATTTCTGCCCTGTAGCCTATCCTGAATGCTCTCCGTGGGCAGGTTAGGTGAGCTTCCTGTCTCTGCCATCAGTACTTTATCAGAACGCTCCACACATGATTGTATGACTGAAGTTCAGTGGTTGGTGTCCTTTATACTGCAGTCTCGGTAAGTTTCGGGTGGCTTGTTTAATGACATGAAACCTAGTGCCTAATCTAATGCATGAAGCATAGTAGGCGGGACGCTATATTAAATGAATGTTGCTGAATCTAGAATAGCTCTCATCTGGAGTTCTAGTCAACCACAACACATAGAAGATGATGCTACTGGCCCACCAACCAAAGGACACTTATCTGGAATAACCTGATTCTCCAGGATCACTCGAGGCCAAAAGAACTGAAGTGGTAAAAGCGTTAAGCATAAAGCATGGTTTTCCTTTGTACGGTAAATAACTATCTTCAGTGGCCAAATTCATGCCCCTTAGCTCATTATTCTTTAGCTCTAACTGAAGTAGGGTTATAGAGACTGACTCTGTAAATGATCCCAAAGGGTATAAACAAAATTCAAAAAACAAACCTTTCTCTGATTTTGATCGTTTAAGCTTGCAAATCTGTTCCTTGTAATCTGGAAATGCAGGAAAAACAACCCAGCAGCAGCAGACCAGACCCTGCTCCTCTGCCCATCACTGTTCAGCAGCTCACCCACTGATTTGGAAATTCCTCTTTGAACTAACATTTGATTTGCTCCAGAGTATCTCTGAGCTCGTACACTTTGCCCTCTCTCAACGGTTGTTCTTGACATTAATCTCCCTGCCCCCCATCTTCACCACGGTCTTGTATTTCTAATCATCATCTTCCACTATCACCTTCTTGCCTCAAGCTTCACTTTTGCCTTATTAAAGTCAGTGTCAAACCAAGCTGTCTTCCACATAGCCTGGTCTGAGGTGCTGCCAGTCCCACTGCCATTATCGATGCTCGTGGCTGGCTCTAGGCCCCCGCGTTTGGTTCTAAATCCAGGAGGATTTAGAGCATACGAGTACGGGAGAGGGCTCAGTGGGGAGAGGAAGTGCTTACCTATTACTGTTTCTCTGGCACACAAGAAATAGCTGAACCAGAGAGGCTTTAAGAAAATGGCAGCGTGGCAGGTGGGATTCCTCTAAGGTCACAGACTGATGCAGAAACAGAGAAGCCCTCAGGTCTACAACATAGCACCCTCGGTTCACCAGTGCATTCTCTGCCGTAGGAATGGATGAAGGCTTTTGCAAGGGGTGTTTGCTGGGGTCAGCCTACCACAAAGAATTGTTGAGAGTCTTCCGGACAATAGAGGGAATTTTTCAACCAAAAGCGCAGATGCTTCCGGTTTATTTACACTAATGTTAAACACGCAAATGCCCAGCAACCCGTGGCTACTTCCTTACCTTGTGTAACTGATAATACTGGAAGGCACCGATTCCACCTTGCTCCTCTGCAGTCCAGAGCACCAAACGCAGAGTCCTCTTGGGTCGCAACCCTGGGAAAAATAATAAAATAAAACAAGTGATCCTTCAGGTGATTTAAATTTTTTTAAAAATGGCAAGGCCCCTCATCTGCATTCTGGAGACAGGAGGAACTCAGAGGCACGCGTAGTCATCTCTTGCTGATGTGGCTGCCTGATTCAGAGTGTGGCTGACACAGCAAAGAAGCGCCCTCAGGGCTGATCTCCAGGGCAGGCTAATGGAGAAAGGGGTTGTACAAATGCTGCCTGCAGGCCAGAAGTGAGAGCCTCTAATCATATCCTGAATGGACAACCTGCCCAGCAGGACCCAGTGGAAGGCCAAGGTCAGTGGAATGTTAGATTGCATAGAGAAGATGGAGTCAGCAGGACTCTAGGCAGATCAGGGAGTCTTCCAATGACTAACTGAAACCCAATCATTTGGCTCTGCTGCAAGATCAGGTGTGAAGGGGGTTGCTCCTTAGTCTAAATCCACAAGCTGTCTGTGCTATCCTCAGTGACATGATGGCTGCAGAGCAGATACTGCGTTAATGGTTACCCACGGTCATTTTCCTTTACTATTTGGAAATACAAGGTCATTCGCTTCAGGTCAATGAAAATGAATTGCATGCAGATGACATTTTATTTACCTTATTGCTTCACAAACAGCTCGGTGACAATTTCATCGACTTGGGAAATACAAATTTCTGTCTTGGAGTTATTAAAGATCTGGCACATCTAGGACCATTTTTCAGTGACAGTGCTCAGTAAAAGTTAACTACAAGGATATCTGTTTTCCAAACTTGAAAAAATGGGAACGCAATATGCTAAAAGTCTCATTTTGTGACCAAGAATTAAAACCTGTTCCGATTTGGACCTTCTAATATCATTTGAGAGAAATAACCGTGACAGAACAACAAGAAGCTGGGCTTGACTCTTATTAAGAGGATCTATGCGCCTGCCTCACCACAGGGGAGCCACAGGGAAGGACTTTGAGGGGCACTGAGACGGGCATGCTACAAATCTCCAGTGTAACCACACAAGTGCTGCCACCCAGGCATGCGGCCTTCGAGGGAACAGCCTGGCCAGCTGCAGCCAGGATGATAAATGCTCCTGGGGAAGGGAGACGGGACCTGCCTCCTGGCCCCAACAAGTATTCTCCTTTCATAAGCCTAGTGCTAAGGAGCTGAATGGGCGCTACATTTTCCACTAAATTGAATATTGTTGTGAAGCCACTTTACACTTGAGCATTTTAACATAATAAAAAGAATACAGGCTTAGCATGTAGGCTGACCTGAGTTCCCATTAAAGCCTGGGCAAGCAGTGTCTATATTCAATTGCTCAGAAAATGCCACTGCTGCGTTCTTCTAAGTCCATCGAGAGCCCAGCTTCTCACCTCTGCTAGCGTGGTGGTCAGAGCCCCACCTCCTTCTGCCCAAGCTACTCCTCCTGCAGCCAGACGGCCCCTGTAAAACTGAAACTGGGTCATGTCATTTCTCTGCTCAAAACCTCCAACAGCCAGAATGTAAGCTTCTGGAAGACAAGGTTAAGCTTGTTGATTCACTGTGATGCCCTCAGTGCCCAACCTGCTTGGCACACCTTGGGTACCCAATAAATCGGTAAGGAACGGATAAATGAATCCAAACCTTGGGGTGTCACTTAGAATAAAATTCAAAGCCTTCCACTGCTTTCTCAGCCTCATCTCCTAAAACTCTCCAGCTAGCTCACTCTCAGGCAAGCTGTTACAGTTGAAAACGGCAGGCAGAGCTGGTGAACCCTGCTATCATTAGGCACTAGCTGTGCAACCACTGGGAAATCGATCTACCTGAACTTCAGCCACCTTATCTGAAAAGTGGAGAGAATACTATATGCCTATCCCATAACTCTTTCATGGGATGGTTGTGAGGATGAAATGAAATGTGATAATGTATGGAAGACAATTCTGTGCTTGGCATGTGGCAGACATTTAATAAATGAACTATGAAACTTCATAATGGGTATCTAGGCACAGAATGCGCACTTGTACCCTTAGAGAGAAGGGGCATCTAAATACTCAGACAGCAAGTTCTTTCAAAGGCATTCAGGTGCCTGCTGACAAGGAATCCTGAAGTGCCCACTGCCTGCTCCAGAGTCAAACTAGCCTCTCACATTCAAAGCACAAACGTCAACCATTGAGGGAAGAAGTCTAACTGGTATATCTAAAGATCACAACCTTTGGTTTTGCTAAAAGAAATGTGCTTAATGTCACTTTAAATCAAATGACACTTTGCTTGCAACATAGAAAAAATAGGAGAGGATAAAGTACTACAAGTAAAAATTCTGAACATTTGTTAATCCATAAAAAGGAAAAAAAAATTTTCTTTTCACATTATCTCTGCACCTACCAGCAAAACAGTACCAAATTACTAAAATGATGGAATTCTCTAAATAAGGATAAAAGGACAGTTAGCACAGGTTAGAAAAAAATCATTTTTTTAAAAGCAAATGCCTTGAATATCCCTATAGATTTGGCGTTCCACCTGAAAATCATTATTGTACGGTATTAGTCTCCTTCCCATTTCAAATCGGCCAGATGACCAATGATATTATATTAAGATAATAAAGAAGTAATCAGTCGAAATGAGGAATGGTAGGGCCTCCAAACAACAGGAGCATAGCTGTTGATGTAAAGCTGGCTCTAAAAAGACACACGGAGCCTCATTCAAGCCCCTGAGAAAGCAGCTCAGTTCCCGGCAGCACGGAACACCAGGGCTTGCCCCACGTTCAAAGTGAAGGGCCAGACAGAAGAGGTTAGGAAAGCAGTGGTAAGCACATGGCCTGACTGAGCTCCAAAGTCTCTACTCTGATATTCTGGCTGTCTCTAAACCTAAGACAAATGCGTGACTTCATTCAATGACTGGACTCTGCTCCTAGTGTGGGGTTTGGACCCCCAAGCCACCCGAGTCCACAGACAGGGAATGCGGGGCCTGGAAAGAGGCTGGCCATGAATCTGAGTAAGTATTGTTTGAGTCCCTGCCCTGCTACTTCCGTCTCCGTGACTTCAGACTAGTTACCTGATCTCTCTGGGCCTCATCTGATGTTTCTTCATCTGTACAGTAAGGAAAATGGACATTGCCTCATAGGATTGTTAAGAAAATTAAAATGAGACGAGGAAAATATGTATCAAGCATGGTCCCTGGCACATAGTAGGTTTTCAAGAATTGTTAGTTAGCTTCTTTCTGTATGATTGCCCACAACTTATTAGTCTGGGCCAGTAATCTCCAGGGAGATCTTGTGGGAAAGCCAGGAAAGAGGCACAGTCCTCATTCCTCATCCTTAGGAACCGGAGAATATCTCTGTTTATTCAGAGTGTGTACTCAGCCAGTGGAAAAACTTCATCTAACTTGTAGAAAAATGCATACCCTCTTTCAGTGTGGAATGCTTCCTCAACACAACATAGAGCATATCCAAATCTAAGTAAAGACAGGAATGGGTTCCTCACTTCTTAAAAGTAAGGGTTAACTGGAATTGTTAGTTTCTGAATAAAGTCAAAGAACTGGAAAAATATGAAAACTGAATAAAGCTGATATAAGAATATCTGTTTATCATTTTTCTTTTTTTTTTAAATTAATTTTTATTTTTTTTTTTAATTTAAATTTAAGTTAATTAACATACAGTGTAGTCTTGGCTTCAGGAGTAGAACCCAGTGTTTCATCTCTTACATAAGACACTCAGTGCTCATCCAACAGGTGCCCTCCTTAATGCCCGTCACCCATTTAACCCATCCCCCTCACCCACCTCCCTTCCAGCAGCCCTCAGTTTGTTCTCTGAATTTAAGAGTCTCTTATGGTGTGCCTCCCTCTCTGTTTTTTATCTTACTTTTCCTTCCTTGTGCATCTCAAATCCAAACTAGATTTAAAAGCTAAGAAAGAATTCTAAGTATATAAAATAACCACAACAACAATAAAGCAAGATCACCCATAGCAAGACAACATAGTGATATGAACTGGTATGTAGGGGTATGATTTTGTAGAGATGGGGTAAACAAATAGCTCAATATCATCCTGACTCACAACCCTGGCCCTGGCACAGCACTGGCCCCAGGTAAGCACAGGAAAGAAAGTCTTACAAATGGAGGTGAGTGGTAGGACTCTGGTCTCAGCGGTCTAGGAGTCAGGTGTCATTGAGGTTTTGTCAGAAGACAGGCAACTCATTCCCCTTTGGATGTACAGAAACTTCTCAGAGATTTCTCACCCTCCTGGAATTTCTGTTAAGAACTCCAGATAGCATAGCACACATTTTACAGCATATGGTTTCCCTCTTAAAAAAACATAAAGTGCTGATATTGTGTCAGAATGTTGTCTTGTTTATGAAATACGATATACATGCATTTTCACTTTCATTTTTACTGAGGAAAATTATAATGCAAATGGGAAAATAGTACCTAGGAGAAAAGGTAAAAACCATTTGGTGGAGTTTGTTTTTCATTCTTATCAAACCTGGAGATGAGAAGGCTGAGAGGTGACTTTCATTAAACTGATCAGTTGAAAGGTCAGTTGACTGTCCTACACTTGCACCAAGTGGGGCAAAGCAAAATCAACTCACATTAATCCAACCTTGTAGATAGCTTTCCCATATCAGGAGTTCTAAAGAATGCTACTTGTTAACAATATGTGTCGACTCAAATGTTCACTTACTGCTCAGTTTCAATCCCTCCGAAACTATGGGTGAGTACTGTTCTCCCTTCTTTGACCTAACTTTGCAGAGAAAACACAACTTTCTCTTAGAGTAAATGCTGTATACCTATCTTCCATATAAATGCACTAGTTCATAAATAGACTTGTTGCCCAGCTCTCTTTTATCAATAGTTCAGGAGAGTGCTTACATTTAGAGATTTCTACCCCTGCAATAAACTTAATTAACATAATATCTGAGTTATAAGATAAATGGCACATTAGCATCTAAATTGAATGAGAAGAGGCTGTAAGCATAGTGGTTAAACAGATGGATTTGGTGGTCAAGACCTATTTCCACCTTATGCAAGTTACATAATTTGTCATATGGTATATAAGCACATTATCATTGTTTTGTTTTGTTTTTTTAATAGGGTCATTGTTGAACACTGATTATTTTAGTGAAATAAACTATAGCTACTTCTCTTTATAGGCAGGAACAGAAAATCACTTTGAAGATCTTTTGTTCTTGGAAAAATCATTTGGTGTCTTAGTTATGTAAATATGAAGCAATTAGGCACTTTTGGGGGGTTCTTGGGGCAGGGCAATAACCTGTTTTTTTTTTAAGTTTTTTTTTGTTTTAATGTTTATTTATTCTTGAGAGAGAGAGCGCGCTAGTAGGCTGAAGCAGAGTCCAGGCTCCAAGCTGTCAGCACAGAGCCCAGTGTGGGGCTAGAACCCATAAACCGTGAGATGATGACCTGAGCTAAAGTCAGAGGCTTAACCAACTAAGCCACTCAGGCACCCCCTAACCTGATTTTTATATTCCATCTTGTATATTCCATCTACCTCTGAGTCATCTAGAGGAAATGGACACTGGGCAGGAGGCAAATCAGTGTGTAAAAGGAGCCTAGGGCCTTCTGGGAGGAAAGCCCCAGTGTCCTCACCTACCTCCTTGGATTGGGGGTTGGGGACGAGAGACCTGTTGGGTCAGGGTGACAATGACTAAGGTCTTGGGACACAGAAAGTCCTGGAAACAACTGAAATGAAGTGACCTGATGAAGGGAGAAGTCTGGGCTGGTGACTCAACACAGTCACCCAGGGTTCTAGGGGAAGGGCTGATTCCAGCCTAGCATGTGGCCAACTCCGGATCCTCCAGATCCAGCCACCCTGGCACAGAGGTTATGGTTTAGGGAGTAATAGCTGAAGATGAGAATGTAAACAAAGAGTTGCAATCTTGTTGCCCAAAATGAGCACCGCTGTGACTCAGGGGTACAAACAATGCCACGCACAGCAGTCACAGGTGGCTCCAGCTGCAGGTTTTGGAGGGGAGACTGGCCTATTCGGCCCAAGTAAAGTCCTGGGATTAATGGACAATCTGGAGGTGGCGGGAGGGACCTCAAAAGGAGATAATAGACTTCATGCTAATAAGGACTGTGGAGGCTTGAATGATTAACTGTAAAGGCGATTAAAGAGATGTGATCATATTTATAACCTGTGTTTGTGGAACGGGTCATAACAGTTATAATTTCCATAATTCAAAAGGAACAGTCCTACCTCATTATAATGATTAGGATTCTATTAGCCAGGAAAATCACAATTAATCATTGCTGAAGCAAAAGCACAGTGACTACCAGTGCGTGAAGGCCATTTCTGGCCCTAACCCAGTTTCCCACCCTCATCTCCTGCTTCTGCCTCTCCTCCTAAGCTCCAGCCACATCACATTTCCTATCCGTCCCTGAACATGCTATGCTGGCTCAGATATTTGGTTCTTTGTATATCTTCTTCCTATCTAGAATGCCACTGCACTTTTTCCATCTGGCAAACTCCTATTCACTCAACAAAGCCCATCTCTAATTTTACTTTCTTTGGGAAAGCTCCCCTAACTCTAGGGCAAAGTTGGCTACTCCTTTCTCAATGTTCCTCTAGAACTTCATCCGTACCTCTCTTTTCACTTTCAACCACATTTAAAGGACATTAATTTTCTGAGACTGACACATTTCTGTTTTTCATAATCCTGGTCCAGATTTAACAAGTGCTGAATAAATGCTTATTGGCTGACTGACTGAATGAATGAATGCCTACTTACATTTATATAAATATAAATAAAAGCTACTGTCTTTTCATTTAATCTAAAGCATATTAGTGCCTCCTGGCTTCACAGAAAGTTGGTAAGATATGCTCTTTTTTTGAAACCAAAGCCCAAATAACACGGGTAAAACCACCCCAGTTGTCCAGATAATCAGATGTGCTTCAACTTCAACAGGAGCCTCAGTTGCGATTGCATTTACTTATTTTTGCAGCACAGGTGGGTCTAGTCAAAATTTAGTACAACAGCTTTTGTCGAAGAAGTCATTAAATCAATGCATTATGGTCAACAGAAATCTTTCCAGCAGCTAACTGTATTAAATTATAGGTATTTGCATTTTGAACTCCGACAGTTCTCTTTAATTTTTTACCAGATATTTGTTCTGATTATAAAGACAATATATATCCTTTTAAAAACTGAACTAAGAAAAACAATGAACAAGTGGAAACAAATAACCTCTAAGCATATTGCTATATTTCCTTATAAATTTTGTATGCAAGTATGTGTACATGCAAACTGTGATATTTTATATATAGTTTTATACTACTTTTTCCACTCAAAATCATGGCATACATGGCCTTTATCTTCTATAATTAATAATCAAAGAAATTATTCTTAATTGTTTTAGCTATTCCCTTATTATTGGATGCTTAAGATATTTATCCTTAGGACAAGTTATTAAAAGTAGAAATACCAAATCTAAATAATATAAACATTTTTAAGGAGCTTGAGACATGTCACTAGTGTCCTAAAGAAATGTTACCAATTTATATTCCCACCAGCAGTGTGTAGGAATATTCACTTCTACTTAGTGTGGAATTTTTAATCCTATCTCCTTTGTTTTGATACATTCTATTCATTTTCAGCCCTAATAATCACACAAACACACACTGAAACTGTAGTGTTTTTTTTTTAACTTTATCGAGACAAATGTTAAGTTTATTTCTGATGCTTGACTTGAGTTAAAATATGTGAATTGATTTTTCTTATTTAAATCGCCTGATAGTAGGGCTTTTTCATCAGTATATTTCCACGATTATGTTAGCATCATGTAGGGATCACAAGTCTGATCTAGTTGGCATCTTTAAACATACTATTTCTTTTTCCCTATCATTATTTCGAGTGTTCTTATCTGCAAGGAGAAATTGAGAAGCCTGGTTAATGATAGATTTGAACTCTGAATCACATTTGTGTTAAGAGCTCTACCTTGCAAAAACATCCAAATGGGGAAGAGTTAAACACAAAGTACGATGTCTGAAAAAATGATGGTAAATCAAGTACAAGTACTGAGACTTCTCTTACAAATTCACAGTCAGCAATATAGCTCTTTAAATTTTATTTCTTGCAGGGGCGCCTGGGTGGCGCAGTCGGTTAAGCGTCCGACTTCAGCTCAGGTCACGATCTCGCCGTCCGTGAGTTCGAGCCCCGCGTCGGGCTCTGGGGCCTGTTTCCGATTCTGTGTCTCCCTCTCTCTCTGCCCCTCCCCCGTTCATGCTCTGTCTCTCTCTGTCCCAAAAATAAATTAAAAACGTTGAAAAGAAAAAAATTTAGATTTTAGTTCTTGTGAAGATGGCGCTGTGTGAGAAGAACGAAACTGTTTATGCTTGAATCAGGGGTTATCAGAAAGTAATACATCTGCAACAAGCAACAGAGAGGAGGAAATTTCCAGGCTCCCCCTTCCAGACGAAGCAGCAGACATGAAGCACAAGTTGTTTATACGCAAGGGCGTCATGAAGCTGCTTCTGGGAACTCTTGCAAGTGCTCCTCTCTAGGGTTATGGTCAGGGGGTTTTCTCGTCAGTTCTTTGTGTATAAAATTAGTTATGAGGTCGCCCAAATTTGTTTTTGACCAATAATTAACCACGCTTTTTGTTCTTGGTTTCATCTAAGTTTGGGTTTTCAGGCCGGAACACATTCGGTAGGGTCAACACATTGTTTGAAATCAGTTTTGAGCAACAACAAAACCCCCATCCTTCTCGAGCACTGCTCCGTTCCTGGCTCCCAAAGCGATCACTCAGTGTTCCTGCTGAGGACAAACCTCATCATTGGAAGCACAGGATCATCAAAATGTCCCCTCCTTTCCATTCCCACTGCAGATACCATACTTTAAGCCCTCTGAATCACTGCAATCACAAACTGTTGCCTCCAATCCACTCTGTAAAGCTGCCGCAGATTCATCTTTTTAAAATAGTGCTTTGAACATGTCACTGGCTGCATGAAAATCTGTAATCAGTCCTTACTATCTGCAGCAGCAGTCTGCCTCCAAACTTTTTTGAATATGCATCTCTGTCAGCGATGCAATTTTGAGCACGCATTAACACATGTGTATGTTTACGCGTAAATGACACATATGCACTATTGTCAAACACTTAATATATTAATGAATATTTCTTTTTTTACTTTTTTTTTTTTTTTTAATTTTTTTTTTCAACGTTTTTTATTTATTTTTGGGACAGAGAGAGACAGAGCATGAACGGGGAGGGGCAAAGAGAGAGGGAGGCACAGAATCGGAAACAGGCTCCAGGCTCCGAGCCATCAGCCCAGAGCCTGACGCGGGGCTCGAACTCACGGACCGCGAGATCGTGACCTGGCTGAAGTCGGACGCTTAACCGACTACGCCACCCAGGCGCCCCAGTATTTCTTTTTTTAGATAAGGAATAAATATTTTCCCATACCCAAATGATGATCCTACATAGTTCCTGGCTTCAGAGACCACTGGTCTATAACGTAGAGCCCATGGGCATTAGAATGGCATTTGAGGCTTTATACAGACTAGTTCCAATCTGCCTCTAGACTTATCTCCAACTACTCTAGTTTCCAAAGCTTCAATTCCAGAGAAATCGGTCTCTTCATTTTCTTCCCATCTCTGTGCTTTTCCTCATAACCCTTATCCTACCCCATCTGCCCCTCCTTTTTTTCTTGACTTAACCAATGTCCCAAACATCTTATAAGACCCAGCTCCAATTCCTCCTGCTCCACTCTCTCCTTCCTCTGAACTGCAAAACTGTTATTTTCTGCTCTACGCATTTGGCAAGTGGTCACAATTAGTGTACTTTCTCCTTTGGGTTTCCACATGCAGCTCCTGGTAAATCAAAGAGCTCTATATGTTGAATGGATTAACACACTTAATAGAAATGGTCGTAAGTTACAATGAGATGGATAGAGATTAGATCTATCAAAAGAACTTTTGGACAGAGTATTTTTAAACATTAAATCAGTTATCAGTTCCATTTGCCTAAGGGAAAGTAAAACTTGGAAATAAGGCGGGGAACGTGGAAGGAGGCTGGAATCTCTGAACCTCTGTTAGAGCTAGAATATTATAGTTGATGCCTCTGCAGATACTGAACCCATCCACAGGGACATGGGACTGGCATTTTCTCAAGAGAAGTGCTTGGCCTTCCAAGAGATGTGCTGTTTATCTCAAACATTTTCATTGCTCAGTTAGGGAAAGCGTGAGACACATTTGTATTCTCCAGATAAAAGAAACCTCAGAGCAAACTCAGGGGTGTTTACATGAAATTTCAATGCATCAAAATTTATGAACCTTACACTGCCAAGGAAATAGACTATCTGACCCTTATGGAGCTTTTGCTTTTCCAGGTCATTGTACCACATCTTATGTATAACCACTATTAGGGTAAGAAAGAAATTTTATATAGTCTGTTCAAAGTATTTATAGGAGCTTGGAAAAATTTACTTTAGCTCTCAGGGGAATGCCATCTTAGAAAGACTCCCCAGGTTTATCTGCTGCCCTCCTAGGGCTGAGCTTACAGGGGTATGCTTGGTGTCTGTGAACACTCCACTTCTGAAATGAAACCAAACCCATGCAGTTATGTGCTTAGTGTGGGAAGGAATGCGATGCCTCCATTCTTAGAACTTTTCCCAGGACCCCTGTCCTCAAACCTTAAAATCAAACTACTAGATTTTTTTCCCACTGTGTAGACACTAATATTTCAAGAACATTATTTCCTGTCATTTCCACATTTTACACTTGTTAAAACATGTCATTGCTGTCCATCTTTCGATACATGAGCATACATTTAAGAATTCTAGTCCATAAAGGAAGAAACCAAAATTCTGTCACAGGAGAAGACATACAAATCAATAAATACTTGGACTAACTGTGCAGAAATCAAAAAGCTTAAATGGCATAATCAAAGCTACTCAAAATATCAGACTCACTCATTCAACAACTATTCCTGGCCCAGGAACTGAGGGATTTAGGGCTGAAGAGGACAGTCATGCTCTCTGGAGTCATGGAACCTAAACTTACAATCTAGAAGACAAAGAGAGTAAGAAACTCCTACATTATTCTTATCACTACTGCCATCACTATCATTGTTGTAGGCACTTGTAATTCATCTAAAAAATTAACTTATCATTGCTCTGCATGGAGAATGAGGTTACTCCAGAGAGAGAGACTTGCACTGGCTTCACAAATTGGAACTGGGACATAGGGCAGAAAGGTAATGAAGGAAAGAATTAGATGAGAGCAACCATATAGTGGTACAGCATTTACAGCATCCTTCATATGATTTTAGAGATGGTCAGCACTCAGTGCAAGCTGGGAGAGACAGGACCAAGGTTTACTGGGCACTCAGTACTGTCCCAGACACTATGCTGTTTCCAGATAATATCTCATATAATTTTAGAAACATTGCCCCATTTAATTCTGCAAAGCAAGTAATACTGCCTTCCCCTTTTACAAATAATGAAAGTGATAGGTATAGAAATTAAGTCACTTGCCAAGACTACATAGCTAATAAATGGCAGAGCTGGGATTCTAACTGGGACTGCCAGATGCCCAACCTATGCTTTTTTTTTTTTTAATTTTTTTTTTAAGTTTTTATTTATTTTTGAGACAGAGAGAGACAGAGCATGAACGGGGGAGGGGCAGAGAGAGAGGGAGACACAGAATCGGAAGCAGGCTCCAGGCTCTGAGCCATCAGCCCAGAGCCCGACGTGGGGCTCGAACTCATGGACCGAGAGATCGTGACCTGAGCTGAAGTCGGACGCTCAACCGACTGAGCCATCCAGGCGCCCCCAACCTATGCTTTTAACTACATCAGATCTCTGCCTTCCCAAGCACTAAGTTGCATGGGAAGATCTGACCAGTCATGTACCTTCTTCTGTCTTTTTTTTTTAGGTATAACTCTAGCTTCTTCTGTCTGTTTTTAGGTGAAACTCTCACATTAGAGAGTATAATCTCATGAAGCTACTGTTTCCCTTCCCATTACTCAAAGGTCTGTATTAGCACCTTCAAATTCCATATAAAACTGCCCAATTTCAAAGAGACAAAGTGGCAAGAATATAGCCTGTAGACCATAGACTGGTCAGTAGGGGTGAGAGCTGGGACCAGTGCAAAGAAAGAAATGTTCTAGGCAGATGGAGATAAGCAAGCAGACCCTATGACCTTCAAAAGTTGAACCACACTGGAATTTCATATTTATCAACAGGAATGACAAAAGTCTTGAACTGCTGGGTCTGAAAATCATCACTAACTTGAAATAAGTAGGAAACAGAGAAGGAAAATAACATTTTCTATATAGGTTGCTGAAGACTCATTGGTATTTTGGGAACCTGAGCTCCAGAAATAATCAAATTGAATCTAAAAAAATTATAAGCCTAGCATCCATTTAGACAAATCAACAAAACGCATTTTCTGCACAAAAAAAAATCACAGGTCTGAAAAATCAGGAAAATATTACTGTCAAGATTATTGTAGAAAAGAAGCTCCAAATGCAAATATATTAATTTTTATGTCAACAATAAATCCATTAGGAAAACATAACTCATAAGGACATAGCAGGGGTTTTAAGTTCTCCTATGGAAAAATGATTTTTTAAACATCAGGTTTTCACTGCTCTCTGCAGAGGGAGATTATACCAGAGGGACAGTCATAATTGAGTTTAGGAATAGATCTGGAGGAGGGCAGAAAGGTGATCAAAGCACAGATTGGTGGAGAGCAATTACATAACAGTGAAAGTATTTACAGTTCCACTGATGCTGTATCAGAGACAGCTGGCCAACTGGTGGGGAGGTGAGGCTGGGGAGAGAAGGGAGCAGGATTTATTGGGTACTTACCACTATGCCAGACACTGTGGTAAGTTCTTTCCAGACGTTATCTCACTTAACTTTCACAACAATCCTTTAATACCTGGAGTATTACAATAACTGGGGGTATTATCCCCAAGTTACAGATAAGGAAACAAAGACTAAAAGAATGTTAAGTGATTTGCACAACTTCACAGAGCTAGTAGGTGCTATAGGCTGAGTATGAATCCAGATTTTCTTCTACCCTAGTGTCTATGCCTTTTCAATCAGAGACCACCCTGATTCAGGTCCCTATACATCGAGAACATTCTTGGACATACAAAAGACAAAAATAAGGCAAATACTAAAGACATTACCACAGAGGCCGAACTTCAATAACAATGTGAAAGTAACTGAGCTGCTTTCTAATGAACGTCTCACCACGCTGACCATGTCCTGAATCATCAATGTTAAGTCGCAAGGTGTCACTACAGAGGACAGCACTTGTTTTCAAGTCTTCCTATTCATTTCCACCAGGACCCCACCTTCTAACCTCTCCTCAAGTTTTTAGTGCAATCTTAGCCAGGAAAATAAGGATTGAGATAAACACCATGTTAGGGAAGGAAAAGAAGCAGAATGAAGATAGACACAAAGCACGACACAGAAAATCAACTACCGCTAGCCTGTGACTTGTAGAAATCACAGAAATCACACAAATCCCACTGTGGGCTGCTGGCCTTGAGGCACTGCCATCGTTGTTCTCCCACACAGCACTCTGCTCAAAGTCATCCCCTTCTATGAGAATTTAGCAGGGCTTACTCTCTCACTGGCTTGACCAGGGCATGAGTGAAAGAAGGAAAGAAAGGAAGGAAGGAAAATGAATGAGAAATTAAGAAGATCCAGAGAGAAAAATGACTAGGACATTGAAGACATAGCTATGATGTAAGTGATGAAACCTGTTTCTGTTTAAAGAATAAACAGAATAAGGAACATTTTCCCCCCAATAGATAAGTAACTCCTTAAATAGAAACTGGTGACCATAAACAGCACTGACACAAACTCAAGAAAAGATGTGGACACCTTACTCTGTCTCTTCCTATACCTCTTGCCAACAGCCCCTTGGTTGGGGAAGTGGTCAGCAAACCATACTTGCTCCTTAGGCCCCGCATCTACCCTCTTCAATAAGGAAAAACCAGAGGTGGCATGGGGGAGATGAAGTGGAGAGTATCTGAGACCAAGTAGAAAGAATGCTGGAACATATCCAACACAGAATCCAAAAATCCAAGGAGGAAGGTGCCCATCTGGCCTGGCTCTCTGAGGCATCAGAAGGAGCACTGTGGTTTCTAGACACTAGCACAGTGCACGTGTAGATGGAGGGCAAGAGCTCAGGGACTGATCTGCTGGGGCCAAGTGACTGGCCGTGTAGAGGCTGCCAAGGCACAGTGACTGAGCGGGTTCTACCTTGTGTGGTAAAGAGGCATTGTGCATAGGACCAGATGGTCTCCAAGGCCAAGGGACATGGGAAGGACAGTGCATGGCCCAGACTTCAGACCCAACCAAGTCATCATGTGAAGAAGCAGTCATGAGAGAAATACAAACCAGAAAGACTTCCATGGTGTCATGCCGATCCTGACATGGATAGGAGAACACTAACTACATAATAGAGATGTTTGCTAATGAGGTTCAGTAAAAGGAAAGCTAGCATTTTTATTGAGTGCCTATTATATGCATTAGTTCCTTTGATTCTTCTCAATAGATTTTCACCATAACACAATGATGCCAGTATTATTATTTTTCCATTTCAACAGATTAGAAACGGAGGCTGAAGGAGGTGAAGCAACTCACTCCTGGTCACTTACAGTCATCACCCCTTGTCCACAGGGGATACGGTCCAAGACCCCTGGTGGATGCCTGAAACCACAGATAGCACTGAATCCTATATGTACTGTTTTTTTCCTATATGTATATACCTATGATAAAGTTTAATTCATAAATTAGGTGCAGTAAGAGATTTAGCAACAATAACTAATAGTAAAATAGAAAAATAAAGCAATACACAGTAACGAAAGTTATGTGAATGTGGTCTCTCAAAATATCTCGTTGTACTGTGTTCATCCTTCTTGTGATGATGTGTGATGACAAGATGCCTACGTGATGAGATGAAGTGAGGTGAATGAGGTAGGCCCTGTGACTGCAGCGTTGGGCTAATACTAGCCTTCTGACAATACTCTGCTTCTGGACTGTGGTTGATGGTGGGTAACTGAAACCGTGGAAAGTGAGATGTCCGACAAGGCGGGGGACGACTTGTGTATAATAATGGTAGAAGCAGAACTTGAACCCTTTTGATCCTGAATGCCACAGTTTAAGCCTATACTCCTGTACATGGGTCCCCACGGTAAGCCCTGCGGGCCGGGGCTGACTCACTTGAGGACTGAAGACGATAACAGATGATATCATCATATCCCCACTCACAAGGCACTGATAAGAAAAGTACTCTCTCGGCCAGTCACAGAACTGAAAAGTTGAGGAGGTCCTATTCTCTCAGCACTGGATTCACCCTGGCCACAAAGTTTGTGGCATATTTGAATAAACAGCTTAAAATGTCCAAGCATAAATCTACACGTTATTACAGAGTCTACTGGGCTATAGATTCCAGTTTCCTGGCTCTCCTTGGTTTGACTCACCAACACGTTGCTTAAATCTATTTCTGTATACTTAGGGGATCAATAGCATAAAGCATCAAATTGCTCCGAGCAAATAATTTTGTCTTCAGATTCTTCAAATGACAATAGGCATTAAAGAGGTTTTTTTTTTTTTTTTTTTTTTTTTTTTAAAAAAAAAAAACAAAGATGTCAGGTCATTTCCTCAAGGCTTGGGCTTTCCAAGGACCTAAAGAGGAAGGAGGGTTCACTACCCAACCACATTAGCCATATACATGTTCAAGTCCTCTGTAAGGCAACAGTGTTGACTTACTCATTTTTGAGCCTTGAACCTGGAGTACTTTGAGTCAACTGCCTCATCTAATCCTAGCCAGACTATTTTACTGTTCCAGCATTAAATAACAGCACCAGTGTGAGTCTCCTCGCGCCTAACAGACCATGGGCATTAAGTGTTAAATAAACAGGACTTATCCCAGTGTTTCACAGCCTGCTTCTTTACAGTATTAAAACTGTTGCTTCATCCCCTTGAGGTTCCCAAGTAAGAAAAACAGCCTGTTTTTTATTATAAGCAATAACAATTTCCCATCCCATCTAGAAAATGCATGCCATTGCCCAGAATAAAGTTTATTTCAAGAATTAGATCACCTTAGACTGTAAAGCATAACTGTGTTCTGGCTGCCTGTGTTTTTTTTTTGGGGGGGGGGAGGGAGAAATCGCAATCCACTTTGAAAATTTACACACATTTGTCATTTTAGAAATAGTTCTTTGCTTTGGCTTTTGCGTGAGTAAAGGATTTTTCTAAGGACAGTGTCAAATAGCCCCATGATTACTCCCATTTTGCTATGCTAATCATTATCTTCCATTACTAGGCTACAGGCTCTGTCAGTTTTGAAAACAGCCTCTTTATGGAAAATAAAATATGAGTCAGGAGGCAAGCAAGTTCTCGGTGGCATTTGCGTGTGTCATTTTATTCTAGGCAGTACCTGTGGCATTTCTGCAGGGTGGGCCTGCTTTCATCAGCTGTAAAGGCATCGTGAGAAGACACCAGCACTCAAAGATCTGGCTGGAAAAACGCCACACGGCTTCTGTTAAAACAGTTGGATGCCAAAAATTAAGGCACATAGAAATCTGTAAAACTCCAAATGAAATGGAAGGTTGTTTCTCTCTTCCTAGATGCCCCTCTCATTCCAGAGGTAGCTGATAAAGACATCGGTTTGGAGTTTGACAGAAAACAAAACAAAACAAAACAAAACTCTTCAAACAAACAAAACTTTTAGAGGACGGGGATGGGAGGGGGCAGGATTGAGAGCAGAACTGTGCTATTTAATGACTGAGGCTGAATATGCTTTCTACTGGTTTTCTTTCATGTTTCTTCATAAAGCATTTTTCATGCTTTCCTGCTATTTTGTAGCAGCTTTTTTTTTTCTAATATACTTAGGTTGCCAAACTAAAAAAGAATCCCTGCCCCCATGTACTCTATTTAGTTGAAAGACGAGTTTCAACTGTTCCATGCAGGAGAGTGAGCAGGCAACCTGTCACAGAAGTCAGGCAACAAAGGGCTCCCTTCAGAGCCTGTCCGTTTCCAGGTCCTGCCACTCTGTGCCCAGAGAAGTCAGTCCCCTGTGCACCTGCGTCCTCCTGGGCTGCCAGCAGGGTTGTTGGCACCACACATCAGGGATCCAGCCACTGTATTTACATTTTAATAAGAATTTTTGCTTTTATTCCTTTTTCTTGTTTGCTCCCAGGGGTTCTAATAAAGGGAGAAACAAAGTAATAACCAATTCACATAAGGAAGAATCAGCTGCATTTGGCTGAACGGACAATTTGGACTAAGAAATCAGAACTGGAATTTTTCAAATAGGACAGATATTTAGAAAGCAACAAATGTGCTTTGGGTAAGTTTTATTTCTCTTGCACTTCTTTGTACAGAGAGCAATGCCCTGCCATCCTATTTACTGACTATAACAGGTGTAGTTGGAGTCACAGACCCCTGTGACAGTGTCTGTTGGATTCAAGCTTCTGACACCTTTTTCAGGTCAGGTGTGGGCAAATCTAAGGAACAGCAGGACAAGTACATGGGAAGAGAGTCAAAAAAAGCAACTCAATTCTTAGATGCTTTCACTCCCATTCAATCTCACTTCTATCCCTTATGCAAATTGTAAGTCTTCTTGGTGCCAAAACTGCCACCTTGCTTTTATAGAACTTCTATGAGCCTTCTTTTTTTATTTTTTTTTTATTTTTTTTTTAAAAATTTTTTTTTTCAACGTTTTTTATTTATTTTTGGACAGAGAGAGACAGAGCATGAACGGGGGAGGGGCAGAGAGAGAGGGAGACACAGAATCGGAAACAGGCTCCAGGCTCCGAGCCATCAGCCCAGAGCCTGACGCGGGGCTCGAACTCACGGACCGCGAGATCGTGACCTGGCTGAAGTCGGACGCTTAACCGACTGCGCCACCCAGGCGCCCCCTATGAGCCTTCTTTTGACAACTGCAATAAACTCTCAAAATACCGTAAGTACAAGGATTTCAGACCAGTTGACTGACTCAGCTGCCAAGGCCCCTCTGTTAGGCATGGCCAGGCTTATTTAGACTTTGCGTCCCTCGCCATACATTCTTGGGGAAAGTATCCTGGATTCTAAACTGCAGAGGGCACCTGGGATTGATGTTATTGTCAGCACATTTCATGGAGCATATGAAATAGGCAATAACATTTTTAAGTTCCCCATTGCTCAGTGCAGCAATGTGTGCACAAAAGGGGAATATATACCTCTGGAGGTGGGGAGAGGAGCCCAGAAGGACTACAAATTGAGATTTAATGTCCAGAACAACAACAAAACAAAACAAAACAAAACAAAACAAAACTCCCCCAAAACAAAGCACAACTCTGTATACTCACATTCACACATTTAGATTTCACTTCATTAAACTTATAACCTCTTCAATGAAGAGACAATGTTCATTTATAATTAGTAACATTTATATGCAGTTAACATGTCAAAGCCCATCAACAAGTTCCTTAGCATAGTTCAGGATTTAAGCTATGATAAAACTTTTCTTGCCATCTTCTTCACACTTCAGTGTTAGCTTAGGAGAAGTTGTCTTTGCTGGCTATTCAAAACAGATTTTATATCAATCCATATGAAATGATCATAAATACTCGGTTGCTAAACAAAAAAAAAAATCATAAACCTTTCATTCAAGCCACATTTGTGAAGACCCTTTCCCCAATCTCATAGGAAATTACTTTGATTGTATTTTTCTTTTTTTTAATGTTTATTTTTTTGGGGGAGGAGGGGAGAGAGAGAGAGGCAGAGAGAGAGAGAGAGAGAGAGAGAGAGAGAGAGAGAGAGAGAGGGAGACACAGAATCTGAAGCAGGCTCCAGGCGCCAAGCTGTCAGCACAGAGCCCAACGTGGGGCTCGAACTCAGGAATTGTGAAATCATGACCTGAGCCGAAGTTGGATGCTTAACTGACCTAGCCACCCAGGCACCCCTTGATTGCATTTTTCAAAAAATAAATTTTCTTTTTCTCTTAGGAGATATCACGTTAATCATGGAAATTTTGGAAAATACAGGGAAAAGAAGGCATAACCCTATTAACGATAAATAATCTTTGCTAACATTTTGGTATTTTCCTTCAATTCTTTTTTGACATGCTTTTAAATATCTCTAAGTTGATCCATTATATGTACACATGTGTGCGTGCATGTGTGTGTGTGTGTGGGGGGGTGTATCTATATATATATACACATATAGGATCCATTACACATATATTTTTTCATTTTGCATTACAAACTACTAATTTATCTGTTATTTCACAGCCTTCCTATAATTCTATTTATATTTGGCTGAAAAATATTCCATTAGAAGGATAAAGCATGATTTAACAGTTCTTCAGTTGCTATACTTTCCCTTTACTTCTAAGTTTAATAATACAAACAACATTGCAATCACTGGGTTCAAACATAAAGCTTTTTCAGATATTTGAATATTTTTGAGGATAGATTATGAGAAATAGAATTAGTCAAAGGATAATTTTAAGGCTCTTGATATATAATGCCAAATTGCTTTCTAAATAGTTGGTATCAAATTATATTCCCATAAATAGTATATGAAAATGCCTTTTTGCTGTGCTCTTACCAGTATTGTTTTTATTTATTTTTTATTAAAATGGAACAGAGGTAACTCCACAGTGGGAATCTAGTCATAGGGTATCAAAGTGCAGCAAAGCTGGTTACAGGTGAGGTGGCCAAGGCTCTCAGGTTTCAAGAGAAATACCTAAGTGTGTATACATATATAGTGTGTAGAGTCCTAGGAAGGAGCCAAAGAATTGCAGACCAACTGTATTCATCTAAAACAAAAACTTCAGTTTAATAATGACTAAACCGTACAAAAGATTTTAACATTAATTTTCTCAAACTTCCCAAGAAACCAGTGTTTATGATTACATTAGTTTTATCAATGCAGTAGCTAAGATAAGAGAATTTCATTGAGGTGCCCACAATCCTAGAGCTTTTAACTTGTAGGGCAGGGGATCAAGATCAGACCTATAGACTACAAGACTAGTCGATTTTGTGACCTCATCAATAATTCTTAGGCTTGCTATACTCCTTGCTCTCTGGCTGAATTATTGGCTTTCAGTTTCTCAAGAAATTCTGCCATATCTAAAACCTTGATTCATATAGAGTTAATAGAAGACTACCTTTTCCCATAAGTTCTCAGTGGAAATTTTGGAACAAATTGCTTCTTTGGTGGATATGTTTCCTTATTCTATCCTTCAGTATGACCTCAGCCATTTCTCCTGATGTACGAAAACTTCCAGGGAGAACTGGAATTGGGCAGCTATAATCGAGAAAGCTCATCCATTATCTGAAGGGCTTGCCTGAAGACCAAGGAAGCCTGGCCCTCTGTGGATGCGTCTTCTGCAACCTCACTGGAAAGCTCAACCTGTCCTCTCATCCCACCATTTTAAAGTTCAAATGTAGAACCAGAATCTGCTTTCAAGGGGAAGACATGAGAGTAGAGAGGAAATGCTGCCCTGCAGCTTGGGAAGGCCTTCAATTTCTGGCAACAGAAAATTCTTAGGGCTTTATAAATGGTGAGCAAGTTCTATGCCTCAGGAGCGTAAAGGGTTTTTGGTTTCCCAGAAACACATCATAGGGGTAACCACACTGGCTGAGAAAGTACTTATAATGCAGCCTGGATGATGTTGGCCATATGTGGATCTGAAAAAGTAAAAAAACGTCTAGAAAACAACCAATCACTGTGTAAGGATCAGAATTCCATTAAGGTCAATGTTCTAGAATACAACCTCACAGGAGAAAGGATGCTGAGAAAGACCTCTGGAAATCTCAGTAGCTTTCTTAAAGGCTTCTCTTTCTCATAAAACAAGGTATCATAGAATAGTCATTAAGAATCTGGGCTCCGAATTTGACTGACTTAAAATTTAGGATGCACCACTGACCATACTAGGTAAAGCTGCATGACCTTGGGGTGATTTCAGCTTCTCCACCTAAGCCTCAGGGTCTTTATCTGGAAAATGGGGATGATACAGTAGTATTAGCCTCATGGGGAGATTGTGAAGATTAAATGAAAAAAACCTTATAAGTTAGTAGATACAAAACATCCTATAAAAATATAAGCTATTATTATTATATTATTATTATGTGCTGCTTTAAAGCCAATCCCTTGTCCTATAGACAATTCTTATTTGTTATTTATAAAAGTTTCTTAAAAAATAGTTTTGGGGGGTGCCTGGGTGGCTCAGTCAGTTAAGTGTCCAACTTTAGCTCAGGTCATGATCTCATAGTTCACGAGTTTGAGCCTTGCATTGGGCTCTGTACTGATAGGTCAGAGCCTGGACCCTGATTCAGACTCTGTGTCTCCCTTTCTCTCTGCCCTACCCTGCTCACGCTCTCTCTCTCAAAAATAAATGAAATATTTATTTTTCATTTCAAATATATATATTAATTTGAATATTCATTCAATATGAATATGAATGAATTTTGAATATTCATTCTATATATATATATGTATATAGTTTTGGGGTTGTTCAGTAAATAGCAAAAAAACAGCAGCAAACTAAACTGGGCTGGAGGGCAGAACAATGATTGCATGAGAAGTGATAGCAGGCATATAACTAAATGAAGAAGAAAGCTTTCTTACAATAGACTGCAAGACTAAACCTCTGGTAATTAAGGGAAGCAAAAGTGTTATTTCATATCTTCCCATTCAAAAAAGCAAACATTTTGTTCTTGATATTCTTTAGCTTCATCTAAATATAAACATAAGATAAAGTTTTTAAAACGTAATCTTGTTTGGCATTCTTTGAGCTTTTCTGAATATGAATACTCATGTCTTGGCTTAATTCTAGAAAATATTCGGCAACTTTCTCTCTCTTCTCTCCTACTGGAAATATTTACTGATGTATAATAAAACTTCTTGTGTTTCAAAATCATCAATATCTTCAATTCTTTTTTCCTCTTTTACACAGTTTTCTAATTTACATATTCCAAATCATAAAGTCTGTTTTTGATAGCATTCTCTCTTTGACTATCTATTCCTTCTGCTGAAACTTTTTAAAAAATCCAAACGACTAGGCATTTGGATTTCTAATAATTTTAATTGGTTTTCTTTTGTATCTGCACATTCTAATTTCATTATCACTTAGTTGTTATTTCAGAAACTCCTTTGTTTAAAGGTATGCTACTTGGGGCGCCTGGGTGGCGCAGTCGGTTAAGCGTCCGACTTCAGCCAGGTCACGATCTCGCGGTCCGTGAGTTTGAGCCCCGCGTCAGGCTCTGGGCTGATGGCTCGGAGCCTGGGGCCTGTTTACGATTCTGTGTCTCCCTCTCTCTGCCCCTCCCCCGTTCATGCTCTGTCTCTCTCTGTCCCAAAAATAAATAAAAAACGTTGAAAAAAAAAAATTAAAAAAAAAAAAAAAAAAAGGTATGCTACTCATTCTTTTCGTTTTTAAAGATTCTAAACATACTTGTTTCTTATTTCCAAGTCTTTGCCACCATCCTCATGCCACCCTGTGATGACATGGGAAGCATGGCATGCTATATAATAGATATAAACTCAGTTGCTGCTAAGTATAAGAGACTGTTAAGGGGCGCCTGGGTGGCTCAGTCGGTTAAGCGGCCGACTTCGGCTCAGGTCACGATCTCGCGGTCCGCGGGTTCGAGCCCCGCGTCGGGCTCTGGGCTGGTGGCTCAGAGCCTGGAGCCTGCTTTCGATTCTGTGTCTCCCTCTCTCTCTGACCCTCCCCCGTTCATGCTGTGTCTCTCTCTGTCTGAAAAATAAATAAACGTTAAAAAAAAAAATTTAAGAAAGAGACTGTTAAGATCGAAGGGAGAGTACAAGCAGAAGAATGGAGGCTGTGGAGATTATATGAGAAAGCCACCATATAACTTCCATTTTACTCAAGTTAGATTTTAAAATATTGAGAGAAAAATATTGAGTTCTTTGAAGAAATGCTAGATTAAGATATATGATAAATGGCTTGCTTTACGAATTCAAAATGCTAACTATTCCCAGGTAGTTTCCATTGCCCATTGCTTAGCAAGAGTTTAAGACTTAATACTGTTCTCATTATCTGAGTTGAATGGATGAATGAAGAATAAATGGAGGAATATTAAGTAATGATGAATTCCACAAATGGAAAAGCTCATTCAAGTGAAAGGATCGTTAATATCATATTTCCTCAATTCTAAGAGTATATTTGTTTTACAGCCGGTGTTTCTAAAATTAGAACAGCCTTATGATCAATATATACATTCATTGAAAAGGTTCTTTTTCCTTTTAAAAATCTTATCTTATATGAAAGATGTATCTTTCAAATAATGTTATTTGGAATTAAAGAACTAGAATATTTTAACATCATAATTATGAAAAGACTTCACACACATGCCCAAAAACAAAGTGATAGCAATGATTTGGAAATTTCTAATTAAACGGGAACAACAGAAACAAAACTCTAACTGAAATGGATAGGCTATGTTATACTATAAAGTCAGCAAAAAATCTGAGCTTGGTCAAAACCAGAGGAAAATTAAATTATAGGTTTTGAACTCTTTGGAGGAAAATAACCTTTTCCTAGCTCCCTAGGGTCTGCCCATATAAGCAACTTTGACTCTTCTAGCTAAAGTGAGTGTTCTAATAAACCAGTGGAAACATGTTTATGAGTTTATTCTGCCCAGCTAAGAGGACCATAATTGGTAACGAAAAAACTAGAAGGCGATTTGTGAATGCTTTTGATCAAAACTGAGGTGTCTCTGAGAGAAACTTTTCCCTTGAGGCCAAGAAAACATTTGAAGAGACTTTCCAAACAGATCTCAGATAAAAGGCTGTAGTCCAGAATTATATGCAGTCATCAATCCTGATTCTCCTATGCGCTAGAAAGACTGGAGGTGAGTGATGGGAGACCTGGGACCTTTAGAAAACAAGGCCATTGGCTCCTCCTGGTAGAACATTTCCAGATGCTTAGCCTATGTTATTTCATTAGTAGCAAACCAACTGCTTTGCTCTAGTCAATAAACCAACCAAGGCTCTGGGGGGAAATGTTAGTCTTTAAAAAAATTGCCATTCAGTAAACCTCATCCAATGTTATGACCTAATAATTTAATAATCATTCTTTGGGAAAAGCTGGAAACACAGGCATGAAAAAAAAACAGTCATAAAGACAAACTGTATATAAGCATAAGCATAACTGGCTGAAAAGAGGAATCAATTAAAGAATTGTAAAAGAACGGAATGAATTCAATACTAAGAAAGTAAGAACTCTATTTATAAATGCACTATGTATGGATATATGTTTTGAACTTTAAGATATATTTCCCTCAAGACTCATAAGATCAAATTAAATTCTAACTTAAATTTGTTGGGATAAGGTAGATTTTATGCCATATCTGCAGGTATCACCCTGTGAAAATAAAAGCTGAACCTGGGAACTTATCAAGTAGAGGATCATGGAATAATAAATACTTTGAGATGGAAAGGGCTTTGAAGATCATGTAATCTAAAACCTTGCCTGGTCTGCAAATCCCTTGTGCTACTCTGGGACCAGATGATCCTATAGGCTCTGCTTTTGCAGAGCCTCCAGTCACCAGCTGACCCTTTCCTTTCCTTCATAGTCAAGTGCCTTGAAGAAAAGATTCATGTTTCATTACCTCCACACCCTCTTCTCTTTCTCACCTCAACTCTCTGTGACCAGCTTTCACTCTCCCTGCTCTACTGAATCTCTTCTCATTGAAATCACCCATAGCCGCCCCCCGCCCCGCACCGTGCTGAATCTATGAAATCATTTCTGTTCTTATCTTGATTTGTGTTTGGCACTTTCCACTGTTATCCATCCTGTTCCTCCTTCACATCCTTTGCTGGTTCTTTACTACTTCTCCGGCTATTCCTTCTTGCCTTTTTTAAGGGCTTCTTTTCTTCTGCTCTTTAAGTACCACCCTACCTTAGGTACATGGTAATGGAACTTTATTATCTCACTCTGATAATCTAATTGATCTCCTACATTTTCCTTGGTTCCAACCACCATCTAGATCCTAAGGACTCAAAATCTAAATTTCAGCTCTGAACTCTATTTGAGCCCCAGACTTAGACATTCAGATGTCTATTAGAAAATGTCATTTGGATACCTTACAGGTGCCTGAAACTCAACATAATTAAACAGAATGCATTATTTCCCTCCACTTAAATTGGCTTCTCCTGTATTTACTCTTTTAGTCATACATTCAAACTGTATGCATATTTCTGTCACATAAATTGTCTTCCCTTGCATTTATTATTTTACACAATCATCCCTCAAGACAGCCAAATCAGAAATCTGAGAGTTTTCTTAAATACTTCTTTCATATTCAGCCATTACAAAAAAATCCTCCTCTCCTCTCCTCTGTTTCCCCTCTTTTTTTCTTCCCTTTCTCTTTCTTTTTCCCATCCTCATCCTCCTTACTTTTTATTATTGTGATCATAACAAATATTTATTAAGTGCTTGTTATGTTACTCTTACAAGCTTTATAATTTTTTACCTCATTCAATTTTTACAATTGTGAAAATTGTGAATTGAATAATTTTTTATTATCCCTATTTTACAGGTAAAGCAATTGAGGCAGAGATAAGTTGGTAACTTTCCAAGTTAAGTGAGCTAACAAGTGGGAGAGTTGGTACTCAAACCCACATGGTATGGCTCAAGAGCCTAAGGGTCATAGCCATTATGCTTATTAATTACCAATACCTGCACAGGTTAATTCTTCAACCTCTTTCAAATATGTCTTCTCTGCTCCATCCTTATATAGCTATTGCCATGTTTAGGTCCTTATCATTCATTAACCAGACACTGAAGTTCCATGAAGGCCACAGAACCATGTGTGTCTTTGTTTATCAATGTCTCTAGTGCTTAGCAGGATGATTAGCACTTACTATATCCTTAGCAAGTGTCTGCTGAGGAAACAAAGTATTTTTATCGTATTAATAATTGGTAGATGATGATACACGTTAGTATCCAAACAACTTTTAAGATTGCAACAGGGCACTATCAATAATTACTCTGGGTCAACAGGAATTGGGAGTGCTCCAGACAAACTGAGACATATCATCACCCTAATAATTAGAGTACCTATGTATGCCAGATGGGTTTTTGGCAACTCAACACCATTTTCTCCTTCCATACTCTCCCTGGTAGTATAGGAATTGGAAGCCTGGGAACTACATTTCCTGGAATCTATGCCAGTAGGATTATGGTGTTATATGAAAACAATTAGCCTCATTCATATGAGATTTCAAAGACAAAAGATA
This sequence comes from Neofelis nebulosa, assembly GCF_028018385.1. Classification (NCBI taxonomy): domain Eukaryota; kingdom Metazoa; phylum Chordata; class Mammalia; order Carnivora; family Felidae; genus Neofelis; species Neofelis nebulosa. The sequence goes on along the minus strand of NC_080795.1, from coordinate 43,547,556 downwards.
AATAGAAACCATCCTTACTCCTTTGAGTGGGTAGTCACATGGGTCTTAGTAGACAGCATATGTGAGCTTTTGCCAATAGCTTCCAAGTATCTTCCTAAAAATCACTCAGTTTAGTGCTGGGGGCAGCTGAAATCATTGGTGACAGTTTCCTGTAGTTCCTATACTTTGAAATTTTCTGAATACTAGTAACTGCATCACTGATCTTCTCTATCCCATGCCTTCCAAAATTTTATAGGTCTCTTTATTTATAAGGTAATTAATCCTAGTGGTCTCAACAGATAAAAGTGTCAGTCTTTGTGTCTCAGTCCATTAAAAGTTAATTTTTTCTTATGAGAAGCCCAGTGCAGGCTGGTAAGAGCTCTCTTTCATCTGGTGACTAAGACAACCAGGATTCTTCCATCTTTTTATTTCCATCTTTTTATATAGCTTCCAGAGCAAGTGAAGATTAGAAGAGGCATACAAACTCAACCATTTTGACCCTGGAAAATTATTTTTTTCACTCCCCTTCACAATCTTTTGGCCAAGACCATCATAAGGTCCCAACCTAATAGCAGGAGAGGGTGACAGAACAATACAATTTTTGGTAAATATTAACTGTTTTTGCCATAGGCTCTAATCCACTAAATTAAATCCCTTCCTATTTGAAAAATCTAGAGTGGTTTCTGTTTCTACTGATACACTATGAAATAACACATAATTGGAGAACCTAAATATATTAACTTTATAAAGAGGCACTAATCATTTGTTTCCATACCTACAGGTGTAAATACTGGTTATACTGTGTATCCCTAAAGCATATTATCTTATGCAAAGTTTTACATATATGCTTATTGTTTAGCTCATCTAGCTACTGATTAGATATTATTTAAATTAATAGACTCAATAGTAAAGATTAAGTTAGGATTAATGTCTTAAATGAAGAGAACAAGGGCACCTGGGTGGCTCAGCTGGTTAGGCTTCCGACCCTTGATTTCAGCTCAGGTCATGATTTCACGGTTTGTAAGATCAAGCCCCATGTTGGACTCTGCACTGACAACATCGAGCCTGCTTGGAATTCTCTCTCTCTCCCTCTCTCTCTGCCCCTCCCCTCCTCATGCTCGCTCTCTCTCTCTCTCTCTCTCTCTCTCTCTCTCTCAAAGTAAATACAAAAACATTTAAAAAATAAATAAATGAAGAGAACAAAACAAAAATTTGTTGGTATTAACCTATTAATACATACCTATCATTCCTTTGAAATAAAATGATCTATATTTTTTAGTGAGTGATAATGCTTTTGAAATTTATAAAGATATATGACTGCTATCCATTGGACCTATAAAGACCAGGGTGAACATCATCATTTTCTTATACCAACATGCCTGATGATGCATAGGGTTGTACTAAAGTGAGTAAGAGTGGATGTGAAACAGGACATTGATTCTTGAATTTGGTAATCATCACATTTGCATATAAAACTATTAGCTTCAATTCAGCTCTTATTCCAAAAAAAAGATAATACATACACAAACCTACTCATGCAACACATTATCTTAAAACATTTATATTCATGTGATTATAGATGTAGATGCAACATATGTACTAGATCACCATCCTTTCCATTTGAAGGTAATGTTCAGTGAACAGGCACTTGTTTCCATCTCAGTGGTTACAGTGAAGGTGGGTTAATTTCCAGGGATGACGGATAGTCAATGCGGGTGGCAGAGCTAGCCCACTCCACAGACAACATTCAACTCCTGCCTGAACTGAGACATTCATCACTGTGTTCTGCCTATTCATGGCTCTGTCAACAAATGAAGGTCATGTGACTCTCTCCAATTTGTGCTAACAGGAAATGTGGGTACAACAAGAAATCTGAAGGAGGACTATGAATTGAGAGGAAGTATTTCCTGTGAGCCTTTATAGGACTGAAGTCTAATTCAGCCATTTTTCATTCAGGTTAATTTATGGAAAAGAGACTGAAGAGAAAGAAAGTGAGTGGAAATTCACCTTTATTTAATACTTACACTGGGCCAGATTCTGTGCTCAATAATTTCACATATTTCCTTACTTTTCCTTATGTTTATCATAACATCCCTTGAAAAAAGGCATTATTGTTATCCTTATCGTATAATAAGGAGGCCTGACTGTGTCACTTATTGTCTCAAAAACTTTGAGCAAAGCTTCTTGCCTTTCTCAGCCTCAGTCTTTTTCACCTGCTAAATAAGAATAATAATCCCTGCCCTACATATAGGCATTCTTCACATATATAATGATTTCTTTAACATTTTCCTTCCCTGCTAGACTACCAGGTACACTAAGCTTTTAAAAGCAGAATTGCCAAAGGCCCTCTTTTCTCCAGGTCTCAGAGCCTGCCTGTAGAAGGGGCTTTACAATAGAGCTCACTTGGACAATCTAGATCCTCCTCAGACACATGCTCATCCCCAGGCAGAAGCCACATTTAGTATAGTACCATTAGAAGCTTACATGTGTCACTAAAATTATTCATACATCAAAGACCAAAGAAGAGAACTGCAGAAGAAAAGCAGCCAGTGATGATAAGCAGAGAAGGTCACCTTGCTGTTGATGATTGCTGGCACACACACATCAAGAGACATAGAACAAGCCTGAGTAAAGGTCAAACCCATCCACTTTGTGTGCCAGATACTAAGGCTAGGGAAGAATTTACAAAGAAATGCCATGAACTTTCAAAGTTACTCACTTAACGCCCAAGGGTCAGTGGTTGGTCTCTGTTGATTCACTGTGGGTCTTTTGCCTCAGCTCCTTCTCAGTCACGGCAGTGGAAAATGCAAACACAAACTAAAAACTGCCACCTTCTAGGGAGCCAAAACAACATCCAAAGATAGCAAGAATCATAATAACAGCTTATAACTCCTTCAAACTTCCCCCTGTTATTTGGCCAATCAAGCAATGAATATAGTACATACCCTACTATGGGCCAAGTTCTGGAGATTTAGTGACAAGACAAAAAGAGACCCTGCCTTTGTGTGGCTGACAATTTAGAAGTGAAGGAAATGTTACAGAAATCATTATATGTGTGAAGGTTGTCTAGATGTAGGGCAGGAATTATTATCCACATTTAAGAGATGAGAATCCTGAGGCTGAGATTGGTAAGAGGCTTTGCACAGAGTTATTGAAACAGTAAGGGGCATAGTTAGGCCTCAAACCTGGGTCTTTATACTTCTAGTCCAGGGCTCTTTCTATATTGCTACACTGCTTGGCTGCCTGCCTGTCTCTAAGGACCCCTTTCTACCAAGGCATTCTTTTTAAGTCTACTGAGATTTGAACATGGTTAATACAAACAAGGATGGGAAGTGCTTAAATAGATTACACTTGTTTCTGGAGATGACCTTGAAGTCCTTCACTTTTTTTGGCTTTAAACAATGGGGCTGTTATTTTAGGAGGGATTTTAAAAGGAGAAAATATGTCTATGGACTGCACTATGATTCATGCAAGCTCTTTGCTTAGGATAACTATGGTCTTTATTAGTTTTCATTAACAAATCTTTCTACCATCAGTATACATGTGAGTTTCTTAGGGCTCATCTGTCACCTATGTCTATGTTGAGTATCAATCATAATACCCAACCTGTGCATTCCATTCTTCCAAAAAGGGGAGCTTTAGATGAAACTGTGAATCTCAAAACTATAAAATTGATAAGACCTTTGGGACACTTCTATCTCAACAGTGATAGGAACTACTTCTTGCTTGAATAGTCTCTGGAGGTAGGGATAAATGAAAATGACTGTTGAGGCAGGTGCTGGAGATATTTGACTTCCAAGGAAGTCTTGAACATCTATGCACTGAGTTCTGTACGCCTGGGCCTCTCTCTTACTTCTTCTAGCTGCCCAACAGAAGACTTTTCAACATGCCTGTCAACAAGCTGGGAGTCACTATGGTCCTAGCCTGGCAGTAGGTGCCAGGAGGACCATAGTGCAGAAGACAAAAACTTGGACATCAGAGACAATAATCTGTTTAGGAAATTGAGACCCAACATGAAACAGAATAAAAATAAACCTGAAGAAGTCCAGAGAGAGAAGAGGTTAATTTGGGCTAGAAGAACTACAGAGCCTTCACACTGGAAATGGGCTGGGCTGGGCATTGTGCGATGTGATAGGTTTGAGTAGAAGCACTGGAAGAGAAAAGCACGCTGAGCGGGCACATGGCATCAGCAAGGGCACAGAAGTGGGAGTGAGGAGGGTCTATGGAGGACACAGGGAGAAGACCCATCTGGTGAAGCAGAAGACGTGTCTTGGAGAGAAATGAGATTCAGCTGGTGTGGTACACTACAGAGTGTCCTGGGCCACAAGTCAGAATACCTGGGTTCTGATACACACTGTGGTCTGTGTCCTTGCACAAGCCACATTCTCTCTGGGTCTCACTTTGTTCATGTGAACAATCAGATTGTTCCACTAGACAATCCTTGTGATCTCCCTGCAGCTGTAGCAACTAAGATCCCTTGATCCTCAAAACTGTTGCGGAAAAAAAACATACATATCCACTTGTGGCTAAAAGTCCGGGAGGAAACAGGGAACCAATGCCACAATGAACAAAGGGAAAAATGTCCTATTGTTTTTAGCACAGTTGAGACCCTCTGGAATTCCTCCTTCCTGAAGGAGGAAGTCTGGGTGGTATAATGTTAGGTGCTGAGGCTCGCTATTATTTTCTCCCTAGGACTCACTATCTAAGGTTGGTGGAGTTTGAAAAAAAATCCAGCTCAATGTTCATTTCTTTTCTCTCCTGCTGCACACACTTTTGATAAGAAGACAAGCTTCAACAGTCATATCCTTATATAACAGGGCATGTACATTTCTTTCTTCAGAATCATTTCCCGTTGAAGATGCTTTCCCATAGTCGAGGTTCTCAGTAGTGGTCAATGCAGGGGGCCTGCCTTCTATAGGCAGTGCTCAGAATGATGGGAATCACCCCTGCTTCCCGGCCGATGAGTAGAATTGTTGTGCAGAAGGCATGTGAGAGCCTCCCTTTTGCAGACACAATTCACACAGCAGAAAATCTTGTCTAAGTCTCAATGCGGCCATGGCAAACATGACATCTTAAACAGACTTTTATACAGAGCAAGTATTTTGCAAAAAAAAAAAAAAAAAATCTACTTTTATCTAGATGTAGCTCCTTAAAGAGAATAAATACATAGGAAAATTCAGTTTTGAAGACCAAATGAAAATTAGCACATATACGCACACTCATCATGGAAAGCTTCTAGGATTTTGATTTCATTACTACTATGCAGCACCCTCAGCTCATCTTTAACTGAAAGGGAGGCACTTGTGTTTGATCATTTTTATCTCCTCCCCCTTCGGCAAGTGTCTGCCTTTTAAATTGTCAGCTGTTCTTAACAAGAAGCAGAACGACCAAAGTTTCCTCTTCCTGATGTTGTCTCATAAGGGTTTAACTGCTGATATTACTACTTCTACCATTGAATCATACCAGATTAATCTTCCTAAGTGTGTGAAGTCAACAACCAAGGTTTTGTCAAAGCTGGAAAACAGCATCTGCGCTTGGATGTTTCTCACGGTTTCAAGCAATAAATCACCGGGAGAGAGGAATAAAAAAGGCATTTATTGAAATTAAATCATCTGCTTACAAACAGTACATTTTTTCCCAGTCTGGAAGATTTGAAAAGAAAACAAAACTCTGGATGTGTACGTGGTAGACAGGGGAAAATGCTGATCAGTCTTAAGTAATTAATACATGTATCGAAATTTTAAGAAATAAGACTTGTGTAGAGCAGGAGGGATATGATTTATTTAAAAATTTAATGAAATGAGAAAAAATAAGACTATTTTTCTTCTCTAGCCATCTTTCAGTAGGTAAAGGAGGGGGAAAGGGTATGTAAAACTGCATCTGAATATAAAATTTCAGGACAGCTAACATAATAAAACTACCCCCAAACTGAACTAGCGAACAGCAGTCAGATCCAAAAGAAACAACAACAAAAATGTTTGAATCTCTTGGATGTAGATCAACTCATCTCGCACATGTTTGAATCCAAAACAAACCCTACATAGTTGCTGACAGACAGTGTGGAACGAAGTGTCACTTCAAAGATGATCATAGCGATTCACAATGACAGGACAGCTCCCATCATGGGAATTCACTGCATGCCATGAAGTTACTTTTTACAGCAATTGGAGAATTATGAAAAATCTGCCACTGTGACCACAACTAATCTCTCCACTTGAAAAAATTATTAAAGAAAATCTGTCTTCTTCCAAAAGAGGAAATAACTGTTGCTTTAAGGATGAGTATATCAAAAAGAACTAGAAGTAGCTTACCTGGGAGACTGCCTAGGTTAAAGGAAGTTCTCTGAGTTAAATAGTGATGTGATGTCTAAGATGGAGCAAAGAAGGAGAAAAGAAAAATGATTAAATGATGCAATTAAGGCTGAATGATTGACAAAAGGATAAAAGCCAGAGACAGTGCAATGACAGTGACCAGATCAAATAGATGGAGATGTGTGGACCATCCGACTTTATGACATGCATCCCAGATGTCACTTCTCCAGCTGACTGTTCTTCCCTGAGACAGGGTCCACTTCTACCTGGCTGTGCCTTTTTACCTTCTTTCTCCTTCTTCTTTCCTTTCCCTTTAGTCCTTACCTTCCTATGTTTCTATAAGAAATCAAAGTCCTCCATGAATGGATTCCTCTACTCCCCAGAGTGAAGCTTCCCTCTGGCCCTCTCACTTTCCTAGCCCAGAGGATTTGTGCAGGGTCAGTTCTGCTAAATGTGACAGACACTATTGGTATTACCTTGTATTGGGTGCTGACAGTGAAAACAATGAGTACACATAATATACGGAGACATGGTGAATGAGGAGAGGTGAAATAGCAGGGCATATGTAGGGATTTGCAAGTAGGCATAATACAAAATATCCCTGAGATATACAGAGTAGGTGCTGCCCCTGCGGAAGGATCTGGATGATGTGCATGTGCCCATTTCCCATATGACCCCTACATGTGCTCCCTCAGGGACCTACCTCCACTCCTTCTGGGCCCCTGACTAATGCTGACCAACATCATTTTCCTATTCCAATCTTGTTATCTATATTCCCCAGACTTAAATGCAGTAACCTTAAATGTACTCACTCCCTCACTTAATGACCTTTATTCATTACAATAAAAGAATGTACATGGGGGTAAGTCTGGAAAGTTATAAGGCTACAAGCATAATTCACAAGCCTAGACTATAGGCTTGCATGTTTAGCCTTCTAGCAAAGCCCATTCTAAAAATATGCTCTCTTCAACTACATAAAGCAACAGAGATGGCTACTCCTCCTGATGGCTTCCTATTCACCTTCCCACTGTCACCCCAGGCTCTCTCGGTGACCAGTGCTTTGCCTGCTTTCCTTCAATGACAGGCTGGCTTCAGAGTAAGCCCAGGTGTGAGTGTCATGAGGGACTGAGATTTGGTATTAAGGATTTGTTTCTTTTTCAGTGCTGGGTGTTGGGGTTGAGAAATGGGGAATGGAGAAAATCTGCTTAACAACTGCCAAGAAGAATCAGTATACATTTTTCCAAGGCACTATTCTGAAAGAATAAACAAAAACCCCATCTTTAAGTGAGAGCTGATTACATAAGTTGCATTTAGCAAAGCTGGGCAGAATCACTGATAAGAACACATTTGCTTTGATGGCCCAGGGTTTTCTAATCTGATATGAAAATTGGGACCATTTGTCAAGAGTGGCAACAAGACGATTCTATGTGATAATCTCCCTGGCTAGTCCAAATAACATCTCTGTAAGCTAATAAATACCTGCACCAAGACCACTCGGGAACTGCGTTGCCAACCTCTGCAGAACGTGTGACTTATGTCGAGAAGGGGGTTAGCAGTGGCTGAAGATACAGTTTCTGGACAAGCTAGCAAGAGCTAAACCTTGACAGAGAGAGGAGGTAGGCAAGAATGACTTCTTTCTAGGGCGCTAATCAGTACCTTTATGTCAGAGTTTCCAAACCTAAGATCATGAAACGGACTCTCTAGGCCAATTTCAAATATTGTGAAAAACATAGAAAAAAATATACCTTTATAAGTGAAATGGTTCCTTGAGTAAACCTGAATTGGTAAATTTAATTTCTTTGCTCTTGGTTGGAAGAAGATCAAGTTGGTACAGTAACATTGATCATCTCATAAAAACTTATGTTCTAAAATTGTGTGATTAACAAAATCTGAAAATAAATCATCATATTTGTTAACAAATTATTTTTTTCAAAATCTTGCAAAGCACACAGGTGAAGATAAAAATACTAGGGAAACTCGATGGCATAATGATTGGGGCCACTGCCCTTGGCCATTCATGCTTTTCACAGTTCTTCTCTGTCTCCCTTCCTGTTATTCCATGACAATGGGTGTCACAGACAGAACCCTACTCTCATTTCCCAGTTCTTGTCTTCTCCAGATGTCAAGCATCAAGCTGAATGGAAGGTGTTTTGCTTCCTTGGATAAGAAGTAGGACTTCTGGTTGCTCAAGCTGATGTGGAAGGGACCTTTTTTCTCATAAAATTTACGGAAATGCTTAGAAAGTATGCATTTCCCCCATCATGTAAATTTTATTAACTGTATGATATTTTTTCTAGCTCTATTGAGAAATAGTTGACATACATCACTGTATAAGTTTAAGGTGAGCAACGTGATAGTTTTATTCACATATATTGTGACATGACAAAGACAGGCTCAGCTAACATCCAGCCTCTCATGTAGATACAATACAAGGAAAAGAAAGAAGAATACAGGAGAAAAAAAATTCTCCCTGTGATGGATTTATTCCTTTAACAACTTTCCTATATATCATACAGTGAATTCTACAAACTATCATTTAATACATAGCATAACTCAAGAAAGAGAAAGGAAGGGAAGAAGAGAGAGAGAGGGAGAGGAAGGAAGGAAGAGACAAGAAAAAGGAATAAAGAGAAAGGGACAGAAATCCCCAGATTTCAGAAACAAAAAGGGAATTTAAGATAGAGCAGAAAGTAAAAGCTGCTGCTACAGTAACCCAGGGGATTTTGAAAACCCCAGTAACTGTAAGGCTGGTCTAAGATCTCAGAAACCCAGAGAGATCAAGCCAAAGCAAGTGTAGATTTGCTGTGCAGGCGCTTGCATGCTTCACTCTGTCAGGAAAAAGAAAAAGGACTCAATGAAGATAAGACTATGGTAAAAAGAAAAACCACACACCCAAACTTTACATAATGATATATGGCCTAAACCATATGCAGTTTACGTTAACAGCCAATGCAAGAGACGGAAAGTAGAATTGTGGCTGCGAGGAATTGAGGGGAGAGGGGAATGGGGAGACAGTGTTTAATGGGTAGCAAGTTTCAGTTTTGCAAGATGAAAAGTTCTGGAGCCGAATGGTGGTGACGGTAGCACAACAATGTGAATGTACTTAATGTTGCTGAACTGTAGGCCTGAACTTTCTGTTATGTATATTTTACCACAATACGAAAACATTACAAAAACGTGTGGTTAAATAGAAGTAAAGAATGCCTGTATAAAATAATAAAATTAACTTATTGTGGTGTTTTATATGTAAAAATATGTAAATGGACAGTGTCACTTTCCTGACTTCCTTCTAAAGAGTACTGAATGGAAGTGAGAGGAAGAGTTGCAGTAGAGAAACCTGATAAACACACTCAGCCAAGTGATCAATGTCAACACCATCAGTGATAAGTCATGTTGAGGGCACATACCCTTGATAAGATGCGATAAGAACAGCACTTTACCTCCGTGATCTTTCTTCACAAAACCTATAACCTCAGTCTAACCCTAGAAAAACATCCAACAAATTGCAATCAATGGGCATCTACAAAATAACTGAGTTCCTCAAAACTGTCAAGATCAACAAAAACAAGGAAAGTCTGGGAAACAGTCACAGCTAGGAGGAACCTAAAAAGACATGATGGCTAAAATTCACTGAGCAGTTGTTTTGTGCCAGAAACAGAACTAGCTCATTTAATTACCATAATAAATCTATAGGTAGATATGATTATAATCTCCATTATATATATGAGGAAACTGAGGCATGGCACCTTTACACAACTTGAAAGGTAGCACACCTAGTAAGTGGCAAAGCCAAAATATAATAACCAAATAATAATAAACCTGGAGAAGGTTTAGAAGTAAGGCATAACTAAAACGGTAGTCAACAATAATATACATGATCAAAGGGGATATGTTGGAGCAATTTATCATTGCTGTATTATTTAATTCAGACATACATACATGTAACATTTTAATAATAACCACCAAAAGAATAGAAAACATGCAAGTTGCCAAATACTGGAAGGAAAGACAGGGAGAGAGTGAAAGAAAAAACAATGAATCTAATAAAAAGCAAAAAAACAAAAAACAAAAGTAACAACCTTAATAGAAAAAAGGGGGGAAATTGGTAAAATATAAGTAATCATGATAAATGCAACAAACATCCTTGCTAAATGATATTGCAAGATTCAATATTTAAAAATCTAACTATAGGGGCGCCTGGGTGGCTCAGTCCGTTAAGTGTCCGACTTCGGCTCATGATCTCACAGTTCCTGAGTTCAAGCCCCGTGTTGGGCTCTGTGCTGAGAGTCTAGAGCCTCCTTCAGAGCCTAGAGCCTGCTTTGGATTCTATGTCTCCCTTTCTCTCTGCCTCTCTCTCTCTCTCTCTCCGTCAAAAATAAATAAATATTAAAAAAAATTTTTTTAAGGGAAAAAAATCTAACTTTAAACTGTTTACAGCAGAATCAACTAAAACACATGACTTAGATAAAGAAAGGAATAGAAAGAGTAACCAAAAGAAAGTTGGTTCAATGATATTAATATAAGATAAAATAGACTTGCATGGAAAAATCATTATTAAAGATAAAGGTCTTAGGGCTCAACTATATAAAGCAACAAAACCTGAAATTATATAAGCCAAGCTGATAGAAATTCAAGGAGAAATCCTAGTGGAAACTTTTAAAATACTTTTCTCAAAAACATCAAACAGATAAAAAAACTAGTAATGATACATTAGTTTTGAAGAGTATGATTAATAAGATTGCTCTAATGATCATATGTGCAACCTTATTCCTGGGGAAAGGAGTCTGTATATTCTTTTCAAGTCAACACAATACATTTTTTTAAAGGGGGAGGGTAAGGGGGAAAAAAAGTTACAGAGAGGGAGGGAGACAAACCATAAGAGACTCTTAAGGACTGAGAACAAACTAAGGGTAGATGGGGGTGGAGGAAAGGGGAAAGTGGGTGATGGGCATTGAGGAGGGCACTTGTCGGGATGAGCACTGGGTGTTGTATGGAAACCAATGTGACAATAAATTATATTAAGAAAAACTGACCATGTAATAAACCAACATTCTGTTTCAATGAATTTCAAATAACTGGTATTCTGTAAACCATGTTTAACAATCACTATGTAACAAAATTGGAACTGAATAACTCCATAATAACTTCAAACTTTGGGAAACTTAAAGAAAGCTGTAATGATTTAAAGGCTCAAAGAAGAATTCATAATGAAAATTCCAACGTATTTAACTGGATGGCCATGAAGGCATTATTTCAAAACTGTGGAAAGTAGTTACATAAGTGCTTAGAGAGAAATGCATGTTAGAAAATTATATTGGCAGTTAATGACTGACAGTTAATAAACATTCACTTCAAGAAGAAAGAAGAAATAAATAAAATTGAGTAAACCCAAATACAGAAGAAAAAAACAGCATTTAGGTAAATTCAAAATCACAAAAACTATATGATATTGTTTTTGGATATACACACTTACAGGATAATGTTAATAATCAGAACACTTGTTAAAACCATAAAGAGAGAAGGGGATGGACCATGGAGAGGTACAAAACAGGTTTCAACTGTATTGATGATTTTTTATTTCTTTTAAATTAAGGATCTGAAAGAAATATTTGAAATTGTTAACATTTATGAAATCTGAGCGGAGGATATGTCAGTGTTTATTTTCTATGTTGTTTTCCAAATATTTGAAGTCTTTTTCAGTTAAAAAAAAAAGTGGGCAAAGAAAAAATTTAAAGAGAAACATTAAGAAAAAGAAATGAGGGGCACCTGGGTGGCTCAGTCGGTTAAGCGTCTAACTTCAGCTCAGGTCATGATCTCACAGTCCATGAGTTCGAGCCCTGCGTCCGGCTCTGTGCTGACTGCTCAGAGCCTGGAGCCTGTTTCAGATTCTGTGTCTCCCTCTCTCTCTGATCCTCCCCCGTTCATGCTCTGTCTCTCTCTGTCTCAAAAATAAATAAACATTAAAAAAAATTACAAAAGAAAAAGAAATGAGATTTTCTACTTTTGTGAGTTGTAAGTAACATCAGCCTTAGGCCCTTCATCTGTAGAAGGGATAATAGTAATTCCTGCCTTCTAGACTCAGTGAGAACTATATATACAGCACTGAGCTCAGAGCTTGGTATAGCAGGCTCTGTACCTACTTTACATCCTAAAGCAAGGGTACTCCTTGTTACTGTCAATTCTTAAAAAAACAAAAAATACCCCCCCCCCCGAAATGTTATATATATTTGTAATTAGCAAACAGATATTACTGATATGGAACATAGGATACTACTGAAGTATTTTCTTACGGCAGCCACTTTAAGGTTACCTTGTCTGCCTATATCCAAAATCACTTCTTCCCCAAAGTGCTCTATTTGAATTCCAAGATGACGAATTTCATGAGATGGTCATCATCAGTAGCAACATTGCCACTAACATTTTCTTCAACATTACATGCCATGGATTTTTCATTGTTGCAATTTTGATAGATAGGTGTTTGTTTGTATTATGTTTGATTCATACAACAGCCCTGCAAGCATATTGTCATTTATTTTCCTAATAAGGAACTAAGGCCCAAATAGGCCCAGTGATCTGCCAGAGATGATAAAGACATACCTTGGAGGGCTGTTTTCAGGACTTAAAAAGGTCATATAATGTAACAGATACATTGGAGATATTCCATAAATACTGGTTCTCTCCTCCTTTCTCTCAAATATTCAAGTAGTGTTTGTTGCTATATTGTTCAATTAATGTGTTTATTATATGAAAATATAGGGCACAGGGTTCTTTTGGCATATATTTTGCATTTTTATCAAAAATCCCTGCTTCATAAATTGAGCCACTGTTTTTTGCAATAAATATAATAAAGTTCCAAAAAGGCAATCGATTTAAAAATTCCTCTAACTCTTTATTTGTGGCCAAAATGGCCTTCAAATTATTTTATCTAAAATTATTCAACTATAAAAGATGAATTCACACTTTCCTCTTTCAGAAAAGGAGTAATTCGAGAATGAAGCACTTCATAAAATATTTCTTTGTTCTAACATGCTGCCTGAAACAAGTGAATTTGGGATAGCTAATGGATATATGGTCTATGGTGACGAGAAGAGAAATATAGCCTTTGAAACACTTCTTAATTATATTTTCCCACACATTAACCAAAGCAATAAGTCAGAATAGTTTTAAATACATTTTAAATATATTCCTTTTAAAAGATGCCACTCAGAAAGAATGATCATACAGGCATCAGTGGTCATCATCCACAGTTTTCTATGCATGAGGATCTTCTGAGAATGCGTGGAGATTTTAGGGTTTTGATTATATTAAAAATAGAAAGATTTCTTGAGAACTCAGCCACCAGGGTAAATTGTAAACAGTAAACACTAGATTTGATTCTTTGTTTTTTCCGCCTTGATTTTTTCCCTACATTTCAAACCACTTACTTTGTAGCAAATTATGTTGCCCTCAACAGCCATTTCCTGCTTTTACCATTTTTTTCTTCAGGTTTATTATAAAACTTTGTATATACAGTGTTCCTAGGTTAGAGACATTAGCAGTGAGAACAAAGGGGACAGGAAAAGGTAAAGATCTTTCCATTCCCATGTCCTGTGAGTGTTATTTTAATTCTGCATCACATTTATGAAGAATCTATTAAGTGACCTTCTCTGTAACAGTGAGAAGAGAATCAGTCCTGTATACACGTGGATGGTGGCTATACTGGGATGATGGTTTCAGTTTGGCTCATCGGAATCTGCTATTCTTTTATTATGAGGGCTTCTCTGCTCTGGGGACGTCATGACCCGAGGCAAAATCAAAAGTCAGATGCTTAACCAACTGAGCTACCCAGGCGCCTTAACAGTCAACTTCTTTCAATACTTTATTTAGCCTGTCGTTGCTATCACACACTTGGTAGAAATTTTCCATTCCTAGAGCTTGATTTTGAGAATGTCCACAGGATTGGAAGAGCCTAAGTTTAAATTAAATTAACCTTTGTCTGCCAGGAACATTGAAAAAATCCATTTAACCATAAAGGTCCAATCAGATGTTTATAGCATATTTTCTTGTTTGTTTGCAGATTTCTTTTTCTGGGCAAGTTTACTGGAACAGAATTCATTCTAAGCTGGGAAAACCACAGTTTTTTGCAAAATGCAGCATTAGCATGATGCAGAGAAGTGTGTAGGCGAAGAACACAACATCTCTGGAAACCCCATCACTTCCTCTTTGGTATATTTAGCATAGAGAGGTAGAAACTGGCTTGTTAGCCCCATAGCAAACAAAATTGTAATTCCGAAGTTGTGGTTTTCCAGACTCTGTATAGCTGGGATCTCCCCAGTCCATCTTCCTGTGTCTCCATTCTGTTCACCGTACTTCTTTATAAGTTGAAGGATAACATCTACCTGATATCTTTATTTTAGAAAGAAGTCCTGTCATGTCAATCCCATGCTTAAAATGCTCAATGGCTCCCTTGGCCTTAGCAAACTTTAGCTTTGCATCTAGTGTCCCTGACAAACTGACCCTTACCTTTCATTTGACTCATTTCCAGTCACTCTTCACTCATCTATTGCTCTAGACTTATAGAAACAGCCTCCACTCCTCAAACTATGTACTTCTGTGAGCTCTAATTTTGTCCTTTATTCTCCTACCTCCCACCCTTTCAAGGCTCAGCTCAAATGTCTCAAATAGCATGTGATGCTATTGCTGCCTGACGAGGAGTTCCTTCATGGAAGGACTTGTGGTCTATCCATTTTATTTGGCTGGCATGAAATAGATGTTCAATATTTATTACTGAAATAGGAGATCTCCTTGTGAGCCAATTTGTGCAATACTGTGATGATACTGTTTTAATGAAGTAGCCTACATTTCCCAGACAGTCCCACCCTGGACTTCTACAGATCCCATTCTTGGGTGGGAGGAAATCCACTGGGGCACTAAGCATACCATCATTAAGTCTTCCCATAGTCCTTCTTCTCCAGGATAAATAATACCAAAGCTTCCGATTCCTCTAACAACACTACATTTCTTAACTTTCTAAGGCATGTGGGCCAAATCAAAGCAGATGTGGGGGAGGAAGCTGAGCACGCTGTGGAGAAAGGGGTCCCATGAGACCTTCATCTCACAGTGTTCATCGGCTATCCTTCCAGACTCTGTCAGACAGGAAGGACTGCTCACAATTTGTAAGCCACTGGGCCTGGGTTTTGTCTACTTTTACATAGAAATGGTATATTCTAACTAACGGATAAAATAATAACAGCAGTATTCATGCAGCCTAAGGTTCTAAAATGACTACTGAATCTCCCATATCACATCCAAACTAACAGGCAGAAGAAATTCTAAGTGATTCATTTCACTTTATCTCATGGAAACATTTTGAAGATCAATCTACATACAGCTTGTCATTTTACACATGTCAGTGGAAATGTCTGTGTTAGCTAATGAGATGTAAAGATGCTAAGTATTTTAGTGAAACTTACAAACGTGATTAAAACTCAGGAAAAGTTCTCAGCAATTCTCAGCTAAAAAAAAAAAAATACGTATCTGCTACAGGTCTTACGGTAAAGCCAGACACTATATAACTTGTCACTAGAGGAAATAACATACCTAAATAAAAAAAATGAGAAGATCATCCTCAAAAAAACCATGAGAAGAGGCTATGGATGCCCATGACAGTAAAGCTACTTCTAGAAGTAAAATTTTAAAAAAGGAAAAAGAGCAAGCAAATTCTTAGAGTCTAATTCTTATACTGTTCTAGGTATTTGTCTTGTTAAATACAGTTATAAAAAGTCAAGACCAAAATTTGTTCAGAAGAAAGCAAACCACCATCTAGACATTAAAATTTAAATTAATAAAAATTAAATTTAATGTTGGGAGGGAAAGTTTTTTTTTTTTCTAAGACTTAAGCTTATTTTTTAGACAGTTCCGCAGCAGATGTATCATTCCCCAAAGGTTTTGAGGATCAGTGATTTTAAGAGGATGCTTATCCCAGAGGATACCTACCAGTCACCCTTCTCGTGTTCACAAAAATAATTACAGAGGAAGAGCATCCGAAGTGAGAGGACAGAGAGTTTGTGGCATGTTTGAAGACAAAAATTCCTTCTAGGAAAGAAAAATGCTACGAAATTCTGATTCCTCTGGAGCCACAGAAAAACCTGGAAGGGAGAGCCCTTAGCACATGTCAAACATTTCTGATAATACCATATTCATTTAAATAAAATAGGCTCAGAGAGCATGGAGAAGAAGTTAGTTGTTGCATAGAGTTTGCACATGGGTACAAATGCTCTTCAAGAAGAAATACAAGAACAGTCTCTACTATGCCAATTAGGGAAGCATTGAATAGTTCTATCTTGTCAATATTCAGGCAACCACAGATCCCAAATACAGCCTAGAAAATCTGGAATGAAAACCAATCCAAGGCTTTTTGTACTCAGTTCCATAAAGCGTACCTGAGTCTGCATTCTTGGATTCTTGGTCAGTTCTGTCAACACCAATAATGCCCCAGAGCAGTGTTTCCCAAAGCATACTCTATCCATGAATTTGAATACTCTCCCAACAAATGTTTTCAGATGAATGAAGAAATTATCCAGGGTGTTTCCTAAATTTATTTGACTATCAGACACTTTTTTTTTAACATAATGTCTCAATATCCTGAGGATGAGTGTTCCTAGAAATAGACTAGCCATGCTGTTCCAGTAAAACAGTATTACAAAGTACATACGAGTAAGGAGTCAGGCTGCCTGGATTGAACTTTTTTATGTGATAGCTCTGTGACCTTGAACAGGATACTTTTCTTTGCTTCAGTTTCCTCTTCTGTAAAATGGATATAACAAGTGTATCCACACCTTGGAGTTGTCCAGAAGAAAAGAGAGCGTGTGCATAGTGGAGTACTTAACACGATGTCCACAACACAGTAATATTCCGTAGATGTTAGCTTTTAGAACAGTTATTATACTCAGAGGTATGGCTAAGCCCAGGGCAGGGAGGAGGTCCTTTCCAAGTGGGATTGCCTTTTTAGTCTGGGCAGGTGTCAAGTTGGCTTCAGGGCTCTAGCCGTCTCTAGCTCTACCTTTTAGGTTTCCATCTCATTGGAAGCTGTTCATTTCCCTTGCTTGGTTATTCTGGATTGGACCGCCTGGGAATTTTTCAAGGGAGGTTTGACAGGAGAGAAAGAAATCCTCTCACTGGATGTATGCATCCCTCTAAGAGAGAACCCACTGCACTCGAAATGGGTACTTAAAGCTCTGACTACTCCAAAGCCTTGGCATGCATGTGCCTGTGTGCCCTTGTGTACTTCTGGGCCAGGAGGGCTTGACGGCTCCTGCATAACTCTTCCTACTTCCTACTTCTGCTCTGTTGTTCCTGTTAAAACAATGTTTATGAAAATGTCAATGCCAAGAATCTTTCCTTTGGCTTTTGAGGGTTTTTTTTTTCCTTGATAACTAAAATCACAACTTCTTACTATACAAAAATATAATGTTATTAAAAATATTAAATAAAAAGTGAACATTTCCTGCAATTTTGCAAATCCTCTCTTCCCTTACGATCCCAACACTGCTACTGTCAACAATTTCTTCCTCATTTTTAATGATGTGCAGGCCTGGAGGCTCTGTGCTCTCCTGGGAATTCTTCATTGTGCCCCTTTTGCTTCAGGAATTTCTATTTATCTTTATAAAAGAAAGCTTAACTATCACCTTTGTGAAGGTGCTCTGACCCAGCTAAGCCATACCAATCCCTCCCGCTCCTAGGTGCCCAAAGCAGTTTGTACATCCTTCAATTAAAGAACTTAAAACAGTTTCATGGCAATTTTTGAATTCAATGTCTCTCTCACTTCAAGGCCTTCAAGGACCACGTCTCATTCCTCTTTGGTACAAGGCATCTGGCACTCACTGACGTGCAGGCCAGAGCACCGTGAGTATTTGTTGAGTGAATCAGTGAAGGAATTTACAAATAAAATATTTTCCTAACACATAGACTCTCAAGCTCTGTAATAATCACAATCAGGATGCTCACGTTGAAATTTCTCTAGAAAGATGTTTCACACATATTCCTCATTTCAACAACCCAGTAGTGCTATTACTTCTGATCTTTTCCCTTTGTTTGGGCCTAAACACTCAAAATTCTAACTTCACAGAAAATGGTAAATTTGGAAGAATTTGGGGATGGATGGTGGTTTATTTTTCAAGTGCCAAATGAACATTCTGAAGCATAGGATCCTTTGCCATAGGCTTTGTTCACTGACACCAGAACATTCCAGGAAATGACATTTCAAATAAACAGTTTCAAGTCCAGTAAACCACAAACACAAAGAAGTATTCAATAGCATTTCATAGCAAATAGCCTTCTGTTGACAGTTACACAGGAATGACTGATTATATTTGGAAAGCACAAATATCTCTTCTGTTAGATTAATTGAATATAGTTTTAGCTGAGGGCCTGGGCAAAAGAGTGAACCTATAATAATAGTAAAAGAAGAGAACAAAGGAAAAGAGATAAGGAGGGAAGGATGGACCTTAGAACTATATTCCTAAATATCAGAAATCCCTGCTTGACCAACATTCAAATTCACAAGCCCCACTGTAGGACTTTGACATACACGCGTGCTGCATGACATATCGTCCAAGGAACAGCAGCCAAAAGAAGTTACTTTCCTTGGAAAAAGAGACTGCCAGAGAGTTTTCATACTTTACCACTTAAATAGTTTGGGCTTAATATAGTTAAGTAATATAATTATGAACCCATTTCCCAAAGTCCTATTTCTTGTTCATGTGTACCAGTTATTTTCAACTAGAACTCATATGTCACATGTTGGACCCAGCTCTTTGTATTAAAGCACATAGGCTATCTACAAATAGAAATTCACAATCTAATTTTAACTTTAAAGAGTAAGACTCAGTGGGCACAATCACAGGAAGTGAGGTACAGAGATGGCACTGGGCATTTGACCTAAGCAGGAAGTGACAAGGAGAAATTCAGATGCCTGAAAATGTAGTATGAAAGTAGAAAAAAGTGAAGGAGTCACTGGGTTTCCATCATATAAGAGATAGCAGCTTAAATAGTAAAGAGAAAGCATATTTAGGTATACCATAGCAGCTGGACCTAGAGTTACATGAGTTTAACTAACATATTAAGTGAAGAAGCAATATATTTACTAATGGGGGTAAGGGTAAGAAAAATTATCATTCTCCTTTACATAAAAAAATATAGTACTGTCAGAGTTACGCTTATTAAATAATAAAAGTTAACATTTATTGAGTACTCGGTTGGATCAGACACTATTCTAAGTACATTATGTGAGTAGACTATTTAGTTTTCAAAGCAACTGTATGAGTTAGGAACATTATTATCCCAATTTCACAGATGAGAAAACTGAGGCACAGAAAGGCAAAAGCCACACACTTTGTAAATGCAGAGCCAGGATATGAACTCAGGCAGTCTGGCTCCATAGTCCTATGCTTTTTAACAGTATGTCATGCTACCTCTTAACACCTATTCAAAAGAAATATTACTCTTTATTTTAGAGTTTGTTTTCATATGTTTCCATGAATAAACATAGGTTTCTTCATAGGTTTTCAGAAACCTATAGGAGAGTTAAGCCTTGAATTGAAGGAGGCTATTTACTAGCTATCAAAAGCAACTGAAGTCAGTGTTGAAAAAAAATACTTAATCCACCTTTGCATGATGTTACATTCATCCATGCAACTGAATCCAACTCAATTAATGGTGATTTAGGATTCCATGCTGAATACTAAAAATGTTAGATTCAAAGCCTAGAGAAGACATTTTTATTCCCATCTAAAGCAGATAAAATATTCTGGAAGCTTACAGTTAAAAGAGATAAAGAAAATTAAGACCAGAGAGTTCAAATGACCTGCCTGAGGCCAAAAAAGCAGTTTGAGGCACAGAGTGACGTAAACTCTGATTCAGATGGGTCTGGTTCTCTCTTTGCTATACCACTTTGTTTCTAATCAAGCTGGCTGAACACATCAAAAGAAAATCAACTTCCCAAATGCATATCTGGGCCCTATAAAGAGGGAAATGTTTGATATCTGCCTGCCTCATGTCTAGAACCCACTTCATTCCGGAGTGAAGGTAAGGACAGAGAGAACAGACCACCAAGGGAATATTTTTAAGGGAAGGAGGAGAGGATTCACACATAGAGTACCCCAGATCTTCTCTGAAGGAATGTATGTTTTTGGGTTTTGTTTGCTGGACAATTCATCTCTCTCAAACCTTACACAATTCTAAAAGCAGGCCTTGAAATTATGTCTATACTGGCACCTATATGTGTAGGTGTTTGTGTATGTTCCAATTCTATTCTAAGCGTTCTTAAGAACAGAGGACATGTTTTAAACCTTTCTGTATGTCCAGATTTTACCGAGTGCTTTCATACAGTAGGTGTTCAGTATGGAAGTGTTGAAAGTGTAAGTGCATAGAATGTAAGGTTTCCAATGAGTTCATTTTCTCTCTCTAAAAAAAAAAAAAAATGTCCTGTATTCAGGTCTCTTAGTGATTTTTTTTTATTAGTTTATTTTAGTGGAGAAATTTTATGCATTCCTCCACCACCACCCCTGACCTGCCAAGGGATATTTGGCAATGTCTGGAGACCTTTTTGGTTGTTAAAACTTGAGGGGGATGGTGCTTATTGGTATCTCGTAGATAGAGTCCAGGGATGCTGCTAAACATCCTACATGCATGAGACAGACCCACAATAAAGAATCATGTAGCCCCAAACGTCAGTAGTATCAAGGCTAAGGGACACAGGACTGTTTAGAAGTACAAAACGCACAACCACCTCTCCATTTCCCCATTTTTAAAACACAAGTAAGACATAAACCAAAATGGCACACCAAAGATATGCCTAAGCAAGACCATTTCAGCAATCTATTGTTAATATGGCCAATTATTTAATAGGCTTATTTATAGGATTATAAGGGTTATTAAACACTGGAAGAAATGTATGAATTTAAACATATATGTATATATATATGGAAAGCCTTCACCAAAAAGGATGCTCTGATCTTTACTGTATATGAAGCTGAGGCTACTTCACAGTTATGACAAAACATTCTGCTGATGAGGCATGTTAAAGCCACCCCTGCCCTAACTCAGATGGGCACTCTTCAAATTGTTTCATTATTTCTATTTTTCTAAGTTTATTTATTTATTTTGAGAGGGAAAGAGTGGGGGGGAGGGGTACAGAGAGAGAGAGAGAGAGAGAGAGAGAGAGAGAGTGCCTCAAGCAGGCACTGCACTCAGTGCAGAGTTCCACCTGGGGCTCAGTCTCATAACTGCAAGATCATGACTTGAGCCAAAACCAAGAGTTGGACACATAACCAACTGAGCCACCCAGGTGCCCCCAGACTGTTTCATTATTTCTAACCTCACTCAAAATCCACCTTTTTGACCAGCACACAAAGAGGAAATATATGTTTTTTGTGTGTGCAAATAGGGTCATCAAAAACTGCTTTACTATTAGCTTATCCTTTGTATGCCTGTCCATCTTCTTCATTTCGAGGTTCACCTGGAAGTTCCTGTTTTCCAGCCTAGATTCCTTATTGCGGGTCCTTATTGAAGGATCATTCCTTCAGTTCTGCATTGCTCTCTTTGATTTCTGCCATGGAAAGATAGCTGCAGTAAAGCTATCCTAACAGCCTAATAATGTCTTTAAGATGAACAAGGAAAAGGAGGCAGGGGGAGCTGCTGACTTTTCTTTGGACTTGGTCATGGTTTCCTTACATAGTCTCCAGCTGATGTGGTTATATTCGCTACAGTTTTATTTGCTTGTTCTTTTTCCCTAGTGCCTCATATTTGATACTTTGGATATCTGGCATACACTTGAATAAAAATTTCTTTCTTTAAGGGGACAAATTCATTCTTTTCTGAGAATAAACTAACGAACACATAGATCTCAGGAGGATCTCTGAACATACTACAGTCACTAATCTGTTCAGTATTTTGTGTGTTGAGTTAAACATGTCACTACTGAGATCCTCATACAGTGGTTAATGACTTTCTAAATATTTACCAAGATCTTTAATAAGCGAGAGTGCTTCCCATGATATAAAGGCTCCACCACCATCATCCATGGCACCCTGCCCCACGTCCCAGCTGTCCAGATGTCCACTGACCAGTACGACCTAGAAAAAATAATAAAAAGAGAAAAAAAAATAAAACTAAGCAGAAATGACATCAAAGAGGAAGCATTCATAGTCATTCCAAATATAGAAATGAAACTTTTATATTTTCTTTTCTATTTTTACATCTTAAAAGATCTATGTCATTACTAGTGGAAAACCTGGTATAACGCTCTATATAAAGGGTGTAAGGTCATCCTAACAGTAATAAAAATTCTCACCTTGTACTTCTCTTCACTAATATAAGTTTGAATACTAAAGTGAAATGGTTTATTACTGACCGATGTTTTATAACTTTATTATATGGCTTAAAAGCTAAATGACATAAATGGAGCTCAAAACTTCAACTATATTCTCAACTGTCCCAAATTCTAGCAGACATATAATAAACATGTGTTGAACTGAATTCAAATGAAAAAGTGAGAACGATAATTTTTTATTTTTTATTATTTTTATTATTTTTTTAGCATTTTTAATTTTTTATTATGAAATTTATTGTCAAATTGGTTTCCATACAACACCCAGTGCTCATCCCAACAGGTGCCCATCACCCACCCACCCCACCCTCCCCCCCCCCCCCCATAAACCCTCAGTTTATGATCTGTGTACTATAAATCACTCTGGGCTTAGTAAATAAATATACTGGGGTTACAAACTACAGTCTAGTTAGACAAAGAACTTTTAAAAAAAATTAAATTTACACTAGTGTTAAATAAGTCTACAGATTATATTACAAATTTTAAATCACCAAAGTTTTAAATTATTTTCAAGAATCATTAGTAGTTATCTCCAGGAAAATAGAAACCATATTTTAATAAAACTAAATTTCATTAAAACATTTTAAACAAAGCAAGTTAAGTGATGCTTATCCATACGGAAAAATTGTACCTTGACCTCTATTTCACACAATATATGAATGTCAAATCAGATAGATTACAAATCTAAATAAAGATTTTAGAGGAAAGCATAGAACAGTTTTGTCAACTTGGAGTAGGCAAAGAGCACACACCATAAAAGAAAAAGTAACAACTGAACTTTTAAAAAATAAGGAGTATCTGTTCATCAAAAGACCCCATTACAAGAGTGAAAAGGCAACCCACAGAGGAAGAGAAGATATTTACAATACATATACACAGCAAAGGAACCATATCCAGACTATATAAAAAATTCCTACCAAACAGAAATAAAGAGGGAGTCAACTTATAAAAACATGGGCAAAAGACTTGAATTGACAACTCATAAAAATAGGCATACAAATACTAATAAGCAAGCGAAAAGGTGCTTGGGTTCACTATCATCAAGGAAATACAAATTAAACCACATTCAATACATTTCCACCAAAATGACTAAAATAAAAAAGATAGAAAATGTCAAATATTGGTGAGGAGAAAGAGTGATTGGAACTCTCACACACTGTTGGTGTGAGTGTAAGTGCTTATAACCACTCTGGAAAACTGATTTATCTACTGAGTCTGAACATACACACACCCTGTGTGTGCCCCAACACTTCCACTTCTACATATATCCAACAGGAATGTATGTGTGTATGTATACCTTCACCAAAAGAGATGTACTAGAATGCTCAGAATGTTCATAATGGCCCCTGTCCCCCCCTCCACCAAAGGAAACTACTTTAATGCCTGTTAACAGAGAAATGAATAAACTGTGTTGTACTGATCAATGGAACACTGCATAGCAGTAATAATGAATGAACACAATACATGATCAATGGAGATAAATCTCATAAACATTATGAAATGAAAGAAGCCAGACACAAAATAATATATATCATGTATAATTCCATGTATATAAAATATAAAAACAATCAAAACAAAGGAGAATGGTTACCCAAGGTGAGAAGGGTTAGTGACATGAAGGAGAGCTTCTGGGGTGCTGGGCACATTCTGTTTCCTGATCTGGGTACAGTTACACAGGTGTGCTCAGTTTGTAAAAGCTTATCTTGTTACACACTTAGGATCTGTACAGTTTCTCTGAGAACATTACATACCAATAAAAAGTTTTCGAAAGTTCAACAGATTGATGTCTATATACAGCATGTAGTAAGCAAACCAAAGTTGAACGAATCTTCTCGATGAATGAAACAAAAATGCCCCATGACTTTGGGAAAGCAGGATTTGGGTTCTGAAATATCAGGGTGACCCCTTGCACTGCCTGATTCCCCAGGCAGCTGTAGGATCCTCCATTGACTCTGCATACACACACAGCCAGACCCAGCCGGCATGACTTCATTGTAGTCACAAACAAGTACAATGCCTTGTAACTAACGAGACTAACAAATGGCCATGTAATGAACCCAAATGGATTGTTTCTAAGGAAAGAGGAAAAAAATGAAGAAGAAAACATGCTGCAATAGCAGGAAATTCTGACTCAGACGTTGGTGTAATCCCATGTGGGATGGACAAGCCAATTAGTCAACATTCTCACCATCCTCGGACCCATTTTCTCAATGAAATTGGAGTTCCCGTGGATTAAAAGTGTCAAAATGTGTTTTAACGAACTTTTTCCCAGTTAACACATAAGAGTAACTAAATCAAGGCAGCTGTTATTTCATCTTTCAGAATAATTGAGGTTATTTTACAATCATACTTCTTTATGTTTTCTAAAATGCCTCCATTATCCAACCCAGAATTATTACTTAAATAAATAATTAAAAGATGGGAGAAATGGTTTTGAATGATAGGAAACTAAATGTTATCCCATAAAATAAGGTCTTTGGCACAGTGCTAAAGAAGATTGACTACAAACCATGTAGATTTTAAGAGCTTATTTTAATATGTTTTTTAAAATCAGAAAATATATTGGGGGCCACTGTGAGACAGCAACTGTAATTTTGATATAAAAAGTAGGTAATGACAATTCAGTAGCATTTTTAACGAACTTGAGTTTTCCTAATCATAAGAGCTCTACTGCCCTTAGAAAACTGATGCACAAGGTCTCATTCAACACGGTATCTGCATTATCGTGCTCTAATGCAGTCCCACAAAGGATAAACCAGTACAACATACAAACTCACCATGCCTTGTGTCAGGGTCAGGCAGAAACGAACATTACTTATAATACATTTGGATCCGATTTAAGCAAACATACTAAAAACAGAATACCAAGAGACACAGTAAGCTCTAGTTTCTTGAAAAAGAATCACCTGATAAAAGACAGGAAAATACACAGTCCCTTCACTGCCTCTGTTGCCAGATGTGGAGCCCTTAGTGCAATAGGATGGCCTAGAACTAACAGAAAAGTGGGACACCCACCTATTTACTCCTCTTGTGTGCTGCTCCCTGAGGCAGGTAGAGCACTGACCAATTCCCCACCCACCACTTTCCTTTTAACCACCATCTCTTCCAAGCACAGAGTAAAAGTTTACTTAGCAAAGAGTAAAAGCTATTAAAACAACAACAGCAGCAATAGCAGGCACACCAAAACAATAAGGAAGGCAGAAGCAGAACTGTGATGATCTGAAATGCAGCTTCTTATTTGTGAGGAACACATTAGCCTTGACCACCAAAGACTCAGGCCTTGAGGTCGGGTGGGGCGGTAGGAGAGAGAACCTACCACAGAAGGGCAGAAACACACCGGATGGGAACCTGCTAAGATGAACAAAGACCAGCCGTGGCACACAACCCTCTACAGGCCAGCTGTGGGCCTGAGAGCAGAGATAAACTAAATCAAGGGTAGACAGACAGCAGCCTCAAGGACAAGCCCCTTACGTCTTCATTACTGGTACATCCGGAGACACTAGTGCAAACAGATTTGCCTGATTAAATGATGAGTAAGAACATAATCAAAATGGGACATATGAAAAATATGGCAGAACAAGGAGAGAAAACAGCCTCAGTGGAAGTACATTCTTATGAAAGCAAGCTAATTCAAGGTATTGGAGAAAATGCCATGATCTTTGGCATTCACTGCATTCATTTATTCAACAATTTGTATTGAGTTCCTATTATGGGCCAGAAATACAGAAATGAAAAAATAAATAAATATTCTATCTTAATGGGATTATCGTTCTGGTAAGGGAAACAGACAATAAACAAATATGATATGATGGTAGTTTTAAGTGCTATAAAGAAATACTGGGCAAAGAAAGAAAATAGAGTGGTGGTAGCATGGAGAGGAAAGATCAGTGTGCTTCCTCCTAAAAGGTGGATAGCCACAGGAGTGTTCTGTGCCTGCCCTAACAATGAGAGAAATCTGGATGATCTATAAAAGCATAACTTTTTAAGGCCCATCAGAGATTTCAGATTGTGATTCAGTCAGAGGCGCTGAATTCCAGAGGACAACAAGCTCAAGGAGAGATGGGACACATGAGTTGCTTGGCCTTTTGCAGAGACAGGAGGGACAGGTGCCAGCAACAGACAGAGGTGGCAGACAAAAGCAGGAATGAGGAAGACAACTAAAAGGTTAACAAATTCTGAAAAGGCGAATGTGGGTTGATATGAGAGTTTAGAATACCTGGAAACCTCTCATGTAAGGCACTAGGTACCCAAATTTCCAGATCTTTTCCATAGGCCTCCATCAGGTACTCCCAAGAAATACTGGGGAGCAGGGCAGAAGCCCTGAGAGAGCTTGCCTCAGTGATGCAGGAGTGCAGATGATGACCAGATACTATTGGGAGGTAGGCGCCAAACATAACCTGCTTCTGGGCCCTTCTCTCATAGGAAGAAGTCACCTGCCCCTCCGGGAGAGGGAGAGTGCTGTCTTGCAGGGCAGTCTTGGGCAAAGGTCAGTGGCTACAAGGAAAGGGGTAGAAAATTGCACTCCCACACTGTACTGACACTAGGAAAAGCATGGATGCCTCTTGGGGAGGGCAGGAAACCTGCTCATACCTAGAATCCTGCATTGACTTAAAGCAGAGTCCTGCTGCCTTGGGGTGAGGGCTCGGAGTGGAGTGGGATACTCATTCCCATGACTACAGCAGAGTTTGGCTTCCACAGGGGCTTGTGAAGAGTAGAAATGTTGGGAAAGCCCCACTCTTGTCCTCAGGCACACAGAGCCTGGCTGAGACCTAGGGGCAGGAGAACCAAGAAACTACCCTGTCCCCACCAGGAGTCCCCAGTGAGTAACAAGCACAGCATTAACAGCTTATAGCCGAGGGAAGGGCAGGAGCACAGAGAGAAACACCCGCTGTGGTGCCAACATACAGAGTCTGCTGAAAGCTGAGGATAAAGCACAATAATGAGAAAAGTCCTCCAAGCAACCCAATCCCTACACTAAAAACAGAGTAGCAGCAACCCACTGCTAGAGAAATTTGAAACATGTGAGCACCAAAGGTAAGAATAGAGACAATAAAATCCAAACCTAGCTCAGCAATGAAAGATAGACTCATCCACTCTCAGACTAATGGCTAGACAGAAGAGGAGTAAGCACCTTTGCACTCACATACTGTTCACCTCAGGCTCCACTGTTCCGGCACATACGACATCTAGCATGCAATCAAAATTATGACGTATAAAATAGGCAAGAAATAAAACAATCCATTCTCAGGAAATACAGTATTCAACACAATACTGTCGACCCAATGTAGCCCATATATTCAAAATATCAGACAAGGAGTTTAAAATAATTATGATTAATATGTTAAAAATCTAGTGGAAAAGATGGGAAATTTCATCAGAGAGATGGAAACTATAGTTACAAAGTCAAATGGAAATGAAAAATATAGTTATTTAAGGGACTAAATACTTAAGTGAAGTCAAAACTTAAAACTTTTGTAAGAAAAAGAAAAATATTTTCATGTCTTTAGGGGAGGAGGAAGTGTTCTTCAACAAGATACAAAAAATGCAAAGCATCAAGAAAAGATGCACAAATTCAACTATAAGAAAATGAAGACTTCCTGTTTATCAAGAGAATAACAGAATGAGAGGAGTTGCTACAAGTTGGGAGAAGATATTTATAATAAATATAACCAAAAAGTGGTTTATATTCAAAATACAGTAAAACGTTGGATTGTGATTAATTTGTTCAGTGAGTGTTCCACAGGACAAGCAAATATTTCTAATGAATTTTAACTTGATAAACGAGTGATGTCTTGCAATACAAGTAGTATGTGACACCAAACATCACATGATCACAACTGAGCCAATGGTTCTTCTCTCTCTGTGGGATTGTGGGTGATGAATGCAATGTCACATTTCTGTGAAATCCTCAAAAGGGGGCAAAAGCAAGTATCGTTGGATAGGTTCCTTGTTAAAGTTGCTCGAAAAGGAAAAGATTCCACTGAGCCAATAGATAGCAGTGATTCCATTAGTGATAGTGAAAGTCGTCCTACACAATAACCCTCCTGTCTCTTGTCTCCCTCACACGAAGGTTTTCAAAGGTACGTTCAGGTTAATTTGTTTATTTTTCTTTATAGCTTGTATTTTCTTTATTATTTTGTATTATATTACAGTATTGTAATCATTTTTATGTGAATATTTTTGGGTTGTGGAATGAATCATCTGAGTTTCCATTATTTCTTATGGGGAAATTGGCTTTGGTATGCAAGTACTTTGGACTACAAGCATGTTTCCAGAACGGATTATGCTCATAAACCAAGGTTTTAATGTATATAAGGAATTCCTACTCTTCAACTAGAAAAGATGAGCAATCCAACAGGAAAATAGAAAAAAGACATAAATAGGCATTTCACATAAAGAAATTATGAATGGATACAAAGCATTTGAAAAGATGACCAACCTCATCATTGATCAGGGAAATGCAAATTAAATCCTCAAAAAAATTCTATTCTGTACCTAACTGGAAAAAAAAATTTAAATCTAACAATATGAAGTCTTGGCAAGGATGCTGAGCAAAAGGAATTCTCATCCACTGCAGGAAGAAGCAGAAAATTATTAAAGCCATTTAGGAAAACCGTTAGGCACATCCTATTAAATTGAGCATATGTGCATCTCACAATCCAACAATTGCACTTTAGGTACATATATATGAGGAATTCTGGCACTTGAGTTCTGGGACACGTGTACCAAAACGGTCATATAGAGGCAATCATAAAGCCTCAGACTAAAACCAACCCAAATGTCCATCAACAGAATGGATAAATAAATTGCGGCATAGTCATACAGTGGAATATTATAAAATAGTGATAATGACCTACAGCTGCATCTATCAACATAACTGAATCTCAAAACAAAAATATAGGAGCAAAGCAAGAACAAAAAAGGAAGTCACAAAAGAAATAGAAGAGTATGATTCCATTATTTAATTTCAAAATCTGGTTGAACTAGAGAATATAATCTTTAGCAATGCATACAAAGATAGTAAAATTACGAAGAAAAGCAAAGTAATGGTAAACCAAAATCAGGATAGTTCTTATATCAGGTGGGGGGTTGGGGCAGAGAGGAGGAGCTGATCAGAGAGAGTCATATGCAGATGATTTGAGTGGGTTTCTAAGGCACTGATAGTGTTCTTTCTCTGAAACTGAGTGGTGAGAACGTGTGTGATCTTTTCATTATTGTTTTTTAGGCTATACACATATGTTAAATAAAGTCTTACAAATGTGTATGTTGAACAATAGCAAGAGTTATTAAAGACGTATCTTCAAAGTCATGGGGCTCAGAGAGATATATCTGATGTTACAGGTCAGATATATCTCATCCTAATCCAACTGTTACAAAGCAAAGAAACAAATATGGAAAATGTCTACATTTACTTACAATCATAAGATTGATACTAAAATCTGAAAAAGAAAGAATGCCCTGTAAAACCAGCTACAGATCAAAGATAAATGTAAAAATCAAAATTACTTCTATCCAGCAGCATATTGAAAGCCATCGTGATAATGGCGCAACGGTCTCCAAATGCCCATAGAAAATGGAAGTTATATAGATACTAGATATGCTAAGAAAGGGCCACTAAGAAATTAAGTCATACTTAATCTTCTTGGCATGCCTAGTTTTTAACATTCTGCATTTTAAATTATAAATTATATAGGTGTTTATCTAAACCTAACCAAGTTCGTATTGATTGATCCTCAAAAAACAAAATGCCCACTTAACTTTGAAGCATGCTTCATTTTACAAATGTCTTGTTCAATAAAAAAGAAAAAACACCCAGAAAGACAACTACTCAGTGTTTTTATTTGTTGCTTTTGTGACGTTTTTCTTTGCTTGCAGCTGCTTCATTCTCTCGGTCTCATTTTATTTGGTGTATTTTAAGAGGTAGCAAGAGGAGTATCAGGGTTGCAAAGTTCAATGCCTAGTGCAATTCCAGACACAGGAAATCCCCAATCCAATTTTCAACAACAAAAATCATTAGATAGTTGAAAAATATGACCTACAAAAAAAGGAGGAAAAAAGTTTTCTCATTATTTGGCCTTAGAGAAGAAGCCAAGAAGTGATCTAATAATGGGCTTCAGCCCTGACAGGCCCATCTGTGGAGGGTCTGAGCACCAAAAGAAAAGGCAAGGGAACCAGGTTTGGGCCATACCAGTGACTGTGAGGGTCACATAAATGATCAAGAATTTTCTGATGGAAGGCTTTTGTAGAAGTTAAAAAAGTGGCTAACTGGGGAAAGATTATGGAAAATTTCACTCCTGGGAGGGTTTCTAAAATAGGATGCATTCTTAGGTCTTACATGGAAAGCTAACAAAGGAGGGATAAATAAAATCTTTCAAGGTTCCATCTAATCCAATATTCCATGACAGTTCTTAAGAATTCTTCTTCTATTCTAACCACTTTAAAGGAGGAAATTGTCCTTTGAAAAGTCTCCATAACCTCAATAGACTTTTCCCTGAGCATCTCCTAGATACTCTGGCTGCCAAGATCTTCCCACAATTTAGGATCTAAATGCAGGTGGGCAGGCACTTCTCAAGAAATCCGTGTTTTCATAATCCCTGTCAGAGACAAAGCCTTGGTTTTCAGAGGACAGTTGCTGCATGTATTGTGCTATTGCCCAACACAGACAAAGGGGACTATGTTTGAACAAATATTGTCCTTCCCAATGAACAGAGTAGGTGGTCTACAGAATAAAGCTAGACTCCTAATACACAGGGTGTGTTCAAAGACAACAAACATCTGAGCTCCTTTTGAATTAATTTATATTCAAGCTTTGTTTAGTGAAACTGCTGGGTGTTGACTGCTTGCAGGATACAGACTTCTTTCCCAAGATAATGAACCACGTGTCCAAATGCTCACACATCACCACAGCTACTCCTGAAGGGAGCTGTTTCCCCTTCTTGAGTGTCCCCTCTTACATGTTCAGGGCACTCAAATTGGCTTCATGAAAGAAAGATCATTCCTGTTCCTGGTTGAATACTCTAAGCACATTGCTGGTATCTGAAGGTACAATAAGAAGGGCCTAATTTATCTGTGACTCAAGAAAAAATAAGCCTTAGGTAGACTGATGAATGTGAATTGCAGTGTACTTGGAAGAAATGGCTGAAATTGATTAAAGATTGACTTGCAGATGGGACATGGCAGAGAGTGTCTATGGAAGGAAATCATTCTGATTAAATGAAGGTGGCGGGTTTCATCCAGAAGTCATGACTGGTTGCAACTGGCAATGATAATCTTTTAAGTAAAAGAACTGTGTTCCTGAATCCCTTCTCCATTGGCCTAAGCAACCACAGGATAAGTTGTCTCACTTGAGAGGATGGAAAGAGTAGAAGAGTTGAATGACAACACTATATTTGAACTTCCTCAAAGGAGGAAAGGGAGATAGACTTTAAGCAATTTTGATCTCAATAGTGATCATCTTTCCCATGGTCAAATCCAACTATGGTACAGGGCACAGCTATAACTTCTCTATTCTCACAGCCATTCACTCATCACTATGTTCTAAGCATTTGTTAGCCATGGCACATAAGATTAAAAAACAAAAAATAGAAGCACTTGGTATTTTGGTATTCTACAGATTTTCATTATTCAATTTAGACAGGCTAACAGAGGTATCATCAATCTTTCATTATAGAAAACGGGGGCCAAGATGCTGCTTTCCAAAAAAGAAAAAGAAAAAAAAGAAAAAAGAAAACCAAAGAAAAAGAAAAAGACATTTTTTAACTTAATTTTTTTGCCATTTAGTTTTATAAACTAAAGGATTATTTTTGGCCCCTAATGTTTTATAAAATCCCAGAAGCCTATGCAGCTTAGGGTACTGTTTTTTGTTTGTTTGTCTATTGACTGTGGAAACTTTCTTAATTATTTAACCTTCTGTGATCTTCTGAATGTTCCTACAGAAGTCATTCTGCAAGATCAGCTGAAGGCTTCTGTCCACACAATATTCTGCAGCCTCCAGTTCTGTACCAATTTGATAAGCCATGAAAAGAAGCTAACAACAGACCAGGGTTTTCTATCCAAATGAATGCTGTCACTTTGAAAAGCACAGTAACTGGAAGGCTGTATAATAATTCCTCCCCTACCATCAGTTCCCACAGAGAGAAAGACGAATTGCTATGGATTAGTATACAGATCTACTTCTGTGGATTTTTTCCCTAGTAGAAAGAAATTTGGTTTGAGGATAGGGTATTTTTAGTTACTCTGTGAATGATTAGGAAAGGAAGGAAGGAAGGAAGGAAGGAAGGAAGGAAGGAAGGAAGGAAGGAAGGAAGGGAGGAAGGGAGGAACAGAGGAAGGAAGGAGAGATTGAAGCAAAATGTTGACTAGCACAAAAAGAGAAGATGAAGTAGAAGACAGATTAGAGGGCAAGAGGACTGCAAAGAAGCTTTGGCAAAGGCAGAGGAAGAAAAGAGAAAGTAAACCCAGGTCAAGATGTGAACCCAGACAGTGTCAGGTTGCTGAGGCTCACATGACAAAACTAAGAGAAACTGTCTCACCATATGCTTATGTGCACTAGTTTGATGTCACTATGGGCGTGGCTAAGACTAGGTAAGCTGAAAAGTGGGAAGGAGGCTTTAACTAACACTAACCTGTCAAGATAGCCAGTGTATTTTAAGTTACAGTTACCCAAATTACTTCTACCTCAAACATCCACATTATTCTGTTGGCTCCTGCCTGCCAAGTCCATGGACCACAACAGTAATGGGGAGTCAGAAGTCAACCATCCCAAGTCACAAGACTTGGGCAGTGAACTTTGGGGTAGCTTCATGGCTTCCTATGATGTCAACACTTGATGACAACTTTAATTTTGATGCATAAATTATAGCTTAAATAAAAGATAGTCAAATAACATTATAAATACCCCTAAGAGGACTTTTCAGTGATCTAATTTTTGTCTTCAGCACACGGTGTTAAGAAGCCACACTTACTTTGAAAGATTCTATGTCTCCATAGGAAGCAAGCTAATGGTTCGAACACAGTAGTTCTTGGTCTTTACTCCTCTCACCATATGTGAGCTCACATACTCTCAGCCAGGTCATTTTAGTTAATA
This sequence comes from Neofelis nebulosa, assembly GCF_028018385.1. Taxonomy (NCBI): domain Eukaryota; kingdom Metazoa; phylum Chordata; class Mammalia; order Carnivora; family Felidae; genus Neofelis; species Neofelis nebulosa. Next base: position 43,513,814 of record NC_080795.1, on the reverse strand, counting down.
ATCTTTGCATTCAGACTCTAGGAATAAGCCAAATTTCCACTAGCATACTTTGTTTTAGGAAGGGGATGTTGCAAATATTAAACTTTTTATTTTCTTGTATCTTTGTGTAAAAGAATACTATTCTACCCATTAACCCTGATTCAGTCTTATTTTTTTATGGGAATTTTCTTCTCCTAGAAAGAAAAAGAATAGTTTTCTTAACCAATATTGTATCTAATATAAATGTTATGTAAGCATCAGAGAAAAGTGTGTATTGTGTTTATATACCCAAAATGAAAAATTCTTCCTTTCCATTTAGAATATAATAAATTGAAACTTAACTTCAATATTCACTGTCAAATAACACATCTACATTAAGAGAAGTGATCATTTTAGACTCACAAGAATCAAGTCTCTAAAGGCTAAAAAGCTGATTAACTTCATAATGTTTGTGTATCACAAATCAAAACAGTCTGAAAGCGATTTCCTCTAAGTCCAAACTAACTTGAAGCATGGTCACACTTTGCACAGCACAGAAAACCCATTTTCTTCCCTCTTAGAAGTGTACTTCAAGGATAAGGAGTAGAAGCAGCTTGAATGTCATAATATTTGGTAATGGCAGACCCACTAGATAGAAAGGGGTAAAAATTGATTCTAGGGCCTCAGAATCCATGAGGAATGACTATTTAAAAAAATACCTAATGATACAAGGTAATTTTAAGAACATTACAGAGACCACAAAGGATAATGAATAGTATAGTGTTCTTCTCTCCAAAATGCAATTAACTGAAATAAAAGATCATGATAAAAGAATGATTAACAGATATGGTGACATTATCACTGCAGACTCAGATTTTTTTAATGTCAACACTTATAAGGTTATCCATGTTCCCCTAAATATTTTGACTTGTCATGAGATTATAGTCTCATCAGTTACATGTTGATTGTGGCCATGTATTTTGAATAATTAACTGTATACCCTGGGAAAAGAAAGAAAGAAAGGAAGAAAGAAAGAACTAATGAACAAACTTTTCCATCAATTGTGCATTTTCTAAAGAAACAAAAATACTAATAAAAACAAATGTTTATTAATTTAACTTGTATTTTATCAGTGCAGTGTATTTTAAGAGATGAAAAGAAATACAAAGTACGGTTCTCATGAAATCATATTTGTTATAAGTGTTAGCATGTGTTTAACTGAAGTCACCCCTGGTACAATGTCAGACAGTGTTTCTGTCAATACCTCAGAGACACTTATAAACTTCAAGATGATAAACACATAAGATGAATCATTAATATGTTTAACCAAATAATCAAGGTTCTATAATATCACCCTGAAGCAGAAATGATAGCTTATAGCTAACAAGATAATTCAGCAGGGATAAATATCAAGGTGTACATTGCACTCTGAGATGCTGGGTTGATAGCAGTTCATCTGGGGACAATCAGAAAATTAGGTGGACCTAAACATATTGAGCAGTGTGTCCCAGCTATGGAAAATATTAATAAAATGTTAGGGTTTATTGATAGAAATAGAGGATACTGATTATGTAAAGTAATACTCCCATTTCAATTAATCAAACACTTTTCTCTCTCTCTCTCTCTCTCTCTCTCTCTCTCTCTCTCTCTCTCTCTCTTTTTTGCCCAGATACCTATAGAGACCTTCCAGAAAATAGACTGTGGTTGGAGAAGAGATGTCAGGATCTTACAGTGCCTGGAAATAATACTGTTTGAAGAGCAACTGTATATGTTACCCTGGAAAAGAGTATGCTTCAAAGGGCTAGATGCCTCATCTACAAGAGAATGAACTTGATCAGATGGTATAACCAGGCCAGCGAGCAGAGGGTGCATGCATAGATTGCAGCTCGCTAGAAGAATGAATCTGAGCAGTTCAGAAAGGGAACAGAGGAGTCCTCAGAGGAGTAAGCTGCAAAATCCTGGCAGTGTTCAAGCAGAAGTGGAAGGAACATCTGTCAGGTAAAGAATGGATACATGACCTGAGGTCCGAGTGGCAGGTTGGCACTGAGCCAGATAATGTCCAAAGGCACTGTCAGCTCTAAGATTCCATGATTCTAAAAGGAAGAATGGGCTTATCTTGGCCATTATTCAGTGAGAATTGTTAAAGATTTCCTGTGAATCCTGTGTTTTTTTCCTACTACAAATTTCTATTATCACATTTTTTCTTCAGTTGGACTCAGAATAAAAATTTTAACTTATGTTACTAGTAATATTTATTATTAAGAAAATAAGACATACTAAAAAGAACTTTTTATGACTTAAAATTTGCCTTCTTGAATTGGTGCCATGCTGCATCAACTTCCATTGGAACCTAGGGGCATACTGTGGGAGGCATAATAATTATAACCACTGTCAATATCAACCCCTAGCTCCTTTGGTAATTTTCTGAGACATTTTCTGAGACATTTTTTTTCTTTGCAGGATGAAGGTTGCTACACTCATTATAACAGTCTCATTATACCATCTTGATGGTTCCTTTTGAACTTTCTCCAATTCCATTGGATTTTGAAACTGTAGCAATCAAACCCATAATGCATAGATAATGTAACTTTTTTGTGTGCTATATAGAAACTATAACACCTCTCCTGATATTTCCCGGAATTTGCTTATTTTCTTTAATGGCATAGAATTACATAAATTAAGAAACCTACAATAACTCTGAATTCCTTCTCGGGATCCTACATTCACACTATTAAAGCTAGAATGACCTTAGGAGATTATGGTCAATGCTCTGCTTTTACACAGAGAAGTGCTTTGCCCAAGTGGCGGGGCCTGAAAATAGAACCCGTTGCTTCTGACACAGAGCTAAGGGCTATTTCCATTCTATCTTTCTGTCTGCTTCATAAAAAACAATGCAGTGACTACTTTTGATTGCTCTTCTCTAATGCATTACCTTTTACTTGACTGTGCTGAAAATTAATCTGCTACTTTTTGCCTATACACATAGTCTAATGAGTTCTTCCTACAATTTATCCCTATCAGCTGGACATGGGCAAGTTATTTAACCTCTCTAAGCCTTGTTTCTACATCTGTAAGGTGGGAATAATAACACAAACCCAACTTTAAAGTGTGTGGTGAGAATGAAATGAGATGACATAATACCTTCATCACTGTCTCAGTCACTGGGCACAAAGTATGGACTCTTACATGGTTGCCGTTATAGTGCTGATTACACCATAATTAGTGTACGGTCACCCCAAACACTGCAAACAATTCTTTCTAGGAAAAATGCACTTGGGGAGTTGGAAAGTAGAGTGGATTTCACACACACTGCTTCAGCAGGCACAGGTTTAGGGTACTATGTGCTGCTTGCTTGAATTAGAGGGAGCATCAATCACAAGCGTATGTTATTTAAAATATGACAAATATTCTAAAAATGTTGTTCGGCAAGTCTAATTTAAAACAGCATGAACTTATCCCATTTGAAAACATTCGTACACCATGAAATAGCTAAGTTACATTTTCATTTCAGTAATAGGTTGCAAAGGGGAAAAAGATGTTACAGCTCAAGCAATCACAAACACACAGCCCTCCCTAACTAACTCTGCAGTTACTAGGTAACCAGGTAGTGCTGTGTGAAAATGAATTCAGGTGTTTGAACTAGAGATTCCCATGCACCTGAGGTGAGTTTTGTCGTGGCAATGGCTAGTCTAATAAATGATTCCACTGTCAATTGCATTTCTAGAGTTAGCAAGACTGGTCCCACAAAGTCTCTCTGTAGGAGGGCCCAGAATATAGGGAGAGAGTCTCCAGAATAGAGTCTTAGAGAACACAACAAAGTCTGGCATATTTCATGTAAAAATGAGAAGCTTAAGCTTTTTTTAAAAAAAAACAAAAAAACAAAAAGCATATCTTGACATCCCATTTGAGCATAATCTCTGCAGAGAAGGTGCAAAGATCGCTAAGAATAGGGAGTAGATGATAAATGGCAGATATCAGTTTTATGCTATTGTAGACAAATTTAAGTGTAGCGTTGTTTAAAGATCAAAGAAAAAGCTAAATGGCCCATCACAGAGCTCTGTTTCATCTCTTTCAACTCTATACTCTTAACAATTGATGAATTTTCATCTCCATATGTTCCTTCAGTAAATTTCAGTAAGGTTGGACATGTTTCAACCTTTTGAACAGGGGAGAAGGGAGGAACATGCCTTCTATCCTCACCCCTCGGCTGAGAAATACCAAACTCTCTTCTAATGGCAGAGACCTTTTTATTTCCTTCACACATATTACTCATAAGACTTGAAATACAGTAGAAACTCAACAAACCAACTTTGATTTCTTTCTTTTTAATAACAAAATGTTATTCAGAATCAAGCTAGCTCAGTTCCTTAAAAAAAAATTGGGGGTGCCTGGGTGGCTCAGTTGGTTAGGTGTCCAACTTCAGCTCAGGTCAGGATCTTGCTGCTTGTGGGTTCAAGCCCCACATCAGGCTCTGTGCTGACAGCTCAGAGCCTGGAGCCTGCTTCAGATTCTGTGTTTCCGTCTCTCTCTGCCCTTTCCTGCTAACTGTCTTTCTCTCTCTCTCTCAAAAATAAACAAACATTAAAAAATTAAAAAAAAATATTAGTGTTTGTGATCAATGAGCAATTAAAACAAATTTATAATTAATTACTTTGACTTTTACAATTCTAATCACCTAAACCCATTAAAGAAGTTTACTGCAAGAACTCACGGATCTTGCAGTCCGTGAGTTCGAGCCCCGTGTTGGGCTCTGTGCTGACAGCTCAGAGCCTGGAGCCTACTTCAGATTCTGTGTCTCCGTCTCTCTCTGCTCCTCCCCCACTCACACTCTATCTCTCAAAAATAAACATTAAAAAAAAAAGATTAAGTTTAATGTGTGCTTCAAAGGTCAAGAACTATACAGAACTATAGACAAAAAATTCGGACCAAAAATAAAATAAAGCTTAAAAGTTAATTACGAGACTTCTGGTCAACAGGGTACAGCAAGTTCACACTCTCATGAGCCTCCTCTGTTCCAAACACGTGGCAATTAGAGATGAGTTATAACAAGTGAAAACCAAAAGGCTATAGTTTGGCTCTAAAAACCAGATAAACATCTCTGTGGACTAGAAATGGATTAGAATCACAAGGCAGTGAGTAGGTCTGAAGCCAGGGGATCTGCAGGGCTTCAGATCTAGAAGCCAGCACTGTCTTCTGGGCATCCTGTTCCTATAGGTACAGAGAATCTAAAGTAGCTTTGCTGGAGATAGGGGGACCTATGCCAGGTTAACTGCATAGAAGCAAGCAAGGTAGATGGGCTCATGAGAGGAAGCTGAAAACAAGAAAACATGCCAAGTGGTACAGCTTTATAAAGAGTTTTAGCCTCTAGAGGAGATATGGACAAAGATATGAATCAGAACCAGGCACTGAATCAAGCTACCTGCTGGCTTTGTAACAGAATATGTGATCCTCGTTATCACCATTGGCAAGGGTGGCTGATACAACATAATAAAACCCAGTTCTGGACAGGCAGTGTTGCAGTCCAGGTGAAAGTAATCACAAAACCTCCAGAGAGAGAATGGGGAGCCCAAAGGGAAAGAACACAATACAAAAAACAATACAAATTGAATCTTAAATCATCCTACTCAAAATGAGTCAGCAAACCCAAATTCCAAAACACATGAAGAAGTACAGTGTTAAAAATGTCAACAAAATCAACAACTGGAATAAAAATTCCATTCCAGATTAAATTAATTTTATGGAAAATCTACATAACATTTTTTAAAATTATGCTTAGGGTGATCAAAGGACTACTTTCCTAGAAAAAGAAAATTTACTAAAATTGACTCAAGGAGAAATAAGAAAACCTGAAAATATCAATAAACATTAAGAAATTCAATCAAGAATCAGAAAGTACGCTCTCTCTTCACACACACACACACACACACACACACACACACACTAAAGCCACCTGACTCAAGAGGTAAATTTTATGAAGGAATAGAAAATCTTCAAACTAAGCCAATTCATTTATCAAGATATTACCTTCAGACCAAAACAAGACAAGGGCACTACAATATAGACCAATCTTATTTATGAATGCAATGCTAAATGATTATTAATGCGGTATAAAACTTCCTCCACTTTTAACAGATAAAATTAGAAAACAGACAATAAAGGTAAAAAAAATGAGCTTATGATTTCAGTCAATCTATATAATATATTATCATAAGGTGAATTTGTCATTCTTGAAAAAGCAAACATAAAAACAAACAATATCCTATGTTTGGTCCAAATTGCAAAATATGTTAGTGATTCTTTATGAAAAAAATAAAATCCACAGCAACCCTATTTAATACACATGGAGGGTTCTGTGGATTTGTCCATGCAGACAGGGCATTTGGAATGATCAAATCCTGCTTGTTGCTTAAAGATTAAAGAATAATTTTGAGCAGAAAATAAGCACATGGATTCATTACTCCTGCTTCACTACCCATGTCTATAAAGCTTAATGACACTGTCCCTAGCACCAAAGTTTACTTATTTTTATTTTATATATGCACTATTGCACCATCAGTGAAATATTCAACAATCTAAAAAATCAAAACAGAGGCAATAAAACAGAAATATAGCTGTCTTCCATTTCCCCTTCTGTATCAGACAGGAGCCCTGAAGCAGTAAGTGCCTGCCCTGCCCACAGGCTTCTCCTTAGGAAAGTAGCCTCAGGAATTCTTTCTGCGCAAAGCTGTTAGGGCTCATGCCATGTATGTCAAGAGAAATGAGCTCTGCTTCCATGGGTACAAACAGTTATACTAAAATCAGCTCCTAAGTCAAACTAACATAGATAATCGGATATGAGAGAAATTTACCTTTGACCTGGCTTGGCTCCAAAACCCAACTCAAAAGGGGTGAGTTGCATTGGATGGCAAGAAGCCAATGACACATACAGAAGGGGACGGGGGGTGTTGAGGAGGAAAAATTTACTCTACCCTTCAAGGTTCTTCTGGCTGGTCTAAGGATTATATTGCATGAAACAGATTAAGATGGGGGAAAAATCAAATTTAATTTCATATGTTTGGGGAAACCACATAAACTTGAAAGATTCCAAAGATAGTTAGACAAAATGAGGTATAAATATTATCCTGAACTAAGGAGAAAGGGGTAGGGGTCTGGGACTTAAAAGGGAAGGAAAGCAATTCACAGGAAGATGAAAAAGTAGTTGTTTGGTAAACAAATGTGTGCTGGACACACATTGGGACATAGGAATTTTAATAAACAGACTGCTAAATTCCTCCCTGTCTATTACCCCCAGTTCATATTATAATATAGTTATTTATGGTGATAGCTCCTTTCCTGGAGCAGGCCCTGTAAATTCTTTTAGGCAGTTAGGAGTGTCTCCTTGAAACTTTTGGACCTTGATTGTTTTCAACTCAAAATAATCTGTATGCCAAGGTGGAACATCTTGAGGTGATTTGTTCTGAACCCCTACAGGGGTGAGGAGTCTCCTATACCCTCTGGAATTTACCTTGGTTCTTCTTTAATCCTAGTCTACAATAGTCTTAAAAGTATAGGGAACAGTACTATACAGCTAAAAAGCACATTATGTACCTGCCATCCACATGTCCTTGTACATAGTACATAGTAAATCACTATGCACTATCCATTCTATGTTCCCCCAAATATCTATCTATCATCTATCTATCTATCTATCTATCTATCTATCTATCCATCCATCCTTAGACAAATATATTTGGAAAATGCTAAACCAGTATATACTATTCTAGAGAAACCTGTTTAGCCTTATTTTACCCAGCATTTCCAAAATGTTGTATCCATGCCTTCAGCAAGCATTTATCAAACCACTATGTGCCAGATGCCATAATATATAATTTCTGGGGATAGAGCAAGAAACTTGACAAAGCTTCTGTTCTTGTGAACTTACATTCTAGCTGGAGGATAAGTGAAGACCAAGTAAACAAAGGTAACTCCAGACAGTGACATATGCTGTGAAAATATAAAATCAAATAATGTGTCAGAAAGTGGTAAGGGGATCAATGGCCAGTAAAAGGCCTCTCAAAGAAAATAATGTTTGTGTTGAAACCTGAATGTTAAGAGCTGGCCAGGTGAAGATGTGGGAAAGAGAACTCCAGCCAAAAAGAATAGCTGAGGCAAAGACCTCGTGGCAGAATGAGTTTGAGAGCTTAAGTCTTTCTTTATAACAACCTGTTAGCATTAAGCACAACAGCAAATCAAGAAGCTGCACTTAGGAAATACCTGAGGTACCAGAAATACTAGTTTCATTTGAATTTAGGAATTATGATGGCATGCTGATTTAGGAAACCAAAAATATTGCTGAATGCTCATACATAAACCCATCTGGAAATGATCATTCCCTTTCAAGTACAGAAATGCAACATATTAAATCAAGAAGTCCCAGGAAAGATTTAAGGTAGCAAACTAAAATGTGGCTTTCTAGAATTACTTTTCTAATTGTAGACAGTCATCGAGAATTTTTGTTTTAGATTTTTTTTTGACGTTTATTTATTTTTGAGACAGAGAGAGACAGAGCATGGACGCGGGAGGGGCAGAGAGAGAGACACACACACAGAATTGAAAGCAGGCTCCAGGCTCTGAGCCATCAGCCCAGAGCCCGACGCGGGGCTTGAACTCACGGACTGCAAGATCGTGACCTGAGCTGAAGTCGGATGCTTAACGGACTGAGCCACCCAGGCGCCCTGAGAATTTTTGTTTTAGAAATGAAAGTAATACAAATATATAATTGCCATAGAAGTCCTGTGGAAGAAAACCAAAAGGTAAGGATCATTTTTGTTTTTAATCTACCAGGGGAAATTGGGGAAGGGATGAACACTGAGGACAGGATCAAACAGAAGAGGAGTTGGATAGCCAGGGGATATAAGCAGAGATAAATCTTTTCACAGTCAATTGGAAAACTAACATCATGGAAAGAAGCCCTGAGGGGAGCAGTGTGGGGCACTGGTAGCAATAACTGGTCAGCATGCCCCCAGGGACTCTGCAGTGAGTGAAATGAGCAGCCACTGCCCAACGCAAGCCACCTGGAAGTTACCTGGGCTGACCATAATTCACACTGTCACAAGTGATGAGCTGAAAGCAAATGAACAGTGTGGAGACACCCCTCGAGAAGAGGACAGTTTAGGAGCACGTGGAAACCAGTTAAGGAAGAATTCACACAGGGCAATAGGACAAAATAGGGACAAGTAAACAAACAAGTTAATAAGGAGGGTTGTATTTTGTGTTTCAGTAAGAAATGGAATACTGTACCATTACAACAGATTATCTCACAGAAATGTATTGTAAGTTCCTCCAATTCCAAATCTTGAAAGATGTGCTAAATTGTATATAAGTGCAAAAAAACAAAAACAAAAACAAAAACAAAAACAAACCATGCTGCTGGGTATTCTTGCATCTTGAGGGAAAAAAAAAACACGTTCAATCAAATCATTTATGGAATAGAGTGTTCTGATTAAATCGATTTCCTGACTAGATAGATTATATTTTTTAAGTATAGTTGTCAATCTTTCTTAAGGACATCAGCCAAGATCAGTGGAACAGAACAGACAGTCCTAAAGCAGATCTATGTATGTGTGTATAAAATAATTAAGTGTATTATAAAAAAAATGTTTCACAACACCAACAGACTATGGGCTTTATGAAACATCCACAGCAACAGAAATTTAAAATGAGATAAGTCTAAGTTTTATATTTCTTCACAACATCCTCGTGGATCTCCCCCTACCTACTTTGAAGACTTCTGTGCTGTCTACCCACACTGACCCCTGAATGCAACCATGACCTCCAGGAGTGAAGGGCTCCTCACCTAACCCCTGCTACTTAAGAGTACTCTGCAAGTGTTCGTTCTCCCTTGAGCCCTTTCATTCCTCAGAGGGATGAGACAGTAGCTTCTCTACTGCTTTCAGTAATCGAATCTACAACCTCTCAGGGGCACTGAAGAGAACTTCTCTGCCCAGGGACAGAATAACAAGCACTGGTGTGTAAAGTGAGTCCCTTTGCTAAGGCTACCACTGGAAGTGAAGGAGAAGTTTTTATACCCTCTAGGAAATGCAAGCCTTTAAAAAGAGGAATTTGAGGTATTTCCCCACTACCCATGCCACTGGAAGAATTTTTAAAGTTAAAGAGTAAATATGTGAACACTGTAACCTTTTAGAAGTACAACTGTTTAAAAAGAATATACTGGCAAGAGGCTCAAATATTCTAAAACAATGAACAGCTTGACATTTTTCAAACAAATATTTTAAAACTCAGGTCCACATGTGCACTGGAAATTAATGCCATTTGTTCGACAGTAATAGACTTGATTCATATCCACTCTCACATGTTGGATTATATTTGCTGATTTTATTAAACCTTCAAAAGGTTACAGCTGGTTGACATATGAAAAACTCCACACCTCTAGAAGAAGGAATTGTATACCAGTCCTTTTTTTTAACAAAACCACGCCTCAGAAAAAAATGATGAGACATAGCATTCTGTTCCTTACTATCACTGATTATATACTTAAATGTTTATCATCTATGGATTACTAGGAAGGAAACAGAAACGGATGGTTGAGAACAAACTTGGACAAATACCCCTGGGAATTCCAAGAACTGCCTGGAGAGGATGTTGTTGGAAGGCCTGGAGACCTGGGCTCTTCAAGTATAGGGTCATAGGATGCAAAACTGGGCATAAACGGTTCATGAGACCACATTTACACTCTTTGCTGGTTGGGCCAAGGGACATTTGGATCACAGACAGGACTCTAGAATGCAGTACTTAGCAATGCCAATTGTATTCCTAGCTTTTCTTTCTGAAATGCTAAACAAAGTCTTTGAAAGGGCCATGTAACTCCAGAGGGACTGAAGCCATCCTTTAAATATGCTTTATAAAGCAACTTATATTAGAGAAAATTTCATGGCCATGCCAGAAACATGATCAATGTGGGTTAAATTGGGGCTTCCATAATCATGACAGTAATTTTGGCAATGAGATCTTTAACAGTGACTAATGTACAGAAACTTCCAGCCTCAAAGGTTTAGTGACACAAATAACTATTACATTGTCAAGTCCTGAGCAACAATTAAAGTCCTGGAATTAACCCCAATAGGTATTAAAGGCTGCAGCTACTGTGCCTTGATACATTTCTGAAAAACTAAAAAAAAAAAAGTTACTCTTCTCATAAATGGTTGTGTTGTGCCCTTATAATGCCCTTCATGTATTTATTTCCTTTCTCTTTTGAAAAAGAAGCTTTCTGTAGATTCCTCATTTCCTCAATTGTTTCATTTTAACTTATACAAACCAAGGGGGCAAGACTGCTATTTTCTAACTGTGCAAGTTACTTAATTTTCCTGTGCTTTGGTTTCTTTTTTTAAATTTTTTTTTCAACGTTTTTTATTTATTTTTGGGACAGAGAGAGACAAAGCATGAACGGGGGAGGGGCAGAGAGAGAGGGAGACACAGAATCGGAAACAGGCTCCAGGCTCCGAGCCATCAGCCCAGAGCCTGACGCGGGGCTCGAACTCACGGACCGCGAGATCGTGACCTGGCTGAAGTCGGAGGCTTAACCGACTGCGCCACCCAGGCGCCCCATCTGTGCTTTGGTTTCTTATCTACAAAAGGAAGATAATAATAATAAAGTCTTGGTCGTTATGAGGATTAGCTGCATCTATGTACATCACGTAGGGCAAGGCCTGGGCCATGGTAGTCAATTACAAATTATTTGTATTACTTTTACTATTTCAGTGATTTAAATAGATTTATGAAAATAGGCTCAATCATGATATAGAGGAAACTTTCAAGTTCCTCATAATTTACTTCCAGGTCATTTACCTCTCCTATCTAAAATCCCAGCCTAGGAATATCTCCTATTTTACAATGGAAAACTAAAAGGATCTCTGAAGGAAGAGAATTTGGTTAGGTCTGGAAGGCTAGCGGCCAACTCCAACTTTCAGTCATTCACAACAACGGACCTTACATGAGCCTGATGGGAGCCTTCTAAAAAGCCAGGTATGCCGTAAGTAAAGTGCCTAAAGTTCTCTCAGATAAAGTTCAACCAGTTTAGATTAAAGTACAACATAGGAATTCCTGCTTCCAAGTGATGACGTTACAAGAGTCAAATTCAAAATCACTTCCTGAAGCAGAGGTAAAGTGCCGAAGGGAAGAGATGACAAGAGGCACTAGGGATGGTGTTCCTCTGAGTGTGGTCCTCAGACCACCAGCATCAGAATCATCTGTGGGCATCTATACAAATACAGAATCCTGCGTCCCCCTCTAGATCTATTGGATCTGAATTAAGCATGGGTCCCAGCAATCTACATTTTAAAAAATTTTGTTTTAATATATGAAATTTATTGTCAAATTGGTTTCCATACAACACCCAGTGCTCATCCCAAAAGATGCCTTCTTCATTTTTATTAAGCACCGAGATGAATCCTCTGCATGCTGAATTTCAAGAACCACTCCAGGAAATTTGACTCAAGTTATGGGACTGAGCCACAAATCTGTGCTGTTGGTGATGGATCCTTTGTGTCAGTTAGAGGAACTGTGGGTTGGATGATCTCTGGCTTACCTGTCTTCTCCACCAAGGGTCCCTGTCATCTGCTTCATTCCTGCCCACTACCCCAGCCTCAATGAAAGAATTCAACTCTACAAATCATACAGGGACCAAAGGAGGGAACTGGGCAGAGCTGGCCACTGTGAGAACTTGGCTCCAAGAATATTGCCTCTGTAGGATTTCTTCCTTAATATGGCTCCTGGCAAGACTATCTAATTTCCATTTAAAAAACAGCCATAGAGGTTTATGCTAGACAGTAACGTTTGTAAAAGCAGCCCAGCCCCTGCCTCATAGGGATGAAAGAAGAGAATGGACTATAGGAAATGTACCAACTCGTTGCTTTTTGTGGTTTCCTTGTGAAATGAAGTTAGGCAGTCCTTGGGAAGACAATGCTATTTCAAATTCTGTTAACAAGAAATTGTTTCTCTAAATTATAAATTAGTATATACTCTCTCTCAGTTATTTAGATATTGCAAAATAATGTATCTTCTCTAGAGAAAAGAAAGAAGAGAAAGGGTAAGGATAATAAAGCATTCTAGCACATGTATCATCATTAAAGAAATTCAATATTTCAATAGTATCTTGAATGTCTAAACATCTTCTTCTTTCAATGTTACCTGTCTTATTCTCTCTAGCAGTTCAGTTTTCTTGCATTTCTATATTTAAAAAAATAGAAATGATTACATTTGATCCATAGGCATGAGCACAGGACATACTGATGCACAATTTATGTACAAAGATGTGAAACTGTGCTTACCTCACCACTGTGAGGGGCACAGAAGAGTATTACAAACTTTCACCTCAGTAGTTTTAGAATCAGGGTTCTCAGTTAGGCTCATGACATCCCTAGCAGGAAGAGAAACACATCACCTCTGGCAGGAGTGAAATAGGGGCCCTGGAGTGACTTGGCAAATTCTCCCAAGTCCCACAGCATGCTGGCTGGGGAAACCCTCAGCCCTGAGCCACCTCAATTGCGCCATCTACTCAACTACATACGGATGCTCAGTAACAACTCATTACTACTAATAGCAACCATATTGTCCACTGTTCAGATACACGGCCATGCTCTGGATAGGAGCCTACGACGGAAGAACTCTTTACAGAGTGTGAACTGGAGCAATATATGGGCAGCTGAAGTCTGAAGCTGCTTTACATGCAAGCCGACCAGGACAAAAGATTAAAGAAACTAGGGACCCAGGCAAATTCAGCTGAGCTGTGGAATGCAAATAAAGTTAATAAATGAGAAAGACATCAAGGTTCTAATAGTAAGAGTGCAAGGCCAGCGCAAGTTCAGCCAATCCCAGCAGCTTGTTAAAAGCAGTTCTCCCCTATCCCACTGAATGTGCTTCCGGATCTCCAAGTTACATAACCCTATCTGCAGCAGCCGCTCCGCACTCCATCCATTACCCACATTCCACCCGGCTAATTACCAAGCACCAGACATGCTTCTATGGGAGAGGGCTGAGAGCAATTTTGTAAGTCCCTGTGTTTCATTAATGTGAACTTCTCAGCTTTTCTAGGTCAGAGAAACACTGGGTGATTACAAGCTCTTACTTGTATGGAAGGGAAAGAAAGCATGCTGGCACATTAAAAGGAGCTAATAATGCCAGTTACCAAGATTAGGGGGAAGAAGATGGAGTGCTTTTTAAAAGAATGCAAAAAGGCATTTTTTTAAAGTAAAATAAAGTGATAGAAGGCTTTACATCTCCTGAAGGAATCAATCAAGAGATCTTATAAGGTACTCTGAGTATTAAATTATCAAAGAAGACTAACTCTAGAAATAAGAGGAGGACTAGCTGATGGGAATTCAACTCCATGTAGCTCTTCCTAAAATACAACGAGTAAAGGACTGAAAACTCGTTTCTTTCATTCATTCATTCATTCAAATACCTGGTAAAGCCTATCCCACCCCAGCGTCTCAGTTTGTTTCTTCCTCTGCATTCCAGAGCCATCTGTCCATTCCTCACTGTCCCATTTGCAAACTACATGGTAATATTCCTTTGTCCCCACAATTCCTTTCAAAAAGCATATAATCCAGTTTGTTGTGAAAATCACAGAGGTCAGAAGTTTGGTAGAAAGGGGCCATGGAGAACTGTTCATTTTCTCTTTCTTCTTTGCAAGCTAACTCCTCCAAATGGGAGCAGCCCTAACCATCAGCTGATGAACCACCGTTTTCATGTGCAGCCTTATCAGAATCACATTCGGTTTAGAGTTCGAAAGAATTTAAAGATCCAACTGGCATATTTGTTTTCAATGTATTAACTACCTTTAAATATATTTAGACTGTGTCACAATCAGGGAACAATGGGACAAATCAAACAGGGCGGAAAAGGGAAAACCATTTTTGCAGAGAAAGTAACATTCATTTTTTTAAAATTTTTTTTAACGTTTATTTATTTTTGAGACAGAGAGAGACAGAGCATGAATGGGGGAGGGTCAGAGAGAGAGGGAGACACAGACTCTGAAACAGGCTCCAGGCTCTGAGCTGTCAGCACAGAGCCCGACGCGGGGTTTGAACTCAACGGACGGCGAAATCATGACCTGAGCCGAAGTTGGACACTTAACCGACTGAGCCACCCAGGAGCCCCGTAACATTCATTTTTAAGATAGCCAGGTTGAACACATTTTTTTTTTTAATAAGAGAGACTTTCATTAAGCGTTTGCATGGCATCCCTGAAAAGAATATTACTGGTAAATATTAAGCACTTGAAAATACAAGCACTGGGGAGGACAGGGAACAACCAGAACTCTTACATACTTCTGGTGGGAATGTACATTGGCACAATCCCACTGCAAACAATTTGGCATTACCTAGCAAAGTCGGATATGTGTAAACCTCATGACCTAGAAATTCCATTCCTAGGTATATGCCCTAGAGCTACTCTTACATGTATGTGCCAAGAAACATGGACAAAAAATGTTCACAAGCAGCACTTCTTGAAACAGCAAAAATTGGAATCAACCCCAAAGTCCATCAACAATTGAATAGGGAGGTAAGCTATAGAATATTCACACGATGGAGTCTTATAAAATGTGAAAATAAATGAAGCACAGCGGCACACAGCAAAAGGGACACTGCGTTAAAAAAAAAAGCTAATTATAAAAGGCTATATACAATTAAAATAGTTTCATAAAGCTTTTTAAAGAGCAAAACTATATAATATATTGTTTAGAGATACATATATGGGAAAACTATTTTTAAAAACATAAAGGGGTTAACACGAAAAACTCAGACTGGTATTTTCAGGGTGAGGGGAAACAGAGAGATTGCCCAGGAATGGAGCCCAAGGTGGGGTCCATGGGATTAAGTGATCTTAGGTTGAGAGGTGAATTTACAGATGATAGTTTCATTATTAGGTTTCATAATTTACATAGGTGGTACATATTCTCTTTACATATATAAGTGTTTTAACAATCTGATATATGATGAAATATTGCATAGCCATTGAAATTCATTAGGTCCATATGTACTGATAGGGAAAGATCTCAAGACAAATTGTTTAGGTTAATAAAAAAAGAAAGAATACCAGAATACAGAAAAATACCATAGTACAATCCCATTTCTGTAACAAGTTAGCAAGAAACTAAAAGCTCATAAAACTAGATGATAAGTATTTGTTTGTACTGGATACCTCCTGTTTGCCCCTCTAATCCCGCCTCCACCCTGCTCTCCGGCCAAGGAGGCTGACCTAGATGGATTGTATCAATAAACTCTCATGCCCCCAGCTTCCTGATGGGTTCAGCCAATGGGGAGCTTCAGCAGGAGTGTGGAAAGAGGGAAAAGAGAAAGGTCAGTGTGCTTATTCCCAGCTATGTTCCTGTGGTCCCGGAGGACTGGCTCCTCCTTCCACCAAAGGTCTTACCACCATCAGAGGGTCCTTTCTACACCTCTGTGTCCACATTTCCATGGTCACTCTCCCTCTGTGCCCTCTCAGGTCTGGGGGTAATAAACATGATCCCTCATGGTTTCCTTCCATTCCCCCACACCTCATAAATAGTGCCTTTATTAAATTCAAATTATCTTAATTTAAAAGCACCATCTATTTATTGCTGGGACCCCAACTGATAAAATTATATGTGGATATAAAAGCACAGAAAGGACTAGAAATATACACAAGAAAGGTTATCAATGATTAACACAAGTGAAAGAAGCTAGAATGAGGGGAAAGAAAGAAACACTAATTTTTTGGCCTTTATATTTCTGTATTTTATAACTTATTTTTTTTTTTTTTTAATTTTTTTTAACGTTTATTTATTTTTGAGACCGAGAGAGACAGAGCATGAACGGGGGAGGGTCAGAGAGAGGGAGACACAGAATCCGAAACAAGCTCCAGGCTCTGAGCTGTCAGCACAGAGCCCGACGCGGGGCTCGAACCCACGGACCGTGAGATCATGACCTGAGCCGAAGTCGGCCGCTCAACCGACTGAGCCACCCAGGCGCCCCTTTATAACTTATTTTTAAGAGGCAAGTATTTATGTATTATTTAGGCAAAACAAATATTAAGGGTACTCAAAATATTATTTTTTAAAATGCAAAGCAGAGAGGGGCGCCTGTGTGGCTCAGTTGGTCGAGCATCCAACTCATGATTTCGGTTCAGGTGATGATCAGAGGGTCATGGGATCGAGCCCCCACATCATGCTGGGCATGGGGCCTGCTTGCGATTCTCTCTCTCTCTCCCCCTCTGCCCCTCTCCACACGTGCATGTGCACTCTCTCATGCTTTCTCTGCCTCTCAAAAACAACAAGAATAAAATAAAATAAAAAGTAAAATGCAAAGCTAACAAGTTGAAAGGAACAAAGCAGATCCTTTCATGTCTCTATCCCCAGTGCCCAGCACAGTGCCAGGCACACAGTAGATGCTAAAATGGAATGCTGGCACTGTAGTCCAGTGAACCTTAGGTTGAAAGGATTTCTCAGAAACAAGGTTAGCATCTATAAAGTTAAGTAATAAGAGAGGGAAAAACATAAGTACACACCTCCTAGAGTCAACAGAGGCTTCCCAGAGATACAGGTAGTGGTATACACTGTATACTACTGTTACGGGTGTGGGCAACAGCTGAGCTCAGCCTGGTTGCTGGCCTGTATGGTGTACCCATGGTGGAGGCCCCAGGCCCTCTGCAGGTGAGTTGTGCCGTGGTCTCTGAGCATAAGAACTGTACCTGACCGTGTTTATACAGGTGTCTCTCCTAAGATCTGACAGACTTCCAGTATTGCTATCTCCTTTTTTGGTACCCAGGGTCTAGATGTGTCTCTGGACTATAAACTCCATGGTCAAACATGGCTACTAGGCTATGACTACTGAACTGACTCTATCTGGGCACCTGAAGCTGGGGATGGCCAGCAACCCCTGCCTCACCCCGGTAAGTGGATTAAATCTAATCGTAGGCTCCCCCAATCTGGCCTACTCAGCCATGAAAAACCAGATCGGGCTAACTCATATTGTCCTTTAAAACTCAGAGTAGATCTCACTTCCTCTGAGAAGACTTTCCTGATTCCTTGAGTTTGGGTTAAGTTCTCAAGTTCTCTCTTTCTTAAATGTTAATACTATATTGAAATTTCCCATTTACTTGTATGTATCTCTCACTAAACTATAAGCTCTTTGAGGGCAGGAGCTAAGTTTTAGTCACTTCTGTATCATAAGGGACACTGACACAGCATAGGGGTTCATTAAATACTGGAAGGAAAACAGGAAGGAAGAAGGAAGAAGGGGATGAAGGATGCAGGGAAAGAAGAAGGAAGGAAAGGAGAGAGGGAGAGAAAAAAGAAACCACATGCTGCTGGACCCATGCATATGACAATACAAGATAGATCACCCTGTTTTGCCTGCTGTAATGACTCTTAAAGTCATAGATAACTCAAGAACCCATGTGAAGATGGAGACATAGATTCATCACATACTTGCTGAGAAACTCCTCTCCTCCAATCGCTGTGCTAGGTAGGGGCCAGTGATCTAATAGTGAGAGAAAAAATCCCTTCCCCATCCTCATGTTTATATGTGGGTATGTTTTGTTTTTCGAATTTCTAAATGTTTTGAAATGTTTTCCAAAGGTTTCTCTGATATCTTTGGAGTGTTTAGATCGTTCTTTATATTTCTAGTAATTGTTGTCAGGCAAGAGATTTTGTGAGTGAGTTAATTAGCATTAGGCACAGCTACCAGAGACTTGCACTGGTTCCTCTGTGCTGAATTATCTCAAGAATTCTTTGCCAAAGTAATGGAAATGAATGTTTAATGTTGGCCCCCTCTATCTCTCTGATTGCTTTACAGAATTCTGTGGTATTTGAAAAGTATCAGGGAAAGTAAATAAGGAAGGTTTGGTATTCTTTTTTAAACATAAATGAAACTATTAAGCAAATGAGTCAGAAATCATATAAGAAAACATTAGAAATTAAAACAGACTTGAAAATGATTTCTAAAAGACCTTAGGTAAAAATTCCACCCAATTCAGTCCAGAAAAATTGTATTAGTCCCACCACATTGAATGAGGCTACCTTCTGACCACCCCTTACCATTCTTGCCTCCTTCAAATATGTAGCCACTGTACTGCGTGGCCTCACTGCTTCAGGGTAAGAAACTGTAGCACTTCACAAACCCAGGGTTTTCTCCAAGCACATGAGAACTACACAAAAAGCCCATGAAAAGAAAAGAAAGAACACAGCCACTTTGCAAAATCACCACTTCCTATCTGATGTTCACTACTTAACTGGGGGTCATAGACATTGGTTATGCTCATGAGTGAAGTAAGCAAGTACTTGAAAAGAAAACAGGTAGAACAAATTGGGATGCACAGCTGGGAGGACAGTTAAATAGCATCAACTTTCAATTATCCACATGTAACGGTTAACCAGTGGAGACCTTTTCATCTCAGGTTGATTTCCTGGATCACCATCAAATTAAGATTTATAAGTGGGCAGAGTTGACAATTACTTTGTGCTATGATCTGGGAGAGCCTGAAAATTCCTCAAATCCAAAATCTCTACCTTCTCCACCCCCCCCTCACTGGCCTTTCCATGGTACACAAAATTCCCATGTAATACACGTTAAAACAATGAGAGTCCTTCACTAGAGGAAAATGCTATCAGGGATGTAATACTTTGGAACTGTTATCGGCTTGTGGTTGGTTGTGTGTGGGTGATGTGTGGTGGACATACACATACCAGCCCAATATCCCTTTCCCTCTCCTTTGAAAACAGAAACCTGCTTTACTCTTGTGAACCACCTCTTCCCCACTCTCAGTCCATGGTTTAGGTGAGACTGACCATGACTCATGGTTCTCGTAGTGGGCACCCTACCTGGTGCTGGACAATCACGGATCTATAACCCCACCACCACAATGAAAGTAGACAAATGACTCAAGTCAAACTAATCAAAGTCCTATCTAGAACTTTTGCCAGAAAAAATTTCTGTACTTCTCTTGGGATGCTAATATGGCAGGACATAAGCCTGGTGTGCTCTCCAGGCCTTTTGGACACTGTTTATAGGCTGTTTGCCTGGGAATGAATCATACAGAGAAAAGTTGAGCTTTGCGAAGGAGAGGCAAACACTTGACATCTTCTAAAAACCTGAATTCAGTCCTATCAAAATTCTTCAGTTACATGAGAGAAGACATTTCTCTCTTATTAAACCAGTTTCACTAAGTTTCTGAAACTTAAAACTCCAAAGGTCCTCATTAATACATAGGTATCGATGCCCTAATCTGAATGCACAGTAAAGGAAAATGCAGCCTGTGTAGCGGAAGGAAAAGAACACAACTGGGGATCACAGAGAACTGACTTTGTCCCTAAATGCTTAACCTTGGGCATGTCCCTTCTTAAAAAATAGTGTGTGTGTGTGTGTGGGGGGGAGTTCTAATAATGAACTCTAAAGCTCTCTTTAAAGTTGGACATACTATGATTATATATATTTAAGCTATATAAAGATTTTGAGAGTGTGGAGAAGAATCAGAAAAAGGCTGTGAAAAGAGGCATATTTTGCAGGTTGGCAGGGTGAGGTGCGAGTGGGGGGCTTGTTTAGCTGACTGACAGGAGGACACAGGCAAAGGAAGGTGGGTTGCTGACAGGAAAATGAATGATCATGCAGATGAACGTCAATGACTTGACAATTTTGCCAGAACCAGGCCTGACTACCACAGAAACAAACTTCTGAGCCAAAGTCAAGACCTCTGTATTACCCATTCTCCTCCAGGAGGAAGGCTGCCCCAGAGGTGAGGAAATGAAGGAAGCCTCTGACATAACTGATGTGTGACTTGGCCCTTTTTGCTCCATTGTGCCCCTGTCTGGAATGCCCTCTTCACTTAGCTCGTCTGGTCTAAAGCCTACCTGACCTACAGCACCTGGTCAAGGCCCTTCTCCACAAAGACTTCCCATGCCATTGCATCACACAGCAATTTCTCTGTTGTCCTTAATCCTAGGTCACTTGTCATGATTCCTCTCACTTAAAAATTACCTGATTCATGGACAGGCCTCTCTGCAATGATGGGGGAGGCCCAGAGGATACCAGAGAGCCCATGCCCAAGGGCACTGAGCTCCCCATGCATAGAAGCTGGCTTAGAACTTACGTCTCTGGTCTCCTCATTCAGAGTTCTTCCCTCCCTACCCACTAATGACACCTATGCTACTTTCTCTTCATGTTCCTGTTGCTTTTTTACTGAATTTTCATTTGAACAGTTCCCTCCTCCCTACCCCCCAACCAACTTCTTACTGAATCCTCCCATGTGCTAGGCACTGTGTGGGCTCCTTACCAACATATTCTGTAACCATCACAACCACCTTGGAGGTACACATCACTAGTCTCATTTTATAGATGAGGCTCAGTAAGGCTGTGTGACTTGCTCAAGATCACAGAGCTAAGAACAGGAAGAGCTAGGATTTGAAAATAGGGTATGTAGCTGTGAAGTCATTTTTGTCCTTCTCTGTCATCATCATTACCACCAACACCACATTACTGTCACTGCTACTGCTTAACAAGGAGTGGTCAATGAAAAGACATCACCCCAAATTCTCCCAACCTTATAATGTCAGTATTAATCTCATTTTCAGATGAGGTTACTTCCCCCAGGAAGCCTTTGTTGACCACCGCACCTCAGAGCAGGTTGGTGCCCCCCCACCAAGTGCTATTATACAACCCTGTGCTTTCTCTGCCTGTTTTCACATTTAGCTAATGGTTTGAAAACCCCAGCTTTCTGTGTCCTCCATTAAATTAGAAGCAACTTGAAGGCAGGGACAATGTCTTGTCAACTGCTTATTTGGTAAATAATTGTTGAAAAATAAGGTTGACAAAAGTTCACAAGAAGCTTTTGTTGATCTTATAGAACCACTTTCCATTCACCCTAGCCCCTTCAACCCTACTTTCCAGGAGAGTGCATCCACCTGCAAGCAGACCAAGAACAAAGTGGCCCAAGGCTGCCAATAGCAGCAAAGGAGGAAATTGTCTCCCTTCGACTGGGGCTCACACTGGCATTTCTCACGAAATCTGGTATTTGTGACTTACTGAGGCCAAGTCAAAGCTAAATCAAAGCTACATTCAAGAGACAGATGGCAAGAAAGTGTAGCATCTACCAGACCTTTCAAATCACCAATTCTCTGCGGCAAGAGGTTTTGGTGGCTCTTTGCAAACATCCAGTGGGCCTCACTGAGCCATGAAGGAGTCTACAATCTGAGAGCTGACAGAAATAATCTCTTTAACCTACTGTGGCAATTTTTGAGGAAAAAAACCAGTTGGCAAGAAACCAGTAGTTGTTGGAGAGTGGTGCAAATATTTTCAGAAAGATCTCAATACCCTCTTATATGCCTTCAGAATCACAGCATTTAGCCCTTATTCCATAAACATCTACTTACTTGTGAGTAGGCATTTGTCCAATGAGTATTATTGCTTATCTATTAAGAATCAGGTACTCTCCTAGATGCTGGGAAGATAATGGTTAACAAACCTCCATCTCAAATGACCTTACCTGGAAGAGGCTGCTTATGAGGCCATTTATACTCAGAGTGTCAAAGCACAGACAATTACTTTATCAGATAAGCTAATGGCTCTTTTGAAAAGCAGGACCACCAGGTAATTCATGAAAGGCAGACTGGAGCCAAGTTATGAAGAATAGGGAAAGAACATAATTAGCTTTGCATGATTAAGTGACTTTTAGAGCAACAATGACATTTAGTAAACTAATTAGTTTGCAAGTTAAAATCGATGAATGAAAGCTAGATATCTCAACATGAGTAAGTCTTTAAAAGTGTAATAATAATGTTGAATAAGGATATTCAAGTTGCAAAAGGATATACTTTTATGATATCACTTGTTTAAAAATTTAATACTAAAAATCGAGAACCTAATGTGGTATGAGAATGTGCATATGTAATAAAAAACAATCAAAATATGCACGGGAATGATATAGATAGACCATTAAGTAAATTCTACATGGAAGATACAAGGAAGATATGGGCAGAACTTTAACTATATATTATTTTGTTTGCTTCCTTCCTTCCTTCCTTCCTTCCTTCCTTCCTTCCTTCCTTCCTTCCTTCCTTTATTAAGGAGGAATCTGAAGCTAACTGTTAACATCTGTTCAATCTGGGGAGTGAATATATACAGTAAAACCTTGGTTGTGGACATAATTCATTCTGGAAACATGCTTGTAATCCAAAGCACTTGTATATCAAAGTGAATTTCCCCATAAGAAATAATGGGAAACTCAAGATGATTCATTCCACGACCCCAAAATATTCATATAAAAGTGATTAGGATATTGTAACAGAATACAAAATAATAAAGAAAATACAAAATATAAAGAAAATGAACAAATTAACTTGCACTTATCTCTGAAAACCTTCATGGCTGCTGTGAGGGAGACAAGAGAGAGGAGGGTTATTGTGTAGGGTGACTTTCACTATCACTAATGGAATCACTTTTGTCTATTTGGCTCAATGGAATCTTTTTCTATTCACACAACTTTAAGAAGGAGCCTATCCAATGACACTTGATTTTGCCTCCTTTTGAGGATTTTGTGGAAATGTGACACTGCATTGTCATTAAACAGATTTGTTGTTCACATTGCTACAGCCTTATTCAGATGGTGCTTTTCTACAAAATTTTGCACTGTTCCCCACATTTTACACATCTTTCTAATCTCATTTGAAGTGAGGGATTCCTCCACTTTTTTTCCCTCATCTGTAGATGAGATGCAGACGTAGACTTCATATAAGATCTTGCAATTTCAGCCACGTGCATACCTCATTCATACTTCTCGATGATTTCCTTCTTCACTTCCACTGTAATCATCTCCTTGCCACCTTTCTTCAACCTTTTTCTGCATGGGGCCATTGTATATGCTCAGATGGATGTTGACTACAGTACAGTATTAATAAACTTTTGTCAGCATAAGAGACTCTTAAAAATTGAGAACAAACTGAGGGTTGATGGGGGATGGGTGGGAAGGGAGGGTGGGTGATGGGTATTGAGGAGGGCACCTTTTGGGATGAGTACTGGGTGTTGTATGGAAACCAATTTGACAATAAATTTCGTATTAAAAAAACAAATTTTTGTCACATACTGTATTTAATGTAGCTGGCAATAAAGCAGCAGAGGAAAGGGTCTATATCCACAGGCAGCCTGACCTAGAATGAAGCAAAGCATTCCTAAGCTTACTTTTGTACGGAAAAGCAAAGGACTGTCCATAGGTGCTCTGCAGTGACAAAAAATACACTAGTGCCAGTTGTGGCACCTTCCAACATTCTGAAAAATCACTGATTTCTGCCAAACACCGTAGCCTGAGACCAAGCATCCAAACATGGGAGACGATCACCCACAATCCCACCATGTGCAAGAGAGAGAAAAACCATTGGCTCAGTTGTGATCATGTGATATTTGGCATCACGTACTACTCTTATTGCAAGACATCACTCATTTATCAAGTTAAAATTTATTAGAACAAGTTACTCATAACCCAAGGTTTTAATATACATGCTTGCATTTTCCTGATTTTTTTTTTTTTGGTTTTCTAGTATATTTGAGATATTTTAAAATTAAAAATAATTAAAAAAAAAAAAAAGAAACACTGAGACAAGTTAGGAATTGCTATATAGGAAATCCAGAATGAAAGATTTTGAGTTTCCCCCTGGGGAAGTTGGTGATTGGCTAGAGGGAAAGAGTCCACAGAGCTCCATAAATACCATTCAGGGCAAGAGAACTAAACTCATACCAGGAAGATCTTGGTTTACTAGACCAAGTCCTATGCAAATCTTTTACAATACCAAGAGGCAATTTGGTATGTCTTCTCCTTTCAACCCTGCCGAATGAGGCACCTTCTATTTGGAGGAATTTTTCTCACACAACTCTTTTTGGAGCCGGGAGAATTAGGGTATGTGGGGAAAATAGTAGTCCTAAAAGTTTAAGATACTCAGACCACTGCCTTGTTAGTTCCAGAGCTCAACGATACCAGACTAGGGGATAGCTGTAGGTGCTTAAGGTAGGGACTCCAGGCAAAGAAGGGCAGAACATACCAGAGCAAGCTAAGCCTATGGCAGCCTCATGTGTATTCCTCCTACTATGTTTATTCCTACTCTGAAGACCAAGTTAAACCTAGCTTAGGTGATCACAGGAGCTGTACAGGGCCCAGGAGATTTGGCTTTCCAAGTTGGTAAATAGAACAGGAGCAAAGGAAAGCGTAGGACTATAGTAAAAATGAACAAACAAGCAGAGGGGTTGTACAAACAGTCTGGCAATTTCTCCAGGGCTACCATAAAACTATGAGTGAGACTTCAGTGTTGCCAAAACTTCCTTAGATAAGAAGGAAACATACTTGTCCTTTGTGGTGCAATAGAAAAGTTAAAGAGAAAAAAAAAAAGAAAGGAAGCTAGAAATGAAACATTTTTACCTATTTCATGTTAGAACCGAGCATGGCTATAAGGCAAAAATGCCAGACCAGCATTGCTGAACGTTAGTGAATAGCCTTGGTCCCTGGAATACTCTAAACGCAAGCCAGTTGCCTCTGGTCCAATAACATGATCTTTGCTTCAAAAAATCTTTTGTGGGGAAGAGGCCAGAAGCCTGCATGCATGTCTGATGAAAGGTCAACGTGGCCTTTGGTGTGCACATAGCCACTGATAGAAGAAGGGTAGAACATTCTTGAGTTTCCTCTCATCCCTTTGCCTTGGATATTCAACACCTGCAAGGGGGCCACCTGCCAAGAGAGCTGATGCAAAGGAAGGTCATAAGACTCACCACACTGATATCCCTCTCTGCCCCATGAATATCTCTCTGTG
Organism: Neofelis nebulosa; assembly: GCF_028018385.1. Classification (NCBI taxonomy): domain Eukaryota; kingdom Metazoa; phylum Chordata; class Mammalia; order Carnivora; family Felidae; genus Neofelis; species Neofelis nebulosa. The sequence continues at coordinate 43,488,034 of NC_080795.1, read as the reverse complement.
GTACAAACATCTCCCTCCTCCCAGCAGTGTTGACAGACCCAAGTCCAAGGAGATATAAATCTGCCCGACATTCCAATAGCTCATCAGAATTCTTTCCTTATCTTGGAATCCAGCCAGCTATAACTATCTCCATTCCTACCTTTTGCCAGACAGTGAAATGACACATCTGTTGGTGCTCCTGTGAAGGGAGCTGGCATCGTCCTCTGCATTCTGCAGACCCGAAAAGTCATCATTGGGAGAACCAGGAGGGCAATGAAGGCTTTCCATCTAAACACTGGGAAATGGGGGTGTGCAAATTATGCCTTCAGTTAAAACAGACAGTTAAAACTAAAAATCTCCAGAGAATATCATCCTTGCTATCAGAGACAGAACTTTCTGGTAATACTGTTTGTGAGAATTTGATTTATTTAGAAATGGCGAGCCAAAGAATCAAATTTCTGAAACAGCAATTCTATGGACTTCATTCTATAGAGGAACTGGCAACTGAGATCAATTTTTTTACTCCAAACAAACTCTGCACAGATGAACAGGATTAACATTTCAGTATCTCCAAAAAAATCACTCTAGAACAAAAAGAAATATAACAGTTCTCTTAATTCCTCATCCATTGAAGATGTAAGGAGTTCTAGTTGCTAGCTGTTTGCTAGGCTAAAAGAAACAACAGGTCCTTCTTTGCTCTGTGACTTTCTATGTATTTGATTCCTTGATCTTGGGCTCATGTGAAGCTCAGGGATTTTAAGAAGAGAAGATGACACTATATTTTCCCTGTTTGTTCCTACTGTCATAAAAACACCTATAGTTTCTGAATACGACTCATGAAGCCTGCATCTCCTTCTTGATCTCCTAACAGCAAAGTTCAGAAAGGATAAACTTCTCCCCTCTTGGTTTCTGACTGTTCCAGCTGGGGGTGTTTCTTGATATACCACCTGACCTGAACACAGCCCCCCTCTCCCCCCTACCCCTGCCACACACTGAGTTCTCAGCACACAGAAAAGGCGGTTTTCATAGCATAGCAATTTATAAAGAAACTCACTTCTGGGACACAGTTCTACTGAATTCTTTACCTGTTTTTTTCAGTTCGAAGCAAGCACATGTAACTGTATTTGAATATAGTTGTCTTATATACACACTCCCGAAAGTCAGAGAATATAGTGAAAGTACATTTTCAACCCAAGCTCTACTGTGTAAGAACACTTAGAGGAAATATTAAGCATGTTTCAGAGACACAGAATTGGCAAGAGGCCATGCTCTGAACTAAACTGAAGGAAACTATAGGAGTATCCAACTGGATTTCTGAGATGAAGCCAGAGGAGTAACAAGAGAGCGGACAGCACTCTCACTCTCTGGAATTGAAACTGAGAAACTTGGTTTACTTGGGGAAGCATACGAGGAAACTTAGAAAGATGAGCATCTTTCTAACATTAACAAAGATGTTTAAGCTCCCAAAGCAGATCAAAAGATTCACGAGGATAACTTCTTTACAGTATAACATGACTAAACACCTTATCTCCCGACATTCCTCCTAACCAATATAATGGGTCTCATCTGCTCATCAAGACTGTAGTCTCAGGCCAAGAAAATGAATGTTACACATTTTATTTCTTTTCCCTTGAAACAATCTCTCCAGGAAGCTTTGGTCCCCTGTACCTCTCCAATAAATAGAAAGAAAGAAAGCACCTGGGATTTTAAACTATCACTCATTTACATCAGAACCATCTTCCATCATTCAAAAGCCTGCATAAGATCTTAATGTAAATGCTTGTTAATAGTTCATTAGGAAGTCAGGTGCAAAAACGAGTTTGGAAAGGGAGAACATCTTCTTATTGAGAGTAAATTACAATAAAAATACAGGTTTTAAATAATGTATAATTCCTTAAAAGCAACCTGGTTGGGGAGCTCAGGTTTTGTTTGTTTCAGACTCAGCAGAAAGCCTTCTGGCCCTGGTCTCCTCAAATTAAAATCAGACCCAAATCCAAACACATTGTTTCTTCTGATTAGCCACCCTCAGACTTGGAATATAATTTCCCTGCGTCAGGGTCTGAACTTTGGAAGCCCATCTTGCAAGCAGCTTTCGGTCCATGAACAAAGCTGAAGAGACCTCTGCTTTTCACTGGGAGAGTCAGTCATGTGGAGAATCTGGCGGCTCTTCAGAGCACAGCCAGGGTGGGTACAGTCTAAACACAAGGCTGTTTGCTTTCTTTTCTGGAGCCATTGAGCATGGAGGTAAACTGCTTACCCATGTTTTCCTGTTCAAAATACCATGGGCAGGAGAACTTGATTCAAAAGGCTGTACTCGGAAGAGGACAAACATCTGATAGACATGCATCACCCACAAATCCCAGGGCTGCCTCTGCTACTAAACACAAGGAGGGCAACTCTCTCTTGCGATCCTCCACGATACCAAGGCCCAAGTTTGGGCTTACTCTTAATTTTTTTTTTTTTTTTTTTTTACATTTATTCATTTTTGAGAGACAGAGAGAGACCCAGCACAGGTGGGGGAGGGGCAGAGAGAGAGGGAGACACAGAATCCGAAGCAGGCTCCAGGCTCCCAGCTAACAGCACAGAGCCTGACGCAGGGCTCAAACTCACAAACTGCGAGATCATGACCTGAGCCGAAGTCAGGTGCACAACCAACCGAGCCACTGGGCGCCCCAGGGCTTATTCTTACTTTAAAGTAGACAGATATAGGACAGCTCACAAGAAAGAAACGTTAACCCCTTAATACTGAATTTCCTGACGATTTATGCCACCATGCCAACGTTAACTCCATTTAATTTAATTGCTTTGGTTTACGTTCTCTTGAAAAGCACCAAGAAGTAAGGTTATTAGTGCATAAATGCCCTAGGGTCTGGAACTGAAGGAGCACTTTTCCCATACCCCTGTCTTATGATATTAGAAAACGCTTCCTGAGAGTAAGAGATGGGCACGGTCAATCCATAAAATGAACTGAGTAACTGGTTGGTTGTAAGACACCATGATGAACCTGACCTGTATAGGACTTGCTGGTCGGCCTGTGCATATTTGCAGTGAATGTGTCTGTTTTAAGGTTGATGCAACTGGGGGAGGGCACAACTACCTCCGGGCATAAGGTATACCATGGGATAAAGCATGGCAGGATAGAGAAATAAACCAGAATTAATCACCTGAGTGTAAATGTCACTGTGCTGATAAACAGAGATTAGAAGGAATTCAGATCATCTCAGGGCTGGGTTTACTTGAAGGAAAGGAGGACCTGGGGTCTAAACAGATAAGAAAGGATGGTGGAAACGTCTCAGCTAGCTTGGTTTCTGGACTTTAAATACCTCTCTGATGTGCTTCCAGGTTGAGGTAAATGGAACCATGTTCCAGGTCCCAGGAAAGAGTCCTTAGACCACCCCCCGCCCCCCACCGGCTTTCCCTCTGGTGGGAGAGCAGTGAGTTTTCCACACTTGCCCAGCACTAGTTCTTTTTTTTTTTAATATATGAAATTTATTGTCAAATTGGTTTCCATACAACACCCAGTGCTCATCCCAAAAGGTTCCCTCCTCAATACCCATCACCCACCCTCCACTCCCTCCTACCCCCCATCAACCCTCAGTTTGTTCTCAGTTTTTAAAAGTCTCTTATCCAGCACCAGTTCTTAAGGGGCTCCTCCCCACTGTGCCCTGGGGCCAAGGCCACTTCCTCACACTACTCCAGGGGGCGCCGTTCTCATAAGTCAGGAAGTGTAGGAATGCAACCCCTCAGCACACAGCAATGGGAACGGAGCCCCTGGAGCTCTGTGGCTTCCTGCTCCTTAAAGAAGCTTTGGAAAGCTATGTAAGGCCAGCGTGAGCCAGAACTGTCCTTGTGTGCTTTGTTTCCCAGCAAAACCTTTAGTTTTAGGGAACTCCCATGACCAAGCACTGCTGGACCAAGATTCTCCTGGGAGACCCCAGCTAGCTGTTGCATTGTGGGGAACAACAGGAGGGGAAGGAACCTTGTTTATCTTCCCTTCCCCAAAAGTTATCACGTATCTGATTCAGGTATCTGAATCAATCATTCACTCTCCCTTCCCCAGGGCTGCCTCATTTAGAGAGGTAGAATGACTCACAAGGAACTCTGAGAAGTAACCTAAGACACTGCCCTCTGCCCTCAAGGAAGTATGTAAATGAAGTCACATGAAAATATGCCATAGTTAAAGCCTGAAGGAAAGCTTGCACAACCTTATTCAGACAACTGGTCCCAAAGTTTTCTAGTCATAAGTCTGCTATATAAATTTATCTTGCTGTAGCTTAAGCCAATTTGGTCTTTTACTATTACAGCCTAGATAATCTTTTATGGAAGAAATGTGGCAGGTTTAAAAAAAAAAAGAATTTATTTATGGAAATGAAGATTGACTTTCACATCCTCTTAGGAACCTGTACTTTTATTTCCAATAAGGTAGCCCAGGGCTCAATACATGGTAGGCATTCTTTAAATGTTTACTGAATGAATGATTTATTCAAACACTTAAAAACTTTGGGAGGTTTTTTTCACCTTATAGTGGCAGAAACAGGAAAAATAGGTAGAAACTAGAAAGAGACAGACTTAGACATCAACTGTTTGAACTGCCCAAAGATGGACACTGGGGAATGGACTCCACGTCACTGGGGGTATTCAAGTGGACAACCAGAATGTTGTCAGAGGTATCTAGGAATTGGAAGGGTGGGTGGGCTGGTTGATTGGCAGAGCAACTTGAGCCAGAATACAAGGTCAGCTACAACAGTCTTGAAGAGGCATAATCAAGATTTTCTGGGTCTTCAGAGAAGGGAGCAATCACATCCAGGTAGGGTGGTAGTTCTCTGCCTTGGCTGCATATTGTAACCACCTGAGCTTTTAAAAATGAAGAGGCTTGAATCTCACCCCTAGAAACACTGATTTAAATGATCTGGGTGTAGGCTGGGCAAAAAGGTTTTTAACAGTTTCCCAACAGCATCTAGGTATAAGACGCACTGAACTGGAAGTAATAGGAGACACCTTATTAAAGAAGGAGAAATTATACCTAAACCTTAAAGGTTGGGCAAGATTTGAATAAATGGAGAGAAAGATAGAGGCATTCCTGTCATAACTTGGTTTATGGTTGATAAACACATATCATAGAGCATCCATAAAGGAATACAAAAAAGATTAATGTACTAATTTTTTGGTACAGTTAATGGGCTCTTGTTCTTACATATAAATTCCAAGTGGATTTCTTTCATGCATTCAATGAATATTTATTAATCACCCACAATTATTTTTGTCCTCAGCCCAGTATTATAGGATGTATAGTACAGAATTACCCAAAAGGGTGGGTGGCTATGTTAAACAAAAACAAAAATTAAAACGAAACAAGGTCAATTCAATTATAAAGGGCAAAAATCTTTTCAATGGAGCCCAAGTAGATGACATTCAAACTCTGACACCTGAAAGTACTAGTAGCCATAGAGTTTCCTTATTTTTAATTGGCTCAATAGTACCCAGTAAATTAAGCCCGCAAACCAAGCACTCAATAATCAATCATTGTATCTAGTCTGGTTTTATATCCCTCTCTTCTCTGAAATCGAATTTTCTCTCCCAACTTTCCATGAAGAGTGTCTGCTTACTAACATACATAATTAGGGAGTGAATGGGTGATAAAACAAACCGCATTCACCATTAGAAGAGTTATGCTACATGGATGTAATCATTCTTCTTAAAATAAAAAAAAAATCATTGCACAAGAGCTGCAAAGTATTCTTTTTAAATGATAGATAATAAATCAGATGAGCATGATTAATGTCAGTATGGGGAAATTTGCAGTGGTGCTTTTGGTTGCAATATTTTTCTTGTCTGTATAAATCTGCTGAAAAGAGGTTGTAGAGAAAAGGGAAGCTATATATATTCAGGAAATGAGTAAGTCCAATTCTAAACATAGTGCTGTGCTTCTGCACATGAAATAGAGTAAATTTTACTGGAAAATGGAAAACTCTCATGCATTTCCATTTAATGCCACAGAGGTTGAAGCAGATGCTATGGATACTCCATCCCACAGCCTGTGGGCCCACCTTTGGGTTCACCTGCCCTCTGTTTCCTGCCCAAGAGCATTCTCCAGCTAAATGCTTACAAGCAGGCAATCTGGAAAATGGGAGGGATTTAATGCTCCCAGGGTAACTTTCAACCAAGGGACACAGCAGTCAGTACCCTGTCAGTCAGGATAAACATCTCAGCTTTGTCTTTAGGAGGACAATTTTGAAACATGTTCTACAGGGTTTCTCAAAAAAAAAAAAAAAAATCCCCCACAGACTGAACCCAGTTGCCTATAGCATTTACCCTATGTCTTAATGCATCCTTTATTGGATTTTTCCCCCCTTTGTTTCCCTCTTTATCTCACTTTAGCTTCCTGGAACTACCTATCAAATAGACTATCTGCAAAAAATTCTTTATTATAAGGTCTGCTTTTGAAGAATCAAAATAAGAACAGGGCATCTAATCTTTCATTGTCTTCCTACTTTGGCCAGAGAAATAATGATCCTTTGAGAATATGCCTTGCATGCATGCAGTAGCTGCTCAACAGATGATGAATGGATGAATGGAAAGATGGGTACGTGGATGGATGGACAAACAAGAGTATGCTACTAGGGACAATGGGTAAAATAATAAGATTAACACTGGCCATGGTGGGGGGGATAACGTTTGAAGAAAGAGAGAGAAATAGGAGTTAAAGGAGATGAATTCTTCCCATTGGCTGGGTTCTAGGGTCTAGTTGAGTGATTCTGATGAAAGAGCTATGTCATTACAGAGATGAAAAGGAGGTGTTCCATGGGGGACATGCACATTAAAAATGTACTCTCTTTGAATACTCAGACTTTGTGTTTAACTGCAAGACCACTGATGATTCAAATTTGTATCTTACACTGCTTCCTGATACTTCTTTGCATCATAATCTTATCAATTTCAGTTTAATGCATTATGTTTAACTCCAGGGAGAACTTTGATTTCCAGAGATGATATTTACAAAAAATCAAGCAAGGATAATACAGAAGCCAAGGGAAGAAAGAGTAGTAGAAAGTCAAACTGGTTAACTGTGCCCCATGTCACTAACAGGTATGATATGATCTTGACTGGGAGGTCCTTATCACTGCAGCTGAGTCCTGGCTAAGATGGCTTCCATATCTGGTGGCAGTGGCTCCTGGAGACAGGGCTAAATTGCTCCTGGTAAATAGCCTACTACCTTCTACTTATTTCTGGCTCCAGGAAAGATGGAGCTGCCCTGGTTGAGGCAGCTCTTCCAACTCCCCTATCCCTACACAGAATTCATTCTCACTGAGACATGTAGAAACAGACTTAGGGGAGGGATCAATGTTAAGGAGTGGTCTCAATTGCATAGTCCTGCCACTACCTCAATTTTGAATGTCAGCTAATTACGGATACACTACCCAGTCAAGTACCAGAGGACTATTCTGACCTGGACACCCTGAGCCTTCTGTAAACCACGGTGGTCTAATCAAAACCAACCATGTATGCACTCATCTAAAGAAATCGGCTCTTCCAGCACATTATGAACCATTAAATATTCACTTAAGAGGAGTTTCTACATTGGCAATAGAGATAACTGTAAGGAATTTGTTTAAAATTGTTACCAGATAAATAACATCATTCTATTCAATCAGAAAAGGATGAAATATCTAAAAGCCTTTCAGGTTTGGAGAGACATTGTTTAAGGTTGTAATATAATTTTACTTCTTTTTAAATAAAACAAAACCTTATTACATAGGGTCATGAAGAACAGGAAAACAATGAATTATCTCTGCCTCATGTTTTAGCCACTAGTCAGTCAAATAGTTTCCAATCCCATTTGGCAGCTCAGGCTGAGTACATGGAATTCACAGCAGTCTATCCCCTTCCAAAGGAAAAAGAGAAACAAATTAGGGGGTTAATCCTTGCTGTCTGATCAACTCCCACTGTCCGAATCACATGCTGCTGAACAAACAGCTTTAAAGTCTCTGTTTGCAAAAAGCATTTTGATTATCATCCAAAGGTTTTTCCCCCCCGAACCCTCTACTTATGTCATCTTGTAAAACAGACAGTTGGGAAAGTATTAGGGGTTGAGCCTGGTTGGGAAGAATGGGTTGTCATAGTTACTGTTTTATAAATATGGGCTCTGGATCAATTCCAGTGCTGATCATACTTAGGAAACATCTTTCTAATTAGATGGCCAGAGAATTAAAGTTACATATTCTGTGTTGTCACACAAGAATAGCAAAGGTCTCTGAAATTGAAAATTTTAATTTAAGAAGATGAACTTTTACATTATTATTCCTCTTAGGGGAAAAAAATAGAAGCATTCTTCCTTTCTTGAAGTAAAATTTTTGGCGAGAAAAATATAATATACATAAATGTCTTTAAATTGCAGGCTAAAAATAACAGAGAAGAAATCCCAAATCAAAGCTGTTACTTCAATGTCCCCTCCCTGTCTATTCATACTTCCACATATGAGCAAACAGTTTTCACTTTAAATAAATGAATGACTGTGACAATAAAGTAAGATTATATAAGACCAGTAATACTGAATTGCTTACTATATTACTTTGAGGCCAGCTTTTGCAAATTGCTATAGACATTTTTCTGAGGATGAAGGGAGAACCTTGAAAGTTTAATTTGGGGATGGGGGAAGGTATATTTTCAATGTAACAAGAAATTACAGTGTAATCTCATGGAAAGGAAATGTTTTCCTGGATCAAGAGCCAACAATGATTTGTTCAGCCACATCTCTCTATGCTGAACACAAAAACTGATATCTAAACCTGGGGCTCATAACAGGTCCTCAATATATATTTTCAGAATGAATGAACAGCTAAAACATTGATTAACCACATGGAATAGCTTGAAAGCAAAAACAAACAAAACAACCACACACAATAACAACAACAACAAGAACAGTAGATCTATCAATATTCCATTCTTCAATTTCAAGTGGAACAATGAGAGAAACTGGAAAGGCATTAGATTCTGGAAGCTGAGTAATAAAGAAATATATTCTCTTTTCAAATTTGACAAGTTTGCTGTTTTCTTCATCCCAGCATTAGGTAGAAAGCCACAGTCACCTGTTACCTGTCACACATTACCTGTCAGTGGTAACGAGTCAACACTATCTTATAGCAAGTCAAGTATATAAACTACACTAAGAAGAAAAGGTGCATACTCTACACTCATAGTAATAGTGAGAGACACTTTGGTAAAGTGCAAAGAGAAGGATATTTAAATCAAATAGTCTGGCTTCAAATCCCGCCTGTCCCCTGAGCATCTATGTGTTTGTGTAGACTCTCTGAGCCCCCAACTGCATCATCTGTAAAATGAAGTTAATAATAACACTTACTTTATAGGAGTGGGTAAGATTCAAATGAAGTGTGTGAAAAGTGCTCTATAAACTACAAGGAATCAAATAAAATCAGAAGTTCCAGAGTAAATTTTACTTCTCAGTGTCAACTGTATTAGTTTGTTAGGACTGCCATAACAAAATGCCACAGACTAGGCGGCTTAAATAACAGAAATTTATTTTCTCCCATTCTGGAGGCTGCAAGTTTAAGATCAAGATGCCAGCAGATTTGGTTTCTCCTAAAGCCAATCTTTCTTGGCCCGCAGGTAGCTTCCTTCTATGTCCTTGCCTGGAGGTTCCTCTGTGTATATGCACCTCTGATGTCTCTCTGTGTACCCAAATTTCTTCTTCTTCAAATGACATCAGTCATAGTAGGTCAGGGCTCACTCTAAGGGCCTCACTTTAACTTACTCACATGTTTAAAGACGCGATTTCCAAACACAGTCACCTTCTGAGGTACTGGGCTTCACTGTATGAATTTGAGGGGAGCAGAATTCAGCCCATAACACCAACTAAATATTGGGGTTTTGTTTTTTTATTTGTTTATTTGTTTTGCTTTTGTTTTATGTTTGTTTTTGAGAGAGAGTGCATGTAAGTTGGGGGGGAGAGGGGCAGAGGGGGAGAGAGACAGAATCTTCAGCAGACTCCCACGCTCAGCATGGAGCCCAAAGCAGGGGCTCGAACTCACCACCCTTGGCTCGTGACCTGAGCCAAATCAAGAGTTGGAAGCTCCACAGACTGAGCCACCCAGGCACTGCCTAAATATAAGTTTTAATATAAAAATGTGGTGAGGGGATGAGATATTGAAACATCACTGAAGGCTGATCTGCTGACTAATTAGCAGAATGGCAGAGTTAAAGTACAGCCTTTGGAGAGAACAATATATCATAATTGTTAAGAAAACAAGTCCATTACCAAATAACACATTTATTTACACCGATGGCTTCACAACATTAACAGCTAAATGGAGTAGCTAATGGACTTTAGATCATAAGAAATGATTCGTATAGCTGCTCTTTACCTTGGCTGCTAGAGCACAATCTTTCAATGTAATAGGTCTTAGTGAAGAAAGCACCACTGCTTCCCCAGGTTGCTAAGTTTTCTATGCCCAATCCCAATCCCTACCCCCCAATTTTTTTCACTAAACTTTTTCAATTTATTTTAGACAATCATCAAATACTTGCATGGCATTATTTTAACTGTCAGATATAGGTAATATTTGTTGAAAGCTTACCACATACCAGGCACTATGCTAAGTATTTTACACAGATTATCTTGTTTTATTCTCAGACCGCACAATACTGTGTGTATTGTTATTATCCCAATTGTAGTGCATAAAAACTGAGGCTCTAGAAATTAATGACCTACCCATTTGGTCAGTGAAAGAGCTAAGATCCAAATTCAGCTCTAACTCCAGAGCCCAGATTCTTTTTTTTTTTTTTTAATTTTTTTTTTTTAACATTTATTTATTTTTGAGACAGAGACAGACAGAGCATGAACGGGGGAGGGTCAGAGAGAGAGGGAGACACAGAATCTGAAACAGGCTCCAGGCTCTGAGCAGTCAGCACAGAGCCCGACACGAGGCTTGAACTCACGGACCGTGAGATCGTGACCTGAGCCGAAGTCAGACGCTTAACCGACTGAGCCACCCAGGTGCCCCCAGAGCCCAGATTCTTAATTGTTACCTCATGTGTCTTTCTTAACCCTAACTAAACTTCCAAGTTAATTCCATCACTAAAGTAATTATTTCCAAAGTTTAGATTATCCCCCAAATCACAGAAAATCTGCACAGAAAAGATATTAAAGTATGAAAGTCGCCTCTAATTAGAAATACCCAGTTCTTTTGGAAATTTCCCAAATTACAGTGTTCTCAATTTCCTTCAATTCTTTCCTAGGTCATCCAAAAACACTTCCAAGAGGCAGTACAGTTCCAGGGCATAAAACTGGGTGAAAACTTGAAAATGTGAGGTTCCAGTGCAGCCCAACATTGTCACTTTACTTCTAAGATGGTACCTGAGCAACGACAATGTATCTCAGAGGTTTTAGTGTCTGTTCCGAGTGACTGTGGCAAACACGGCACTGTGCACTTATTCTTAGATTCTGTAAGCCTGTATGAAGGATGTCTAGCACAATCAGTCCAGTGCAATGCTCACGGTGCACACACATCAGGTAGATGCGGTCCCTGCCCTAGACAGGCTCATAATCTAGTGGGGAAAATGGACAGATGGATTACAATACAGTATGGCATGCACCCCGACAGAGGTACAGTCAGGATTCTGTGGAAGCCAAGAACAAAGTAACTTACTTTGTTTCGAGGATTCAGCAGTTCCTTTTCCAAAGAGGTAACATGAGCCAAGACCAGCACAGGTCATAGAAAATGCAGCCCAGGCACAAGACTTCTTGTTTAAGTCGGGACTCCCTTCTCTCTTCAAAATCACCCCCATCAAAGCAACCAACAGCCTAAGAAACATGAATACAAACTCCATCTTTGATGAAATAAATTTAAAGATATCTGTAACACTGAACCCCATTAAGTGAAGGTACAAAGCAAATACAGGAACTTTTGCTGACTTGGCAGAGTAATTCGGAAGCTATGAGCCTGCAGATGGTGTACCTAAGAGAAACAAGCCGCATTACTGCAGAGAACCTAAGGAAGGTACAGGAATGAGGGTACCAGGTGCCTGTGAAGCAGGGGTAAGACACAGGGTTGAAAGCAGGAAGTTTGCTGGAATGTATTTATGAAAAGTATGTACACCCCCAGGTTCCCTACTCCCTGCATGATCACACAAACCCTGGCAGCCCATATTCTCCCAAGGCCAGCAAACAGGCATGTACATCTCACAGAAGGGGATGCAGAAAGGCTTGGGACTCAGTGACTGGGCACAGTGGAAGAAAAGGTAACCCACCAGTTTGAGAACAGGAAGGTTAAGTGAAAGTCTGCCTATAAAACAACAAGACCCCTGGTCTCCTTTTCCACCCAATTTCCATGTATAAGCAGCCTTATTCCTGGCTCTGCATGATTATTCTCAACGAACTAGCCCAGGAAACAGTGGGTCTTGGGGGGTGAGGATGAGGAGTATGAAGAACTGAAAATTATCTTACAAGTTTGATCACATGAGAAAAAAACATGGGCTGGGTAAGAGCGATAAGTACATAGAATGAAGTAATTATTAATTCCAGGATTTAAAAAAATTAACAAAAAAGTAAATGAACACGGAGTATTGACTTAACTAAAAACCTGTGAAATAGCTGACTTAACTAAAAAACTGTGAAGAAACGGGTAAGAGCAAGGAGGTGAAATAAAGCTAATCCTCACCTAAAATAATAGGAAATCAATGGATAATGTTTAAAATTGAGAGCTTGAGAAATAGCTGTAAAGCACATTACTCAGATGCATGGCCATAAACAGCTAAGAGTTGGAAGTGTTGCTCTTGGGAAGCAGGTCAGGATGGAGTGGGAGTAGAAGGAGGGGACTGCGATTTTTATTATAAGCCCTTCAGCATGATTTCACATCTTCAGCTATGTATTTGTCCTTTGGATAAATAAAAAACATGCTTTAAAATATATAATGGTGTAAAACAACCCCACTGCAGAAGCAGGGGAATAAGGTGCTCATCTAGGTAACTTTAGAAATGGGTGATGTCCATAAAGCTAAAGGTAAAATGAACTGCACTATAAGCACTGGCCTCTAGGTGATAAAGTTGTTTCACATGGGGGTGCAAGTTAACACTGCTGAAACAACACTACACGTATACTGGAACTGAGAAATTTAATGAATGTAGGGAGGATGGTGAGAGCCAGTTTTCTCACTGCTGGGGATGGAGGTTACAGAAAAGCAAGAGGACAAGTTACAATGTGGTGAGGCATCAGAGTTGGAGGTAGTCGTATGAATTCACATTTAACCTAATACATAGAGGGTTACAATAGTGTTATTCATAGATACATGTACACAAGTGGGTTATTGTACAAACCCATACCTCCTTGCTCTGTCAGCTGAGAAGATCTACAAACAATGACACCCCAGTAATAATAAGCATACTTAGTGCCAGATCTTGGGTTTGAATGCCATTCTCCAATTAAAAAAACTAGGGCTCCTTGGAGAAATGGCTGATTCTAGAATGAGGGCGGGAAATATGCAAGATAAGCCTAGAGTACCTTCTAGTTCCAGAAAGCAAGAAAGTGCTTAAACGAAAACAAAAAACAAAAAATACCACAATGATGGGAGTATGTGAAAGGGACACAGGAGCCAATTTAAAGAGCTCCCAATGGCCAAAGTAGAACAATCTGAGCAACAAAGTAAAGTAGTATTGGATTATAACCCAAAATATAGAATAAATATCCATGCATCCATACTAATTTAAATAAATGACTCAGGGGCGCCTGGGTGGCGCAGTCGGTTAAGCGTCCGACTTCAGCCAGGTCACGATCTCGCGGTCCGTGAGTTCGAGCCCCGCGTCAGGCTCTGGGCTGATGGCTCGGAGCCTGGAGCCTGTTTCCGATTCTGTGTCTCCCTCTCTCTCTGCCCCTCCCCCGTTCATGCTCTGTCTCTGTCTGTCCCAAAAATAAAAATAAAAAACATAAAAAAAAAAAAATATCTTAAATAAATGACTGAATAAGTAATTAGGTAGGTAGGTAGATAGATAGACAGGGGAAAACAGTCAAATCTTCTGTGAAGAATAATGATAAATACTTTGAGATACTCTACCCTTAAGGAGATGGAGCATTGCTCACCAACTCTTTTTAAGTGTGGTTTTCACAGAGTGTATTCCAAAGAATACAGTACATAAGGAGTGAGGGGGAATTACAGTAAAGAAAACTGACAAACATGACCTCAGCCTGATTTTCAAGGTCAATATCAACAGTGTTAAGTCACACTGAAAGCATGCACCCTTGACGTGATGTGATAAGAAGGGCAATTTACCTCTCTGGTCTTCCTCCCAAAAATACATCATGCAGTCTAATCATTAGAAAAATATCAGACAAATTCCATTCTATACAATTGGTAATCCTCAAAACTATAAAGGCCATCGCAAACAAGGGAAGTTTGAGAAATCATCATACCACGAGTCCAAGAGATGAGACTTCTAAATGTTGTGCAGATTCCTAGACAGGGTCCTGGATAGGAATGGGACATTAGGGAAAAACTGAAGAAATGTGAATAAAGTTTGGGTCAACATCAATATTGGTTCGTCAATTATTACAAATGTACCACAGTCATTGTAAGATGTTAATAATAACTGGCTATGGGCTGTGGTAACTCTGCACTATTTTCACAATAATTCTGTAAATTCAAAACTGTTCTGAAATAAGTTTACTTAAAAAATATTGTAAATTTACACAATTTCTACTCTTACTCTCCATTTTAAACTCACAGATTTCTAAAACTCTCAGCAGAAATGAAGTGGTACATGGGAGAATATTATTTAATTTCATTCATATGTGTGATCCCACGGAATTCTAGAACTTTTGAAACTGTAGGCAACAACCTTTGCAATGCTTTCAAGCTGTTGTACCCCGTCATGACATATACATGGGCACTAGAAGATGGAGTCTGTATCAGGATAGTTTGTCAGCAAACAACAGTCAATTTTGGCAAATAGGGACAAAATGAAGGGATTTCTTGGCAAGATTTGAGGCAGCTCACAGAATGCAAGGTAATGCTACCCAAACAGTCTTCATAAAGAATGGGAAGCAGGCAGTTAGGGGTCTCCTGTCTTCTCTTCAGAGAACTCCAGTGAAAGGAATCAGCTCTAGTACTTTTCCATTCCGGAGAATTCTGCTCAAAGCCCAAATTCTCAGAACAGCAGGTAAAGCAGATAACCCAAGAAAACCAGCCTCCTATACCACAAAACTCTGTGTGGACTCATTTGAATCTTGTGACTACCTCCAGGTAGAAGAAACAGAAATATCTTAATTGGGATGCTACTTAGCCTGCATGCAAAGTGGAAAAGAGTAAGTTCTCCTAAGTAGTGTGTTATTTCCAGAAGAAGAGGAAGCAGGTGGTGGGGAGGCCAAAATATCAGCTGTCCCCCGCAGTTGTCCCTTCAGCGAACTTACAATCCAAAGGAAAGGTTGAGGTGAGCAGGATATTTCAACCCAAGCACAGGGGACAGAGGCAGCAAGTTATACAACAGAGAGATGGGATCCTCAAGAGATGAATTCTGAAGATCTGTCCTCAGTCCTGAGAGCACAATGATGGAGGACACAGAGTCAAACCACTGTGAGGTCTTCTGGGAAAGAAGCTTAAATGAGACAAGTATGGAGAAACTCAAATGACTTAGAATTCATCAATGAAGAGAGTAGCCCATTTGGTCTATGTGGGTGGGTGATGTGTTTTCTCTTATTTCCTCTTTTGCAAATCTTATTTTTAGAGTGATTTTTTTTAGAATATATACAAATCCATGAATGAAAAAGAAAAAAATACATCAGTCATAAGCGTGCTTACAATAATCAGCTATAGTTATTTTGGTGTTCAGCATTTCAACTGAAGACTTCAATAGATATAATGTGCATGATCCTATAGCAGGAAGTTAGACTCAGCGAGCTTGTCCATACCTCTCCCATGATGCAAAGACCCTTAGACACAAGAGACTGACTGAAAAAGAACATTCCTAGGGCCCCAACTTTTGTTTTGTTTTGTTTTTAATTCCAGTGTAGCTAACACCCAGTGTCATATTAGTTTCAGGTGTATAATACAATGATTCAACAATTCATATATCACCAGTGGTCATCAGGACAAGTGTACTCTTAAGGCCCCAAAGCTTTTTGGGGGGGGGGGCGGGTTATTTATTTTGAGAGAGAGAAAGAGACAAAGTAAGCAGGGAAGTGTCAGAGAGAGAGAGAGAGAGAGAGAGAGAGAGAGAGAGAGAGAGAGAGAGAGAGAATCCCAAGCAGACTCCATGCTCCCAGTGCAGAGCCTGATGTGGGGCTTGAACCCATGAACTGTGAGATCAGGACCTGAACCAAAACCAAGAGTTCGATGCTTAACCGACTGAGTCACCCAGGCACCCCTTAAAGCCCCAACTCTCAAAAAATCATAGGCCCCTGCAGTGGCAGAAGGAAAAGGGCATTTGCAGGCATCAGTTATCACTGGGCAAGTCAGTGCTAAGGATTGCTCAACAGTTCCCGGGCTCTGTAGTTCCTTTCCTCTTTTATGTCATGTGAGACAGGTAAAGCAGATAACCCGCAAAACCAGCATCCTGTTTCACAATCCATCTTTTCTGATAACTTAAAAGATTTCCTCTGATTATTCCATCAGTGATTTCAGTGCCAACGAACCAGCTGCAGTAAGTAATTTTTCCCATTTTTGACTGCACAATGGACCATAATTGGCAGAAATGCATCCCACAAGTCAGTCTCTAACCTACGATTTAGGCTTACATCAACAAATTCCTCCAAACTGCCAAGTGTTATTCCATCTGAGCAATTGCCTTATTCCTGGCATCTAAGCATGCCACTTCCTGCTCTATATGCTGGAGGTGGGGACCATTTATGGCTAGTTGGAGTCAGCAAACTTGGTTTGAAATTAGCCTGGTGGAATTCTGACCAAAAATCCCTTACTGTAATTTTAAAATAAATCATCCCAAAATGACAAAGCAGGACCAGGGCTGTAGTACCCTCACTAAAAACTAAGAAGTTTAATGGAAAGGAAAATGCCAAAGCTGCGGGGAAAATTACTATCACAAAAATTGTATTTCAGATTTCTGAGCACAAGTCAATTATATTTCCTAAACCTGTTCACAGGATAAATAAAATGCCAGCCCCCCTGATCGTACTTATATCTATTAATTTCCTACTACCCATACTTGCTGTAAGCACCACACACAGAAGCCTGAAGCAATGTCCAGGGACCTGTTCTGGTTTTTCCACAAGCTTGCTGCCATCGCTATCAATGGCTCTGTGATGGAGGCATTCCAGGAATGGATCAAGGCTACTTTTTTTCACATCTAGGCTACAGTGACTAACTACCACTGCCTTCTCCTAGCTATCAAGTCCTTGGGATGCTGCCTCCTTTTGCAAAATGAATCAAAACAAAAACAAATCAAAGACTCAAACCCAAAGAGAGACAAAGTTTCCTTATGACACGTTGAAGGTACTCAAATGTTTGTTAAATCAATTTACAAGTGAAAGTATAAGCAGCAGTAATATAATCTGTCTATTGAAAAACAGCTAGATTGTTTTGGCCATGTGCCCCAACGTACCCCACCACAGTCTCCTAACACACATGTGGCACAATTATGTAGAGAAGCTTGAACGCAATTATTTTCTTTAAAAGCCATTTAGAATCATTTTGTAAACTTAGCATGTGTTTAGGCAGCATTATTTTGCAATTTCTTTTCAGTGGTGTTCAAGGTAATCATGTGGGTTGGTAAACAGCAAAGTAATGACTGAGAAATAAATGAACATAAAATATCATTTGTGTGGGGGCACCTGGGTGGCTCAGTCGGTTGAGCGTCCGACTTCAGCTCAGGCCATGATCTCGCAGTTCGTGAGTTCAAGCCCCACATTGGGCTCACTGCTGTCAGCCTGTCGGCACAGAGCCCACTTTGGATCCTCTGCCCCTTCTCTGCCCCTCCCATGCTTGCACTCTCCCCCCAAAAATAAATAATTATTTGTAAAAAAAAAAAAGTATATATATCATTTGTGTGTGTGTTGGGGTGTGTGTGTGTGTGTGTGTGTGTGTGTGTGAAGTTTTCGGCAACCAGCAAGACTACAGACTGAGTAATAATTTATAACTAGCTAGACAACCAAAACAATTTCCCTTAAGTTGCCCTTTTGAAATTTTAGCTGATAAGAGATGGGAAGTAGGGCATTTACAAACAACAAACAATTTACTCTCCATCCTGAATCACAACGTGGAGCCTTGGCTAGAAAGGGGATTGGAAAGTATCATCCCCTACAGCTGGAAAGCTTATAATGAGTGAGGGCCCAAGACACTAAATTGAGACAGTCCAATCCATTTAATTTCCTCTGGTGACACCTCATGCTTGCCCCTCCTCCTTGCAAGAAGACAGCTGTGGCAGAGCTCCTTGCCCCTCACTGTCCTTTGGATTAGCTTATCCATGGCCCTGTGCTAGGGAAGCACATGGAGTTCACAACTTGAGAGCAGACAGAGATTTGCTCTTCTGGAAACAGCGTAAGGATGATGTGGTTGGATCAGCAAGACTTCAGAAGCCAGAGCAAAAAACAAGAGACCATATGTGTTATGACCATTTTAAAAAATACTGTCAGCCCCACCAGCAGTGCGGACAATGGCCCATATGTAAGATACATCTGGAGCTACATGTGGTTGCCGGATTGCCCTGCTCTGTGCTTCTGCGTATTCAGTAGAATCAAAGGGTTGCATACAGAGTTTTCTTCATAGCAGAGAGTGATGGTACCTTTTCCTAAAGAACACCATTTCTTAAGCTTTTCATTTTGAAGAGAAGAAGGGTGTACGCATATCGGTACGTGTGGTGGGGCGGGGGGCAGGGCGGGGGGGAGAGGAGCAAGGAGAAAGCAGGGGAGAGAACAGTCAGTCCTGGCCTTGCCAGGATTGAGGATGTCACGATCTGATGAGGCGTCTGTGTGTGGTGTCTTGCACATTCTCCTCATCAGAGAAGCTTCTGTTCCACCGCTTCTCCTCACACTGGGCTCAAAACAGCCCCATTTACAGACACAAAGAGGAAGTTTCAGAGGAGAGCATATGGAATCATTCTATGCAGCTAAGGCAGAGTTGACCTTCCAGACTATTTAAAGATTCTAAGCCTGAAGCAACATAACTGGGTTGTTGCTCTTACTACTCCTTTGAGGTAGGTCAGATTCTACTGTTTCCTTCAAAGAACTGGCAAAGGAATTCACATTCCTTTATTTTAGCATTAATTCTATAAAGCTTTAAAAAAAAAAACCTATATAAAGTCACGAATTTGGCAGGCACATGCCTGATTTAATGCAATTACAAAAATATAATAGCCTGTTTATATATGCCCCCGAGTCCTCAAAAATAGCCTTATCTCTTAATGTACTTTTTAATAAGCATTTCTAGTCATTATTAATATACTGGAACTTTGAGATTTGTTGACATAAAAAAGGCTGGATTAAAACAAACAATATACTCACAGAGATGTACTTGGCACATGGAGGGTATTTTCACATTCGTAGGCAAGATAACAGAAAGAATGCCTTTCTTGCTGGCTTGCTCATAGTGAGAGGATAAGAAATGAAAGTAACCCGAGGTGAAAACTTACTGATGTTATAAGACTTGACTTCTAAAGCAAGGTACAAAGTGTTAAAAATAATATTTTTTATTTCTTTCAATAAAATGGATGTGTCTCACATGTTAAAAGAATCCTGAATGACCTCTGTCTAGATAAAGCCTCCAAATGAGGAAAAAACATCACAAATGAAGTGCTCGTCTGGTTCTGGGGAGTGAGATCAGGCGAAATGCTGTCTTTGAATTACAGAACATCCCACGCGGTCGCTCATTTGATCCTCACAGCACCGGCGGTGGGTGGGTGCCATCACCGTCACTTAACAAATAGGGAAAGCGAGGCTCGGAGATCTTATGTGAGCTGACGTGCTTAAGCTGCAGAGCCAGGACTCCTCCCCAGCTCTGGCTGACTCTACAGCCCGTGATAGTACCTTCTGAATAATGCTGCTTTATAAACCTGGAGTCAGTAAAATGTCCCCAGAAATAGCAGCAATAATGGGAAAGGCACACTAAATCGGGTTACGTAGGAAAACCTCAGAATGTCAATATTTACATTTTTTAAATTTGCATGGCTTTCTACCCATGGTCAATAGAAGGTTTCTGAGATTAAAAGATTTAGTTTTACTGCCAGAAAGGACTGCTTTTCAGTAAGCCTGCTTATTATATAGTGGCCCCGGTGGCTCACTGACAGCATGACCAGAGGAGCATGGCATTACTCAAGGGAGACCGGATGTAAGTGAAATTCACTGTGCTGTCCTTATCTCCAAGTATCACTGACCGCAGAGAGACGGACAGACCAAACACATGGCCTAGAGGCTGGAAAAGTGTAAAGGGGACTCCCGGTATGGAGAGGGCACTGGGACAAAAGGGCCAGCACAAGGCCCAGAGGCTCTTCTCTTGCTCAGCCCTCAGATGCCCATTTGAGAGCATGCACCAGCTTGACCCTTACTGGCCTGAACCAAGACTTGGAAGGAACAAATGACTCAGATGGTCTCCTCATTTATGAGCTGCATTTTTGAAGCAGCAAACTACTCATTTGCATGTTGGAGCAAGGGCCTTTCCTGGTTGTTGCACGTATGCTTTATTTTGGTTTGGTTTTGCAACTCCTCTCAGGGGAAACCTGCTGTCTCTTGCTCTACTTCCTTCCTTACCCATTGAGATCCTTCTGGTGGCTAGAAAGCACGTGGGTCACTAAAATACTAATATAATTCAAGAAAACTGTTTTGCTTTTCTGGTAGCATCCTTCTCCTAAAACATCCCAACTGCAGCTACTGAACTATAGATTATAATGTTGACTGCTTTATGCTTCATCTCTCTGTCCTCTCTTACATGTGCTGGCATAACACTAAGACTCCACTTAGGACAGAGTGAAACCCACGCACTAGAGCCTCAAGACCTGGTGCTCACTCAGTCTTCAGCGCGACCTCAAAGAGATACTCGACCTTTCAGAGTATCGGTTTCCCCAACTGTAAAACAGAAATAATGACACAATTTTAATATGATTTCACCAACTGCACATTAAATGGGGATATACCTTTTAAAAAATTATTTTACACTTAAATAGTAGTATACAAATGATAATTACTAGGGTTATTATTGTGCAAAAGCTCAATGAGTACCAAGGAGAGAGAAAGGCAACAGGTCTAGATATGACCCAGTGAGGAAAAATCTTGGAATACGCTGGTCTTGGAAGACATTACTTCCAGTTCCAGGTCTACCATTAACTGGATGTACAACACTGGCCAAGGCATTTAACCTCTTTGACCAACACTTCATCTGTCATAAATGTGAGAGAAGGGAAGGGAAGGAAACCATGGGCCACAAGTAGGCTAGGATTTACATGTTTTCTCTCATTTAAGTCAAATGGTAGGCTTCACAAGAAGTGTTATGATGTCCACTGTCATCCAGGAAAAGAACCGAGACACTGGGAACTCAGGGAAAAGCATGCAAAGCACACACAGGTGGCTCACAATTCAAACCCTGTTCTGCTGAGTCCCCAGCTCCTACTCAACCTGGTCAAGTACCAGACAAAGGAAGAAGTGTGAGCATGGCTTTGATCTAGACAAGTCCTAGGGGTTTCTTTTAATTCTAAAATGATAGGAGTCTAAAATCATGTAACTTTTTCCACTTAATGAAAAACAAAAGCCTAAACAAGGCAGAATGAAATATTCCTTCAGTTTCTACATGACCTCCCTCCACAAACGTTCCCTTGTTATTCAGGGATAGGCACACTGGTTACTAGTGGGCTGATCACAATCACTTAGATGTCCACTCCCAGCTCTTCTCTGGGGGATGGACATGACTCATGTCATCGGGCTATTACCATTCATCTCTCTTCTCACAAAAACACATGCCAATAACAGCAGGACATTCACACCACTGGCTTCTAATACTGTGAGAAAGAGCTGCCCACACATCCTCAGCTCCATGGACAGAAAAACACAACTCGGTCTCTCACTAAAATTCTCTCACTAAAATAAAAGCTGAATTTATAGCATGATACTCTCATGGTAAGCACATCGAGCAGAGGAGAGAGAAAACCGCTGAGGAATTGTCCTCTCTGACCAGCCAATGCCTTTAACAGAAGAAAAGCATTAGAGGAAGCCTGCTTGGTGTCAAGTACAAGGCCTCTAATTCCATTTTATTTCCACCATTTCTGATGTCATTGAGAATTCCTGCTGCATTTATAATTAAGAAAGAAACAGATGGTAATGCTTAGGATTAAGCAATAAGGAGTGGCCATTAAAACAATCTAGAATGCCAGCAGTTGTATATGATATCAGAGGTTTAGTTTACCATAACAAAGTTTTATATCCATGGGAAAAGAGGAAGAGAAATTAAAGCCCTTTTTTACCTCACAAATCCATTCACATCACAGCTGTCCTCTCTCTGAAGGCACATCACACATCACAAGCAGAATCCTGGACACATGCGTTGCTGGACACAAAACAGGTCACATCTTGCTTTTATTATAAATTGCTATCACAACTGGCAAAACATAAAATCCAAGATGGAACAGTCACCAAGCTATGTTGGTAAGTCTCTAGAGAATCGCCAAAATCACTTGGGTGATGGGACAGGCTGAGGGTAGAGGGAAGAATTCCAGAATAATTTCAGAATACTGTGGGAACATGGCCAGCAGCCTAGATTTCCTGGAGAATATAAGAGGCTATTATATTAAATTGTGTTACAAAAATAAAACCAAACACCCCTCTGACAAAATATACGTGCATATGTGGTGTGTGCATGTGTAAAACTCAAAAG
This sequence comes from Neofelis nebulosa, assembly GCF_028018385.1. NCBI lineage: Eukaryota > Metazoa > Chordata > Mammalia > Carnivora > Felidae > Neofelis > Neofelis nebulosa. The sequence continues at coordinate 43,465,244 of NC_080795.1, read as the reverse complement.
AGAAATGGCTGCATAATTCTTCTGGTAAGACACACTTTAATGACAATGTCAACTAGTTGTTAGAAAAAAGTAATCTAGGGGCGCCTGGGTGGCGCAGTCGGTTAAGCGTCCGACTTCAGCCAGGTCACGATCTCGCGGTCCGTGAGTTCGAGCCCCGCGTCGGGCTCTGGGCTGATGGCTCGGAGCCTGGAGCCTGTTTCCGATTCTGTGTCTCCCTCTCTCTCTGCCCCTCCCCCGTTCATGCTCTGTCTCTCTCTGTCCCAAAAATAAATAAACGTTGAAAAAAAAATTTAAAAAAAAAAAAAAAAAAAAAAAAAAAAAAAAGAAAAAAGTAATCTATCTCCCATTCCCCACTTATACACATGAGTGTTTCTACCTTTAGTAATCTGAACTTCCTGAACAATCTCAGCCCTCAACCTGCCTTCAGATTCTCTGAAGTAATTTCATCTCACTGGAGTCACATCACAGTCTCTCACAGGGACACAGTTCCCATGGCAGGGAGGTCATTCTAAAACCAACCATCCAGGCAGGAGCTCTTGTATCAATCTGTTTGCATCCCCTTTAAAAGTGTCTGTCATCTGTCAGCTTCCAGCCTAAGTCACTAATCTCACAAGATGCATGGCAGCAGAGTGGCTTCACCTTTAGAACATCCCAAGGCAGCTAATTATAAGATCTTCTTGTTTAAATAGTGCTACGTATCACAAAATAACAAACTTGCAAAATTCAGAAATGCATTGTCATGGTAGAATTTTCCCTCCCTGACTTTCCCCCATCCCCGAGAGAGAGGGAAAGAGAGAAGGAGGAGAGAGAGAAGAAGAGGGAGAGGGAGAAGGAGAGAGAGAAGAAGAGGGAGAGGGAGAGGGAGAGGGAGAGGGAGAGGGAGAGGGAGAGGGAGAGGCAGAGGGAGAGGGAGAGGGAGAGGGAGAGGCAGAGGGAGAGGCAGAGGGAGAGGGAGAGGGAGAGGGAGAGGGAGAGGCAGAGGGAGAGGCAGAGGGAGAGGGAGAGGGAGAGGGAGATCAAACAAAGAGTACAGAATAAAGACAGTGCAGGACCAGGTGGAGCCTTGAGAATTATCAGCAAAAATGCTGAAAATCTGTGAACTCATTTTCTGCCTGGATGATTCTTAAGAAAACATTCTTAATGTTCAGGACCTCTGATTATGTGACAATAGTCACACTTGAGATTCATTATATCACAACTGTCAGAACAGCAAATGGAAGACAATTCATACTGATACTTTGCCTATATATTTCAACCAATGGCACATTTATTAACTGTAGGCCAGGACTCAGTAAGTCTTTTCTCATGGCCTGCATAGGATACAGGAGGAAAACCCTACAATTAAGAAAAGGGAATGCCAACATTCACGATGCCCGGAATAACTCACAGGCTTAGGTGGATACTAGGAATGACATTTTAGACAGGCTGGGAACAGCACATCAAAGGAAATATAATACTCCACAGCATAGCAGCAGCTCTGGCTAATTAGTGAAGCTATGAAAGGTGATTGGCTCCACTTTCAAAGTTCCCTATACCTTTCCTGTGGCAGAGACTGCTAGTTAGTTACCAATTCTGTTCTCCTCTTGGTCTACAGCATTAATAATAGAGATGTAGCTGGGTTTATTGCTATTCAGCTAGGCTACATTTCCCGGCCTGCCCTTCACTTAGGCATGGTGGTGTTTTTTAAGCTCACCAATACCTTGTGAATGGAAGTGATATGTGCCACTTTCAGGTCTGAGCCTTAAGATGTTTCACATTCTCTTTCCCTTTCCCAGGTGACAATCCAGCTTCTGCAATGCAGTGATGACAATCCCCTAGGTGATAACAGAGCAACAAGATAGAAGGAAACTGGACCCTAAATGACCATGGCGGGGCTGAGCTACTCAAGAGATATATACCACTCATGTCTGCTACATGAGGAATAAATAAGTTTCTCTGTTATTTGAGCCACTATACTGTTGGATTCTTTGTTAATGCAGCTGGACTTTAATACATTCCTCAAATGGAAATAAAATATATGATAAACATAAAATATATTATGAATATAATTTATTGGTCAGTATTTGTTTTTCTATCTACTGAGTTCCTTCTATCAATCTGTCTTGGCAAATTCTCCTTCTACATTATTCTGGCAGCTCCTATTTTCTAATAGGCACAGAGACATAACTAATAACAGTGCTCTTATTTTGATATTCTAGATATCTTTCAAAGGCTCCTAAGCAAATGCAATACTGTATACTATACACTATATTATACTATACTACATATGCATAGAACCGTCTATAGTCATATTCCTGTACTAAGCATGGTAGGGAAGGGGTGGAAAGTAGGTTTATAGAAGCCCAGGACACGGACTTTAATTCATGTAGATTTCTATGGTAAGTAATTAACACCATCTCTTTTATTCACACAGTTTATTTTGAAAACTTTTTCTGAGGCGTGCAATTTTGGTAGGGGAAAGTAACACTATTCATATTACGTGAAGGGAATCTAACACTCAGAGGAGTTGATAAAATTCCCAAGGCATACAAAGCTCTAGTCTGGGACAGAGTTCACCATCCTTCCTCTCAGCACATAGGACAGCATTCTCAAAGTGTGGTTCCTAAATGCTCATGTGAAATGAGGAGCCCAGGTGTCCCCTCCATACCTATGGAATCAAAAATAGCTAGGGGCTTGGCAGGAGTCTTCATTTGTGACACATGCCTCCTGATTTTCATGCAAAATAAACAAAATATTGTTCTACACAATGAACATACTTCATTCAGGCCTGCTCAGTAGCCTCTTATTAGCTTATGAAAAAAAATTCACTTAGAACATTTGATCTAATCATGACTCCCTCCTAACAATCTTCCCCCAGAATTTAAACTTTTTTTTTTTTTTTGAGAGAGAGAGAGAATACATGTGTGGGGGACAGGAGCAGAAAGAGAGAGAGAGAGAGAGAGAGAGAGAGAGAGAGAGAGAGAGAGAGAGAGAGAGAGAATCCTAAGCAGTCTCCATTCCCAACTTGGGGGCTCAATCCCAAACCCGGGGGTCAAAATCAAGAGTCAGATGCTCAACCAACTGAGCCACTCAGGTGCCCCAGAATTTTAACCTTTTATCTGTCCTGAAGCCCTGGATTTTTATTTTAGTCTTTTATCAACACAACCTAGCTTCTGGTAGCTACTGTATAGTTCTATTCAGGCTTAGGTATAAACCATTTTTTTCCTTTTCTTTGATTTGGATTATTTTTTCAAAAGGAACTTCATAGCATATAAAGGGAAAACAAAGCCAAATAAACCCCCAAGGAGAGAAACCAGTTGGCAACTATAATATTGTCCTAGCTGGGGGAAAGCCTTGTTCCTCTTCTTTAATTCAACCCTGTCTGGGGAACTCTGATCCAAGGGCCCACTTTTTGGACCAAGCCGCTTGTGATTCCCCTACTTCCTCACAGACCTATTCTCAGATAGGTACCAGTAATGGGGAGACAATTTGATAGCCAGCTCAGCGTTGATTAGCTGTTCTTAAGCTGCTTCCACATTCCTATCCTTTAACTTTCCTATGCTTTAAACAAGCATCTGAGATGATTCTGATGATCAGCATGATTTGGGAATAAATGATCTCACCCAACTCTCCCATTTTGCAGTTGAATGAACTGAATCCCCAAAGGACTAGATGAAAGATCAAGGTCACACTCAGCTGTAAGCTACAGCTGCAGTCAGGTCCCAGAACTCATGACTTTCAACAAGGGCCTTTGTCTCCATCATTTAAGCAGCAAATAACAAAATCAAAGGAAAACTAAATAAAGACAACCACGAAAACATTACTGGTAGGGTAAAAAGTGGTATGAGACAGCTCAAAGTGAAATAAGAAAGGCAATTTGTATTCTCCTTTCATGGATCTCCTATACCATGGCTTCCTTCCATGGCAAATGTGGTCCTAATTATGCATGAACACAAAACTCTGGGAACGCAGCAAGGAGAGAAAGTTGGGAGATAAGAGCTTTAGATTCAAAGGAATAATTTTAAAGAAAAATTGGCTCCCCAAGGACACCTACCAAGGAAGGCATTGAGGAAGAAGTCTGCTGGCTGCTATGGGCTGGGTGATCTCTGTAAGATCATCATGTTCAGGGTTTGGCTCTGCCAGGTTGACTTAGGGGACTTATTCATGCCAATCCAATACATAAAAGCATGATGAAGGAGCCAGAGGGCCCTTTTACTGCTTTACAATGGAAGGCATTCTTGGCTTACAAGTATCAACAGTCTGCTACCCAGAAGTGGGCAAGGATGTAAGGACACTCCAAACACCAGCAGCTGGCTCCACCAGAAGTTGCTTTTGGAGTAAATTAGAACAAAGGGAATAAGATGCTCTCACGCCATATTTTCTCTCCATGTGGCACCTCCTTGCTCCAAATAACTTCCTTTTTTTTTAAATTTTTTTTTTCAACGTTTTTTATTTATTTTTGGGACAGAGAGAGACAGAGCATGAACGGGGGAGGGGCAGAGAGAGAGGGAGACACAGAATCGGAAACAGGCTCCAGGCTCCGAGCCATCAGCCCAGAGCCTGACGCGGGGCTCGAACTCACGGACCGCGAGATCGTGACCTGGCTGAAGTCGGCCGCTTAACCGACTGCGCCACCCAGGCGCCCCCAAATAACTTCCTTTGATAAAGAACTTGGTAGAAGATAGCAGAAGGCATCAGCTATGAGTGTAGTCCTCAGAGTTTCGCAGATCTGGGTTTGAACTCTGGATCTAGCACTCATTAGCTGTTTGATGGTCACTTCATCAAGCCTGTTTTCTACCTCAGGGGACTAAATGAGAAAGTACACACCATTTAGTGTGGTGTCCAGCATATACATAAGTGTTTAGGAAATGGTGGCTATTTTTGTTACTTGTAACAGGGAGAGAAGAAGGGGAAGGCATGATAGTCAGTAAAGCAAATGTGATCTCCAATCAGCTAATCAGGGAGAGAATACTCTGGCAATGTTCCTCACCCCTAAAATTACTTCCTCCTTTGTAAGTGTTCACATTGTGGTAAAATTAACTTCTTTTCAAGTATTGAAACTTACCCATTAGTCATAGTATCAACTTCCACTTTATTCTAAATGTGTTTTTCAAAGAATCAATGTCCTTTTGTCATTCAACAAAAGAAGTATCACTGAGACATTGCCTGCTACTCTATTTGTTTCTACTTTTTAGCCCAGGCCCACTTTCTTAGCTTAGCTTTAATGATTTTTCGGTGAGGGAGGTGGAGTAAACCCAGAGCAGCACAGGTTAGAAACAAGGAAAGGGAGATTATGAAGGATGTCAAGCAATGCAAAGTGAAGTGTGACCACAAGAAGGAAAGCCGGTGCCTCAAAGTCATTCACGAGGCAGGGAAAAGATGAAAGGATTTATGTGGCCATTTCCAGCCTGTCCCCTGCTTTCCTCTGTCAAATTTCATCCCACAGTAAAAGAGAGTTAACTCTCCTGCACTTCTGGAATGTATTATCCAGCTTCTTCCAATGCTCATGGTGCCTCATCCCAGATGCCATGATTGGGTATGTCATCCAAGTCCTGAAATGACAGGAAGGGCCAGAAACTCCAAGCAGGGGGCTGGCTGGCCAAGCAGCACAGTGACAGGCAAGGGATCTCCCCAGGCAGGTCCTCTGGGATGTTCTCTGGGCTGCAAATACAAGATGCAGGTGGCCCAGATGGATCTGAGGTAGCATATATGATAAACTCATCTCCCTCCCTCCCCAACATATTCTGAACGGATCTTGGCCTTCTGTCTAGGAGATGTATAATGTATAAGAAGCTTCTTCCTCAGAAGCGGGTATGTAAGCAATATGCAATATTCAGAAGAGCATGAACTTTGGTAGAAGACTGCCTGGTTTGAAGCCAGGCTCAACCACGTACAAGCTTTGTGACATTGGACAAGACATCTGAACCCTAGTGCCTCAGTTGCCTCAAGTGTTAAAGAGGTTTGATGATAATAATAGCATCTACCTCATAAGCTTAATGTGAGAATTAAATTGCTTACACACACACAATGATTAGAACAGCATCTGACATGTAATCGGTGACACATAATAAATATTTGCTATTCCCAGGCATCTGTTCCACAGTCTGACATTGACTTCCTAGGCACTCTGCTTGGGGCCCACCTCCTTCTTCCCACTCCAACTCCTTACCAGCCTCCTGATTCTCAGATGAATTTTAGGAACTTAGCCCCTTTTATCCCTCTTTGCCTTAACTGACCTTCCTCCTCCCATAGCTTGGACATCTGGTCTCATTGATGTGCACCTCTCACCAGGCCCCTCCTTTGTCACCAGCCTCTCAGTCCTGGTCTGCTCATTTCAGTTTCTGCCATTCCTGGGATGACAAGTATGAAATTTATGACATGTTTTTTTAGACAGTGCAAATACTACCAGGACCGTCTTAGGCAGGTGTCAGGACTCAAGCTCTCCCAAAGTAAATAAAAATGGTAATTGGCTATCTGACTACATTTCTCAAATCTCTTGCAGAAACCCCATAGCTCTGCCACTCGGCACCCCAAAGACGGGCTCATTAGGAAGCTGCCAATGAAAAACTGACCATAAAAGGATGGAGATTACTGGGACTGACCATTTCAGGGCAGAATCACTAGTGGCTAATCCACACCTACGAGACAGTAGTACCTATATAGGATATGACACTAAAACAGTGTTTTGGTCCATGCAATGAAAGATGATCTTTCATTTGGATTCCAAGCTACTTTCCAATTCCTTTACTCCTCACCCCAATTTAACAATAAACTGCTGCATGGCTTAACACCACAAGAGTCAAATCTCTGTGACATTCAAAATGCAGTGGGCACAGAGCAACTAATTCAAAGACGGCAAAGGAACTCTTAGGCAAACCATTGTCAAAATACTTGGCAATAAATGTCCGCTATTGGCAGAAAGGCACAAGGAATGTGTGGACCTTTTATAGAGGTTTCTGCAATTTCTCTCTGTGATATTTTACTGTTGATAAGTCTAGCTAGCCAAGATGAGTATTTTTTTTTTATTTTTTTAATGAAATTTATTGTCAAATTGGTTTCCATACAACACCCAGTGCTCATCCCAACAGGTGCCCTCCTCAATGCCCATCACCCACTTTCCCCTCCCTCCCACCCCCCATCAATGCTCAGTTTATTCTAAGTTTTTAAGAGTCTCTTATGATTTGGCTCCCTCCCTCTCTTTTTTTTCCTTCCCCTCCCCCATGGTCTTCTGTTAAGTTTCTCAGGATCCACATAAGAGTGAAAACATATGGTATCTGTCTTTCTCTGTATGACTTATTTCACTTAGCATGACACTCTCCAGTTCCATCCATGTTGCTACAAAAGGCCATATTTCATTCTTTCTCATTGCCAAGTAGTATTCCATTGTGTATATAAACCACAATTTCTTTATCCGTTCATCAGTTGATGGACATGTAGGCTCTTTCCATAATTTGGCTATTGTTGAAAGTGTTGCTATAAACATTGGGGTACACGTGCCCCTATGCATCAGCACTCCTGTATCCCTTGGGTAAATTCCTAGCAGTGCTATTGCTGGGTCATAGGGTAGATGTATTTTTAATTTTTTGAGGAACCTCCACACTGTTTTCCAGAGTGGCTGCCCCAGTTTGCATTCCCACCAATAGTGCAAGAGGGTTCACGTTTCTCCACATCCTCTCCAGCATCTATAGTCTCCTGATTTGTTCATTTTAGCCACTCTGACTGGTGTGAGGTGGTATCTGAATGTGGTTTTGATTTGTATTTCCCTGATGAGAAGCGATGTTGAGCATCTTTTCATGTGCCTGTTGGCCATCTGGATGTCTTCTTTAGAGAAGTGTCTGTACATGTCTTCTGCCCATTTCTTCACTGGATTATTTGTTTTTCGGGTGTGGAGTTTGGTGAGTTCTTTATAGATTTTGGATACTAGCCCTTTGTCTGATATGTCATTTGCAAATATCTTTTCCCATTCTGTTGGTTGCCTTTTAGTTATGTTGATTGTTTCCTTTGCAGTGCAGAAGCTTTTTATCTTGATGAGGTCCCAATAGTTCATTTTTGCTTTTAATTCCCTTGCCTTTGGAGATATGTCAAGTAAGAAATTGCTGTGGCTGAGGTCAGAGAGGTTTTTTCCTGCTTTCTCCTCTAGGGTTTTGAGGTTTCCTGTCTCACATTCAGGTCCTTTAACCATTTTGAGTTTATTTTTGTGAATGGTGTAAGAAAGTGGTCTACTTTCATTCTTCTGCATGTTGCTGTCCAGTTCTCCCAGCACCATTTGTTAAAGAGACTGTCTTTTTTTTCCATTGGATATTCTTTCCTGCTTTGTTAAAGATTAGTTGGCCATACTTTTGTGGGTCCAATTCTGCAGTCTCTATTCTATTCCATTGGTCTATGTGTCTGTTTTTGTGCCAATACCATGCTGTCTTGATGATTACAGCTTTGTAGTAGAGGCTAAAGTCTGGGATTGTGATGCCTCCCACTTTGGTCTTCTTCTTCAATATTACTTTGGCTATTTGGGGTCTTTTGTGGTTCCATACAAATTTTAGGATTGCTTGTTCTAGCTTTGAGAAGAATGCTGGAGCAATTTTGATTGGGATTGCACTGAATGTATAGATAACTTTGGGTAGTATTGACATTTTAACAATATTTATTCTTCCAATCCATGAGCACAGAATGTTTTTCCATTTCTTTATATCTTCTTCAATTTTCTTCATCAGCTGTCTATAGTTTTCAGCATACAGATCTTTTAGATAAGTATTTTATTGATAAGTGAGCATACCACTTCACTACTTCCAATGCATCGGGAAGTTTCTCTACCTCTATGATCAAAGAAGAGAAGGCTGGCAGTAGTTCTATGGACTTGTTAGGAGAAAATGCAGTCCAATGCACTCTGTCCTTTATAAAAGCCGTATACAAAGAAGGCCCCAGAAACACAATGTTGTTGCTTACAGCTATTGCCCTATATTGGTTCTTTCTTGTCCTGTCTTACACCTTCCCAGCCCAAGTTTTTAGGTCCACAATTGCCGCAGCAACCAGCTGTGAACAGGTGTAACCCAACAGCATTTTGCCTCAGATACATCTGGCATTTCTCACTTTCTGCCCAGGGCTTTCAGTGCCTGCTTCCTGGGAAAGTGACAGGTACTCACTCAGCTGTTTTGAGCCACGCACAAACCTAGAGAGGCAAGGGACTTACCACCTCATAATGCAAAACTTGACCAATAGGAATCAGGAACTAATGGGTAAATTCTCTCCTTTTTTATTATCTGGTAGACAGATCTACCTGGCTTCTCAGAGAGTCACACTGGGAGTGAATCCCAGTTGCTTACAGTGGTGAGTAGCTCAATAACAAACTCTTGGATTAGCTTTCCCTTGTTTGCTGTTTCCAGTCTTCCACATCTGTTCCTTGGAATATTTTCTCAAAAATAAACTACTCACATGTAATTTTTGTCTCAGGCTCTGCTTTTGAAGGGGAACCTAAACTAAGACACAACCACTGAAAAATTCTCTACTGTGTCAGGTTACACATTGGATTCCTAACAATGAAAATTAATTTAAAATATTCTTCAAGGCCAAATATATCATGATCATATAGAAGATTACCCCTTCTCATGAATGGCTCATGAGAAGACTTGCAGCCATGCATTACATATTGGTGTCCCAGAAATCAGACTGCACCAGAGTTTGGCATGCACAGTTGTATGCTTTTGGGGTGAACCCTAAGAAAGGGAGGGCAAGTATGCAAGAAGGAATAGAAAGAGAAGTCAAGTTGTAATGCAGTCCAACAATGGCCTCAGCTAACCCCACTGGCAGCTCTGAACTAAAATGGCTTATCAGAGTTGTCACATATTGGACTGCAATAACTGGGCTGTTATACCCCCTATGAATCAGTCATTGGACGTGGACCACACCAGGACAGGGTGTGACCTTGTATGAGTGGCTCTCTGCCAGTGAAACAATCCCTGAAGGAGAGGACAATGGAGGCCATCTGCTGAGTGCATTTCCAGAACCTGGGCCAATGAGTCCTTCCCCAGAAGGAACCACTGCAGAGATGGGAGGAGAAACTCAGCTCAGTAAAGAGAAAATCAGGAGATACACAGAGGCTATTTCCAAATGTGCAATGAGCTCTCACCTGGAAGAATTAATGAGATTTGTCTTCCATGGCTGAATCTAGGAACAACTGGGGAATATCTACATATAGGTAGGAATATTTTTGCCTCAAAAGTAATATCTTTCATATAGGGAATGCTATCTGAAGGACTGGGGTGTGTCAGTAAAGACTTCACGCAGGTGTAAAGCAATGTCTGAATATACAGCAAATCCAAGAGAGAATATTAAGTTCCCTTCCAACCTTGAGATTCAATGATTCCAAGAGTCACAGTAATGCTCATAACACAAAATTGTCACTTATGCATCATTCATAGGCAGAACTATCAGCCCTTAGGCACAAAAAAATAAATATGAAAGTTCTATTTGCCATAGCTTCATGAGGAAATAAAAGTTGCTAAAGCAATAGGAATACTGACTAGTGACTACAGACATTCCCCAACTTCCAAACACCCAACTCACCAATAAACTTTATCTATCTATCTATCTATCTATCTATCTATCTATCTATCTATCTATCTATCTTCTTACATACCTATCTAGGTATCTGTCTATGTAGCCACCTATATCTCCTCCACTATCCTGCAGCAAAATGAAACACTCCAGCTGTACCCATACCCACCTTTGGGCAACAAACCAGAATTTCTCCTGTGACCAGACATCAGGACACAGCTACCCCAAGGTAGCTCAAAATCAACATATCTAAAACTAAACTCAGCTTTCCTTTGCCTATTTCCCACTTCAACCCATATTCCTTGTATATTCCTTTACTTTGTTAATGGTGGCACCATTAACTCAGACATCCCAAGAAAAAAATGCCGGAGTTCATGAGTTTTAAAGCCAAACATATTTGATTATGAAACTGACTTTTCCTGTTTAGTTATTATATGGACATGAGCAAGTTACATAAACCTCTCTGAGCCTCATCTTTTTCAATTATATCATTGGGATAATAACTATATCATCAGTTTTTTTTTTTTGAAACAAGAGGTTCTGTTAGCAAGGAAAAGTACAAGGAACTTTAAAAGGAAAAAAGATAGGGTCACCAAAGACAACATTATCTTTTTTTTTTTTTTTTTTTGCTAAGAATTGGCCCAAAGTCCCTAGTCTCTGCATCCATCACCCTGTGTCCCTCACACTGACTTTCTCTTATCATCATACATTATTCTAGTATACCTAACACTGCAAGATAAACTCTCATTTTCAATCTCATGTCCATGTAGAAATGCATTCCAAATTCCAACCTACTTTTTGTACAACTGCTGATAAATTTGTGATTGTTCAAACTTGAAAAAAACATAACAAAAAGTCACATTTTAATTCATCATGTAGCTGTACCTACAGCTGCTAATACTCTCTCCAGACCCCATACAGAAGATCAAAGATACATGCTTGATCAAAACTCCCCCATAACTTCACATCAGTGTTCTACCAGCCAGCAGGATCCTTTCTTTTTCCACTACAGCACCCTAATTTTGCCCACAACCTTTAATCGACTAGAATATACAAAGTCTTGATCCTAAGTTTCCTAACACAGATGCCTCCTGGTCATCTCATTTATAATTCTCTATATTCTTATTATCAAATCCAATATGCACTGTTTCACTTTTGAAGTTCTCACCACCCATAGTGGAGCATTTATTAATATGCCGGAGCACTGCCATAACTCTATTCATTAAAGGAAGGATTTGGCCACTGGATGACTGGATGGCTACTCTTTTATAGACTATCATCCTTCTTACTCCCTCCACATCCCCCTTCAAATCCCTCACTCCCAAGAGGCTTGAGTTTCTTTCATACCATTGATTTTTTAAAGAACGAAGTATTGTGAGTTTTAATAGCAGTGTTATGATTAAGTAGCAGTGCATCATCCCACAGTTCACAATCACCCTGATCATCTTTTGCTAATTCATCATTCGAATGGCTGGGTATTCTTCTCAAGTACCATTAATAATTCTGCATGTTATGCCTCCATAGTAGAAAGAGTCTACTTTTGCCTTTTCTTCTTTAGGGGACAAATAATTGTCCTCAGAATCTTTAAGTGTGGTAGCTATCTTCCACTGAATAACAATTCCGTGCCAAAGCTTTCATGAACAACATCTCACTGAATCCTCAAACAACTCAGTGAGGCAAAATACAAACCTCATTTTTCAGAAGGTAAATCCGAAGCTCAGAGATCCTGAACTTGTGCAGGGCAACAAGACGATGACTCGGCCTCAACCTGCTCAGTCTGTGTGTTTCTGCTCAGGACTCCAGTTCTTAGTAGTGGGAGTTGGCAGTTTACCAAAGCACAAGTGCTAGAGAGGGGCTGTTCCCAAAGGAAGGGATCCTGGGCAGACAAAAACACCTTTCTCAAGTTCTGGTTCCTTCACTAGAGGCTCCTTACCTTTTCCTTGCTTCTCTGCCCTAAATATAAAAATAACGGAATTCAAAGTAACTCCAGATTTTAAAAGAATGATCAATCATCTCCAGAAGGAGAGTCACACCTATTCTGCTACAGAACAGTGCACAGATTAAAAGGGAACTTCTAATCACTCAAAATGGGACGATTTTTTTTAAGATTCTCCCTTTCTGTGGTTTCAATAGTTTCCTAAAAACAAAACAAAACAAATGAAAAAAAAAAGCCAGTCTAGCTCCCTAGAGCTAGTACAAGAACAACTATGTAAATGGAAATCATTCAAGGTAACTGAGAGGTTATGCAACGGACAGTGTCACTGTCACAGCCCACACATTTCCAACCTCATGGGTGGATAAAGAAGAGCACAGAGCTTGAACTCACAGGTTTACTCTACCCACCACCCACTTTTGTTATCCAGTGGGCATGAACAATTTGCCCGACTCTCTAAACTTCTAGTTCCCTAGCGTACGATGAGGAAAACAAAAGAACCTCATTCATAGAGTTGTTTGGGGGGATTAAATGACAAACTGGACAGCAAAATCCCTGACACATGGTAAACATGGGCCAATAGATATGATTATTGTTTTGACAGCTCATTTCTATTGGGAACTAATCAAAGTTCCTAGTTCTTATTGTTCAAAATAAATGGTTTTTCAAAAATTACTTAATCTGCTGCTTTTCTCACTACTCAAATTAATATACTTGTCTTTTTGAACACTAAAGTAGGTTATTGGCACTCTGAAAGTAGAATCTCTCTATTCCATATAGTCCTTAAAGTCTTATAACAAAAAGCAATGACAAAGTGTAATACGGCTATTAATATCTAGATAGTATAGAATGTGGTAGAATGCTGGTAAAAAAAAAAAAAAAAAACATCTGTAAATCAGAAGATGGGGATTCTATACATTCCCTTCTCTGTTAGAAATCATATCGAGGGTGTTTCATAGACTCAAAACCCAGAAAAATGTTAACTTTCTAGACCAGTTTAATCATTTTATTTTAATCATTAGCTTCCGTTGGTAGAGAAGGCAAAACTTTTCTTTTGATCATTAATTTATTCACGTATTCATTCATTCTTTTCTTGAAATTGGAGAGCATTTTGGAGGCGCCTGGGGGGCTCAGTTAGTTAAGTGTCCAACTTTTGATTTCAGCCCAGGTCATGACCTCGTGGTTCTTATGGTTTGTAGGATTGAGCCTGGCGTTGGGCTCTTCACCGACAGCATGGAGCATGGACCCTGCTTGGTATTCTCTCTCTCTCCCTCTCTTTATGCCCCTCCCCTACTCTCTCTTCCTCTCTCTCTCAAAATAAATAAACATTTTAAAGAATAGAAAAGCATTTTTGAGTGGCTACTATATACATGGCAATGAGGTATAGATTAGCAACAAAAGAGAAGTATACAAAAAGACCAGTGGAAGTTCCTAAAGAGAGAAACCATGCATATGGCTGAGGTGATCAGGAAAGGCTTCTTAGGGAAGATGGCATTTGAGCTTGCCCTTGAACAATGTCGGCATGCAACTAGAGCTCAGTAAATATTTATTAGATGAATTAATGTTATTGAATCATTCAATTAAACAGTGAACAGATGAACAAAGAGTAGGCCAGATTTCAACAGGTAGATACAGAAAAGGGCATCAGTATGGAGAAGGCAAAGAAATAGTGAAGCGACACAAAACATATAGAACAGAGAATCTTCTGTGCTTATAGCACATAGATTACCTGTGGGAAAAGGCATGACCCTTAAAATATCTTGTAGACGTAAGGCTTTAAGTGCCAGGTTTAAAGAGTGTTGGCTATTGTGTTAGCATAAGTGGAGAGACACTGCCTGTTTTAAGTAGAAGGTTGAGAGACGCATACTTCTGCTTTGAGGCATACTTAAGGAATATTGGTTGGGTGGTGGAATTCCAGACATATGGAGAGGAGAAAGACCGGAATAGAATATTAAGATGGTATCTCTGTCATCTACACAATGTCCCCTGAAGGCTGAAGAAGGAACAAGGTCCGGGTCTCTGATTGGCACTGAGTCTTGTGCGCTCATCTCCAGGACTACTTCTTAGAGGCTTATTATAAAAATACACAAGTGGTAGTTTATAGTATAAACTCAAAGGGCTTCTGATATAAACACTGGGGAAAAATGGGAGAAAGGCCTACTTAAATGTGGTCAGAATAAATTTGGAATGAAATATTGTAATTTTGCAAAGAGATGAGGCATGACTAAGGAAGAATATGCATTAACTGGCCATAATTGCTGCTAAAAATTCACATGACATTAAATTAAGTTAGTTTAACCTTAAATTAAGAGTCAAGAATGTGCACAGAATAATAACGTTCTCCATCCAATCATTCATGTTTAATTTAACTAACAGCATAACTATGACGGCACATTCGGCACATGGCCGCACAGTGTTCTTAGAATGTTCCAAAGGCAGTTCTTTTGGCAGGGAGAGAAACCATGTTAACCTCTTCCTAAGCTTCATGGGGATCATTATTTAAAAATACTCCATTTTAGCAAAGCCCATAAACAGTTCAAAGGACAACTTCAAAATCCCCTGGCCACATATTTATTTAGATGTAACATCATTTTTACTGAAAGATTCATGTACAATCAAAAAATCTAATAACAGGTTAAGCAAATTACCGAATATCTGTCAGAATAACTTACAGATACTAAAATTTCTATTCCAAGGGATAGTTTGCCTGATGTGAAACAAAAATCAGATCTGACACTATCTATAAAATACAACTATATAAAAATACTACAGGGAAGGAAAATACAGGGAAGGAAACGCAGCAAGATGTCAACAGCAATTGTCTGAGTTAATGTGTTTCTGAGTAAGAATTCTTTTTATTTTTCTCTTTTTCAAATAAGCAGGTATTAATTTTATATTAAAATCCAATGTAAACAATAAACCAGGAGCTGCTACTAACTTTAGAAAACAGTGGAGTTGGAACTGAGAGATTTCTGCAACACAAATATAAAGGTTTGGTTTATGGGCCTGTCACAGTGGGTAACTCATGGGTAGCACTCAATAAATAGTCAATGAATGAGATATGGCATAGAATAACAAGTCAATTTGGGCAATTCTCTTTTTTAAAAATTCAGTTGGTTAACAGGATGCCAAACAAAACACATAATTGGTTATAAAATGTTAATTTCTACCTGATTGTTGCAGCAGAACTGTAGAGTGAAAAATCCTGGGGAAAATCCAGGTGTTCTTCATTAGCTATTTCTTGGCCCTACTTTTAAGCTTAAAGTTTTCAAAACACAGACCCAGACAGTTCAGTGAAGTAACAACACAGGGAGGTGGCTATTTTGGATAACCTGGACTCCCCTTTCACTAAGGATTTATACAGTACATTTTTTGTTTTAATTTTGAAGTAAATATTTCAATGTTTTGATTGCTTTCCTATCTTCTTAAATCACCCAATTGGAACTTAATTTCTCGCAGATTCATCACTCTTAGGAACATTAGTTGCTACATTATCAGATAATAGAGTAAGTTCTTAGTGAGACCCTCACACCCCAAATGCTATGATTTTTGAGTTGTGAGTCTTTGTCTTGTCTTTTATTTGCAATTCCTAAATGTACCTTGCTGTGGCACACTTTTATACTTTTTTAGATGCGTTTTTTTTTTTCTTTGCCCAGACACGTCCCAATAAATTCCTTGACCATCTGTTAAACTCCTGCTTATCTGTCTTGTGTTCTTTGATTACTGTATTAGTTCACTCCAAAACCTAGTGGCTTAAAATAATAAATATTTATCACCTCACAGAGTTTTGTGGGTGTTCAGAATTTGAAGGAGAGAAGCTGGGTGGCTCATGTTTAAGGTTGTGTTTTACAGCATCCTTAAAGCATTTTTTCTATGCTATTTTAAACTGCAGGGCTCGAGGCAGTGACTACAGGAAGTTATAGAGGAATCAAACTTTGAATCTTAACTCCCGCTTATTAGATGTGTGTCTCAGCATGAATAATTGACTTTGAATCTCAGCTTCTTCATCTTTAAAGTGGAAACTGTAGGGGGGCCTGGGTGGTTCAGTCGGTTAAGTGTCCAACTCTTGATTTGGGCTCAGGTCATGATCTCACAGTTTCATGAGTTTGAGCCCCACATTGGGCTCTGTGCTGGCAGCGTGGAGCCTGCTTGAATTCTCTCTCTCCCTCTCTCTCTGCCCCTCCCCAACTTGTGCTATTCCTCTCTCTCTCTCTCTCCATCTAAATAAATAAATAAATAAACATTAAAAAGAAATTTCAAGTGGAAACTGTAACATCAGCCCTGTTGTCAGAATTAAATGAGATAATATAGGTGAGAGCACACAGCCAACTGTAAAATACTGTACAGTACGTTTGTACTGAGCCAGCCAGGACGCAACGCTGCAGGCCCTGAGTCAATCCTGTAGATTCTGATTTCCAGAATTCACTGCCTACTTTACTTAGCCACCACGCAAGGGTCCCTTTATTGTCTCTCCTCTTTGCTCAGAATATTTCCCAAATTTGTAACACAAGTTCTACACAGAATACGTATTCAACAAGCATTTGTTGCTGTTGATTATAATGTGGACAGTTATGCTGGTTTTCTTTCCATTTAGGGTAAAACACAAAACTCTTTAGATAGCAGTACCTCACAACCTAGAATAGAAAAAGACGAAGTCCAGGATGATGAGTCGTCAAAGAGTACAGGTTCCAGGATAGAATAAACTTGTGTTTACTCCTAGCTCTGCCACACAGGATAACAGCATTGCTTACTTGACAAGGTCATGGTGAAGACTAAAGGAGAAAATGCATGAGAAGCATCACATGGTAAGCACTCCATAAATGGGGATTACTATTCACCTTGTGATTATTATTAAATGGCTCCATCACTAATAAAAGAAAGGTGCTCAAACCCATGAAAGATGGCATCCTCCTACTTGCAAGTACCATTTTGGCCACTAGGATGACTTATTGAGTCCAGGAAAGAACACTCTCCAAGGTTTGCCTTGTCTACCTGGGTGGCTATGTATCTAAAACAGCCCGTCTGGCTTGAGCTATTTCCATTTGCTGTCTTTATGAGCCCAGAGGCATGCACAGCTCTGAGCACATTTCAGAAATTTGAAAAATAAACAATGAAATGCCTCATGCTTGCCACACATGTATTTTTCCTTCCATGATTTAGGTTGGCTGGTTCTATGCCATAAAAAGTTTATAATAAGTAAGAAAAAAAATAAAAAGAATGAAATTTGCCAGCTTCAAACTCTTTAACCCCACCCCCTAAAACTTTCCAACTCAAGGTTAAGATGTGAACAAATGTTCCACCCAATATGTTCATGAAAGATTTAATAATTACTTTGCTTATGAAAGTTTAAACAGCTGCTTAAGTTAGTAAAAAGGCTCCCACCCAGGCAAAATAACTTGCTGTACCCATTAAGAAGGTTTTACAAATCATCAGACTACGTATTCGGATGAAAGGCAAAATTGCATTTGCTACACAGCATCTAACTAGTCAATTCTGTAGGGCATGATTTTGTTCACCAGGTCAGTCAGGTTTTGTTTATTCCTTCAACAAGGGTCTTGACAGCATCAATGTTAAAGCTGTTTCCAAAGGGACTGCTGAGCTTTTCGATAATTTATGTTAAAAAACATACACATGAAATAGGCCATGTGTTTTCCTTTAGGTTCTTTTACAGCATAACCCCATGAACACAGGGTTCATTATCAGATGGATTTGGAAATTAAAGGGAGTCACATCACATTCCTTAAAAAAAAAAAAAAAAAGAAAAGAAAAGAAAAACGCTACTCTTTGGGCTTATATTCATACTACTCCTCTTCTGGAGCATTCCCCATCCCAGCACCCCAGCACCTTTAGCTTGGTTAACTCCTCATGGTAAACTACTTGTGTTGTAGGAATAAGTTGGACCTCTCCAGAAAGGCTTCCTTGACCAGGATGTTCACCACTGCAATGAGCCCTCACTGTACCATGTAGCTGCCATATTATAGCACTTATCTCCTTCTATAGTGGTTACCTGTTCACCGGCTTGTCTCTTCTGCCCCAAGTGCTGTGAGGGCCATGTGATACAGCCAGCACACAGCAGGAGCTCGATAAATTCTTGTAGAATTAATGAATGAATTCCCCTTAGTCACCCAAACTGCACATTCCCTTCTTTGTCTCTTCTATATCCAAACTTTAACAATCTCTGCCAATTTTATTTCCTAAGTATTCCCTGAATCCTTCTCCTCTTTCTCAACACTATGTCAACTGGCTCAGTTCCAGTCCCATTATCTTCTGCCTGAATTTCAGTATTTGCCCCTGCTAACGTATATAGCGGCCAGAGGGTACTAAAAGGCAAAGCTACTGCTAAAACCCTTCAGTGACTTCCTACTGCCAACAGGACAAAGCCATAGCCTTGCACATGACATGCCAGGGCTGTGCTCTGTCCCTCCAATTTGCCCTTCCTATTTCTCAGCCCCTTGCTTTTGCATAAGCTTTCCCCTCTCCAGGGAAGGCCAGGATTTATTGAGGGTCAGAGAGGCAAAACGACCGATCAAGAAAATAGAAGAGGTAGGATTTGAATTCTACTGGCCATGTTTCTAACTACAGTGCTATACTGCCCACCCCACACTCCTGCTACCACCCTCATGTCTGACGCATACCAGATACTCAATAAAGTTGTGTCGTATTAATGAACAAATAGTTTTTTAAAGTGAATATTAAAAAACATCAAAACATAAGCTCCCCAAGAGATCTTATGCCCCTATCCTACTGTTTCTCAAAAAGTTTAGGGAAGGGGCGCCTGGGTGGCGCAGTCGGTTAAGCGTCCGACTTCAGCCAGGTCACGATCTCGCGGTCCGTGAGTTCGAGCCCCGCGTCAGGCTCTGGGCTGATGGCTCGGAGCCTGGAGCCTGTTTCCGATTCTGTGTCTCCCTCTCTCTCTGCCCCTCCCCCGTTCATGCTCTGTCTCTCTGTGTCCCAAAAAAAAAAAAAAAAAAAATGTTGAAAAAAAAAAAAGTTTAGGGAATATTACAAAACTACCTCTTAAAAATTCCCAGAGTACACTAGCATAGTAAAGGTTTAAGAAGTGCCACACAAAAAAAGGAGTTTATTTAACTTTTTTTTAATAGAAGAGTTGCTAACTGTATTTGAACACAGAATATTAAACAAACAAAACACCTACCAACACTGTCAAATAATAAAAGGGCCCCATACACTGTGTACTATTAGTCTGATGATAATCTCCAAGTATTTTCTTTTTTAATAATGGAATTTTAGGGCTGGAAATGACCTTTGAGTTTTTCCAGATGAAGTTCCTCATTCTATAGCTGAAAGGACTGAGTGGGCCGAGGTCACTCAGCTTATTTGTGGCAGAAATAAAACCAGAACAAAGGCCTGGCAACACTCACGTAGTGTTCCTTCCATTACTCCACACCAATGATTCTCAATCTGGGGTGACTTCTGTCCTAGACATTTGGTAATGTCTGAAGACATTTTGACAGTCATGGTTATAGGGTGTGGGGGAGAGGCCAGGGATGCTGCTAAATATTCTACAACGCACAGGGTAGACCCCCACAACAAAGAATTATTTGGCCCAAAATGTCAATAGTGTAGATGTTGAGAAATCCTACTCCCCTACACATACACACAAAGAAAAAGTGAGCTCTCCAGCTAACAAACTAGAGCTTTCATCTCAATGTTTCCCACTAGCCTCCATAGTGCTGCATTATATTTGAAATAATACTTTATAGGAAAACTGAAATTGTTCTTTGAATCCATGAAAATAACTACTGTAGGAAAAAGGTATGTATAAAAAAACAATTTCACTCATCAAGGCTTTATCAAAATGGGTTTAGATATCATCAGCCAAAAAAAAAAAATCTGAAACATTTTTCTTTTCCACATAATTCCCTCAGAAGACTTCTGGAATATATTAACATTTTAAAATATTGCATTTACTAGGAAAAACCTCAAAATAAGGTCTAGGAAATCACTGAGGAGCAAAAGAAGTAGGCCAGCCTCCAGAGTCAACACAGGGCAATCTGTTATCACGGGAGAGTCTCTCCTACAGGTGCACTAAATCCCTCATTTCCGGTAACATGCCCTCTTATCAGGTCAGTTTGAGAACAACTCTCCTCCTGTGTTTGCTTGTTTGTTTGAGTGAGATACCCTGGAAGCATCACAAAGTAAGGGCGGGAAAGGACTATTTGGGCTGATATCAGAGGAGGGTCCCCCCTACACTGGGCACTACACAGAGGATGCCCACAGGGAAGCCCCTGCTTTACAAGAAAGCAACTTGCTCTCAAGAGTACAGTTTCCTCACTGGGTAAATGTACTATGGTTATGTAAAATGTTGTTATTGGGGAAGGTGGTCAAAGGGTACACCTGGGCTCTCAGCACTATTTTTGCAACTGCTTGTGAGTCTAAAATTATTACAAAATAAAAAGTTGTTGGGGCCACCCGGGTGGCTCAGTTGGCTGAGTGTCCAAGTCTGGATTTCGGCTCAGGTCATGATCTCACAATTCATGAGTTCAAGAAGCCCCATGTCGGGGCTTAAGATCCTCTCTCTCCCTCTCTCTTTGCCCCTCC
This sequence comes from Neofelis nebulosa, assembly GCF_028018385.1. NCBI lineage: Eukaryota > Metazoa > Chordata > Mammalia > Carnivora > Felidae > Neofelis > Neofelis nebulosa. The sequence goes on along the minus strand of NC_080795.1, from coordinate 43,444,222 downwards.
TTCATTCATTCATTCTCTCTCTCTCTCTCTCTCTCTCAAAATAAATAATAAACCTAAAGAATGTTTTTTCAAAAGTTGTTAATTTTTTAAATGACGTGCCTGGTAGTAGACCTATGTTGGCTTTGTCTGTGGTCCTCTGTTAAAACAGAAACACCTTATTACCTGATTGGGGGGAGTAAAGGGATATGAACAGGGGCACAGGGGAACAGGGTGTCATAAAGAGTCATTAAGATGACAGAAGTGATTTCATCCATCAGATCCTGTTCCAAAGTGACAAGGAGCTAAAGAGGGATGAGACTCAAGCAAGACTTGCTTGAGAGATGATGCACAGAAGAACAGACATATCACTTGGTGGTTTTCCCAGGTGACAACCTTCATGAGAGTTCTCAGAAAACTCTGAGACAACTAGGGATGAGATTTATGAGAGCTCTTTGTATATAGGAAAGAGATGTCAGGAGAAAAGGCATGAAAGGAAGACAAAATCTCTCCTGTGTAATGACTCGGTAGGGACGGGACTGCCTGTGCAGATTCTATCCAGTTGAGGTAGGGCTAGGCACAATGGGATATCCTTAGGGCCGAAAGAAATGGGAGTCAGGAAATGTGGAGTCACATTCCAGGTGTGCTCCTATCACACATTTGTTGCGTCCACTGGGACAAGTCACTCTGGGATTTGATCTTCTCGTCTGAAAATCAGGGATTGGTATTAGATGCTAAGACCCCTACCTCTCCGTCTCTGTTTCTGTCCAAGACTACTTTAAGCGTTAGGATAACCTCTATTGATTTAATACAAAAATAAAACTTATTCATGGATGGCAACAAGTTTTCTATGAATCTTCCAATGCAAATTAGTTCCTTAATGAATGGGAAATAGACATAATATTGCTAATTTAGCACCTGGAAGGATCAGCTCAGAAGTCAAAATGCTCTTGTTCTCACTCTCGCATCCTCCTTCTCAACTATGGGTGGGGCTCAAAGGTACCATGGTTTCCTAGGAATAAAGCTGTCTGAGAGAAAGGAGTTCAGAGACCTAAGGTCAGAGCTTCTAGAAGACTGTTTTCTGCCCATGAAATGCACCTCCTCAGTGTGTTCAAGGTCTGCTGAATTCTCCACAATATGCCCTAACCATAGAAGAGCAGTTTCTGAGGAGGTTGAAGTGCAGAGAGAATTCTAGGCTTGGAGGAGCCAAAACATGCCACTGTGGGTTGTTTAGGAAGACGGTAGAAGTAATGTGTATAATAGCCCTACTCTGCCATTTTCATATATCGAAACCCAATAAACTATCTGTATTACTGGTGTTTTTAAAAGCCTGTGGTTGGTTAATTCAGTACAGGCTTATGGCCCTACTATGCAATAGGGTTTTGTAAAGTATTAATGCTTCATCAATCACATATGTGCTTTTCTAGAGCGGAAAGTCACCACACCTTGTCCATGGTTCTTGGGCCAGATCAGAAGGATTCTTTATGTGTTAATTGTTTTTCTTTCATTAAGGTGCTGTGAACAAAAAATGAGACTTAAAGGGCTGTGCTGGGTGTTCGCACTGAAGAGGCACTTCTTCAAGCCACCCAGGATGTCTGACTTCAAAGCAGAATAATGGCTGCAATAAACCCTCTCCTTTTTAGAGATAATTCCATGGCAACTAATTTGCTCAGCATGTGTCAGAGACACGTTAGTCAACCTAAACCAGCACCATCAACATTTATATCACTGTCGCCATTACAGCAATCCCCCCTCATCCATCGGGAACACATTCCAAGATTCCCAGTGGATGCCTGAAGCCACAGACAGCATCAAATCCTATATATACTATGTTTTTTCCTATACATACATACCTATGACAAAGTTTAACTTATAAATTAGGCACAGTAGGGTATTAACAACAGTAATAAATAGAGCAATTATAATAATATATTGTAATAAATGTTATGTGAATGTCTCTGTGTCCCTCTCAAAATATCTTATTGTACTATATTCACTCTTCTTGTGATGATGTACAATAATAAAATGCCTACGTGATGGGATGAAGTAAGGAGAATGACGCAGGCATGAGATGTAGCCCTAGGCTACTCGTGACCTTCTGATCATCTGCTTCTGACCTCGGCTGACCAAAGGTACCTGAAACTGTGGCCAGTGAAACTGCAGATAAGGTGGGGCTACTGTACTGATAATTAAATCACTGGCACTGAGTGATTTTAGGAAAGTTTGCCAGAGTTTAGGAGAGCTAGACTCCTTCACCAGTCAATGAAAAAAATAGGTCTTAGTTGGCATTTGAGTCTCCATTATAAATTTCCTTCCCCTCCTTCATTCTCATTTTCTGCTCATTTATGAACAGGACTACATAATTTCCTCTTACCTATAACTGCCTTCCTTTTAACCTGCCCAAATTCTTCCCTCTTTGTCTCTTTTCCTTTGTCTTCTGCTCACCTCTGATTACTCATAACTGAGTATTTATCTTTATCATAACCTTTATCTTATAGGAACAGGAGAGGGGGCCTGACAGCAGGGAAACACCATGTGGAGATCAGTGTTGTAAGATAGCTCTGAGCTACACTGCAAAAATACAGAAATAGAGGAGATATTAGAAGAAAAAAATCATGGGGGGAAGAGCAAGGGCCTAAATTAGGACAATCATTACAGTAAAGGCAAGACGAACAGATTTTTTTTTAATATGCAGAAAGTAGACTTAAAAGGATGTGGTACCTGGGGCGCCTGGATGGCGCAGTCGGTTAAGCGTCCGACTTCAGCCAGGTCACGATCTCGCGGTCCGTGAGTTCGAGCCCCGCGTCAGGCTCTGGGCTGATGGCTCGGAGCCTGGAGCCTGTTTCCGATTCTGTGTCTCCCTCTCTCTCTGCCCCTCCCCCGTTCATGCTCTGTCTCTCTCTGTCCCAAAAATAAATAAAAAACGTTGAAAAAAAATTAAAAAAAAAAAAAAAAAGGATGTGGTACCAGGCTGTAGATAAAGAGGAGACAATGAAAAATACTGTGACGTTCTCTAAACGGGCTGACAGGTAAATATGGTTCCTTTCACAGAGATGAGAAACTAAGGCAAGTGATCAGGCATGAGGGAGTTGAGTTGTTCAGGTTTGGACATACAGAGCTGCATTTAGGAGTGATGTCCAATATACCAATGGATAATCAGTGTTCTGAATGCGGCAGGAGAACTTCTAGATATTAAAGGATTAAGAAAATTCTCCAACCATTTTCTCCTTCATTTCCTCTTTTCATTTTACCGAAACAAAATATGTTTTCGAGAAGCTACTACATGCCAAGTCCTGAGATAGGCATTAGTGAAAAGCAAGGAAAAAAAAAAAAAAGTAAACATTGTGTCTGCTCAGGGCATTTGCAAGCTCTGGCGGGAAGATGACACCGTAACAATGACATCATAACAGCACACAGTGCCGGGATGAGGTGAAGGTTACCAAAGGAAGCTTCTTGGAAGAGATAGCATTTATCAGGGATAGACTGTGCTTACTCAGGTTCCTTAACTCACTGATGCCTGGCGGGGGGCGGGGAATGATACATGCTTGCTGCTTCCCTTCACAGCCTGGGCATCCCCTGCGGTTTTGGGCAGACTATAAGGCAGATTCCCACCCCCACCCCCCCAAAACAGTCACATGGACTTCACTACACTCATCCACATTCCTTCCGTGGAAGTAATAGCGTAACTTCTTTATGGAAGAGCTTCTGTTAATCTTCTACCTTGTATATCTTGGTAACAGTGTACTTATAACCCACTTCTCTGGAATCTACCCACCTAAAGAGTCTATTGCACAGAATTAAGAGATGGAGGCAACTTGATGGCGACCAGATTGCTTCATATTCAGGCTGGCCCAGCAATTCCACTCCTAGGCATTTACCCAAGGAGAAATGAAGACACGCGTACACGGAAAGACTACATAAGAATAGTCACATAAGTTTTACTCATAATAGTCAAAAACTAGAAACCACCCAAATGTGCAACAACTGCTGAATGGATAAACAAATTGTGGTATATCCATGCAATTATATATCACTCAGGAGCAATAGAAATGAATGGACAATTGGTAAAACAATGTGGATAATCTCAAAAGCAGTATGCTGACTGAAAGAAGCCACAGAGGAAAGACTACAGATTCTGTGATTCCACTCCTTGGAGATTCCAGAGAAGAAAAAACTATAGTTCTCAAAAGCAGATCGGTGGTTACCATGGGGCAGGGGAGAGGAGGAGGAGATGGACAGCAAAGGGGCACAAGGCAGTGTTTGGAGCGATGAAAATATTCTATATTATGATTATTGCAGTGGTTACATTACTGCATACATTTTTCAAAGCTCACTGAATTGTAACTTAAATTTGGTAAATTTATGTAATTTTACTTCCATAAAGCTGATTTAAAAAAAAAATCATGCCAGACTGAGGAGTAGCCAGACTGAGCATTCCCAGCTCAAAGATGCCCAGAAACTCTTCTACTTTAATGATTTAACTCAGACCTTGATACCTCCTGGCTGTTTCAGACTAAGGGTCCCCATAACTCACTCAACTTGCCACCCAGGCTAGGGGCCAGAGTAGCCTGCTCGCCCAGACAACTGATCACAGATAATCCTAAACCCCTCCTGCCCTGTACTAACAGCCTTAAAAATGGCAACACTTTTTCCAGTAGATCCTGGAACTACTGACTGGGGAAAACACCTGGTAAGGTTACACATTAAGGGGTCTGACTACTTAGTAGCTGGAATATAGACTGGATTCTTCTGTTGTTACCAGTTCCCTAAAGGGCAAGGGACTTGTTTGTTTGCTTTTTCAATGTTTGAAACTAGAGTTTCTCTACAGCTATTTGACTCCCTATGGTACCACCGAGATCTTGCTTTTCAATCATCCCTGTGGCTACAACCCCAAAGCTGATGCATGCCCGTGTCCTGGAAGTGATTTGGGAAGGAAGAAAAGGGTCCCAAACATAAAACCAACCTTTACTGCAGCAAAACCCTTAAGTCTGGGCGAGGTCCTGAGTTAAGACATGTATGGAAGATTTGTTTCTCTATCACTATTCACTTTTTCCTTCATCCCATTGATCTCCTTAAGCAAAAATAAGTCTGAAATTCTGGAATCACTTCCTTTAAGTGCTACTTTAGAATTTCAGTAGCTATTAATAGAGGAAATTTATACCAGACACCTTATCAAAACTGGTTTTGTTTTGTTTTGTTTTTTCTTTTTGTACATTTGATGCCATATGAGGTAAACTTACATTCAATGAGTGCCATATTGTGCCAAACACTGTGCTGGCTATTTGACATGCTAGGCTAATCGAGTTCTCATGATAATCCTGGTAAGTTACCTATACTATTCTGTCTTTGAGGGGAAGTTCTCTAAGACTCACAGAATAAGTAACTTGCCAAACTTATTTAACCTTCAGCTAGCATAGAGTATGGATCTGCCTCTAGTACTATTTGATTTTCAAATGTTGCAAGGAAAAATAAGTACTTTTGGAAATTACTGCGGTCTAAGACTTGGTTTAGAGGTGCCTGGGTGGCTCAGTCAGTTAAACGTCTGACTCTTGATTTTGGCTCACAGTTCCTGAGTTCAAGCCCCACATCGGGCTCTGCACTGACAGTATGGAGCCTACTTGGGATTCTCTCTCTCTCTCTCTCTCTCTCCTCCTCCTCCCCCACTCACGCTCTCTTTCTCTCTCAAAATAAACAAATAGACTTAAATTTTTTTTAAATAAAATAAAATAAAACCTGGTTTAACATTTATAAGGTCCTAGGTTTCAGTCCTTTCCCAGCCACTTACTAGCTGCGTGGACATTAGGCACCTGAGCTACCTTCTACATTAGTTTCCTCACCTATAAAATGATGAAAATAAATCCAACTTTACTAAATTTTGAAAGAATCAAATAACATAATCCATACATACAATAGGCACAGTAACTATTAGCTATCGGTATGATCTCAAATACTAACCTGGCTCTAGTTGGAATAAACACAACACATATATACAAGTAGTGCCCTCAGCTATTCAGAGGCTGAGTTTCCACACCATGGATCCTATTCCACCCTTCAATATGTTGTAGAACTTTTGGTTGGAAAAAATATATACAAAGATCCTGCCATTAATGAGTTTATAAGGACCATCTCTGCAGATTCAGGTTCTCTCTTTCCCCAACCATCTTTAAAAACTGACACTTGACCATGAAACCCTACTCCAAGACAGCCCACCCATTTCCTTGACTCACCTGCTCTGGGTACTTGCTGCCAATGATCTCTGCTACAGTGTTGAAGGAATCAGCATCTGGATAGTTCTTTGCCCCCATCTTCAGCTGAATAACAATTCTGTTCCCACGAGAAGCCATTCTTGACATCATTTCTGCATCTTCCACTGTAATACAGGCTGTTGGGATTTTTGGCACACCATCTTGGTATTCCTGAATACCTGTGTGAGGACTTGAGAAAAAGAAGGCACCAGGTCATCTTAAAAGTAAAAACAGACCAAAAGTATTTTTTTAAGTGTCTGTATTTGACATTTGATTCTCACTGATTTCCATTTGCATATGAGAAATATGATGGGTGGGCAATATTGGATTATTTGCTTTTGAATATAATTTTTCCTTTTGGTAAAAAAATAACTTAGAAACCTCAACTTTACAATCATCTCATTGAAAACATTACATGACATTTATTTTGATAATGTGATGATCCTTTAAAGTTGCAAGTTTCCTCAAATTCAAAAGAACATTAACAGTGCCTTCATGACCAAGAGGTGAGTGAATGCAAGTGTTCAAGGAGACCAAGAAAGCTCTCAAGTCCCTCAAGGCTGCAGACCAGAGGACCCACACATCTGGAGGAAAACTGCCCACACACATCCAGCTTTCTGGTCACTGACGGCTCTGGGCACGTTTTCTTCTCACTCATACACACAGAGACAGTAGGGCACCTTGCAAGAAAACTAGGACAATGGGACATGCTTGTGTGTCCATGAAGAAAAGTGCCGAATAAACCCTGCTCCCTGATGTTACTGCCACAAGAAAGAGACAACTATTACAATTTTGGCACTAAGAAAGAAATATTGCCCCTATGGTCAAGTTTTTCCTAATTTCCAGGTGCTTCTTAGATTACTAAAAACACTTGTAATTGATGTTTCTATTCATCTATTGTTGGTTCAACCTCTATACGTGCTAATTGAGTTTATCAAACTCACTTTCTAAAATTGTTCTTTCAAACTGACCCTTTCTGCTCGTGAGGCACAACTCTAAACCCTCCCAAACCACAGCTCCCTCAGGACCAAGCAGGCACAGCTCCAAAGTGTGCACCACACCCTATCAGTGCATTCCCATCTTCTGGTAAAGCACAAGCTAACGGCCTCCCTTTTAAAAGTAATTTTTCTTTCCTTATTTCCATGTTTGTCTCAGGTTGTCTCAGATTTGCAGAAAAAGCCTTTCTCCTCCTCTCAGCCACAACACATTTCTCTCCTACAGAAGTGATTCCAACCTCCACATGCATAAGCACAATGTTCCAGTCTTATCACTGCTTTCTTGGTGTGACTGCATTGTTGTGACAATGTCAGATGACTATTTACTTCCTTAGAGAAAATGCATAGCAAAATGATTAAGAACAGAGATTTTGGAGCAAGACCATCCAGGTTCAAACCTGGGCTATGGCACTTATTGCTAATTGACCCTGAGCAAGTTATATATATTTGTTTCAGTGGCTTCATCTATAAATAAAAGTGATAATAATAATACATCCTTAATTCATAGAGTTATTTTGCAGATTCAGTGAATTTATACAAGTGAGTCAACTTGCCATGCATGAAACACAGCACTCAATAAATGCTAAATATTTATTTTGTTAAGTTGTCTATTACATCATCCCTGTAGAGAGAGACTGTTTAATTTCAAATCCTTAGAACCATCTTAGCACTTCCTTTATGAACATTTCTTAAATGTTGACTGAAAATGTTAGTCTTCATCAAGAGAGGGACAAAAGACTTATAAACTCAAAAATTGTAATACAGAAATCCTGAATTGAATCCCTGCTCTGGAATATGCCTAATCTACCCTAACTCCTGGTTCAAGATGGCCTTTGGGGTCACATAACCTAGGTAAAATCCTGGGTCTACCATTTTCTACCCCCACGACATGAAGCAACTTAGATGACCTCTCTGTTTCTGAGTTTTCACATCTGTAAAGTGGAGAATAATATTAGTATTGACTCCATAAGATTGCTATGAAGACAAAAGATATAGTATATGTAAAGAACTTAAAACAGTGTTTGGCACATCGTAATTATTTAGTAAACATTAGCTATTATTATTTCTTCAGTGTTAATTTTTCCCATTGAGTTGACAGTGACTAATGACCAAAGGTACTTGGAAACACGTAGGAAGACAATCTAAATATTTATTGTTTGGATTACCTTACATGATGTCTGGGATTCAACAAACTTTCCTGTTCTCAGACTTTCTTATTTAAGAAGTATAATACTTCACAACAGTCTTTTTTTTAAAGTTTTTATTTAAATTCCAGTTAGTTAACATACAGTGTAATATTGGTTTTAGGTATACAATACAGTGATTCAACACTTCCATACAACACCCAGTGCTCATCACAATAAGTACTTTCCTTAATCCCCATCACCTATTTAATCCCTCCCTCCACCTACCTCTTCCAGTAACCATCAAACCAAAGTTTGTTCTCTAGAGTTAAGAGTCTATTTCTTGGTCCCCCCCGCTTCTCTCTCTCTCTCTCTCTCTCTCTCTCTCTCTCTCATCCTTGCTCATTTTTGTTTAAATTATATTTCTAAACAAATTTGTACCAGTAAGCTACAGGTAGGAGTTCTTAAAGTGGGGACAGTAAGTTAGGTATGTACCTAACATGACTCCACTGAAGAAAATAGCACTGAAAGGCATCTTCCAACTATGGTTCTGAATTCAAAATATAAAAGCTTTATAATTTGTTTCTGCAATTAAGAACGTCCCCCAGTGGTGCAGTATCCAGCACTGTAGTGTAGCAGAAGTAGGCAGAATAAAGACTCAACACTTTTATTTGGAGTACTGTACCTTTGCCATCAACTGTTCTATAGGGAAATGATCAGCATTAAACAATACCTTTCTGTCTCCATTTATAACCCTGCTTGCAATTTAACAATAGCAAAGGGTATACTATAAAGGAAGCCATAAAAACTCAAAACAATTACATTTAAAAATTAATACCAATTCTTTATAAACTATTCCAAAAACTATAAGATAAGGGAACATTTTTCAACTTGTTCTACAAGGTCACTATTACTGATATCAAAACCAGATAAAGGTATCAGAAGAAAAGAAAACTACAGACCAACATCTTTTATAAATATAAATGCAAAAAAAAAAAAAACCCAAAACTATCCAACAAAATGCAAACAAACTGACACCAGCAACAAATGAAAAGGATTATACATCATGGCCAAGAGAGATTTATCACAGAAATGCAAGGTTGGATTAACATCCAAAAATCAACGAATGTAATTTATCACATAATATAAAAGGACAACAACCACATGATCACCCCAACAGATGCTGAAAAAGCATTTGACAAAATCTAACACTCCTGCATGATTAAAAAAAAAAAAGAAACAACTATAGTAGCAAGAGAGTGTGGTACTGGTATAAGGATAGGTAGATCAATAGAATAGAATTTAAAGTCCAAAAATAAACCTTTAAAAGAATGGTCAATTCATTTTCAACAAAGGTGCCAAGACAATTCAGTGGATATAGAAAAATATTTTCAGAGAAACAGTGCTGGGGCCAACCAAATAACCACATGTAAGAGAATAAAGTTGTATTCACGTCTCACAACATATACAAAAATTAATTAAAAAATTAATCACAGACCTAAATGTAGGAGCTAAAACTATAAAACTTCATGACCTTGGGTAAGTAATTGTTTCTTAGATACAATACCCAAATCACAAGCAACAAAAGAAAAAAATAGATAAATTGAATTATCAGAATTGTAAACTTCTGGATTTCAAAAGACACTAGCAAAAAGAGAAAAGACAACATAAAGAATGGGAGAAAAACTTCGCAAATCATATACCTGATAAGGCACTTGTATCTAAAATATCTAAAGACCTCTTAAGATCTCAAAAATAAAATGGCTATCCAATTAAAAAATGGGTAGAATATTAATAGACATTCTTCAAGTAAAGTATACAAACAGATTATAAGCATGTAACAAGATGCTTAATATCATTAGACAGCAGGAAAATGCAAATTAGAACCACTATGAAAAAAACCACTATGAAATGTCACTTCATACCCACTAGGATGGCTATGATCAAAAAGATAAAAACAAGTATTGGCAAGGATGTAGAAAAATTTGAATGCTTGTACATTGCTGATGGGAATGTAAAATGGTATAGCCACTTTGAAAAACAATTTGGCAGTCCCTTAAAAAGTGAAACATGTACTACTAGGTCTATATTCAAGAGAATTTATAATATATGTTCACACAAAGACTTGCACACAAACGTTCATAGCAGCATTATTAATAATAGTCAAAGGTAAAAAACAACCTTATGTCCATTAGCTCATGAACGGACAAATTGTATGTCCACACAATGGAATCTTATTCAGTAATAAAAAATTATGTTTTATACATGATACAACATGGATGAAACTTGAAAACATTATCTTAAGTGAAAGAAGTAAAAAAAGACCACATACTATAAAATTCTACTTATATGAAGTGTCTAGAATAGGTAAATTGGTAGAGGTAAAAAGTAAAATTTAGGTTGCCTAGAGCTGGTCAGGAGAGAGGAAAATGGGCAGTGAATGCTAGTAGGTATGGGGTTTCCTTTTGGGATGATGACAATATTCTAAAATTGGATAGTGATAGATGATTGTATAACTTTGTGAATATAGCTTAACTGATTCAGCCAGCTTGCTGGCTATGGATCTTGTGACTTCACAGCCTCCATAATCATGTAAGCCAATTCCTCATAATAAAACTATATGTGTGTGTGTGTGTGTGTGTGTGTGTGTGTGTGTGTGTGTATCCTATTGGTTCTCTTTTTCTTAAAGAAGACTGACTAAAACAGCCACAATGAGTCAAATTTCTTTTTATTTGTGTCCAAATATATTCCCAACATTTGCAAGACCAAAATAAATGGTGCACTGCATATTTAAAAATTATAAATATTAATATTAAACCTTTCTTTTCAAAAATATACAGCTTCAAATCAAATAAATAAATCCAAAATTAAAGTTACTGGAAGAAGCCATTATAAAGGATTCTGGGAAGATAGTGAAGTAAACCTGCCCTGTAAAAATGCTCAAGGGAGTCCTAGAGGATGAAAGGACACTGGACAGTAACTTGAAGCCATATAAAGAAATAAAGATCTCAATAAAGAGAAATAAATGGGCAATTATAAAAGCTATTTTTAATTGTAACAACGGTTTGTAGCTTCATTTTTGTGTTTCCTAAATGATTTAAGAGACCAATACACTTAAAATAATCATTAGTTTAGGGGCACCTGGGTGGCGCAGTCGGTTAAGCGTCCGACTTCAGCCAGGTCACGATCTCGCGGTCCGTGAGTTCGAGCCCCGCGTCAGGCTCTGGGCTGATAGCTCGGAGCCTGGAGCCTGTTTCCGATTCTGTGTCTCCCTCTCTCTGACCCTCCCCCGTTCATGCTCTGTCTCTCTCTGTCCCAAAAATAAATAAAAAACGTTGGAAAAAAAAAAAATTTAAAAAGAAAATAATCATTAGTTTATGTTTTGGGACACATAACATATTAAGATGTAATTCTGTGATATCAATGACCAAAAAGCATGGGGGTAGAGCTGAAAAGGAGCAGAGTTTTTAGATGTTATTGAAGTTAAGCTGGCATAAATTCAAATTAGAGTACTATAACTTTAGGATATTCAATGTAATCCCCATGGTAACCACAAAGAAATAGCTCTAGAATATAAACAAAAGCAAATGAAAAAGAAATGTAAATATTCCACTACAAAAAATCAGCTAAACACAAAAAAAAGACAGTAATGCAGCAAATGAGGGACAAAAAAAGAGCTGAAAGGCATAAAGGGAGCAAATAGCAAAATGAAAGAAATAAGACCCTGCTTAGCAATAATTACTTTAAATGTAAATAGATTAAAATCTCTAATCAAAAGACAGAGATTGGCAAATGGATTTTTTAATGATCCAACTATATGCAATCTAAAAGAGACTCACTTTACAGCTAAAGGCAGAAATATTTTGAAAATGAAAGGATGAAAAAAGATATTCCATGCAAATATTAACTAAAAAACAATAGGGGTGGCTATACTGATACCAGACAAAATGGACTTTAAATCAAAAAGTTTATAAGAGACAAAGAAGAACATTATATATATTAATAAAAGTGTCAATACAGCAAGAAGATATTCACAATTATAAACATTTATGTACCTAATGATAGACCATCAATATATATGAACCAAAACTGACAGAATTGAATGTAGAAATAGATTGTTCTAGAACAACAATTTGACACTTCAATATTCAATTCTCAATAGTGGATAGAGAAACCTGTGGCACATACCTGTTCTTAAACATTCTTCTCTTGGATAGTCCCTCAGCATGTACTCTCAGACTCTAGGGCTATAAAAGCAGGTCCTAAGGGAGATGGAGTTACAGAGATCTGCTCGCCTTGTACCCACCTAAAACACACTTCTGTCCACGAGTCCCCTTAATAAACCATTTCTAATCAAGCTGGACTTCTTTATTTTTTTCTTCACTTTTATGTCTCCTTCAGCCTTTAGAAGTCATTTCGTATATACCTCCTTTTCACAGAACAGCCAGACAGAAGATAAGTAAGGAAACAGAGGACTTAACACAATAAACCCACTAGATCTCACGGACCACTCTATCCAACAACAGCATACACAGTCTTCTCAAGGACATGGAATAGTTTCCAGGATAGACCACCTTAGGCCACAAACTGTGTCTCTACAGATTTAAAAAGATATGTATTGGGGCACCTGGGTGGCGCAGTTAAGTGTCTGACTCTTGGTTTCAGCTGAGTTCCAGCCCCGCATCAGGCGCTCTGCTGTCAGCACAGACCCCGCTTTGGATCCTGTGTCCAGCCCCCCTCTCTGCCCCTCCTCTGCTTGTGCTCTCTCTGTCTGTCTCAAAATAAATAAATAAACTTTAAAATAATAATAAAATAGATCAATAAAAAGATATGTTTCATGCAAAGTATCTTCCCTGGTCACAACAGAATGAAGTTAGAGAAAGAAGGTAAATGAAAAGTCACAAATTTGTGGAAATTAAACTGCGCACTCCTAACCAGCCAATGGATCAAAGAAGAAATCATGAGGGAAATTATAAAATATTTAGAAATGAATGAAAACAAAACCACAACATACCAAAACATACAGAATGCAGCAAAGCACTGCTAAGAGAAGTTTATAGCAATAAATGCTTACATTAAAAAACAGGAAAGATCTCAAATCAATCAAACTTTACAACTTAAGTAACTAGAAATAGAAAAAGAAGAACAAACTAAACTCAAAGCTAGTGAAAGAAAGGAAACAAAGATTAGAGCAGAGATAAATGAAACAGAGAATAGAAAAGCAACAGAGAAAATCAATGAAGCCAAAAGTTGGTCCTTGGAAAAGATCGACAAAATTGAAAAACCTTTAGCTAGATGGACTAAAAAATAGAGAGAGAACAGTCACATTACTCAAGTCAGCAATAAAACTGGGGACATTCCTTACTGATTCCACAGAAATAAAGGATATAAGAGAGTATATGAAAAATTATATGCTAACAAACTGGAAAACCTAAATGAAATGGCCAAATTTCTAGGAACATGAAACCTATCAACTCTAAATCATAAAAAAATAGAAAATCTGAATACATCTTTAACTAGTAAGGAAACTGAATCAGTAATTAAAAATCTCCTAACAAGGAAAAGCCCTGGTCAGAGCTCAGCTTGTCGGGGAACAAAGGCGCTCGCCAGCGCCATCTCCCCCGCCCATCCCCCAGCCAAAATCCCAAAGAGAACCAGTTCCTGCCAGGGAACTTGCTCGCTCCGCGCAAACACCCAACTCTGTGCTTCTGCGGAGCCAAACCTCCGGCAGCGGATCTGACTCCCTCCCGCTGCCACAGGGCCCCTCCTGAAGTGGATCACCTAAGGAGAAGCGAGCTAAGCCTGCCCCTCCCGCCCCCGTGCACCTTGCCTACCCACCCCAGCTAATACGCCAGCTCCCCAGCACCACAAGCCTGGCAGTGTGCAAGTAGACCAGACGGGCCACACCACCCCACAGTGAATCCCGCCCCTAGGAGAGGGGAAGAGAAGGCACACACCAGTCTGACTGTGGCCCCAGCGGTGGGCTGGGGGCAGACATCAGGTCGGACTGCGGCCCCGCCCACCAACTCCAGTTATACACCACAGCACGGGGGAAGTGCCCTGCGGGTCCTCACCACTCCAGGGACTGTCCAAAATGACCAAACGGAAGAATTCCCCTCAGAAGAATCTCCAGGAAATAACAACAGCTAATGAACTGATCAAAAAGGATTTAAATAATATAACAGAAAGTGAATTTAGAATAATAGTCATAAAATTAATCGCTGGGCTTGAAAACAGTATACAGGACAGCAGAGAATCTCTTGCCACAGAGATCAAGGGACTAAGGAACAGTCACGAGGAGCTGAAAAACGCTTTAAACGAAATGCAAAACAAAATGGAAACCACGACGGCTCGGATTGAAGAGGCAGAGGAGAGAATAGGTGAACTAGAAGATAAAGTTATGGAGAAAGAGGAAGCTGAAAGAAAGAGAGATAAAAAAATCCAGGAGTATGAGGGGAAAATTAGAGAACTAAGTGATACACTAAAAAGAAATAATATACGCATAATTGGTATTCCAGAGGAGGAAGAGAGAGGGAAAGGTGCTGAAGGGGTACTTGAAGAAATTATAGCTGAGAACTTCCCTGAACTGGGGAAGGAAAAAGGCATTGAAATCCAAGAGGCACAGAGAACTCCCTTCAGACGTAACTTGAATCGATCTTCTGCACGACATATCATAGTGAAACTGGCAAAATACAAGGATAAAGAGAAAATTCTGAAAGCAGCAAGGGATAAACATGCCCTCACATATAAAGGGAGACCTATAAGACTCGTGACTGATCTCTCCTTTGAAACTTGGCAGGCCAGAAAGGCTTGGCACGATATCTTCAGTGTGCTAAACAGAAAAAATATGCAGCCGAGAATCCTTTATCCAGCAAGTCTGTCATTTAGAATAGAAGGAGAGATAAAGGTCTTCCCAAACAAACAAAAACTGAAGGAATTTGTCACTACGAAACCAGCCCTACAAGAGATCCTAAGGGGGATCCTGTGAGACAAAGTACCAGAGACATCACTACAAGCATAAAACATACAGACATCACAATGACTCTAAACCCGTATCTTTCTATAATAACACTGAATGTAAATGGATTAAATGCGCCAACCAAAAGACATAGGGTATCAGAATGGATAAAAAAACAAGACCCATCTATTTGCTGTCTACAAGAGACTCATTTGAGATCTGAGGACACCTTTAGATTGAGAGTGAGGGGATGGAGAACTATTTATCATGCTACTGGAAGCCAAAAGAAAGCTGGAGTAGCCATACTTATATCAGACAAACTAGACTTTAAATTAAAGGCTGTAACAAGAGATGAAGAAGGGCATTATATAATAATTACAGGGTCTATCCATCAGGAAGAGCTAACAATTATAAACGTCTATGCGCCAAATACCGAAGCCCCCAGATATATAAAACAGTTACTCATAAACATAAGCAACCTTATTGATAAGAATGTGGTCATTGCAGGGGACTTTAACACACCACTTACAGAAATGGATAGATCATCTAGACACACAGTCAATAAAGAAACAAGGGCCCTGAATGATACATTGGATCAGATGGACTTGACAGATATATTTAGAACTCTGCATCCCAAAGCAACAGAATATACTTTCTTCTCGAGTGCACATGGAACATTCTCCAAGATAGATCATATACTGGGTCACAAAACAGCCCTTCATAAGTTTACAAGAATTGAAATTATACCATGCATACTTTCAGACCACAATGCTATGAAGCTTGAAATCAACCACAGGAAAAAGTCTGGAAAACCTCCAAAAGCATGGAGGTTAAAGAACACCCTACTAACGAATGAGTGGGTCAACCAGGCAATTAGAGAAGAAATTAAAAAATATATGGAAACAAACGAAAATGAAAATACAACAATCCAAACGCTTTGGGACGCAGCGAAGGCAGTCCTGAGAGGAAAATACATTGCAATCCAGGCCTATCTCAAGAAACAAGAAAAATCCCAAATACAAAATCTAACAGCACACCTAAAGGAAATAGAGGCAGAACAGCAAAGGCAGCCTAAACCCAGCAGAAGAAGAGAAATCATAAAGATCAGAGCAGAAATAAACAATATAGAATCTAAAAAAACTGTAGAGCAGATCAACGAAACCAAGAGTTGGTTTTTTGAAAAAATAAACAAAATTGACAAACCTCTAGCCAGGCTTCTCAAAAAGAAAAGGGAGATGACCCAAATAGATAAGATCATGAATGAAAATGGAATTATTACAACCAATCCCTCAGAGATACAAACAATTATCAGGGAATACTATGAAAAATTATATGCCAACAAATTGGACAACCTGGAAGAAATGGACAAATTCCTAAACACCCACACTCTTCCAAAACTCAATCAGGAGGAAATAGAAAGCTTGAACAGACCCATAACCAGCGAAGAAATTGAATCGGTTATCAAAAATCTCCCAACAAATAAGAGTCCAGGACCAGATGGCTTCCCAGGGGAGTTCTACCAGACGTTTAAAGCAGAGATAATACCTATCCTTCTCAAGCTATTCCAAGAAATAGAAAGGGAAGGAAAACTTCCAGACTCATTCTATGAAGCCAGTATTACTTTGATTCCTAAACCAGACAGAGACCCAGTAAAAAAAGAGAACTACAGGCCAATATCCCTGATGAATATGGATGCAAAAATTCTCAATAAGATACTAGCAAATCGAATTCAACAGCATATAAAAAGAATTATTCACCATGATCAAGTGGGATTCATTCCTGGGATGCAGGGCTGGTTCAACATTCGCAAATCGATCAACGTGATACATCACATTAACAAAAAAAAAGAGAAGAACCATATGATCCTGTCAATCGATGCAGAAAAGGCCTTTGACAAAATCCAGCACCCTTTCTTAATAAAAACCCTTGAGAAAGTCGGGATAGAAGGAACATACTTAAAGATCATAAAAGCCATTTATGAAAAGCCCACAGCTAACATCATCCTCAATGGGGAAAAACTGAGAGCTTTTTCCCTGAGATCAGGAACACGACAGGGATGCCCACTCTCACCGCTGCTGTTTAATATAGTGCTGGAAGTTCTAGCATCAGCAATCAGACAACAAAAGGAAATCAAAGGCATCCAAATTGGCAAAGATGAAGTCAAGCTTTCGCTTTTTGCAGATGACATGATATTATACATGGAAAATCCGATAGACTCCACCAAAAGTCTGCTAGAACTGATACATGAATTCAGCAAAGTTGCCGGATACAAAATCAATGTACAGAAATCAGTTGCATTCTTATACACTAACAATGAAGCAACAGAAAGACAAATAAAGAAACTGATCCCATTCACAATTGCACCAAGAAGCATAAAATACCTAGGAATAAATCTAACCAAAGATGTAAAAGATCTGTATGCTGAAAACTATAGAAAGCTTATGCAGGTAATTGAAGAAGATATAAAGAAATGGAAAGACATTCCCTGCTCATGGATTGGAAGAATAAATATTGTCAAAATGTCAATACTACCCAAAGCTATCTACACATTCAATGCAATCCCAATCAAAATTGCACCAGCATTCTTCTCGAAACTAGAACAAGCAATCCTAAAATTCATATGGAACCACAAAAGGCCCCGAATAGCCAAAGTAATTTTGAAGAAGAAGACCAAAGCAGGAGGCATCACAATCCCAGACTTTAGCCTCTACTACAAAGCTGTCATCATCAAGACAGCATGGTATTGGCATAAAAACAGACACATAGACCAATGGAATCGAATAGAAACCCCAGAACTAGACCCACAAACGTATGGCCAACTCATTTTTGACAAAGCAGGAAAGAACATCCAATGGAAAAAAGACAGTCTCTTTAACAAATGGTGCTGGGAGAACTGGACAGCAACATGCAGAAGGTTGAAACTAGACCACTTTCTCACACCATTCACAAAAATAAACTCAAAATGGATAAAGGACCTGAATGTGAGACAGGAAACCATCAAAACCTTAGAGGAGAAAGCAGGAAAAGACCTCTCTGACCTCAGCCGTAGCAATCTCTTACTCGGCACATCCCCAAAGGCAAGGGAACTAAAAGCAAAAGTGAATTACTGGGACCTTATGAAGATAAAAAGCTTCTGCACAGCAAAGGAAACAACCAACAAAACTAAAAGGCAACCAACGGAATGGGAAAAGATATTTGCAAATGACACATCGGACAAAGGGCTAGTATCCAAAATCTATAAAGAGCTCATCAAACTCCACACCCGAAAAACAAATAACCCAGTGAAGAAATGGGCAGAAAACATGAATAGACACTTCTCTAAAGAAGACATCCAGATGGCCAACAGGCACATGAAAAGATGTTCAACGTCGCTCCTCATCAGGGAAATACAAATCAAAACCACACTCAGATACCACCTCACGCCAGTCAGAGTGGCCAAAATGAAGAAATCAGGAGACTATAGATGCTGGAGAGGATGTGGAGAGACGGGAACCCTCTTGCACTGTTGGTGGGAATGCAAATTGGTGCAGCCGCTCTGGAAAGCAGTGTGGAGGTTCCTCAAAAAATTAAAAATAGACCTACCCTATGACCCAGCAATAGCACTGCTAGGAATTTATCCAAGGGATACAGGAGTACTGATGCATAGGGGCACTTGTACCCCAATGTTTATAGCAGCACTCTCAACAATCGCCAAATTATGGAAAGAGCCTAAATGTCCATCAACTGATGAATGGATAAAGAAATTGTGGTTTATATACACAATGGAATACTACGTGGCAATGAGAAAGAATGAAATATGGCCTTTTGTAGCAACGTGGATGGAACTGGAGAGTGTGATGCTAAGTGAAATAAGCCATAGAGAGAAAGACAGATACCATATGGTTTCACTCTTATGTGGATCCTGAGAAACGTAACAGAAACACATGGGGGAGGGGAAGGGAAAAAAAAAAAAAAAGAGGTTAGAGTGGGAGAGAGCCAAAGCATAAGAGACTGTTAAAAACTGAGAACAAACTGAGGGTTGATGGGGGGTGGGAGGGAGGGCAGGGTGGGTGATGGGTATTGAGGAGGGCACCTTTTGGGATGAGCACTGGGTGTTGTATGGAAACCAATTTGACAGTAAATTTCATATATTAAAAAATAAAAAAAATAAAAAAAATAAAAAAAAAAAAAAAAAAAAAAAAAAAAAAAAAGGAAAAGCCCTGGACATGATGGACTTTATACTCAATGGTGAAAAACTGAAAGATTTTCCTCTAAAATCAGGAACAAGGCAAGGATGCTAACTTTTGCAACTTCTATTCAACACAGTACTGAAAGTTCTTGTCAGAGAAATCATGCAAGAAAAAGAAGGCATCTAAATTAGAAAAGGAAAAATAAAATTACATGTGTTCACAGATGATGTGATCTATATGTAGAAAACAGTAAAGATTCCACACAAAAACCTGTTAGGACTAATAAGTGATTTCACCAAAGTAACAAGATACAAAGCCAACACATAAAAATCAGATGCATTTCTATACATGAACAACAAACAGTCTGAAAAGGAAATTACAAAAACAATTCCATTTACAATAATATCAAAAGACTAAAATACTTAGGAATTAACTTAACCAAGAAGGTGAATGACTTATACAATGAAAACTACAAAACACTGCTGAAAGCAATTAAAGAAAATACAAATAAACAAAAACAAACACATGTTCATGGATTAGAAGACTTATATTGTTACTACACTTGATCTTAGCCAAAAGGCCGAGAAGCGATAGAAGACTTATACTGTTAAGATGTCAATACTCCCCAAAGCACTCAACAGCTTCAATGCAATCCTTATCAAAATACCAAATATGTGCTTTGCAGAAATAGAAAAACCCATCCTGAAATCTATATGGCACCTCAATAGATCCTTAATAGCCAAAGTAATCTTGAAAGAGAAGAACAAATCTGGAAGACTCACACTTCCTAATTCCAAAACTTACTACAAAGCTACCACAAGCAAAATAGTGTTATACTTGCATAAACACAGACATATAGACCAATGGTATAGAATAGAGAGCCCAGAAACAAACCCTCAAATATATGGGGTTTTGACAGGTGCAAAGACCTTTCAATGGGGCAGACTTTTCAACAAATGGTGCTGGGAAAACTGGATATCCACATGCAAAAGAATGAAGTAGGACTCTTATTTAACATCATACAGAAAAATTAACTCAAAATGGATCAAAGATTTAAATAAAAGATCTAGAACTATAAAACTCCTAGAAGAAAAATATAGGGCAAAAGCTTCATGACATTAGATTTGGCGTTGATTTCTTGGAAATGACATCAAAGGTAAAGGCAACAAAATAGACAAATTAGATTTCATGAATATTAGAAAATTTTGTGCATCAAAAGGCAATATCAACAGGTAAAAAGGCAATATACACAATGGGAGAAAATGCTTGCAAATCATAGCCCTGATAAGGAATTAACATTGAGAATAAATACAGAACTCCCAAAACTGAATGACAGAAACCAGACAACCCAATTCAACAGTGGAAAAGACTTCAATAGATATTTCAACAAAGAAAATATACAAGTGGTCAATAAGCCCATGAGAAGATGCTCAACATCACTAATCAGTAAGGAAATGCAAATCATAACTAATGAGATACCACCTCACACCTATTAGGAAAACAGAAAATAACAAGTGTTGGTGAGAAGGTAGAAAAATTAGAGCCCTAGTGTGCTATAATGGAGAATGTAAAATGCACACACTTAGGAAAATAGTATGGTGGTTCCTTAAAAAATAAAGAATAACCATATGATCTGGCAATTCCACTTCTGGACTTATACCCAAAATAATTAAAAGCATGGTCTCAAGGATGTATTTGTACACCCATGTTCATAACAGCATTATTCACAATAGCTGAAATGTGGAAGTTACCCCAGTGTTCATCAATAGACAAATGGATAAAAAAATGTGGTATATACATGCAATGGAATATTATTCAGCCTTAAAAAAGGAAGGAAATTCTCGGGGCGCCTGGGTGGCTTGGTTGGTTAAGCGTCCAACTTCGGCTCAGGTCATGATCTCACGGTCCGTGGGTTCGAGCCCCGCATTGGGCTCTGTGCTGACAGCTCAGAGCCTGGAGCCTGTTTCAGATTCTGTGTCTCCCTCTCTCTCTGCCCCTCCCCTGTTCATGCTCTGTCTCTGTCTCAAAGATAAATAAATGTTAGAAAAAAATTAAAAAAAAAAAAGGAAGGAAATTCTGACATATGCTACAACATGAAACATTGAGGGCATTATGCTAAGTGAAATAAGGCAGTCACAAAAGATAAATACCATATTCCATGCTGATGGTACTGTTAGTTTAATATTTCTAGAATGTGCTCTCCCAATATGTAGCAAGAACTATAAAAATTCTTACTTTGTTTCTTCTGCTTTGGAGAACAAACTCATTGGCAGTATTATAAAATAAGAAAAAAAAATTATATTAAGATGTTCCCTGCATCTCTGTGTATAAATGTGAAAATCTAGAAACAATCCATTAGAGGTAGCAAGAATATGAAAGACTGGTATGGAAAGTAAATGGCCAAAATCAGTATCTGGAAACATGTAGATGAAATAATGTTAAGTTAAAATAAAAGAACTGAAGACAGAATGCACATGATAAAAAAACTGAACATGAATCTGAGTGATATAAATTAAGTTAATATCCACTTGACTGAGAAACTACACTCATCCTGTTAGATTGTAATCGTGAACTGCAACATTACCAATAAACAGAATTAAATTCTTAAAAATGTATGCCACAGTCTGTAAAATAACCTGGAAGCAAAGCCTGAAGCTATCACAGTAGCATTTTGAATCCTTGACATACTAGGTCACAGGCATTTGAGCACCTGTGGCAAATTAACAGCAAAATATCTGTTGAAATTTTCTTTTCTTCCACCATCAATTACATGAAATGCTTGCAGCTGAATCCTTCTGCAGTGCTGGTCCATCAATGTGCCATCCAGGCAGAATTACAAAGCTAATATTTTCTTGATGTCAATCGTGTTTGTGTTCAAGGACTCTTCCTGTGCACCTGGTAGTGTTTTAACTGTTTATTCACATTTGCGTACATCTTCTCAGCCTCTGAGGCAATAGGTACCTTTTAGTCTTCTAATCTTCAGAAAAGTTGTATAAGCTCTCTTTCCCACAATGATATAGAGGGGCACAGAATTAATTCAGAAAACACTGCTGGCACAGATAGGAAATCAGCACTCAGTTACTTCAAAGGAAGAAAATCGTGTCTACAAACAGCATCTGTGCATCATTATCAGTAAATTTGCTTAAATAATACATTTCCATAAAGTAAAAATGGATGTCCTGCCCTTTGATTTAAAATTTTCTTCCCCTTGGCCTTTTTTAAGCTTTATTTTGGTATTATTCCCCCCCCCCCCTTATTTTTAGGCACCACAAAAAGGCTTTTACTTAAGTAGTGGAACCTTAATGCCTACAGAATTAAGGAATAGTGATATTTTTATTCCAAGGGCCCCTAAAACATAAACCTTTCCATCAAAATCACAACATACCATAGAGAGAAGTTAAACTCTCTGACAGAGAAGTCCATGGCACATTCCCCCTCCCCCCGCCCCCCGCTCCAAATTAATGATAATACCAGCCAGCACTTACTGAGCATACACTACAGGGCTGGTCATGTTCCGGGTGTTTGACATGCATTAATTCATTTACCAGTCACTACAACCCTATGAAGTAAGCACTCAAGGCCCCCACCTTAGAGTTAAGGAAATTGAAGTACAGAGAGGATAAGCCATGGTCTCATGGCTAGAGGCTGACAAAGCCAGAATTGAACTCTGGCAGTCTGTCTTCTTAACTCATATAGAATCTATATTATGTTGTCACTTACCACTCTAATAAAAATAATAACAATTTTGATGATATTGGTAGTGGTAATGTTGATGATTACTGTCAGCAGAAATAAAGACATTACTATCTATTGAATATTTAGGACATACTGAGCTAAGCAACTTCACACATTACCTTATTTAATCTGCAAATCAATTCTGAGATAGGTGCCCATATACCCATTTCTGAAGGGAACTGACAAACGCAGGGTTCATGAATGGCTCAAGTGCTCTGGGCAAGGAAGAGTGAATGTTGAGACTAAGATTTTCTTTCCAGATTCAAGGGAACCTATTCAAGCCACATAGAACCTCTTAATCTTTATATTCCTTCTAAGGGCCAGACTGAAAAAATGATATATTGTGATGGAAAGCACTGCACTGTGCCTGACAGATAACTTGTGGCTTATAAATGGTACTTATGATCATCACCACCCATATTTACATATGCTTCTATACTGAAGTATTACAGAGCATTGTATCTATTTATATATTTTAATCTATTACTCATCCTTTACCTATCCTAGACCACCAACTCTATGAAAACAAAGACATTATCTTTTTCTTTTGCTTTTACGTACCCAGTGTTATAGCACAATTTTTAGTCCAGAATATGTACTCCGAACACATTGAGTTTTATAACCTATGGCCTCTGACATCAACTTTCTCCCATCATACTATTATCTCCAGGAACTTTATTTCTAGTTTTTTCCAAACTTTACTATTTCTTGATCATGTATTATGTATCAGAATCACATGGAGGTTTTGATAAAGCACAGATCATTGTATCTAACATCCAGAATTTCTCATTCAGGAGTTGCAGAGTGGGGCCAAGTAATATGCATTTCTAACAAATTCCCAGGTGATGCGGATGTTGTTGGTCCCAGTGTTAGAGAGTTCAAGCCTTCACCAGAAGAGTTTATTCAAAAGTAGGTGCTTGCCAATGGAAAAAGTGTATTCTAGACAGATTATTCATTGCTAAAGACCTATGACAAATATATAACAGGTATGTACTATCTGTAAGGCATGAATACAGGTTCTGTGAAAGAATCACCCCTGCTCTCAAGGAAGCGAGATTATTTGGGATGATAGTCTTCTCATGAAGAGTTGACTACAGAGTTATGGACTTAATGAATATAGTAACAGACCTACCCAAATCCACATAACAAAAGGAGTGTTAGCTCTCCAAAGCTATCACTGCAGGAGGCTGCACAGTTATTGCAGTAATTGCCCATTGCTCTAAATATTTTTGGAACTTTTCCCTCTAAAATTGCCTTCAGAACATTTTGGCAGCCTTCCAAATGGTCAAAATGGAGGTAAAATTAGGTACTTTAAAATTAGAATTGATTTTTGGAGACAGCCAAAATATGAACAAAAGAACAAATGATGTAGAATCCAAAACCAAGATATAAAAGACTAAAATAACTTTTTAAAAATTTATTTATTTAAATTCAAGTTAAATAAATATGTAAGTAAACATACAGTGTAGTATTGGTTTCAGGGGTAGAACCCAGTGATTCATCACTTACATACAACAGCCAGTGCTCATCCCAACAAGTGCCCTCCTTACGCCCATCACCCATTTAGCCCATCCCTTGACCCACCTCCCTACCTCCCTTCCAGCAACCCTCAGTTTATTGTCTGTACTTAAGAGTCTCTTATGGTTTGCCTCCCTCTGTTTTTATCTTGGTTTTCCTTCCTTTCTCCTATGTCTGGCTGCTTTGTTTCTTAGATTCCACATAGGAGTGAAATCGTATGATATTTGTCTCTCTGACTTACTTATTTCACTTAGCATAATACACCCTAATTCCATACATATTGTTGCAAATGGCAAGATTTCATTCATTTTGATCACCGAGTAATATTCCATTGTATATAAATACCACGTCTTCTTTATCAATTCACATTTGGGCTCTTTCCGTAATTTGGCTATTGTTGATAGCGCTACTATGAACACTGGGGTGCATGTGCCCTTTTGAAACACCACACTAGTATCCTCTGAGTAAATACCTAGTTGTGCAATTGCTGGGTCATAGGGTAATTCTATTTATAATTTTTTGAGGAACCTCTATATTGTTCTCCAGAGTGGTTGCACCAGTTTCCATTCCCACCAGTAGGGCAAAAGGGTTCCCATTTCTTTGCATCCTCACCAACATCTGTTGTTTCCTGAGTTGTTAATTTTAGCCATTCTGACAGGTGTGAGGTGGTATCTCATTTTGGTTTTGATTTTTATTTCTCTGATGATGAGTAATGTTACCATCTTTTCATGTGTCTGTTAGCCATCTGGATGTCTTCTTTAGTAAAGTATCTATTCATGTCTTCTGCACATTTCTTCACTGGATTATTATTATTTGGGGGGTGGTGAGTTTGATAACCTCTTTATAGACTTTGGATAATAACCCGTTATTAGATATGTTATTTGCAAATATCTTCTCTCATTCCGTTGGTTGCTTTTTAGTTTTGTTGATTGTTTCCTTCACTGTATAGAAGCTTTTTTTCTTGACGAGGTCCCAAGAGTTCATTTTTGCTTTTATTTCCCTTGCCTTGGGAGACATGTCTAGTAAGAAATTGCTGTGGCCAAGGTCAAAGAGGTTACTGCCTGTTTTCTCCTCTAGGATTTTGATGGTTTCCTGTTTCATATTTAGGTCTTTCATTCATTTTGAATTTATTTTTGTGTATGGTGTAAGAAAGTGGTCTAGTTTCATTCTTCTTCATGTCACTGCCCAGTTTTCCCAGCACCGTTTGCTGAAGAGACTGTCTTTTTTCCACTGGATACTTTTTCCTGCTTTGTTGAAAACTAGTTGGCTGGGAAATGACTGTTAAATGTGTAGCTTTATCAATTGGCTTTAAAGACAATCTCAAAAAAGAAGTATCAGAGATGTTTACATCAATGACACCTGTGTTAGAATATGTGTTTAGACTTAGAAGGTACTTACACAGTAATGTTGATTAGATGTATGTGGTCTAGCATATTTGTTTAAAATGATTTATTCTAATAGTAACTCTTTTTAAAAATAGGAGCAGCCTAAAAGCTCAATAAGGAAATTGTGGAATAAATTATGTTCTTCAATTTCAGTGGAGTATTTGTAGCCATTAAAATGTTAATTATGAAATCTATAAAACAATATGAAATTTTTGACAATATAGAGAAAATGACAAATTCTTTGTAAACTATGACAAGCAATATAAAGTTATATGCACAAAGAAAAGAAAGAAATATGGGATCACAGAAATAAGTTTAGATGGCAGGAGAAATGACAGTATTTTTTCTCTTTTGAATTTTCTTCTCTTTATACAACTATAAAGTTTGGACTTTAAAAAGCCTTTATCTTAAAGATGCTATTGATATTTGTCAGAGCAACAGAAAAATATGGACAAGGCTAATCAATCATAAATATTGTGAGAATGAAGTATGAATGCTTATATTTGTATGTGATATGAGTTATCAAATATGCCTGAAGTCAGCTAAAGACACACTTTGAGAATAGATGGGTAGGGGGAAATATTCCCAATTGTTTGAGAATCTGAGGGTGCATATCATGATCTGGCACATAATTCATGAAAATGAAGGTGAGTGTGGGTCCACTTGATGACTACAAGGTCTAAGCCAGATTCCCCAGATTCATTTAAATATGATCAGTGCATCAGCCAAGATAGGTGAAATTATACTATGATAACAAACAGCCCCTATGATTCCATTCCTTAAATAACACGTTTTTTTATTTCAGCTTCTTTGAGATATAATTGACAAATGTGAAAGTATTCTCTTCATCTAGTTAATTAACACATCCATTCCCTCACATACTCATCATTTTTTTGTTTTGGTTTTGGTTGGTTTGGTGAGAACATTTAAATTCTTCTCTCTTCACAAATTCTAATTATACATTATTCCCTTATTGCCTGCAAAGATTCTGCTGAAAAGTCTGCTGATAGTCTTATTGGTGTTGCCTTATACATAACAAGCTGTTTTTTTCTTGACTTTAACTTTTGATATGTTAATTATAATGTATCCAATTGTGGGTCTCTTTGGATTCTTATTCTACAGAGCAACTCTCTGGGCTTCCTGGATCCAAATGTCCATTTCCTTCCTCTGGTTAGGGAATTTTCAGCCATTATTTCTTTGAATAAGCTTTATGCACCTTTCTCTCTTTCTTCTGCATCTGGGACCTCTATAATGAGAATACTGGTCCTCTTGATAGTATCCTATAAGTCCTTTAAGCCATCTTAAGTCTTTTTCATTCACTTTTTTTTTTTTTTGCATCTCTGACTGAATGAATTCCACTACCATGTCTTCAAGTTCCCTGACCCTTTTTTCTGCTTGACCTATCTGATATTAAACTTCTCTTTAAAATTTTCAGTGCAGTTATTCTACCTTCTGTATCTGTGACTTCTGTTTGGTATTTTCTTATATTCTCTATCTTTGTGTTGAAATTCTCACTTTGTTCATGCATTGTTCTCCAGACCTCACATAAGCATCTTAATGACCATTGTTTTCAATTCAGTATCAGGTAAATCATACATCAACATTTCATTAAGGTCTGTTTTATCTTGTTCTTTTGTTTGGAATATATTCTGTTTCTTCATTTTTCTTACCACTCTTCATAGGTTTCTGCACTTTAGATCAAAGAGCTACCTCTCCCAGTTTTGAGGGAGTGGTCTCATGTAGGAGGTGAATCTTATCATTTAGCCTGGGCTGAACTTTTGGTTGTCTCTCAAAACTTTGTGAATGTCCACGCTGCTATCTTTATTAAGAGTGGTTCACAGTAGTTGAGGATGTGCTAAGACTTGTCAATATTCCAAAAGGAGGATTCTCAGTTATCATCTATATGCAGGTTGATCGGAATTTAGGCTCTCAGACAGTAGCTTTTCAAATACTCAAATAGACTTACTCCTGGGAAAGACCAGTAGATAACTTTTTGTATCTGCTATCTATGTATTTAGCCCTGAGGAGATCACTGGGTAAGAACTGTTTCTTTGTTTGCCAAAGTTCTGTGGCAAAAGCAGGTCCTGCAAAAATAGAAGTTAAAAACAAACAACAGAACAGATCCAGAAACCAGGAGCTTTTCTTTGAAAAGATCAACAAAGTAGATAGACCTTTAGCCAGACTCATCAGGAAAAAAAATAGAAAGAAAGACAGAGGACTCAAATAAACAAAATCCTAAATGAAATAGGAGGGCACCTGGGTGGCTCAGTCAGTTGAATGTCCAACTCTTGATCTGGGCTCAGGTAATGATCTCAGTCATACGATCAAGCTCCATGGCAGACAGTGTGGAGCCTGCTTGAGATTCTCTTTTGACCTCTGTCTCTGCCTCTCACCTCTCTTTCAAAATAAATAAATAAACTTAAAATATATCTATATTTTATATAGATATAAACATATAGTTTTTTCTTTATTATATATATATATATATATATATATATATATATATATATATATATAAAGAAGATAAATAACAACCAACACCACAGAAATATAAAGGATTATGAGAAAATATGAAAATTTTATGTCAACAAATTGGACAATCTAGAAAAAATGAATAAATTCCTAGAAACATATAGCCTCCAAAAATTGAATCAAGAGGAACTAGAGGGGCACCTGGGTGTCTCAGTCAGTTGAGCGTCCAACTCTTGATCTGGGCTGAGGTCATAATCCCACAATTTGTGGGATTAAGCCCTGTGGCAGGCTCTGTGCTGACAGCAGGGTGCCTGCTTGGGATTCTCTCTCTCTCCCTCTCTGTCTCTCTCAGAATAAAGAAAAAAGAAGAAATAGAAAATTTGAACAGACGAATTACCAGCAATGAAATTGACTCAGAAATCAAAAACTCACAGCAAACGAAAGTCCAGGACCAGAAGACTTCACAGGTGAATTCAACCAAAAATTTAAAGAACAGTTAATATGTATTCTTCTCAAATTATTCCAAAAAATAGAAGAGGAAGGAAAGCTTCCAAATTCATTCTATGAGGCCAGCATTACCCTGATACCAAAACCAAATAAAGACACTACCAGAAAAAGAACTACATGCCAATATCTCTGATAAATATAGATGTGAAAATCCTCAATAAAATATTTGAAAATTGAAACCAACAATACATGAAAAAAATCATTTGCCATGATCAAGTGGGATTTATTCCTGGGATACAAAGGTGCGTGTGGTCAATATTTGCAAATCAATCAATGCGATACATCACAACACCAAAAGAAAGGGTTAAAACCATATAATTATTTCAACACATGCAGAAAAGCATTTGACAAAGTCAACATCATACTCAATGGTGAAAAACTGAGAGCTTTTCCCGAGGTCAGGAACAAGACAAGGATGTCCACTCTCACTATGTTCTTCTTAAACATAGTACCGGAAGTTTTAGCTACAGCAATTAGACAATAAAAAGAAATAAAAGGTAACCAAACTAGTAAAAAAGAAATGAAATTTGCACTATTTGCACATGACATGATCCTAGATATAGAAAACTCTAAAGACCCCACCAAAAAACTACTAGAGCTGATCAATGCATTCAGTAAGGTTGCAGGATGTAAAATTGATATACAGAAATTCATTGCATTTCTATACACTAATAATAAAGCAGAAGAAAGAAAGAGTAAGAAAACAATTCTATTTATAAACAGCACCAAAAATAATAAAATATCTAGGAATAAACTTAACCAAGGAGGTGAAAGGCCTATACTCTGAGCACTATAAAACACCAATGAAAGAAATTAAAGATGATACAAACAAATGGAAAAATATTACATGCAGGGCACCTGGGTGGCTCAGTGGGTTAAGTGTCCAAATTCTGCTCAGGTCATGATCTCACCGTTAGTGAGTTTGACTCCCACATCAGGCTCTGTGCTGACAGCTCAAAACCTAAAGTCTGCTTTGCATTCTGTGTCTCCCTCTCTCTTTTCCCCCTCCCTGCTCACACACACACACACACACACACACACACACACACACACAGTCTCTCTCAAAAATAAATAAACACTTAAAAAATTAAAAAAATAATTTCATGCTCATGGATTGAAAGAACAAATATTGTTGGGGCACCTGAGTGACTCAATCAGATGAGCATGTGACTTTGATT
The DNA here is from genome assembly GCF_028018385.1 of Neofelis nebulosa. NCBI lineage: Eukaryota > Metazoa > Chordata > Mammalia > Carnivora > Felidae > Neofelis > Neofelis nebulosa. The sequence continues at coordinate 43,413,960 of NC_080795.1, read as the reverse complement.
TAGGCTCAGGTCGTGATCCCAAGGTCATGGGATTGAGCCCACGTTGGACTCTGTGGGATTCTCTGTCTCTCTGTCTCTGACCCTCCCTGGCTCATGCATGCTGGCGCGCTCTCTCTCTCTCTCTCTCTCTCTCTCTCAAAATAAATAATGAACATTGTAAAAATAAAGAAAAAATATTGTTAAAATGTAAAAGCAGTTTCCAAATTTAATGCAATCCCTATCAATCACAGCCTATCACACAAACAGCATTTTTCACAGAACTAGAAGAAATAATCCTAAAGTCTGTATGGAACCACAAAAGACCCCAAATAGCCAAAGCAATCTTAAAAAGAAGAACAAAGCTGGAAGTATCACAATTCCAGATTTCAAGTTATATTGCAAAGGTGTAGTAATCAAAACAGTATGGTATTGGCACAAAAATAGATACATAGATCAATGGAACAGAACAGAATCCAGAAATAGATGCAAAATTAAATGGTCAATTAATCTTTGACAAACAATGCTAGAATATGCAATGGGAAAATGAATCTCTTCAACAAATGATATTGGGAAGACTAGACAGCTACATTCAAAAGAATGAAATTGGACTATTTTCTTACACCATGCACAAAAATAAATTCAAAATGGATTGAGGACCTAAATGTGAGACCTGAAATTATAAAAATCCTAGCAGAGAGCATAGACAGTAATATCTCTGACACTGGCCATAGCAACATTTTTCTAGATATGTCTCTTAAGGGAAATAAAAGCAAAAAAAAAAAAAAATGATTGGGATTACATCAAAATAAAAAGCTTCTCCACAGCAAAGGAAACAACAAAACCAAAAGACAACCTACTGAATGGGAGCAGATATTTGCAAATGACATATCCAATAAAGGGTAATATCCAAAACATATAAAGATTTTACACAACTCAACACCAAAAATACCCCAAATAATCCAAATAAAAAATGGGAGAGGACGTGAGAAGACACTTCTCCAAAGAAGACATACAGATGGCCAACAGACAAATGAAAAGATGCTTAACATCCCTAATCATCAGGGAAATGCAAATCAAAACCACAATGAGATATCACTTCACACCTATCAGAATGGCCAAAATCAAAAACACAAAAAAACAAGTCTTGGTAAGGATATAGAGAAAAAGAAACCCTTCTGCACTATTGGTGGGAATGTACTGGTAGAGCCACTGTGTAAAACAGTATGGAGTTTCCTCAAAAAATTAAGAAGAGAATTACCCTATGATCCAGTGTTCCAACTACTGGATTTTTTTTTTTTAATATTTATTTATTTTTGAGACAGAGCATGAACAGGGGAGGGTCAGAGAGAGAGGGAGACACAGAATCCGAAGCAGGCTCCAGGCTCTGAGCTGTCAGCACAGAGCCCGACGCGGGGCTTGAACTCACGGACTGTGAGATCATGACCTGAGCCGAAGTTGGACGCTTAACCGACTGAGCCACCCAGGCGCCCCTCAACTACTGGATTTTTAACCGAAGAATAAAAAGAAGAAAAAAACACTAATTCGGAAAAATATATGTACCCTTGTGTTTACTGCAAAATTATTTACAACAGCCAAATTGTGGAAGCAGCCCAAGTATTCATCAATAGATGAATGGATAAAGATGTGGTATATCTATACAACGGAATATTACTCAGCATAAAAAAGAATAAGATCTTGCCATCTGCAAAAATACAGATAGAGCTAGAGAGTACAATGGTAAGTGAAATAAGTCAGTTAGAAAAAGACACCATATGATTTCACTCATGTGAAATTTAAGAAGCAAAACAAATGGACCAAGAAAAAAAGGGACAAACCAAAAAACAGACTCTAATTATAGAGACTTAACAGATGGTTACCAGAGGGGAGGTAGGAAGGGTGTTAAGTGAAATAGGTGAAAGGGATTAAGAATACTCTTATCATGATGAGCACTGGGTAATGTGTAAACTTGTTGAATCACAATATTGTACACCTGAAGTTAATACATCATTGTATGTTAGCTGTACTGGGATTCATTTTTTTCTAATTAAAAAAAAAAATCAGGTCCTACTGGCCACTAGAGCCAGGCAATCCCAGGGTGTATCCTCTGGGTGGCAGCGACAAAAGCTGAGGTGCCAGATGTGTGCACATGCAGCTTCCAGGGAGACAACAGCGATGTGGAGTAGGCCAGAGGAAGAACACAAAGATGGTGTCTCCTGCTTCATCAGTCTCTGGGGAGGATTGCAGTCAACCCCTAGACATATATTTTAGAAGCCAGGATCAGGCAGGAGCTTTTAAAATATGCAAATAGGATTCTCAGGGAAATACTGAGATGTAAGTATTTCTATCTACTCCCGCTGTGCTGATGCTGAGGTGGATAGCCACAGTGAGTCCTCACAAGCCCTTTCAGAACTTTGTCTTTGCTTTTCTTTGTCTCCTGTACAGAAGTCATGTTGGCTTTCAGTGGCAGATGTTATGAGAGCCTGTCCCTCAGGTGGAAGTCTTAAAAGCTGGGTACAAAAGGTGTTGGGTACAAACACTTTGCTCCTCAGGAAAAAGCTGGGTGTTGTGAAATACCTTCCAACCATATATCACTCTACTAGAGTTGAGGTCTGTAGGCAGAGTGTGTTTTAGTCTTTCCTACCCATTTCAGTGAGGGTGTTTTCTTGTTTGTCTGATCTGTAGGAGTCACTAAGCTAGTTTTTGAATTTCTTTCAGAGGGAACTGCTCCATGAGTAGCTGCTGATTCGGTGGGTATGTGGAAGAAGATGAGTTTAGGAGCCTCCTTTTTGCCATCTTTGACTGGAACTCCCAAGATAAAGTTTTATTTTATGCTCACACTACCTATCCATCCCAGTTCTTCGGGTGCTCACCTCGGCCTCTCCCTCACTCTGGGATTCAGGCTCATGGAGTAGCCAGCTCTCCAGATGCTGCTGCTTACTGTGGCAGGGGGCAAAGCACTCTGGAAGATCTCTCGTCAATAATTAATGCTCTGCTTGCATCTCCTTGGCTAGAAAAAGTCACACGTCTCACCAAAACCCAATGGTGCCAGAAAGCGCAGTGCTCTTTTATGTGTAGAAAATGAAGAGCCAGAATTGTTTGGTGACCAGCACTAATTAATAATAGTGAGCCGAGAGGGGCTCAGTGAAGACCGAGGGTGGATGTGAATCACCGTGGGACTGAGATTAGGCACCATAGAAAAATAGGAAAGATCAAATAAAGGATGGTAAAGTCATCACGAATACCTCTGCAGCCATTAAGCACCATATTTTGAAGAATATGTAATGACACAGAAAATGGCTAAAACATGTCTCAAAATTGTGTATATACGCCAAGCCCAATAGTATATATGTAAATTTATGCGGCAAAACTACTCAAAAAATATATGAAAAAGTAAAAGAAGGTTTTTTTCCTTTTTACCTTCCCAACCTGAATATAAAATGTCAGCTTTAATATTGTTTCATTCTCCTCTTTTTTTTCCTATTTCTTTCTCCCATTATACCTTTCTAAGTCATCTTAAACTGATTAATAGTGATAAGTAAAGCAGACAGATTTTTCAAAGGATTAGATTCTGCTGCTGGGTTTTGAGGAATTAGTGGGTGTTCCTGCATTCATATTGAATAGTTTCAATTAATAATCTGGCTTTAAAAATTGAGAAATGAAACTTTTATTTCCAAGAGACAATACATTTGGGTGAAAGTAGAAAAGCTAGTAAAGAAATAAGAAACATTACCAAGGACTTAGTATTCACACAAAATTCCACAAAACAGGCTGAATTCCTGTCATATGTCATGGAGAAAATAGGTGATGATAGGGAATAAGTCCCTTTAAGGCAGAGGGAGTGAGGGTGAAGGGCTGTTGAACAGCTCGAGTATAATATTTAGTTGATGTAAAATAGTTTCATCTGGTACTTTGAAGTAGGCAAATGTATTTCTTTACCACAAAGTCAAAGTATAAACAGGACATTAGTAGAATGGCTTTTTATAAACATCTGGATAATGTATTCATAAGGCCTAGGCCTAAAGATTCAAGAATCACCTGGCAATAATTCCAAATCCATCACTGATTAGAACACTTTTCAAACATAAAACCTCTGGTACTTGGTGTGGTTTTAGATTGCACTGGAACATTCCCTAAGCTTTAACCCACTTCATAAACACTCTATTGAGGTATAGCCTTAAATTTAGAGTTTGAATTTTAAAAGGAAGGGGTAACTAAAATCATCAAAAAATAGGTAAGTCAAAACTCTAAAATATTTAGTAATCAAATGGAAACTATTATTTCCACTTTTAGAACTACGGTTTAACTTTTGGGAGAAATCAAAATCTACTACTCCTTTGAATTACAAAAAAAAATCATCAAATATCTACTCAATTCCCCACAATTTTTTTCCCTTTTCAGGTAATTTCTGCTTTTAAATAGCAAAATAGACATAATTTTAAAAATTATTTTCTTAGTTGCCTTGCAAGAATATTATAGAATCTAATAGGTATCATTTGCTGGGAATTTTTCCTAAGCAACCTGGTGTAATGCCTTAAAACTGCCAACAGATTTGCTGAGCTTGTCATGAACGTTCTGCTTTTATTAAAAATAAATCACTCATCAAACCTGTGACTAAGCACAATCATTAATTACCAAAATTTAAACATTTGGCTACCAGGTTGACTTTGGCAACCAAAATTTCCAGCTCACTAAAAGGGGCAAAAAGGACTTGAGGGTTGAATGAACTCATTCTGGCCACTTGATCATGTAGGTGGAAACATCAATAATACGTTATAATAATATAATATTTGAAATATTAAGTCAACTCACAAAACGTCTTGGGTTCTTAAGCCATTTTCTGTGCTAGATTCTGTGAAGATATGCTATATCTGTGAGCAAAACAAATGCAATTCCTGTCCTCTAAGGAAAAAAAAATTTCACACATTTGCAAAAGCTTGCTGAGCACGTATTTCCCCGACAAACCCGAATACCACCCTCAGGCTCTCCATGCTACTCTAGAACAAGCATTGTTCATATATTTATTTATCTCTATATGCCTAGCACTTTGTATGCACACTAATACATGGTAGGCTTTTAATAAATGTTTGACGGATGGATGAATAAGACATAAGTTATTATTTCAATAATGATGTCCATTACTAGTAGATGATGAGTTTAACACAGACAACTTAAGTTTAGGAAAAATTTAACCTCTCTTTCTCGTCTGTGCAGTAACTGTTCTCAAACTCCATGGATATATTTAAAATCGATATCATCTGAATTTCCAGCTAAGTCTGACAAAGAATCAGTCACACAGCAACTCCAGAGAAAGCCCAGATTAAGAGGCAAGGGCATGTTGCAGCTCCTCCAAAGTCAAATGAACTGAAGTTGAGTGGAATAGGAATTCAATAAATGGCCACCCTCCACAGGTAGCATATCGACCACAAACACCAGAAAAGGTCCCACTGGGCTCCTTTTGCATGCACTTGTCAAGGAAAGAGACACCTGGGTATCTCAGCACATCATCTATGTGCTGCTCAAAACTAAGTCAAAGCTAAGCAAAGCCTCCTCCTCTGTTCTCCCCCAAGACAGAGTCAGTTTATCACAGTGCCTTACTCTCCATACCTGCCTCTCTAGTCCAGGCTGACTCACAGGGTCTGAGTAGGAGGGCTGGCCTTTTGAAGTATTCAGCGTGACTCAGCTGTCATTCAAGGAAGTGTTGATTCTCTGTTGAATTCTGAAGAGGTATAGTCATCATATGAACTAGAGAAACCAGGGGTCAAATCCATTTTTGACAATAACAGTATGATCTATAGAGTAGCTTTCATAACCAGGCTCAGCCTCAGATTTCTCATTTGTAAATGGAGATAGTATCTAGCTCAGAGTGTTGGTGAGTCTGTAAAACAGCTTATACAGGATGCCTGGCACACTGTAATTTAAAATAGCAGCCATCATTATTATTCTACTGTTTGGAGCCACCCCTCTTCCTATACATCCAGAGGCCCAAAGCCCATATATTCCACATAAGCATTCCACTCGCGCCTTCCTCCACAGACCCCACTCCCTGGCACTGCTACAATTGTTATTACTATTGCTATTAGTATCAATAATAACGTCCAACATTTGCATTGTCACTTAGAATTTACTAAGAAGAGTCTCATAAAACTTCTTTACTTTTACAAAATCATAAAAGGTAGGCATTGTTACTCATATTTTAAAAATTAAGACACTTTTGGCTCAAATTTAAGTAATTTGCCCTATATCACACAATTAGCAATCAAAGGAACCAAAATCTGGGGCCCCTGGGTGGTTCAGTCCAGTTAAGCATCGAACTTTGGCTCAGGTCATGATCTCATGGTAACCATACTGGATCCCCTGCTGTTAGCACAGAGCCCACTTCTAATCCTCTCCCTCTTTCTGCCCCTTCCCTGCTCGCATGCATTCTTTCTTTCTCTCTCTCTCTCTCTCTCTCTCTCTCTCTCTCTCTCTCTCTCAAAAATAGGCATTAAAAAAAAGTATTAAAGGAACTGAAATGTGAACCAAGATTTTGCCAATACCTACAATGAATATTTTATGGAGAATACATGCTATCTCTCACTCCTCTCCCCAAGCTATGCCTCATCCCCCATCCCATTCCTCCAATTTGCTACTAGTGTTCCTTTCCTTATGTTTGAAAATACAGAGCATAGGTTACATTTAAGATGAAGTTTTACATATTACAGAAATAAGAATATTTACCCAAAATTCATCCAGCAAATATTTTAAGCACTCCTCTCGGTTTGGAAGATATGACAGTAAATGTTATTTTGTTATCATGGTTTGTGACTCTTTGGGGTTTCTTATGGTCCTACACTCTGCATTGTTTCATCTTTGAAAACATGGAAGACGTAACTGTTTTTGTATACTGCTGCTCAGGTCAACACCCTGTTCAAGATACCTGTATCCTTTATAAACAGAGACCTGTCCCTTTAAACTCCTGATGAGTGCGGATAACTATAATCACTGAAGGTCTGAAGCCTCCTCCTCTCCTGTTGGCGGGGAGCAGAAAAGTTTTGGGTTGGCCCATGCATAAAGTCTTGAAGACATCTCAGGAAATCAGGGAACCACAGATAGCGATATCTTTCATCTTTTCTAAATGAGAGAATACTGCTGGCAGATTTGCTGGCCCTGGAGGGTGAGGACTGGTGCTGGTTGACATCCTAGGTGCTCAACTGAGGGCAAGTCACTTTAGGCCTCCAGCTCTAGAATAAGCTAGTTAGGAAGCGGGAGAGGAAGGAACAGTGCCCTCCTCCTCCCCATCCTTCCTCTTAGCGCAAACCTTCCTTTCCCTCATATTTCTCATTATTCCCTCTTACAGCTATCCCCATAAATTTCTGGCATATGTTCAGGCAAAAGTAATACTGAGTATTACCACTTATGGCCCATTACTAGATGACCTGTTATCACCAAGTCCAAAGATAATTATGCATGCTATTATAACGTGTCAAATCTAATTTCTTATTAATTTTATTTGATGCTAATACCAAAACCATTCATGAGTTCTCAATCTTCATGGTCTGTTGTTTAAGCAGCATGATCATCTACTCACAGCTTTAAAACCATTAAGTGACTTTCTAACCAAGACCATCCATCCTCTGTGGAATTCTTCGGTAATTCTCTCATTGAGATACTTTGGTATGCACCTGCTCACCAAGAAGAGCCTAACCAAAGCTCTTAACAGCAGAAAATAACTCTATGGTCTGGAATCAAAGTCCTTCCTGAAAAATTCAATAAAATAACATTTTATCCATTAACGAACATGTATAATCCATACATTCTTAATTATGGGAAACCTGGAAATTCTTTTTCTTCTTGCACATTTCCTGCCAGGTGCAAAAGAAATAAGCTTCTCCAATTCAGTCTCAATCCTTCTTTCTTTGACCCTCACAATCGCCATGCATCTCCTCACCTCACTATCTCTCTTGCTTCTTCCTCCTCCATGCGTAGAGACCTCACCGAGGGTCAGGCTTCGGTTTTTTGCACTTATTTTTTCACACTCTTTCTACACTCTACTCCCTTGGAAATTTCATCCCCTCCAATAAGGTCAGTTATCAGAGCTATTTAGAGGCCTGTTTCCCACTCCAAGTCTATAATCCCCCACTCCGACCTCTCTTCCAGGCCCCTAACACTGGTTGCTAATCATCTAACATCTCTGCCTGGATTGGACCCCAAGCCAAAAGGATCATCTTCCTGCTTGCTTCCTTTATTGATATTGGCTTGAAATCCTAGAAACTAAGCTCCCGTTCATATTCCCATTCCTATCTCTGAGTTGGCTAGGATTAGATTCTACTGCAAGTAACAGTATCTCAAAGTCTCAGTGGCTTCAAGATAGTTTAATCCTCTCTCATGGAGAAGTTGGTGAAATTCAGTCTAGGGCTGTAATGACAATCCATGGATCCAAATGAGCAGCCAGAACCAGACCAAGACCAAGATAGCAGATTATCTAAGTGACATAAGAAAAGTGATGGAAGGAAAGGTTGTGTTCCAGCCAACTTCTAGGCATGTTGCATGATACTTCTGGCCAGAACACAGTCTCATAGCTACGCCTAGCCACAAGGAAAGTTGGGAAATACAGTTTTTACTCTAGATGGCCAAGTTTACAACTAAAAATCAGGGATTTTATTACTGTGAAGGAAGAAAGAACACATACTCGGGTGTGATTAGCAGTGTCTGACAGCATTCTCCATTATCTAATTGTTCTTTGATATTTTATTCTACAATGAATCTAGTATCAGCATTGCTATCAGTACAAAATTTTAAATTGTAAACTTAAATCACATCATTCCCTGGTCAAAAATTTTCCATGGCTCCCCTATCCCTACATATAAATTAAAGTCTGTATTTTTAAACTAGCTCCTTAAAGCCATCTAAAAGTTGATTATAGACTACTTTTCTTGTCTTATCTAATACCATTACCCCAAATTGAGACAACCTATTTGCCATAATATTTGCTATTTATTAAGAGCCAGAAAGCTTACATAGATTACAAACAATCTTCACCAAAAAAAATATCAAACCACACAAAAAAGCAAAATCAATATTATTATAATAATATTATCCTCATTTTAAAGATGGGGAGTCTGAGACTCAGAAAGGTCAGGTAGCATGGGTCTAGTCCATATTTATAAGAAGGGATATGAAGCTATACTGTGTGACCCCAGAGTACATTGCTCCTCTGCATCCTCCACCCCTACCCCTACCCCATTAAACACGGGTAGTCATCAGACAAGTTCTCCTTCTTTATGGCTTTGTTCCTGCTGTTTCCTCACCAGTAATGTCCACATCCTCCATCTCTGTTGATATTCATCAGTTGTTGACATTCAAATCTTCTCCCGTGATCAGTTAAAATACTCTTCCCTTCATGAAAACTTCTCTAATTTATTTGCCTCCCTCTACTCAATTCCCCAACAACCAGAAGTACTGTCCTATCTGAACATCCACAATATTTTGTTTGCATTTCTTTAAAGTCTTAATCATATACTATTTTACAACATGGTTGGGTATATCCCAGCTTGCCCATCCTCAAGGCTTCTCACGCCCAGAGTGCTGGACCAATGTGTTTGTCATGTGCATCCCCAGTGTAAGGACTACTGGGTACCAGGCATTCGGGATAATCATCTAATTTGTGTTAAGTAAATAAATTGGAATTTGAACATATCAAGTTTGCTTAAGAATAGGCACACCTGTTTAAGATGTATCTCCATACCCTGTTGAGCATATTCTCTGTGACAACTCTGATGCCAAAATTAGCAAAGGGAAGTGAGAATGGAAAGAATTTATCACACCCCAGTGATATCCTCATCATGTCTTTACATCCTCAGGGTCACAATGTACTGATTAGGAAATAGAAGATCTTGTAATCCTAGTGACCTAAACAACCTTCCTCAACCCTTGTTGCTTTTCCTCCTTCAGTTCAAATTTTGTCCTCTCAGCTCTGTCCCCATTCCATTAACTTCTTGCCCCTTTACTGTTCTTCCCAATTTTCTGCTTAGTCTTAGTCATAAGATTCTAAAATACTGGTAAAAAGAAGAGTACTTTTTCACACAACTGGTTATACAATTTTGCTCCTAACTGGAGTATTTTTGTTTGGTTTCTATTTTCTAAATTCTAAAAGGCTCATGCTGACTTAGAATTCAATCTAGACAATTTTTATGTCAGAGTACCAACAAAAATATCACAGCCTCATTCATTTCCTATCACCAGTCCAAAGCCCGAGATCTCATGCTTGGTAGGGATTTCATAACTGTTTAATGAAGAGTGAATAAATGAATGAGTCCTGAGGAGCCTGCTTTCCTTCTGACCCCTCCCTCACTATACTTCAAAGAATTAAACTGACATCATTATATCCAATATTATACTGGATATTTATTTATTTATATCTAATAAAATATCAAATATTTTAATTCAAAGTAAACACGTATTTATTACCAGAAAATGCACATTGATGATCCATTTATTAGAATGGAAAATAAGCATCACAGTTTTTTTTGTCTCAGTGCAAAAGAGAGTGTATGGATGTTGCCTAAAACTAAGCAACTGCAAAGGGGAAAAAGAGTAAGAAATTTTCTTTTAGAATTTCAGGTTTAGTGTCCAGAGGCCTGAGATTTATCCTACCTCCTACCTATTCAGCCAAGAGGTTAAATCTATCCTGGAGTGAAAGGAGACCCAAGATAACTCTCAGCAGATTTGCCCTATGAATAGGAGGAGCTCCTATGGGCTGAACACATTTGCGCACCCCAAGTTCACAGCACCAATCATTCCCACTGCTTGACACTAATAAGTGCCTAGAAAAGACTACCTTCCTACTACTACTCTCCATGCCCTACCAGGAAAAGAAATGGCTACTGGGCCAAAGAGCTTGAGAGGATCTCAAAAGGTATTCAAACATACTGAGCAAACAATCCAAAGGACTGATGTTATAGCATGCACATGGGAAAATCAGTCATACGAACAAAGAGCAGGTCCCACAGCTATGAAGCAGTGGCCGGTATTCTCTCAGAGCAATCATAGCTAAGCTTTTCAACTGGGAAATTGAGAGGAAGAGAGAGAGAGAGGGAGAGCGAGAGGGAGAGCGAGATCTCTTGTATTGAAAATATGCTATTCTTAGTGATTTGTTTTTTTCTACTGAATGTCTCCTCAGTGCTTACATCACTCCCTTGGTGTCTTAGAGAATTTTTTGAACTCTTATCCAGCACATGATCATCTAACACATTGTAAAAGTACCGAATGTATCCTCAGGAGAGCACTGGGGTCACAGTGGCAAGGGCAACATAGCAGGTAAACCCTCAGTGTGCTCAGCATCTCTAAAAGAGTTAATAGGCCTCTGCATGTTCCTAGGAAAACTATTTGGTACTAGGTTCAAGCTATTAGATCAGATACTGACCTAAAAAGCATTGGTCCAGTAGAGAGAGAGCCTCCACCCTGAGATTCAAATGTAACTCATTTTTGTAGAACAATTCAGCAATCTCTATTAAAACTAAAAATCCATATTTTTCAATCCAGAAATTCCAGATATTAGGAATTGCCATAAGTAAATAAGTGCACAAACATGCATGTACTTGAATTTTAATTGCAAGATTGTAAAAGTGAAAAATTAAAATACTCAGCATGTCCATAAACAGGGGAATGGCTAAATAAACTACAGAAGATAGTACATCATGCAATGAAATAATCTGCAGAAGCTAAAAACAATAAGAGAAAGTTCTACTTCTGGATATAGAGTTGTTCATGGCAGGCCAACATTCCCACTAAAACAATAAGAAAAGTCAAATAAACTACAAAAATAGTTACATTAAAAACATTAGAGTTACTAAAGCAAAGAGGACTATGAAAAAGTAAAATTCCAGAATGAAAAGATTTCAGAGGTGGCCAAAGTATATGCAGCTACCTATAGGGACCATTTGTCACTCCTGAGTTGGCTCACTCTAGAGGATCAGGGAGACAGAATCAGAATAGGCCTGGGCAGAGGGCAGCTGCTGGGACTGAGAAACTAGCAGATCCTCTGGCAACCATTTGAACTTCAGTGACAAAATTGGAAATGTGAGGGGCCCTGACCACAGAGTTGGTCTCCCCGGCAAGTTTTTTTGTCAAGTTCTGAAGCTGCCTGCAGAAAACTATAAGAACTAAGCTGAAATTTCTCAAAAGCAGACCAGAAATTCTGCGGTCTCTCAGTGCTAAGGATTCAAAGATCTACCAGGCTTTTGACCGAAAGCCCTGAAGGCCCATACTACAAAAATAGGGCAAAGTGAAAGTAGACTGAGTCTTAACCTATTCTGAAGCAACATAATATATGCTTGGATTAAGGTACTCAGTCCCTCAACTTAATCTGTGTAGCAGAGGAAAGGTAAACCTATGAACCTTCCACAGCTTTTGAAAACAATGTCTGGCATTCAAGCAAAAATTATAAGGCATAGAAAGAGTTAGAAAAACACATATCATATCAAGAGGGGAAAAAATGAAAAATAAAAGCAATGAATTAGCGCTACATGTACTGATGTAAAAAGATTTCTACACTGAGTTGATAGAAAAAACATAAAACTACACATTTACATAACATTTGTACACATACATGTCCATGCATGGAAAAGAAATCTGTAATTTCTTAAAAACTCACATCAGTGATTACATCTAAGAATACTGACTTGGATACAGTGGTTGGCAGTGGGGGAGGGGGAGTCAAGCAAAATATTTATGTGGATTGCTCAAAACTGCCTATTTTAAAAAGTAACTAATTCTCAAAACCAGTTAAATGTTTCAGTCACCTTGGAAGTAGAGAGATAGACACAGCTTTCTGCATCGCAGGAAAGGAGGCACTTGATTATAACAGCTGGGAAATTAGTGCACTAGCAACCTATTTGCCTTGATGGGAGAGAAGGAAAGAAGCTGGTAAGAGTAGAGGGAGTGGGAGGTTTCTTCTTTTGAACTACCCAGTAGTGGTGACTTTAGTCATATCCATTTTGCTCATACAATTTTGCATCAGTGATCTTCATTTGGGTAGGAAACAAAGGAGTAACTTTCCGAATATTTGACCCTGTTGTGCAAAGAACTCTGAAGTTAAGCAAGGAATTGGAAACAAAGGGTAAACTCAAAGTAGGTAGAAGATCATCTGATAAAAGCAAACACAGACACACATACCAGGCTTGATGAGGCCTGCCACAAGCTAGAGAAAACTAATAATCCAAGAGGAACGCTCAAAATTAGGAGCTGGGATAAAGTGTGTGGAAGGATCCCCAGCCAGGCCTGGATTCCTCCAAGAAGTATCTCCCTCCCCTGTGTTCCCACAAGACTTCGTATCTCTCTTACGAATCTTAGCATAGCCTTCCTTGACATGAAGTCTTCATGTACACATCTCTGCACTCAACACTGAGGCCCCCGAAGACTGGATGGATCTCAGTATCCTACCTCACTCCTAGCAGAGTGTCCTCCCGTGGTCAATGCTCTACACTTGTTTTGACCTAAGTCAAAATAAAGAGACTTCTGACTATGGTGCTTATCAACAAGGAAACAGTCAGACCTTCAAATTGCAGGGCATCATTTACTGAAACAATCCACTTTGAATTATGAATTCTCTACTGTCTCCTTAGCCTTATGCTAAGCTGTTTTTCACGGCATAAACATTTTCATGGCTCCTCTCTTCTTAGTCTGCTTTCTGATCAGCCTCACTTTCCTTTCCTCCTGAAGGTGCTAAATGGGTCAGCGATCTTGAGTTATGGGGAACATGCAGGCAAGAAAAGTAACACAAAGGCAAACCTTGAGGAACAGTTCCCAGTGGAGAACCACTATTCAGGAAGCATGTAATAAGTATTTATTGACTATCTGACAACCAAAAAGTCTGTTCTGGCTAAAACGCATCACAGTAGTGTGTAAAAGGACAACTGCACAATACTGTGCTACTGGAGCATTCCATGCTTACTCTAGTTCAGGAAGATTTTTCATTTTTCACTTTTCATTTTGATAGAGGACCAACCACCCAGGTAAAAATTTTCCCCTAATTGTGCCTAAGGGTAATTCCTTATCCCAGGAAAAGACTGCTTGAGGGCAGATAAAGCTCTTTTGAAAATTTTCTGTTCAAAGCAGATACTGTGGAAGAAATGACTTCATAAGAAAAGGTCTAAATATGTTTCTTAAGTAGAGGAGGAAGGGGTGGGACTTTTTTGTTTTGTTTTTTGATAAACATGCAGATGCTCCTCCGATCCCTTTGGCCACTGCTTTCTGGCACTCCCTCTTTATTGGCCTAAGTTTATTCCCCTACAGACTTAATTCTTCCCTAGTGGCCTTGAGGCGCTATCTGCTGACAAATTTGCGGCAAGGCCATGTGTGGCTTGGCAAATCCATAGGTGGGCTTCCCATGCTTATTAACAACCCAAAGCCAGGGGATCAGTTAAATTATAGGTCTGTCCAGACACAGGCCCATGGGTCTAGGTGTTGTTGACCTACAAGAAAAAGGAGGGAGTTAGCCAACTTCTCTAGCTGGTCACATCGCACAAACAACAAAAAAGGGAACTAAGGCCCACCAGGAACCAAGGACGGCTTCTGGGCATGACTATCCCAGGGCTTGTGGGTACATACTGTCTGCTTAGCACTATACAAAGAATATAGGACCTAGTCCTTGCTTTCACAGAAGTTACAATCTAATGAACATATGCAGAACATATGCAGAACATATGCAGAGAAACTAGAGATCTTTCCTGCACCACGCTATTGATCCTTTGTTCAATACAGCACTTACCAAAATCTGAAACAACTTAATTTACATCTTTATTGTCTGTCTCCTCCACCAGAATGCAGGCTACATGTCTGCAAAGGTTCTCTCTGTCTTGTTCTCCTCTGTAACTCAGTCTTAGGACAGGCCTATTCCATACAAACTGCTCAATCAGTATTTATATATGTATTCACTTAAGGCAATGGGTCCTGTTCTAGATACTAAGGATTAGGCAGTATCTGATAAGATAAGCAAGGTTGCTTCTCTCACTTGGAGGGGACAGAAAGCAAAGAAGTACACAATGAAATAAGATAATTTCCAACAAAAATAAGTGCCATTAAGAAAATACAATCTAGCGATCACCTCTGAATCCCTAATTTCCCTGTTCCCACATCCAATCAATCAGCCAGTCTCGAATTCTTTGCCTACAAAACAGCCAAATCTGACCACTGACCACCGTCTCCACTGCTACTACCACAGTCCAACTCTCATAATCTCTCAGCAAGTCACTGGCAACAGCCTTATAAATGCCTGGTCTTCTTACTTCTATTCCTGCTCCCCGCAATCTACGTCCCACCCAGAGGTCAGGGATTTCCTAAAGTATGAATCAGTCTGTATCACTCCTCTGCTTAAAACCCATTTCCATTAGGGTAAAATGCAATCTCCAAACCAAGGCCTAGATGACCTTCCATGAAAATGTGGTCCTGCCGACCATTTTGCCAGCCACTTCCTACCTCTCTAACCCTTGTTCCCTCTGTTCCAGTCACATCAGCTTCTGTCAATGCCTGGAACAAGCCAAGTGGTTCTCCCTGTTGAGTTGTTATCTCTGGCCCAAGGGGCTCTACACCCAGGTCTCTGAATGAATATGTCCTTCTCATCATTCAAATCTAAGCTGAATGTGATCTAGAAAGGTCTTTCTTTTCTGACCAGTGTAGCTAGTACAATCACTACTATGCCCAAGTCAACACTACCACATTACTCTATTTTATTTCTTATAGTATTTATCACTATCAGAAATTACATTCTTTTTTGTTGTTTTTTTTTTTAGCTTATATCTGCCCCCACTAGTGTGTAATATGTATGAAAGCAGGAATCATGTTTGTTATTCACAGTCATTGTTCAGTTTCCAGTGACTTTCAAGGGGTAGGCCCTCAATAATTTTTTTTAAATAAATGAGAGCAGCTTGAAGGACTACTTTAGACAGTGTCTAGGGACAGTCCCCCTGAGGAAGTAGTATGTGAGTTGAGACTAGAATGAAGCAAATGAATGGATGAATTCTTTACATAATTTAGAAGCTAATCTACCTATTTCCCAGAACCAGGCATTCTTCTATCAGGGCTTGATTTATTGTTTTTGCCCTGGATTCTTGGGCCTATGACAATACCACCAGCCTCCTTTTCCTGGCCCTTCTCAACAGCCACCTGCTGTCCAGAGATAGCAAGATATCTTAATATGACTGACTGGAAGGATGGCTGAAATGGTTAACTTTATGTGTCAACTTGACTGGGCCATGGGATGCCCAGATATTTGGTCAAACATCATTCTGGGTATTTCTATGAGGGTGTTTCTGGAGGAGATCAATGTGAGTGGGTCTCATCCAATCAGTTGAAGGTCTATATAAACAAAAAGATTTCTCTCTCAGAGTAAAAATCTCTCCTACCCAGCCTTCAGACGGGGTCATAGTTTTCCCTGCCTTCAAACTGAAACATTGGCTCCTCGCAGGTCTCGAACATACCAGATTTTTTTTTCATATGAACTCTTCATACTTTCTAGTTGTTAGACTTCTGTTTTTATGGGAAAGCATTTTCTCCATTCTTCTGAATTTTTAAACCTCAGCTTTATTGGTATTCCCACCATCAGAGCTAAAACTATCTAAGTAATGAACCTGTCCATCTCTTTTTCATTTCTATTCCATCAACAGTCAAAAAGTGACTCCCACTAGTACTAGTCTGTCCACATATGTGGGAGTGTATTTATTTTTAAGTATTTAACTTTCAATCCACCTGGAATTTTTCTGGAGAACACACCAGCTTTTGGATTGGGACCATATTATTGGCCTTACTGGCTCTCAGGCCTTCAGGCTCCTGGATCTCCAACTTACAGATCTTGGAACTTATCGCCCTGCATAATTTTATGAGCCAGTTCCTTATAATAAGTAAATTATACATACAACACTTTTACTGGGTCTTTAGCTCCCCACCTTGTTTCTTAAAAAGGAGATACAACACAACTTTTCTGGGGGACTCAATGTTACACTTATGAATTTCCACCATTGTAGAGTATGGCAATCCAGTTTGTGGCTACGCTTTAGTTTTCCTGTCTCTTCCTTCAGTGTCAAAATGTCCACTATCATTCCTATGTCTGCTGATATGTCCTTAAAAATCAGAAATCGAAACTTGTTAAAAATAATGTGCTAAGAATAACCAACACAATATTGAAGAAGAACAAAGCTGAAGGGCTGGCACTACCCAACTTTAAGACCTACCCTAAAACTACAGTAATCAAAACAGGATGGAGTGTTGGTGAAAGAATAGATAAACAGATCAATGGAATAGGATAGAGATTCCAAAAATAGACTCACATAAATACAGTCATCTGATCTTTGACAAAGAAGCAAAGGCAATACAATGGAGCATAGATAACTTGTTCAACAGAAGATGCTGCATATCCACATGCAAAAAAAATGAATCCAGACACAGACCTTACACCCTTCACAAAAAACTAACTCAAAATGGATCATGGATCTACATGTTTATATTCATAGATATAAGATTCCTAGAAGATAACATAAGGGAAAACCTAGATGACCTGGGTACAGTGATGCCTTCTTAGATACAATGTCAAAAACACAGCTCATGAAAGAACTGGTAAGCTTGACTTCGTTAAAATCAAACACTGCTCTGCCAAAGATAATATCAAGAAAACTGGAAGACAAGACAAAGACTTGGAGAAAAAGGCACATGTGATAAAGGACGTTTATCCTAAATATACAAAGAACTCTTAGAACTCAACAAGAAGAACAGCTTGATTTGAACATGAGCCAAATCAACAACTTGATTTAAAAATGAGCCAAAGCCCTTAACAGACACCTCACCAAAGAATACATACTGATAGCAAACAGATATATGAAAAGATGCTACACATCATATGTAAACTGGGAACAAGTACGAAACTCCATTAGAATGGCCAAAATCTAAAACACTGACAACACAAAATACTGGCCAGGATGTAAAGCAACAGAAACTCTATTTCATTGCTGGTGGTAATGCAAATTGGTACAGCCACTTTGAAAGGCAGTTTGGCAGTTTCTTACACACCTAAATATGCACCATCCAGTAATGGTGCTCCTTGGTATTTACCCAAAGGAGTTGAAAACTTATGTCCACGTAAAAACCTACACATGGATGTTTATAGCAGCTTTATTCATAATTTCCAAATGAATTCCAATTGATCACTTGGAAATGATCAAGATGTGCTTCATCAGGTAAATGGACAAACTGTGGTATGTCCAGACAATGGAATAGTACTCAGTGATAAAAAGAAATGAGCTACCAAGCTGTGAAAAGATACGGAAGAGCCTTAAATGTATATTACTAAGTAAAAGGAGCCAATCTGAAAAGGCTATCCATTGTATGATTCCAGGTTTATGACATTCTAGAAGAGACAAAATATGGAAATAATAAAAAAGATTGGTGGTTGCCAGGACTAGGGGCAGAGAAAGATGAGTAAGCAGAGCCCAGAGGATTTTCAGGGCAGAGAAAATAGTCTGAATGATACTGTAATGATGGATATATGTCATTATACACCTGTCCAAACCCATAGAATGTTACAACACCAAGAATGAACCCTAAAGTAAACTCTGGTGAAAAATTTTACCATTCTCTGGCACCTGGGTGGCTCACTAGGTTAGGTGTCCACTTCTTGATTTCACCTCAAGTCATGATTTCTAGGTTCCTGCAATCCAGCCCCAAATTTGGGCTCTGTGCTGACAGTGAGTAGCCTGCTTGGGATCCTCTCTCTGTCTCTGTCCCTTCACCACTTGCGCACATGCTCATGTGCCCTCTCTCTCTCTCACTCTCAAAATAAATAAACTTAAAAAAACATTTTCCATTCTGGTGAGTGATACTGATAATGGGGGAGGCTATGCACATATGGAGGCAGTGGGTACATGGAAAATCTCTGTACCTCCCTTTCAAGTTTGTTGTAAATGTACAAGTGCTCTAAAAACTAAGTCTTAAATAATAACAATAATATACGCTAAAGTCCCAAAAGTTCTTGGTGAGAAGAGCAGAGGTACTATCTCACTACATGGGGGTTGTGATAGCTATATGGAGGTGCTCAGAGGCTTCCTCTCTGATTTCTACCTGAACTTTTAATAAAATTTCCACCTTCATACAGGTATGGCATTGTTATCAACTGGTTTTGCCTCAACTAGGAGATTCCTAATACTAAGCACATGTATCATTTAGCACACAATTAAACAATAAAGAAAAGTATGTGTTGTTTACACTATTTGGTAGTTTATTTTTTCACTCACAATAAGCCTTTTCTGTGAATAAGTTTCATCACTGAATTATCAACAACATCGAACTTCCCAAAACATGTAAATTCAGAACCAAAGTCTAGAGGCTGGGAAACAATAAAGGTTCTCATGTGAAGCAAATATAGACCAAAAGACCCCTTATACCCAACACTAAAAACATTTGCTTTATTTGTGTACCTAAAACATCAACTTGAATTTGCTATTTCAGAAGGTCTATCAAGTGACCAGTAACAGTATAGAGCAAAGTTGAGGGAAAGAATTTCACTGTAAACATAAGTGAACAGCAAATGTCACATGATTTTACCAGTGTTCAGAGGCGAAATTCCGCCTGTGTCTATGAAGGTTGATCTCTCTCTTCCTGTTCTCAGAGTATGTTAAGAATATAATGATTCATAGATTAGAGCTCGCCACGGTGCCCTAGCCTTGAATTTTAGAATGTTTTACACGGACCAAAAAAAGTTTACCTTCCACTAAATACCTTCCCATGACATTTATGACCGTACGTTCCCTTTCAGGCAAGTAAGAACCCAAAATATCAGGCTGTGTGGCAAAAGGGGAAGAAGTTTGAGGACACTTCTGCTCATATCTTGGCAAGAACTGCCAAACTATAGCCATAGTGGGAGAGTGTCCAAAATGTCAAAATGTCTGCAGCTTAGGTAACAGACTTGTTTATTGAATAACTAACTAGCAGGGCTCAAAATTGATGCTCCTCCCCAAACAGGTCTGGGAATAATAAACATAAGTGATAGCAAGTAAGCAGTGGCTGTTCTTTTGGGGGGATGTGGACATCTCATGCTGAGTCGCTACCATCTCTTTTGCTTGGGAACTTAGAAGAACTTCATTCGTATTTCCAGGTTTCTGTTTGGGTCAACCATGAACACATAAGAATAGGAATGGGGGGGGGCGGTGAAAGAGAGAGAGACAGAGAGGCCACCTGGAACGTGAGCTGGGAGCCTGATCAGAGTTTCTCCAGTCATGCCATCTGGTGCGTCCTGGCACTTGTCATCCAAATTGCTGTTCTCCCGAACAAATTTCGTTTCTCCCAGACAGTTCAGCTTAAATGAGCTCATACTGTCTATCTGACACCTGTCAAAAGAAGAGTGAAAGATTTCTCTAAGCCCTGAACTCAAGGAGAGAGTGAGGTAGACAAAGAGAGAGAGAGGCAAGCAGGAGCAAGGAAGAGGGCAAGGAGGTGGGAGCTCTTCTTGGAGGGCTAGTGTATTTTTATCTTCACCCATCAATCTAATGCCAGAAGGTGGGAAAAGAAGGAAAAAGGGCCATTTCCAGTCATATTTGCTAAGAGAAATGTGATTGAATACATGAAATACGAAAACAGTACAAACTACCTTCGCTCTCACCTTGTGTCTTTTTTTTTTTTTTTTTTTGGTCTGTTCCTTTTGTGTCATGCTTTGTTTTGTTTTTAATTAAGAAAGGAAGAAATAGCAGTGGAGAAATCTGATCTGCTTTTGACAGCATGACCAATGCTCTTTTTCCATCCCATCTAGAGCAGGATTCAGTAACAGGCAAGGGCAAGTGGAGGAGTGATTTCATTAACTAAGTCTTGATTTTGAGGTTTGCATATCTGCAGATCTGTTTTTCCCTCACTAGGTCTTGGGGAACTGCCAAAATGGGCAAAAGAAGTGATGATAATGGATTGAAGCTGCCACAGGGCAAATCTCTGGAAGGGAAAGATATCATAAATAGTTGCCAGGAGGATACTGTCTGTGCCTTTGCCTTTCAAGTTGTAAGGTAACAGGGAATCTAATTTAGAAACTGTTATTTGCACAAGAAGGTACTGAAAAAAGAGAAGGAGGAAGGAGACAAGAGGGAAGCATAGGAAACAAATGTGCCTCACAGAAATACAACCAAGATGTCTTTCAAAATCCCCCTTCCAAAGCAGACGGTCGAAGCCTGTGGAGGCCTTGCTGACGCCATTACTGCCAGTGTTCGGATATTGGTTGGTAGTTCTCTGCCTTTTATTCTCTCAGCCTGGTCTCAAGTGGAACACACTGTTCTCTTTTGCAACCTTTAGTAACATGATCTTATGAAATCCTTAGCTACGTATTTTTTCTTTATTTCTAGTTCAATTATATCAGGACTGTTAGTTCTTAAATTGGAAAACAGAAAATCAAAAAACAAAAAACAAAAAACAAAAAACCTTTCTCAAAATGTCCTATGGTACAGTCTTAATCAAGTTACTCAAATGTAAAATGTGTCTAAATCTCCTGCCTCCCAAGGCTCTTGTTAAGTTTCAATTAAGATGATAAATAGCACACATACGTAAAAGCTGTTGGATATACGTTAGCTCTTTTCTCTTCCTCTCTCCTAATAAGAGATCCCTAGAATTTATAGCAGAAAATCCAGATCAGTAATGAGCAATATATAGGCATATGTCCATAAACTTAAGCTTCCTCAGGGAAATTATTCCAATTAAGATAAAAATCAGTATAATATCACAATGCCTCATTGGGGTATTTCTGAGCATCAGAATCCCTTTAAGAAAATATTCCAATGGAGAAGTATTTTAAATACACCATGGTGTTATGGATACAGCTGGTGCTAGGCAACGTGAACCATGTAAGCAGTGAAGATCTATTTCACAGCTTCTTTCCTTAGCAGGAGAAGGGATGACATTTTGTCGGCCTCGCCTCCCTGGAGATTAAAAACCAAGCACCAGAGGAAGGCCAGGCAGCTGACAAATAGGCTCTTCCCCTGCTGAGGAAAGGAAAACACAAGGCCCATGGAAAGCTTTCCTCTTCACAAGGTGAGTTTTCATTTCCTGTGAGAGTGTTCATGATACGGTTCCCTTTGCTAAAAGTCCTATCAAAATGGGCAAAGCAACACTATTATGTAGCATTTTAGAAGCACATTGGGTATCCTGACTCTTAAAAATATCAATTGGGGTGGGTGGGAGGAGGAACCCCACAAAGATTAAAAATCAATGCATGCCTAAATCAATGTACTGGTAATCCCTGGAGGCTGGGGGTACTCTGACAGAGATCTGCCTAGGAGACTTGAAAGAAAGGAAACATGGTATCAGGAGCTAAAGACATGTGTCCTGGAGTTTCTGCGTGGTTCAGTAGGTTAAGCATCCAATTCACTTTCAGCTCAGGTCATGATCTCACAGTTTGTGGGTTCGAGCCCTGTGTTGGGCTCCATGCTGACAATGTGGAGCCTGCTTGAGATTCTTTCTTTCCCTTTCTCTCTGTCCTTCCTCTGCTCCTGTTCTCTCTCTCTCTCTCTTGCAAAAATAAATAAACTAAAAAACAATTTTTTTAGGGGTGCCTGGGTGGCGCAGTCAGTTAAGGATCTGACTTCAGCTCAGGTCATGATCTCACACTCTGTGAGTTCAAGCCCCACATCAGGCTCTGTGCTGACAGCTCAGAGCCTGGAGCCTCCTTCCGATTCTGTGTGTCTCTCTCTCTGCCCCTCCCCTACTCACACACTCTGCCTCTCAAAAATGAATAAACGTTAAAAAAAATTTTTTTTAATTTTTCTAATGTTTTATTTATTTTTCAGAGAGAGACAGAGACAGAGTGAGAGCGGGGGAGGGCAGAGAGAGAGAGGAAGACACAGAATCCAAAGCAGGCTCCTGGGTCTGAGCTGTCAGCACAGAGCCCGACATAGGGCTCCAACTCACAAGCCATGGACTCATGACCTGAGCCAAAGTCGGACGCTGAGCCCCCCAGGCAAAAATAAATAAACTTTAAAAAAATAATAATAAAAGACAAGTGTCCTTATTTTGCCATTAACTAGCTAAGTGACCTCAGCCCCAAATTCCTCACCTGTAAAATGAAGGAGGGGAGCAGATGTTCTCTAAGGGCTCATCCAGCTCTAACATTTTTGAAATCTGTTTTCTAAAAGGAAAAGGAAGTAGAAATAGGAAGAAGCTGCTTATAAGAATTCCAAAACCACTAAAAACTGAAAAGTCCACTAAAATATGTATAGCAGCGAGGAGGAGGAAGAAGAGGAGGAGGCGGGGGAGGGAGAGGATGGTGTTAGCTTCATATGCGGACACCTGACTAGGAGCTCAGCACTGGTCTATGCACTTGACAGGTGTCAACCCTTGTAATCCACTCTGACTTCCTTTATGTCACACCTCCCATCACATGGACAACACTGGGATGAACACAGGCACTCTGAGGATCCAGCCAAGAGGAAGTTGATTTGGGGTTGTATTAGTTTGAGTTTATGGGGACGTATTTACCCAATTCACAGTTTCATTTCCATCCTGAAATGGCTCCTGGGACTACTGGTGTCATAATACAAAGGGGCAGGGCCAGAGGCCATCTTGTGCTAAGAATGTATCCTGCAACACCTGGCAATGAAAGTAGGGAGAGAGTGGTAGAGATCCAGATGCTAGTTGCTAGAAAAATTCTTCCAGTTTATCAAATTGTAAAACTGCAAATGAATGAGTCAATTCTCGTCTTTGCTTACTTAAAACGGAAGTACTCTCCTGTCAAGAAGAGAGTCAGTAATTCAGAGCATGTTATGAACACAACTTCTTTTTTTTTTTTTTTATGTTTTATTTGTTTTTGAGAGAGTGAGCGTGAGCAGGGTAGGGGCAGAGAGGGAGATAGTGATGGAGGACCCAAAGCAGGCTCTGTGCTGACAGTAGCAAGCCCAATAGGAACACAACTTCTAATTTTATATTTTATTTTTCCTTTTTAAGGAAGTCAGGTAAAATGGAATTTAGCAGAATTTCTGTTTGTAGGGGGCAAACCTGTAGTTATACTACAAACAGTGAGTGCAGTTATGTATGAGGTCACATGATTTATGTGTGCCAACCTACTGGATCTCATGTTAGGATATATAACATATTTGTCCTAACCAAGTCTGTCAATACCAGACATAAAACATACAAAAACCATGATTTATTGAGAGAAAGAGATGTACTTCGAGCATTCATGACAAATAGCCTCTTAGATTATTTAGGAATACAAATAGTGAAGAGTAAATCACCTTCAAAAAAGACTGAAATTTCTTATTGATTTGACACAAAATACTGACAAATGTAAAGATAACAAAAAGTTATGTCACTAAAGAGGAAATAGACAACAAACTCGTTCAAATGTTGTCAACTCATTGTCACTATACAAGAAAAGGAAGAATGTCCTGAAATCTTAATGCTCGTACATGGAAGAAACTTAATAGCAGCTTTCCAAAATTTGACAACAATCCTAAAAATGTATATGTTACCAATAAAAAGCTGTAAACCTGAAATAAATTTTACCAAACTATCAATAATAAAAACTACATTTTTATCAACCATGCTGGAGGAAAGACTGAATTCTCTTTTTATTCTCTCTTTGCAAAACATAACACAAAAGCATTGTCACATAAAAGCAATCAAAGAGTAGGCAAGCAAAAAACATAGGAAAAATATGGAAGCTTGACAGGTATTTAATAAAAACATGATATTTTACGGTATTTTGTAATGTTTGTAGTATTTGGCAGCTTTCTTAAATTTGTAATTTGTTATAATTTCTTTGTTATTCTAAGTAAATGTTGATTTATATCTAAATTTTTATTTGCAACTTTGTATTCTTATTCTTAAAGAGGCCCCAAAATTACATGAGAGCCTAGTCCTACAAAACTTAGGTCCTCCCCTGGCCTGGTATACAAAAGATGCTTAATAAATGCATATTGTGGGGTGCCTGGGTGGCTCAGTCATTTAAGTGTCCAACTTTGGTTCAGGTCTTGATCTCAAGGTTGGTGAGCTGGAACCTGCCTGAGAGCCTGCTTCCCATCCTCTGTCCCCTTCTCTCTCTGCCCCTCCCTGGCTCGCGGGCTTGCGTGCATGAGTGCTCTCTCTCTCAAAAATAAACAAACATTAAAAAAACGCTTATTGAATGAATGAAATTGGAAATGTTAAAAATTAAATTCTCCTAAATGTTAAATATGTAATTTATGGAGCAGTCAACCAGTGCAGCAACTAATTAAACTATTACCGTTGACCTGCTGGCCAAGGCTGGCTACCTTTTCCCAACCACTGATGACGTGGGGGGGTTGGAGTGGGTGCATAATTTACAGCTTTCTGTTCTCCACCACAGAAATTAGGTAAACTCCCCTCAAAGAAGCATCCTTGTAGGCTTCTGCAAACCCACACTGGGACACTTATTTCTCCTGGAAAGGGTTCTTTGAAAACACACTCCTCAACATCAGCTCTGCATGGCAAAAAAAGGAGAAAAAAAACATCTAGAGAAAATCAGGAGCAGTCGCTGGATTTAAGATTTTTGCTCATTTATTTTAACAATTAACAGCAATTATGTATGGGGTGAAGGATCTTCATTTGCATATGGTATATACTGGTAATGGTAAACTCTAAAAATAACTTCAGGAGTTCTTACTCCACAGCTCATGCTGTTAATGAGAAAGTTCAGAGGAAATGGTATTGATCATACCCCGCTAATCAGTTGACTTATCTGAGATAGTTTGGGTTCCTTTGGATATAAAAAAGTGAATTCCTTCCAATGCTTCAAATATTCAAGCTTATCGTAAAATATTAACTTTGACATTTATTAAGCACTTTGAAATTGTTGATGCTCTGTCAAAAAGAATAATGACTGTAATGAATTTTAATGCATACACTTTTAAAAATCCATGGAGTGATACTCAGAAACAATGAGAAGGGGAAAAAGGTTGAGGCTCCTCTTTACAAAAGCAGGGTTAATAAATGTGAGAGGAATAACTGAATTAGGAAAACATTTGCAACCAGCAGTGTAATGACTGATTCAGGCAAGAATCATTAACATATGCCAGGGACGCCTGGGTGTCTCCTTCCGTTAAGTGTCTGACTCTTGGTTTCAGCTCAGGTCAGGATCTCGCAGTTTGTGAATTCAAGCCCTGCATTGGACTCTGTGCTGACAGTGTACAACCTGCTTGGGATCCTCTCTCTCTCCCTCTCTCTCTGCCCCTCCCCTGCTCACTCTATCTCTCTCAAAATAAATAAATAAACTTTAAAAAATTTTAACAAAAACATACGCTAAATTTTCATTGGGTGAAATTTTATCAGGGAACTTAAGATTCACAAAGTCTCAAATCAACTCACCATGATTACAAGGTATTCCCTCTACAGATGTGAAAAGTACCTTTCCAGTGAAGAAATCCAGAGATACTGCCTTAGACAAGTGATCAACTTAGCCTCACTAATAAAGAAAACTGACATTATTTGCTTCCTTATGCAATGCAATACAAGGGATGCAACATTATCCATAGAGAATTGTTGCCAAAAATATTTAATCTGAATCTGATAATGAGTAAATAACAATCCCAAACTAGGGACATTGTGCAAAACAGCTGCCTGTATTCTTCAAAAATGCCAGTGTAATAAAGTATTATGAAGGCTAGGCAAGAGTTCCAGATTAAAGGAGACTAAAGATACATGACAACTAAATGTAAAGGATGTCCTTGATCGGATTCTGAGGTGGGGAGGGGGTGGGGGGAAGCAGAGACATTATTGAGAGTGAGGAACAATGGGCCAACATGCATTGTGTAACAATGGAGATTTCACAGGTATGATAATGTTGCTGCTGCATTATAAGAGAAGGTTCTTGTTCGTATGAAATACATGCTAATGTATTTCTGGGTAAGGTGTCTTCATGGCTGTACACACGTCACTTTCAAGTGATTCAGAAAAGGAGAAAGAGAGCAAATGTGGCAAAATATTAAATAATGAATGTTGAAGAAGGGTATGTGAGTGAACACAGAATGCAAATAAAAATGGATACATTAGAATTCATTAATTTCAAAACTTTTCCTCATCAAAAGACACTGTTAAGCCAAAGAACAAAGCAAAACAAAACCAACAACAATAAAAACAAAGAATAGGCAAGACATCAACTGGGAGAAAATATTTGCAAAACATATATCTGGCAATACACCTGTATCTAGAATAAGTGAAAAAGTCCTACTAGTCAACAATTTAAAAACAATCCAGTTATAAAAAGGGCAAAAGACTTGAACAAACTCTTCACAAAGGAGGATTCAGAAATGACCAATCAGCACGTGAAAGAGTGCTCAACATCATTAGTCATAAGGGAAATGAAAATCAACATTTCAATGAGCTACCAATACATGCCCACTAGAATGGCTAAAATTAAACAGACTGACAACACCAAATTTTGGTGAGAATGTGGAGCAGGCTGAAATTTTACACAGGGCTGGTGGGAATGCAAAATGGTACCACCTCTCTGGAAAAAGTTAGGCAATTTCTTATAAAGAGCTTATGAGTCATTTAATATTCTTTCAACTTTTACCATAAACTGATATTTTTCCAAAAAAAGAAAAAGTTGGGAAAAAAAGTATGTGATACTTTAGAATGTGGCTTCAGAAAACAGACATGATTCAGTGTGTATCTGATTCTGGTTGGTTCTCTATTTTTTGATCTTAGATGATTTTTTTAAATAGCTACTCACTCTACGAATATCTTGTGAGTACCTGCCATGTGCCAGGCAATCTCCTGTGTACTGAGAATACAATGGTGCAGAAGAAGGATATAGTCTATTTCTCAAGAAGACCATGGGGGAGGGGAAGGGGGGAAAAAAGAGTTACAGAGAGGCAGGGAGGCAGGCAAATGATAAGAGACTCTTAAATACTGAGAACAAACTGAGGGTTGATGGGGGGTGGTGGAGACGGGAAAGTGGGTGATGGGCACTGAGGAGAGCACTTGTTGGGATGAGCACTGGGTGTTTTATGGAAACCAATTTATAATAATAAATATACATTATAATAAATTATATATAATAAATTATATTATATTATATATAAAATATAATAAATTATATTAAAAAAGAGAAGAAGGATATAGTCTAGTCCTCATGGAGTTTATATTCTCATGGAGAGATACACAAGTAATAGGTAGTTATATGAAAGTCACCAAATGTTATCAAGATTCTGAGCATACAGAAGAGGTACTAGGTAAGAGAATTTGAGGGAAAATGCTACTCTACTTGGGACAGTCAGGAAAGCCCTTTCAGGAAACAAAACAAAACAAAACAAAACTCTCAGTTGAGGTCTGAAGGTTGAAAGAGAGTCAACCATATAAAAAGCTGGGGAAACAGAATTCCCTAGACAAAGGGGTCAATGAGTGCAAAGACCCTGAGGTGGAAAATAGCCTGGAAAGCATTTAAAATAGAAACTTAGTACATCTCCATTAGCTGGTCACTGATCACTGGTCTGAGTTACCACATCTTTAACACTTACACACAAAGAACTGTATCGAGTATTCAGTGTGAGGCCAGAGAAGAGAGAAAAGACAAACAGCAGAGTTTTAAGCCAAAGACTGAAGGAGACTACAAGAGTAGTTCCTGAAATCAGAAGATAATCAGAACCAAGGTCTCTGGAGCCCACAATGTGGAGAGTTCTGGAACCGTTGCTTTTTAAGATAAGTCAGTTCAGATCAAGCTACCTGCTCAGTCCTGTCATGACCTAATGATGTTAATGACGACAGTGACCATGATCAAAATAATATGTCAGTTATAATTCACTGATTGCTTCCCATGTGTCAGGTTCCATGTCTAGTGCTCAATCTCATTTCATTCTGTCAACAACGCTAGAGGTAAACAGTATTCTCCCCACGTTACAGAGGAGGAAACAGGCTCAGCGTGGTTAAGTATTAAACATAAGGCTGGGGGGTGACACCATCTCTAAGTGGCAGAATCTGCATTTGAATCCAGGCCTGT
This sequence comes from Neofelis nebulosa, assembly GCF_028018385.1. NCBI lineage: Eukaryota > Metazoa > Chordata > Mammalia > Carnivora > Felidae > Neofelis > Neofelis nebulosa. Next base: position 43,385,036 of record NC_080795.1, on the reverse strand, counting down.
CAGACTCCAAATCCCAGTCTATATATTGTTATATTTGTTAGCCTTCAAAATTTCCCTAGTAGACCCTTCTGGTTGGCACTTTCTCCAGAAAGCTAAAGAAGCCAATGGAAGCAAGAGGATTTTAAGAGTTGACTTTAGCTTTCATGAGAGAAGAAGAGAACAAAGACACCTGCAATAGTAAAAGACTGACTTGAGGCTACTCGGGATTCTTTTGGTTCATATGCTACACTAGACATTTTTCAAAGGGCACTGCATAAGCAAACAACATTGTCATAATCCTGAAACCTGAATTCCAAATGCATTAATTTCTTTTTACCACTAGAGATTCAGAAAAACATGCCACGGTGGTATGATTCTTAAGCTTGTGCTTTCAATAATCAGAAAGCTGGAAGATAGAAGGTGAACATTTATATACATTTTAAAATTATGAATGCAAAATAGCAGCCGAGAACAAATTTTTATATCAAGGTTATGAGCAGACGAAAGATGACAGTCAGTACCAGGAATGCAAACAGACCATTAATTATAGCAGCCTCACAAAGCACCATAGTAATATGCAGTTTGCAATACTTTACCAAAATTTACATAACTATATAGTCTCCTCTCAGACGCCAGAGATTCTATTTTTGATAAGTGGCAATTCAAAAGGTTAGTCACCTCACCTATAGTATTATTCAACTTCTATCAATGTGAAATGGTGACACCTTGAATTTACGTGTTAGCGAACCAGATAGGCTAGGCTGCCTCTAACTCTTCATTCATTCATTCCAGCACTACTGTGTGCCAGGCATTGAGCCTGGCTCCGGGGACGCTGACATGAATAAGGCACACAGTACGTCCCCAGGAGAACTTCCAATTCAGAGAGAGAAGCAGACTAGCAAACACATAAGACAGAGTTTGGACAAACTAAACAGGTGGAGATCCAAGTGACAAGCTGGTGTTAGGGTTGCAGAGTGCTGCAGTGACAACAGTGATATGGGATCAACTACATTCTTTTTTTCTCCGCCCTCCTTTCTTTCTTCTTCTCTTTTCTTCCTCCTTCCCTCCGTCGCTCCACACTTCCCTCCTTTCCTTCCTCCTTTAGTCAATGAGTACATCCAGTCATCATTTAACAAGACTCTATAACAATAGCACTTTACATGTATGTAAAACTATGTGTCAGGCAATACTAATATCTCATTTAAAAGCTCACAAAACACCAGGAAGAAGGTATAATTAATTCCCCCACTTGACGGATGAAACTGAGGCACAGAGTGTATACACAGTTTGCCAAGGTCACACATGTGGCAAGTGGCTGAACAAAGACCCAGGCACCACGACTCCAGAAGTGGGGCTCCAGAGTCACTGCCTGATTCTATCCATTATGAGGTAGTACGCCTGTCACACTACCTGAAGCAATAAGAAGATTTCGGTGATTAAAGAACATTTTGGAATTTCTAACAAAGGCCTTCTGAAAAGAATCGGCCTTTCAAAAGCAGAGAGAGGGAAAAGAAAGGGATGATGAGAAGGAAAAAAAATGTTGTGTTCAGTGTGGGTCTTCTCTGGTTTCCCCCCTCGGGAGCACAGTGGCCCTCCACCTGCATAAATGATGAGAATTGGCATTCTGCTTGATTACTGTGCATCTGTTATGAGCCTCAGAGTGAATTAAGCAAAAACAATGTAAGGCAGGAAAAGAACCTACTAATGGAGGCTGGCCCAGTTGCACCGATTTGAGTCACGGTGGTATCCTCCTTATTTTGTAATCACCAGCAGGCACATATGCCCCCCGAAATTGCAATGATATTTCACAACAATTTAAATCAAGCTTGATAGCTAATTATGCTAAGGTCACGCCAAAGAACCAAACCACCAGGACATCAAAAATCCAAGATGGTCTAAGTGTGAAGTAGCAGCATTAATTTTCTCCCATTAAAAAAGCAATGGGTGGTGGGGTGGGGGACAAGCTTTTTTACTCCCTGGGAATAACTGGCTTTCAAAAATCATCCAAAACAGACCTCTTAAGACATTTCACCTCTGCTCTGAATGTTTTAAGCTGGCCCTCTGATTACAAAAATGTTCATGTTAAATCTCATCAAGATGCTTTAAGATGAAGAATGTTTTATAAATTGTAATGGCTTTAATCAGAGCCCTCTCTGCAGCTATTTAACTCTACGATGTAGCCCAACTGGAGCTTCAAATTATGTCATTTATCGACTCTGTATTAATTAAGTATCATTATAAGGAGTGATTTATAGACTTTTTCGCAGCTCTCTCACCAGATGGTATAACATTCTCCCTCTCTGATGCTCCAAACACATCACCTGGATTCACTCATCTCTCTCTCCAGCTGAATATTCAATCAGATCTCAGTCATCTTCACACTGGATTGCTGCTATTCCTCCTCCTCTTCACTTTTCTTATCAATATGGCACGCGAAGGCCAAGTGATATAAAACATAAACCAAGAGAATTCACAAAGCAAGTTCGATCAACAAGCCATTGCCGCCTCCATGAATTCTCACCCAGTGTAGTGATGCCATTTTCACAGGAGAGTGGAGGGAAAGCCTTTTGCTTCCTTAGCCGATTAAAACTTATAGTCTGTGTTCAATTATCTGGGGCAATGGAGAAAATAACGAGGAAAAAAATGTGCATTTGGCAATGGGAGTACAACAGACAATTTGGCCTCAGTAGAGTTACTTTCTGAATTGTATTTTACTCGGGCTAATATGAAACTCATTTTGCATTCTTGAGCTCTCATGTAGAGAAGGCAGGAGGCAGGAGTCCCCAGGTGTACTGCATTGCAAGGAAGCCAGCCTAGAATTTTAAATTGCCTTGGGTGATCCAAAAAGGAGATAATTGAGAAATGGAAATGCTTACCTGTTTTTTTTTTTCACAAAATATGAAAACCAGGTTAACGCAACTTCTCACAGTTGCCTCAAACTCATAATGTCTAAAACCCAAGCTGCTCATGTTGCCTCCAATCAGTTCCCTCTCCTCTCCTCCCTCTCCCTCTCCTCCAGTCGCCAGGCTGGGCGTAGGGAAACTGGGGAGCTATGAAAGACTGAAGAGGGTACATCCCATTAACTAAAAGGACTTGGTGGCTTATCCACTCAGCTGGTCTGCCTTATGGGAGATACTAGATGTTGCCAGATTCGGTTTTTCCCTAAAAACCACAAACTCCTATTTTTTATGTAAATCTCATGACTTTCAAATACTGTGCTGAACTGAACACAGATTCATCCCATGACTTTTGGTCCTTGCCTTACCGTAAACTTTGACCCTTCCTCCTGCCCCCTCCCCTTCAAATACAACCAAGTACTGATCATTTTTTCATGCTATCCCTCCTTGCTGTCTCTTGCTGTCCATTCCCACTGCCATCATCTCTGCCCTCATTATTTCACATCTGCATTATTAGAGCACTAACCTCTATTTCCTTTTCATAGCAGGCCATGTAGTCACCATTCTGAAACAGCAGCTCCCAAATTTTAACATGCATCAGAATCACCTGGAGAGCTAGTTAAACCATAAGCCCCACCCCTAAGCATTTTTAATTTAAGGGGTCTCAGGTGGGGCCTGATAATTTCATATCAACAAGCTCCCAGGTGAGACTGAGGTGTTCCAGAGACTAACTTTAGAGAAATATTGCTATAAAACATCGCCCCCCAACTCAACCACATTCGATGATTCTCCATTTCCTCTACATAAAACCTAAAACTCCCCAATCTGGTATTCTGGATTCTTCATAACCAGGTCTCTTCCACTCACCCCCTAATCACATTTCTCTAACCTCCAATGAAACCTCTGGCTCCAGCCACACTGGTCTACTTGTGTATTACCCAAGTTCATCAAGCATTCCCACCTCCTTGCCTTGATCATGTATAGAATGTCTTTCCACTTCCCTTTCTTATTTAAGTTCAACTTTATCGTTGAGTATACCCCAAATACACATCCTCAATGAAGCAGCCCTAATCAGACTTCTGCTACCTCTTTTAGACTCCAAAGCATTAGCTCTTTGAGTTGCTTGGTATAATTCAAAATGCATGGAATTCAGAGCCAGAGACTCTAAGTATGAATCCTTGTTCTTTCATTACCTGTGTAACTTGATTATTTAACCATTCTAAACCTGTTTCTCTTTCAATAAAAGAGACATACCAATTATCTGCCTCCATTGGGTTGCATAAAGAATTCATCGCAACAAACTATTTAAGTCTTCAGAGATGCACAAAGATATACAAAGTAGGTGCCAAATAAATGTTCATTTCTTTCTTTCATTCCTTTCCCCCAATCATTCATTTAGCACTAAATATAAAATAGATTACATTAGTCATTTATATTTTAAGCTTACCTTCTTCTCTTTTAGCCAGGTAGAATATTTCCGAGGGGCAACAAAAAACATGCCTAATTCATTTTAATAACCCTACTGCTTGGCAATTTCAGAGCAACTGTTAAGCTCTCGATAAATATTTACTAAGAAAATAATTAATTTGAAAAATAACGTAAGACAAATGGTTCCTCTGCAGAACTTAAATTAACAATTATACTTAGCCTTAAAATATCCTCCTATGACAAAGGTGAAAGGTATTTTACATACAAAAAAACTAATCAAGATCTAATGAGAGTCCCAGTTGATACTTAATGTGAACAAGAGTCATTATAAAGCATCAATAAAAAAAAATTCTTCTCCTTAAAGTAAATTTGAGCACAAGGATATTGACAATGGCAATGCAGAGAAATAACAACAATGAACCTGGAGATATTGAAGGCAACAAATAATGGACTTTTTACAGATGTCTCTTAAGGACATGTCATGTAACCATGTGAGTGTTGTACTTCCAAAATGGCTAACAAATATTGTTAACTGCACTGACAAATGTCAAATCAAACTGGTAAAACACATGTTCTGCATTTTAGGGGATTCTCTAATTTTGAAGTCAGGCAGAAACTAATTACAATTTCTATTCTGTTCTCTAGTATTGCTGAGCTCTACACCACTCCTAGACAGAATCCAGTATCACCACCCCCATAAAACTTAAGGGTGAAATATCTGTCAGAGAGAAGGGAGCTGTTTTATTCAACTAGCAACTCAAAACACCATTGTCCATGAAAGTTGTGGCAGAAAAAAAGATACAATCTGGCATGTTGGGTACCTGCATATTTTCCTTAAATGCAGAGCAAAGTGCCCTAAAAATTCAAGTTGTTTTGTATTTACTATCCAGAGGTTATACAGTTTTGTCAGAGAGCATTTGCAATCTGGTCACCTGGCTTGTTATGAAAGCCCTACCATGACTGACTATACAATCTTAAACAAGTTCATTCCCTCAACAGAACAGTTCCTGAGTGGCTATTATGTAACAAAAATACTAGATGATGGGGATTTGGAAATGTAAATACATATATACATATATACATATATATGTGTGTGTATATATATATTTACATGGAGAGAGAGAGAGAAAGATATCCCATGTCTTTCTGGAACGTACAGTGGAGTCAGGTAATCAGGATGGACTGGACAGTTTACGTGTCACTGAGGGCATAAAGACACACCACATCTCCCAGCCTCATGACTTTATTATGACCGGTGAAATGTGAACAGAAGTGAAGTAGGCCGTGTCCAGACCTGGCCATGGAAAACCTCCTGTTTGATTATCGACTTTCTCTCTCTATCTTCTTATTTGCCAGCTGGATGTAAAAGATCCTGCAGAAGGCTCTGAGATCTTAGAGTTGATGGAAAGGAGCAGAAGGCCACCTGCTAAACACTCTCTTAGAACTATTATGTGAGTATGAAATCAACTCCAATTGTGTTAAGTGACTGAGATTTGAAGTTGATACAATAGTTAGTGTACCCTACCAAAGCATGAATCACATCTACCTCCAAGACATTATGATATAGAGTATGCACAGAACGATGTGGAAATACTGGAAAGAGGCGGCTCTCCCTGGCTGGAGCTAGATATCAGAGAGGGCTCCCCAGAAAAAGAAACATTTAAGATGAATCTTAAAGGACAGTTTGAGACAATGAGGAAAGGGATAGAAGGTTACAGGGGAGAAGGCATATGCAAAGTCATGAAATCCTGAGGAAACCTGGTGCATTGGGAAGGTGTCAGTGACTCCTGACTACTGGAATGTGGAGTCATGTTGGGAAATGGGGCTACTCAATATGTATTTGTTGAAATGACTAATAAAGAACAGAGCCTAGAAGGCATAGTAACTGTCAGCAATGATGGATAAGGGAAGAGGAAAAAAGTTCTCAAGAACCATGTAAGTTAGAAGGCGGAATAGATGACATGCTCTTCCCTGAGGTAGAAAATGCAGGATAAAGAGGTAGAAAGGTGAGTTCAGTTTTGAAGAAAACTGAAGAGATAACTAAGGAACGTCCAAAAGAAGGATCAGGAGGTCGTCGGATGTATGGGCCCCGTGCTCAGACAACAGTATGGGAAGGAAAGGTGGGTTTGGAAAGTGTCACAGGCAGAGATGGTGGCTGAAGCCACAAACACGATGGGACTGCTCAGGTAGAATGTTCAGAGTGAGAAGTCAGGGAAACAGAAAAGGAAGAGGGTAAGTGGGAAAGAGAGAAAGAGTAAGAGCAAGAAAGAGAAAGAGAATATAAGAACAAAGTCACAGAAGCCAAACAGAAGAGGTATTTAGAAAGCAGTCAACAGTGACAAATGTTTCAGAGTGGTTAAGTAAGATGATGGCCTGAAAATGTCCATTATATTTGACAACTAGGCTGCTATTTGTGACCTTAACAAGTTCCATTTCAGTATTGGCAAAAGTCAGATTAAAATGGTCTGCAGAGTGAATGACAGGGGAAGAATTAGAGACAGGAACACAAAATACTCTTTAAGGAAAATTAGCTCTAAGAAACAATTAGCTATTAGTGGAAAAAGAGTTCGTTTCATTTTGTTTTTATTTTTCAGGATGTAATACTTAAACATGTTAATATGCCGAATTCTCTGAACTTTTGTTTCCCTATCTGTAAAATGGGTATAATAATGCCCCTTCTGCTTGGTCCACTGAGTTGTCATAATGAGTAACATGACATATGTGAAAGATTCTAAAGTACTAGGTAAAGGGCAATGTTATTATGTATTTTTAAATATCAAAAAGATGGAGTTACAAAAGTCAAGAGTCCATTGAAATACGGTTGGCTATAAAATCAATGAAAAGATTATAATCAGTCTAGAACTAAAAATATTAAGAAAAACATCTTTTTAATATACACTATAAGTTGTTCATCCCAAATATTAAAGGCTAACAATACATTTCAATGTCCTATGCCGGGCAAAATTTTTCTGGGGCTCCTAGGGTATAGCCTGGGTTTCCAGATGTCATTACACCAGAAAAAAAAATGTCAATTAACCCTAGTATACTGCAGTACACTAAGTCATCTTGGAGTTTATTAGTCTTATAAATAGTAGTTCTTAAATAAATATTTTTGGCAATCACCCAATAGCTCCATAATTTAGATCTCATGACCAGTGAAATCATAGTGAATGGCCACAGCTTGCCGAGGCCCTTGTTATTCTAAGGGGTGACTGAGGTATTCTGGGAAGTAAGCTAGCCATTTTAGGACTTCCCTCCTGGGAAGATTAACCATCCAAAAGAATGGGATCCAATGATTATTTCACTAGTCCCTAAACCTTTGCACCGTACAAAGAACATCATTTTTAGCACTATGACATGAGTGGAACTAGTTTTTCTCTCATAAAACATTTCACAAGTAGTTTTAACATGCCCCATCTTCCTCCCTGGGAAGATATCTTATCCCATTAAAGAAAAATGTCCCTTTTCTCTTTTCTCTGCACTTCTGGACAACTCTCTTTTGAGTTGGTTTCCTATTTGCTGATGTCTCATCAGTTATATTATTTTCAAGGGTGTAGGGTGCTAATTAAGATCAAGCAACTGTGTCTCCAGCTCCAAACAAAAATTGTGCAGAATAAATAAGCTTTCCCTTACAATAGATACTGATCTGATCTTGAAACCCAAATAAACCCGATTTGCAATTGTTTCCCTAAGCTTTGTTTTGTTTTTTATCTTTGGGAGACCAGGCTACAACACTAAAATGGTGCTTCTTTTATCCATGTTTATCCCATCAAATATTTCACCCTTAATGTGTGGCATGACCATATGTAACTATTAAACTAGGCCAAATGTCTGCAGGTCAAGTTTCAGAACTTTCATCCACTGAAAGGCTGAATTTTACCCTAAGACTGACGGTCTTGCAATTACCTCGATCAGAAATACAAAGAAAAAGGAAAACTTATGTTGTCCTTAAATACCATCAAACACTTATATAGACCTTTACAGATAATCAAGTATCTTTCATAAGTTTATCTCATTTATTCTAAAAGTAATATTGTAAATTTATTATTCTTCATCATCACTGATTAACAGAGGAGAATGCAAAGACCCACAGAGTTTAAGAATATTCCTAAGGCCACATACTTGTTTGGGGGCAGAGCGAGGTCTGTATCCAAGATCCTCTACTCCCTAGTCTCCTTCCACTACGCCACAGACAGCTCTCATCACATTATCCACTTTATTTTTATTTCACTTCTCTAGCAACAATGGGAAAAGGCCTAGCTTCCTCTGAAGTCACTAGGAATCTTTGATGAAACACAGACGTGAATTCAGTTCTCCCTCCAATGAAAATACATAACATATTGGTTATATAAGGAATGTTATGGGGTCATCACGGATGTGGAAAGGTTTTTAAAGGAATGTACAAACAATGCTTGGAATCCTGAAAAGGCCAAAGAAGACATTACAAACAAGTGACCAAATATGGAATGAGGGAAAATTCCGTAAACAAATCAGTATTTTCATTTGAATGGTTTGTTTTTATTTCATACGGGTTTCTCTTTCATGGGTTTTTCTCAATCTTCAGGTTTTTTTTAAAGGGTTTCAAATGAACATCGTGACCAACCTGTAGATGGAGAAGGAAGCCACTGATCGAATCAGGGATGCCACAGCCCCCACTTTGGCAGCTTCCACTGACCCCTGGACTCGGTACTGCACTGTCTTCGAGTAGTTGACATAAGGTTGATTATACACAACAATCTTCCCTCTTGCTTCTGGGGCCCTTCTCTGCAGTTCCTCGAACGAGGTCACCACGAGAACTTCTGCTGTAATGCCTAGAAAAAACATCATACAGGATTAACTTATGGTTTCCAATCAGCCCTGTTGAATTGGCACACAAAAGGTCATACACGCTCTACCTGCTACATCTGGCAAACTGGTTTGAGAAGATCAAAGTTTTAGAGCCATTTGCCATGGAAGAAAGACTGCAGAGGTTAGCTAGTTTCCCAAGAGAGAGAAAAGGCATTCAAAATAATAAGGCATACGACTCAGAAGCCTTTTCAACTCACTTGACCAGCTGGTACTAAATCACAAACTGCTTGAAAAGATAGATTTTTCCCCCTTCCCACCCTAAGAAGTCACGAGTTTCACAGAATGACACTAATTATTTATAAAGAAAGTGCATTTCAGAAGCTCCCCCTGGGATTAATGAAACACATATTTATCTTTTTATAAAGCTATTTTGTTATGTTGTTAAACAACCTTCATTGATATCATACAAAGAATGGCAGTTCATGAAGAATGTTCTTAGAAGCCAAGAATCTTCAAAAATCCAACTTTTGACAAATAGTTAATGTAACCTCTACCAAGAATTATAAAAAGTCAGCTTGTTTTCTTTCCTCCTTTATACAAAACACTCTCAAAGAATATGGAAATTTCCCATGCTTCTCAATTTACAGTACTGGTTCATCACCAAAACACATCACCGGTCTTCAGAGAAAAATTTTGAAGATGTTGTGCAATTGTCCTATTATCCTGTTGTGTCACTTAGAAGAGACGTGCCATCTTTCCTCATAACAGAAGACTTGCCCAGATCTTCCTGATTAGGGAACAGGGTTTCACAGCTTCCAAGAAGTCATTCAAAAACTGCCAGACCACTGAAGATCCAATTTGATGGAGCAGTTTGAGTGACAAGGAAAAAGTATTTAGCAACAAAGGACAGATGCAGTGACTAAATAAAACTGTGAAAAGAAAGTGGCAGGAGCCTACTGTTCTGTGGCTTTAGCCATGCAGTCATGAAATATGTCAGTAAAAACTGAAGTATCAACATGCATTTGGCGTGCTTCCTTAATCTTGCAAACTAGAGAACTAGGTTTTCCTGGAAGGTTAACAGATGCCATTAAAATATTAACTGTTACTTGGAAAATCCTTTTAAAATGCACTGCAGGTATGAGAGAATTCTTGCTTTCAACGTAGGCCCCATTATAATGGACCCTTTGGGCTGGCTCCACTCCTGCTTCTGGTTCTCCTATCTGGACTCAATTTGTGATTTTACTTTAAAGTGACTGACTACAGATCTCTAAGCATGTCTCCACCAACATTCAGAACTCTGAATTTAATTTATAATCTAAAAAAAAAAGCAATGTACAATTATAAAAAGGAAGCCA